>NC_084671.1:13672743-14287743 GCF_028389875.1 Rhea pennata | reverse complement strand
TGAAATCTGCTTGTTGAAAGTTGCATACAGTGTGGTGAATGGCAGATCAAGTATTGATATTTGTCCCTTGATATTTGGTCCTCAAAGCTTAAGTTCTGGAAATGTCCGTATTTCATATAGATGGTAAGAGCAACCATGTGCTAAGCAATCACTAACCTGAGGAAAATAATAACACAAGTCCTTCTGCAAGTGCAGAACTTTGTCTTTGAACAAACTGGACCTTTGGAATTTTTTTCTGCGTAATAGCTATAATGCACTTCTAAGTGCAGTGAAGACAGAAAGGAGTGTTAGGAAACCTTGACATTCTTAAACACTGGATTTGACTGAGCATCTGTCAGAGGTTTGGGGTTTTTTTTTGTGCCAGTCTGTCTGTAAAAGCTTTACTCTCCTATTTTCCTGATTTCCTAATTCCTAAATTCCTAATTTTCCTTGATACCCACTTTGTGCATAGAATCATAGAATCAGTAAGATTGGAGGGGACCTCTGGAAATCATCTAGTCCAACCTCCATGCTCAAGCAGAGTCACCTAGAGCATGTTAGACAGGGTTGCAGCCGGTTGGGCCTTGAATATCTCCAGAGAAGGAGACTCCACAACCTCTCTGGGCAACCTGTGCCAGTGCTCCGTCACTCTCTCAGTGAAGAAAGCACTGCATGTGTAAAGCATGCGGGTGAGGCAGCAACGTTAAACTGAAAAAGGCCATTTTCACACAGGCTTGTAATAGCAATGAATGAATATGTCTATGCAGTCATTTTGATTATCTTGGGAAACGGCGATTCGTGTGTGCTACGTAATGATTACCAAAAAACACGTAGCAAAACTACTTGCAGATTATCAGAGCAGCAGATATTTAAGCTACTAGTTAGCCTGAAACCCCAAAAGAAAAAAAAAAGTGGCTTTGATCTTCCTAAACCTAATTTTTGCATCTGGAAACACAGAGCACTCTTGAGTTGCTTTTTTTTTAAAAAAAAAAAAAAAAAATAAAAAGGTGACAATTCTCACTCCCTCACTTCAGCTGCAGACAGGAGATTTAGAATTGTCTTTTTGTCTAAGCTGCATCTTAATAATGCAGGTAAAGAAATGAGCTTTTTTAAAAATCAATTCTTACTCTGGAACCAGCCCTCTAAGACATCACTTGTGTATATGAGTCACTTCAGTCTATTGTGCTAGTATGCATCAGTGTGAGTTCTCAATCTTTTTTAACTAACTCTTTCTTTACCTTGGAAATGCATGTATGCCTTTTTTGTCTTATTTTGCCGAGAACAAATAATTTAGGTGGAAACATTCTGTTATCAAGTTCAGTGATGATAGTGCTCTGGAGTATGGGAGAGCCCATTTGAGAAGTGGTATAACTGAGGTGTGCAGGGGCAATCTCCTCCCTGCTTGGCAGAGCTATTCTGCTGTGATCAGTTTGGCTGTGCTGAGGCCAGCCCTGCTTGTTGAGGATTGTAGGAGTCCTATGGAGGGGATTTCTGTCTGAGGAAGACAGGAGCAGGGGAGACAAATGAATAAAATCCCCAGACCCACAGCACGTTGATAGACCTCCTGTTGTTCTTAATTTGCCTCTGTAAATAGCACTAGTTTCTGCTGTTGTGCACCAAGACAATAAAAAATAACAATCCTTAGCGTTTGTACACCACTTCATGATCTTCCGAATGTTCAACACACTAACTAATTCAGTCAAGGTGCAAATATTATCTGAGCAAAGCTGCTCTTGTTGCTACCCGGGGGGATCTTTCCTTACAGCTGGGACAAAGCTTTTTCCCCTTAACTAGAGCTGATGGCAAGAATGTTCTTTACAGGAACTAAGTCTTTCTTCCCTAAGTTTCTAAGCCTTTGAATATAGCTGTGCTTGCACAGCAACTGGACTACTTCTCGGTCATGTGTGATACTCCTAAGAAAATTTTGCAGGACACTTGCCTGCCTACAAGTTCTGTGCCACAAAGATATGGACCTGGAGTTAACAGGTACATGGCTTCAGCAAATGTGCAAAGGTGCTGATGCAGTAAGCTTGCGTAACGCCTTTGGGAAATGTCATCTCCCATGCATTTCAAACCTGTTGGTGCCAATGACCTCATAGCAGCTCAGTGCAAAAAAGGTGGGGAGAGGAATGAATGTCTTTCAGTTCTGACCATGCTGGATCATCAGGCTGTGATGATCCAGCAGACTAAAGAGAACTTAGAATGTTTCCTGGATGGTATATGGCTAGCTGGTTCATATTTTTGTAGATCCAGCACGTGCAAAAGCATCCATCTGTCTTTTGTGGCAGGAGAAAGCCCAACAGGAGGTCTGTTGCCTGATGTGTTTTGGGGAGTTTGTCTTACTGTTTGCTGTCCTGAATCTTGAGCATGGACTAATACTTGTAGCAGTAGGAATCTAATTTATCTTGCCTTTGACTTGCTGCCTTGACATTTTCTGTGTGTATGTGCAGTGATGGTGATAGGGAGTTTGATGTTTCTTAGTACCATTGAGCTGAAAAGGACTAGATTCACTCTTTATTTGAGAGAATTGCATTTCTTGTTAGCATCCCATTAAGGGGTCTAGGAGATAAGCATCTTTCCTTATCAGGGTCACACAGGGTCACAAACCTGCTTTTAGTGGTTTATTTTGGAAATAACTGTTTAGGAGCCTTTGTAAACTGGTGCCTGGTGCTGTGGAAGTGCCCTTGTGCTTTGTAGTTATAACCTTCTTTCTAATCTGTGAGGTTTTGTCGTAACTAGGTGACAGAATTTCTGGATGGCCTGTTTGTCTAACTGCTAGGTAACTTTCTTTTCAGAAGTGGTGCCTGTAGGCTTGACCCGCGACTGATTCTGAAAGAAGATTATAATTTTCATATAAAGGGTTGTACAAATAGGAATGCCATTAACCTCTTAGTGACCTAATTACTCAGGGAGGTAGCAGCGCATTTTGAGATGAAAACTCTCATCTGGCTACAGCTTTCCCTTCACCCAGCTGTGCATGGGAGAATAACAGAGTGTTTTTTGCAGGTGATGATTACTCTTTCAATGGCTTTGATACCCTCATTTTCTCTTTGAAGTTAATGTACAGATTGCTAGGTGGCATCACTCAAAGTGACTGACTGAGCTGCTGCTGTATGTGAAGTGTCTCTCAGACAACTCATTTCCTGGTCAAACAGCACATTGGCTTCTGCCATAAGACATTTTAAGGGAGCTGCTCAGCTGAAGGAGCAAGATATTTTAACAGTTTATTATTAGCACTGTCGCTGCCAAATACAGCTCTGAATCTGAGACTGAAAATGTTCGCGTTAAACGGTAGGTGTGAATGGCTTTTAAAAGAAGGATTTTGTGATTGGACTAGCAGACTGATTTAATTTGTCATAGAACTTCTACAAAATAATAGAAATTAAGTGGCTACTTGTGCAGTTCATTTTCTCCAATTGCTACTTGTGTTTCTGTGCTAGAAATATAGGGGATTTGAAACCTTTCACTTTTATATTTTGGTCTTTTGTGTCTGGACTTCCCTGCTACAATTTGAGCTCTATTTTTTCTAGTGTTAGTGTACCGTATTTCTTTTTAAAAGACCAGAAATCAAACATTTATTTCCATTTCTCTTCCATTCTAAAACTCTGAAAGGTTTAGTGACTCGAAATTTCCTCTTCTGAAGTCAGGACAAAATAAACTGAAAGCCGTGGTCTTTGTTTCTTTTGTGTCCCTTCTTCCTGTTCCTTTTTCTCTTCATAGGAGCAGTGTTTATGTACAGGTATAGAGCACTTCCAAGCACTTTTCTTCTGCATTTCTGATTGTGCTTTTTGCTCTAAAACATTCCCCTGCCCATCCTGTTTGAAGGGATTAGGTCTAACAAACGAAATCTAAAATATCCACATTTTTTTTCCTGCCTTCCTCACAAGGCTTAGCTGTACTGCCTAGCTGAACAAACCCCACCTTTGTCTTTGCCTTGGAAGAAGAAACAAGCAGGCTTGTTGATTCCTGCTGCATTAACTCTATCCTCCTCCCTCACGCTGATGTAGTGGTTTGGGAAAGGCTGGAGAGCATGGAAGCTGCTTGCTGCTGTTTTCATGAGACCTCCCAGGAGGCTGCTGCAGCAAAGTTCTCCTGTACTCAGGCCCCAGAGACAGCACTTACTTGGGCTGTAACAACTGGAGAAGCACAAGCAAAAACCCTTTATGCAATAGTGCATGGAGAAGGGACACTCAGGGCAGTAGGCTGAGAACACTGAAGATGCCCCAAAGAAAGCCCTAAAGAGACATGGGGTGGTGTCCTTGCTGTGACCTCTGTCCCGTGGCACATCTGAACCTGAACGCCCACCTAACAACCCCTGAGCCACCAAGAGCCTGCTCTGAGCATTCCTGCTTGTGCTGGGGAATTTCAGGAATGTGGACTTCAGCACTACGTGGGGCTGCCGCTGCTCTCCCTCTGTTCAACAGAGAGCTTTGGAAGCTGTGGTGGGGTTTGTATCGCCATGATAAAGCCTCATTGTAATTGTTTGCAGCATTATTTAATTAAAGATGTATTTTTTGGGGATAATGTTCCATTAGAACAACAGGAGCCAACTTCAGAGAATTGGAGAGAGGCCTCTTCCCTTTCCTGGCATAGCAGAGCTTCACCTCTCTCCCTTCACTTCCCCCTCTTCCAATCTCTTTGTTTTTAAGGCATTACAACTTTAGTGACTAGGCTATTGAGGAGGCTGCAATTAGTAGTGTATTGCTCCAAATTACAGTTTCGTTTAAAGGGGAAATTTATCCTGCTATTGATCTAAGGAAGTAGAAGGAGAAAGTATAGGGGTGAATGAAACTAGTATTGCTGATGCACATCTCTCTCCTTTGCTGTCCCCTGCATGCTAAAGTAGCCTTATTTTTAGCCTCCAGCTACTTGAATTGCTCCTGCTGGAGGATAAGGGAGGTCTGCTGCTGACCTATATGGGAACAAGATCTCATAAGCTGGTCATAAAAATCTCATGACCTGCTTAGCTATGTCTACTGCTCTTTGTCTTGTATGGCATTGCACTGTGTGCATCTCATACAGGGAGACAGCCCGAGGCTGTGGTTTTGAACTCCAACTGCGGATAAGGCGGCAGGAGGTGAGGGAATGCCCTCCTTAGTCCCCTTTCGAGCTTCTAAAAGGTCCTCCTCTTTACATTCGAAACCTGCTGACACAGGGAAGCAAAAAAATTTGTGTCCTCAGCATGGCAGGGTAGCCGCATGACTGGCATCTCTGAAAGACCTCGACAGTGTATTTGGGAGTCCCATCCCAGCTCTGCCAGCGCAGAGTTCATACACATGCAGGCATTCGTTCTGTGCCACACTTGATTACTGGAAAGTCATTCAAGCTATCTGAAGTGTTAACTACAGTATAACAAACAAACTAGATCCAAATGAGACTCCAGTGATTCTACAGGAAAACATCAAGTTATTTTTAGAGCTGTTGCTATTCTGTCCTGTACCAGGGAGGGTAATGCCCCAGTTTTGTACTGCAGTTCATCATTGTTCTGCCTTATTACTCATTTATTGATCCTACCTATTTTAACTGGCAAATATTGGTTGCACTCACTGGCCTGAATACCTCCTTCCCAGCCCTGTGTCTTCTCATCTAGGTGCTGGAGACAATCCAGGGCTTGTGTTTCTCTACAAAATATACTTAAAATTGATGCTGATCGCCTTGCAGCAAAGCTATTTCTGTCTTGCTGATGGCCTGACTTGCAAGCTGAAAATGTCTGGATAGAATTTATTATACTCTGACCATTAAATTTTAAAACACTTTTAATGGTAGATGTTAAATCACTGCTGTCCCAGTTCCAAGCTCTGTGCAGAGTTCCTGAGTTCTTAGGAAGACATTTCACCTGCCTGCAATCTGTGACAACCCTTGGTTTCTGAAAAGGACAACATCAGGTTACAGGGCCGTTCACAGGACAAGCAAGCAGTACTTTGGTGAGGGACCTCTAGGCCATCTGACCAGTGGCT
Source organism: Rhea pennata (assembly GCF_028389875.1). Classification (NCBI taxonomy): domain Eukaryota; kingdom Metazoa; phylum Chordata; class Aves; order Rheiformes; family Rheidae; genus Rhea; species Rhea pennata. Next base: position 14,281,807 of record NC_084671.1, on the reverse strand, counting down.
GGCCAATGTCCAGGCATCCGACTGGTTCTTGTGAGCAGAGCCGGGCAGATCTGGTACAGTTGTGGTGTGAGCAAGAGATGGTTGTGTTGGTGTCAGGGTGCAGGCACTCCACTGGGGCACAGGGTTTGCGTGGCTTTGCTCTTGGCTTTGTTCCTCCTTGACTGAAGCATCTTTGTAACAGCAAGCAAACAAGTCCAGTGCTTGGCATTTAGCTGCTTACAAGAAACTATTTTATTTTTGTACGTGCCTAATGAATGCTGAACTGTTCAATGTCACTCAGCATGGCTTTGTCCCTTGCTGTTGGGAGCCTCTTTAACTTTCCATTAAGGCTGGGAAAATGCTGCCATGAGGTCCTCGGTGGGTTTTGAAGGCTGCTTCTTTGAGTGTGACTTGAGATGAACATTCTCCCACCTGAAAGGGGGCATGGATGCTGTTGCCTGTCACCTTTGCTTGGAGGGCACTAAAAGCACTAAGGCAGTATCTAATATTTCTCCAAACACTCTAGTAATCTTGAAGTGCTTTTCAGCTTCATGCAGAGACAGACACAACAAGTGTGCATGCATTGACTTCCTTCTCAAGGAAATGGAGGTGTCTTGTTCAACGTTGCATATGTTTGCAGGGGAAGTAAAGGCCTATGCCTTTCACATGGCTCCATCCTCCTCATAGTAGCCTAGTGTGAGACTTTCTTTTCCATCAATATGAATAATATTTGCTGTGTTTTGCTTTCTTTCTCCCAAAGCCGAACTTCATAAAAAATCATCACCCAACATTAGGCTAGTGGGAAATGTTTGAGGTCAGTGTATCAAAAAAAAAAAAAAAAAAAAAAAAAAACCTACAAAATTTTATTGTGTGCTGTGGCAGAGTTTTTTAGAGGCTGAGCTTGACCAAAGTGAGGTATCTCCAGTTCTTGCACAGCGTTTAAAACCATTGTTCATAGCAGTATTTGCAGTGATGATATCTGGAAGTAAAGCTCTGTAGCCAGAAGCTTAAAACCACCTTGTGTTCAAGAATTTCCCTCTACTGGAAGATCCTGCTCTGAGATTTGCTTACACTGGGAGAAACAGGCAAGGGTAGAGAATGATGATGCTGGACCAGGAGTTTAGGTAAAACTACTTGCAGTCAGAATGCTTTCCCAGAGTGTAGGTGCCTGCCTCAAGATAAAGAGAAACTCTGGCTTTTTATCTGCTTATTCTCATATCTTAAAAGCTTGAGCAGACCATTTTAACAGTGCTGCCATATGATTTCTTCCCACATTAGAAGGAAAAGTAGTGGACATGGACATCTCAGTGTCCTTGCTTCTGTCTGTCTGGACCAGTCCCATCAATTAAATAGGAGCTGACATAGTCATATTTGAAGGTCAGCTGTTTTATAACGTAATATTACATTTTTTTTTCCTCTGGGCTTATTATCTCCTTCCAACCTGCAGCTCGGCACCATCTGGTGCAGGCACACAAGGGAGGAAGATTAGAGGAAAGTAAAGCAGCTTTGTTTGCTTCCCCCTTTGCTTCCGATGCACAGAGGAATCGTCAGTCTCTTACAATATTGAATTTTAAGTGGTGGGAAGGGCTGGATCTTGCCAGCCATCTAGGGGAGGGTGCGTTTACCAGTGATCTGTTAGGAAGTGTGTCATGATTCCTTAAGGGACTTATGTAGCCATAGACTGCAATTTGTTGCATTTTATTTTATATTTAACTACTCTGTTTTTTTTTAATGGCTTGTTTGTATCAGCATCTATGTTTTTCTTATGTGTCCTTTGCCAAAAGCACTCCTGAATGATTTACATGCACAGTGCTAACCCATGCTACAGTCTGCTTTGGTAGTGAGGTGCAGTGAATGCTTGTAGTGCATTTACACTCCCCAAAGCTGCCAGGCAGACACAGCACAAGCATGTTCTGCTTAACAGGGAGGTTCATCTGCCCTGATGGTGTCCATCAGCACAGACTAAGGAGATGCTCTGTTGCTTATCCATCCCCAGGCTAGCAAGGGAAGCACTTCCATCTGCAAATAGCGCTGGTTGTTTCCCTTTAATACACAGGGTCGAGTCTTCACTCAAGCTTTCCCCTGCATCCCTCCATCTGGAGGTATGATCACTCTCCATTCAAACTGTGTGCTAGCTGTTTTCTGTAAAAGCAAAGCTCTTTTCTTTCCAATAATAAAATGATGATAATTAAGGAATGCTGATCTTCTAGGTCAACAGGATTACCTTCAAACCAGTATCTTATTGTTTAGCTTCAATGCTCCAAATTTTGCATTGGGTTGTTTTGAAAAATAATGTCTCTAGCCATAAATAACTATTTGTTTAGCTATTTGGAAATGATAGCTAATTGGTGTGCACTAATTAGATATGAATAGCCAAGCCAGGTTATGAAAACATTTGGCTTGCTCTGTGATTCATGCCATGTAGATGGCACTGTATGGTAAAGCATATAATGTGCACACAGACTCTTTGCTGTCTGCCTTTTCTCTGGTACTTTGTAGCAATCCTCCAAACTGAGATTTTTTTTTTTTCAGGTCAAGGATACTTTATACAAATGCCAAGTTCCTGGAGAGAGGGTAATTCAGTTTTGAGGGCTTAGGAGTGTTGGTTGGTTGATTTTATTTTTTTCTTTAAAGAAAAATCAAAATAAGTTTCCTCTCCCTCCCACTATGGAAAGAATCTTGAAAAGAACTAACAATAGCAGACATCTTAAAAAGGAAGATTTGTTTGGGGAAAAGGAGGGAGTTCAAGATTTTTCAGTGTTTTACGTTGGCAATTCTACATGCTTTCTTATTTCTTCAGCTAACTCTCAGAACTGGGCAGGATGCATAGGTAGAGTACAATGCTGAGGGCGTTGGTAGGCTCCAAGTCATTTCTGAGGTGCAGGAAAGCTCACTAAGCACTAGCTTGCACATACTTGATGGCATAGTAGAAGGGATGTCAGTGCTTGATGTACAGTAGATTAACAACTTGAAGTCTTGTTCCAAGCAAGCATTTTTGTATCCCAGGTTAGTACAGAGCAGCTTTGCTGCTGGCCTAAATAACTAATTTAATTTGAGGTTTTCGTGCTTAATTATGCTCCCTCGAGTTAAGGCAGCTTGAAAGTGAAACTCCTGAATTAATATTGAATGCCAGCATTTTGATTTGATTTCTTGGATTTACTTGCTTCAGACTGGTTGTGCTATGAAACTCTGCAAGTCATGTAAGAAAAACCACATAAAGTGCAATATGCCAAGAGAGATGGACTGAGAATTTATTTACTGTCTTTATAATTGTGCTGGACTTTTTTATGGAATCGTGGTTGTTGCTTCCTTAAGGGAAACTTGGTCTGTCTAGTAAAAGAATATCTGAAAGCTATAATTTATAACAGAAAAACATTTGTCTTCTTTCACCCATTTTCTGATGCAGTTCTTTCCACTGTAGTCTTTGAGGATAGAATTGGATTTTTCCTCTTATAAATGAGTGTAATGTACAGTGTTTCTTCAGTATCTTTTTCAGCTTTTCCTATCCTCAGCATCTCAATTTATACAAAGTTCTTCCTGGGGAAGATCCATGAAAAAAAGGAGCAATGGTCACTGCACTTGCCAAGATTGTAGGAATAAAGTGCACTTCCCCAAGTCATGGAACAGATTTGAAATCCCTGCATGCTACAGTAAAGAGCTGAGAAGGTAGTTGCACACAGTCAGAGAGGCTAACCATGTCACCACAGTCTTCCTAATGTGAAACTTTGCCTTTTTAACTTGAGTTTAAAAATACTGCTGTAGATCCTGGTTTGCAGCTCAACTCTGAAACTAGTGCCGCATCTTATTAATTGCCTAGAAAGATGTTTGCACTTTCTTTTTACCTCTTGCTTTTAGCACCATTCTTGAAGTGATTCTCAACAGCATTTGTGTCTTCACTACTCTGTCCACTGTAGTTTATAGCACATTTTACTTTCTGTCCAGACTGGCTCAGTTCTTGCTGTGCTGTGGCACTATGTAAGTAAAAGGAACTGCTTTGTGCTCGCTTGCAATGAGGGAAGACCAGATCTGGGAGACTCCTGAAATGGTGCTTGTGGAGGGGGAAGGAAAGCAAACAGAGGCATGACTGCAACATAACTCCTAAGACACATTTTTGTTTCAAAATTCAAGTGAAAATTCAGGGGTTGTGGGAAGGGGCACGTATAATGAAACTGCACGTGGCATTCAGGATTGGGCCCCTGGTTTGTAAAGCACTCTAAGGCATCCTTCTGGATGAACATTACCCTACAAATATCATTTCTTTACAACTCCCTGGAGCTATAAAACAAGTAAACCTATTACTCTAATTTCCAAGTTTATTTTATCCAGCTAAATCCCCCCTTAGGTGTTTTGTTGTTGCCTGTTGTTTTTAACCGGAGTAAAACCAGCTTTTATGCTGCTGCTTTGCCAGGCACTGGGAAATGTTATCACTAGCATTCTTTCAGCAAATATAGATTCAGCCCAGTGGTTTAACATCTTAATAACATGCAGTATCTTCTAAAAATTTTCTACCTGTGCTGAGACTCTGGAAGTGACAGTTTTGCAAGCATTCTGAAATTGCCACAATATATCTCTAGTGGCATTACTGATTTATCTCCCTCTAATTACTGGTACACTACTTCTGTTTAAAATGGGTTGAGCCCAGTGCCTAGTTGTCTGTATTGTTCAGCACATGGGAAGATTTTAAACTCCAGCAATGTTTTAGGTTACCATTTTTCATCAGGGGAATGTTACTCTGTATGATGTTTAATCGGATTGATGGATTTAAATGCAACATTAATATTCATATCAGTTGACTTGTGCTGCTTGTTTTGTCATTCACCCCTTTACAGCATGCGACTGACAGCCTCTGCTATGGGAAGCAATGATTTTTCTGCCCAGCTCCTAGCTATGCTGGGCATTTATTCTGTCTCTGAGAGAAGAATGGACCAGATAGCAGATATTTTTCCCTTCAGATGAGAAGGACCCCAGGTTGAATAGCTAGATATGATTTTTTTTTCTTTTCTCCACTTTGCAGATCCAGTATGTGCATTTCTGAACACTCGAAGCTGTACAACTCTTCTAAAAATGTTATCACTTCTATTATATTATGTTGGCTTTGAGCTTTGGCCCATCACCGTGGCTGTGGTCCCTTTATTAAAAGAACTCATGTGTGGTAATATCCAAATCATGACATGTGAAGGACATGAACTGTTAGCAAAAACAGAGCTTGGTGTTCTTGCGCTATGTTTTGTTGTGTGGTGTGGTGAGTGCACTGGGAGACAAAAGATAAAGATGCAAGGGTCAGGGGGAGATTTGTGCAACAATATGACAGTGGCAGTTTGAAGCCCAAGTGAGACAGTTGTGATGTGTTTGGAAAGGCTGGTGAAGCTCCTCCAAGGGTTACCCTCATCCAGCCCAGAAATGCATGGCTAAGCCAGAGCCAAGATCTTGTGGCCCATGCCTATTTTCTCCTAAAAGATCCTCCAGCCCTCCTTTATTTTCTTGGCTATCTGAGGAACTAATGTGCTGCACTTAAACTCAGAATGGACCCAGAGAAAGGTTCTCCTTTACTCCAACTACTAATCCTCACATCTTTTTTACCTATTCCAGTTAGGTAGAAGGATGTAGCTGAATCCAATATGTCTAGCACCAGTAGTACCACAGACCCAAATCAAATCAGGAGCTGTGGGTGATGGACCTGGTGCTTTTGGTGCAGAAGGTTCCAGATGAGATCCCAGCTGCTGCTGTGCTTCTGCATCTGTGGAACAGTTAGGGAGTGAGGATCTCCTGGGTCCTCTGTGTGGATTGCTATAGCTGCAGCTATTCGGTCAGCGGGAAGTAGCACTCCAGAGTTCCTTTTGTGTTTACGTGGCCTTGTTGAAGGCTGTTTTGTCTAGTGGACTTGCAAGCTTGCTCGTTTGCTTTTAGAGTCCAATGGGAGATGAAAAGAAGGATAAGAATTGTTATTCAGTTCATAATGTAACTTTACCACCTGAAATTCCTCTTAGACTTCTCAATTGTTTTACTTCCAAGATCTTTCTGAACAGATTTCTACATATTCATATTTTATTTTGCGTCAGTTTCTAAGTCCTGTCTTCATTGGTATTGAAAGCATGAAGCCAAGGTTGATGAGAACAAACTTAAGCTGTGCTCAGTCCATGCTTAACTTCTTGCTACTTTTGAGGGAGGAATGTGAGCGAGCAAAGCCTTTTACTCTTTCTTATTCACCTCCCCATGAAGCATCTCAATACAATAAGAGGTTTTAATTTGCATTTTGAAGAGTTGAGGGCTTGGTCACTGATTTGAAATGGTGTACTGTGCCTGGTGGTACTAAGTACTCTGCAGAGAGTTTGGGTTACTCTAGGTCTTAGTCTTTTTTCCTGGATGACAGGAGATGCATACCCCTTATGGGCACAAATATGGCTGAGCATACTCTCCCAGGAGAGGTTGAACACACAAAGTTTCCAGATGTGTGGGGACAGGAAAAGAGTCAGTACGATGATAGCTAGCTTTGCTACCCCAGATTTGTGCTCCAGAAGAGAGTACTGCTAACAGACACCTTCATGTAGCTCCTGGTACTGGGGTCACAGGGGCACCCACGCTGCTGGCAGATCGGTGAGGAATGGACCAGCAGTACTGCTTCATCTGATATACCTCCTGCAAAACCATCATACAAGCACTAGGTTAATGGTTGCCAGTAATACTTAAACTAACAGTATTTGGTGGAGTGCAACAGAGTTAAGTTCTTTATGTGTTGCGTGTCAGACAGAGGCTTCTAGTTTATATTGTCAGGACTACTAGGAGTTCTTGGTTGAGGAGAGAGTCCTCGGTACTTGTCTATACAAAGATTGATAGAAAGATGTTATTTTTGCCTTGAAGATACCCTTAGGATATAAGTAGCAAAAGCATTTTAAGTGATCCTGTGCCTTGTGCTCCTCTGTTAAGTTTCCCTTTTATTGGGTTGTTTTAGCCGCTGATTGAACTGTTTACCGTTCTTTTTATTGCTCCTCTTTGCGTCACAGCAAAAATACCTGCTGATCATCTTTCAGCATTTGTCCTATTTGTTATTAGAAGTTCCTCTGTAGATGAGCTTGGAGTTTTTGCTCACTGTTTCTAGCAATAGCTGAGATGGTTTTATAAGTTATGGAGAATAAACTGGATTGATTTCCCTTTTGTAGCCTGGACTAGAAATGCCAATTCTCTTGGTCTGCTGTGCGCTCAAGGCCACAAGTCAAGCTGCTATCAATTATACTCACTCCTCCTTTGAAATTGCTGTAGAAAAGATGCTTTCCAGATCATACATGTGGAACAGATGTGGTTGATATTACTAGATGATTCAGCTAAAACTGATGCCAAAACATCTTCCAGAACTCTCAGCTGGTTATTGGGTTGAGCAAAGGAGTAGCTCCATAAAAACGCTGGACTGGCTCTGGTGTCTGTGTCTGTCTGTAACTGCAGCCATGCCAGGTGTGGTTCCCTTTGATTTACCAAAGGTCTAAGAGAGAGACAGGATGACAGGTGCATGGAGATGTCTCCTACAACAGGGTCTAGGGAAGCACTGGGTGCTCCCAGCCCAGGAGTATCAAAGGAATAAAGGAATGCCATTGCAATTGGCTTGGTTAATGTGTGGGAGTATTTGCACACAGTCTGTGCCTAAACTGTGCACTGCTTCCCCCTGCAAATGTTTCTTTATTGTCAGGTAGTATCAGGATAGAGATAAACTTGAGTCTATTTGGCCAGCTGTATTTCCTTCTGGCTTCTGCTGAGATGGAGGAAATTCTGTTTTCATAAATAAAAATGTGATTAGCTTACCTATTTTTCCCTTTGAGTTACAGTTGGCACTTTCCCAGAGAGCTGCTAGAATAAGTATTTTGAGGCTAGATGCATACACAGACTTTGACCAAAGATGGGACTGGGTAGCTGCCCTGAAAGTCTAGCACTGTAAACATGCATTCTTTTCTTTAAGACTTGCTTATATGTAGAGTGAGAAGTGTTCATTCAGACTGAGCCAATGACTTGACAATGCAGCTCTTTGGACTTTACTGCTGACATTGTAATTCAGGGGAACTTTAACTCCAATTCAGATTAAACTTTTATACTTGGGTGAAGTCCAAGGACCTGTGTGCTGCTGTTGTTGCCCAGAGAATGCAGCCTAGTGAGCAGACACTGGTTGTTTTGTAATCCATTATAGTGAAGCATTAAGCTCAACTGATGGGCAGGTGTAAGTAATAAATGTCCACAAAGGGTATTTATGGGGTGGTTAGTGCCAAGTCTGGGCACTAAGAAATATGGAATTTACATTTTTGTGTCTTTGACTGTCAAAAATTACATTTATGCATGGTACCAGCTGCTTCCAACAGCTACAGCATGGCCTCTGGCTAGCCTAGCTCATGGGTGCATCAGAGGGAATAAATATCCACAAATAGTGGTGGTGGGGATTGTCTCCCCCTCCCTAGACCTGGGTAGACTTGAGTTCTGGCAGAATCTTCTGCTGAAATCTATACTATGTTCTCCCTTAATACTGGAAACTATAGGAAGAGCTGTATTTTTCCTCCCTGACTGCTAAGTCAGGAAGGGTTGGAGGTGAGTAGCACAGGGATGCCATTCAGTGCCATGTGGGAGCTCTCTCTGACTTTTAGCGGCACTACCTGCCTTCCGTTAGGAAACAGGATATTTTCCTGTTCTTCCTTAGTTTTGGATTGTAGGCTACAAACTAGGTTTGCTGAGGAAGTGAACAGAGCAGCCTACAAAGTGCTTTCTACTCAATGTCCCAGTTATGTCTCTGAGTAATTTGGGAGAGGTTAAGTGTTGCACGCTTGGGCTGCTGCAGACTATTGGTGTAACCTTGGTGTTGCATGGGAAATGGTGGCTCTTTAAGAAGTGTGTGGTGCTCCCCATGCTCTGTGCCTTTAGACTGCAACAGACTGGGAAATGGGGCAATATTTGCATAGTCTGGCTTGCCTGTTTCTGTGGAATTATTAAATAAAGCAGTTGAGGTCCCAGCTGCGCCTCGCTGGTTTCTTTTGTAATTGATGTTGTATCTTCCATTCGCTTCCCAGCTGCTAAAGATTTTCCTTCAGCTCAAAATGCAGGGGCTGATGCTTTCAAAGCAGGACACTGGTTGTTCTCTCCGATTGGTAAAGGCAGGTTCTGTCAGCAAAATCTTGTTGAGATGTTTGCGGTTTTTGCTAGGAAGTCCCTTTCCTATTCTCACCCATGTCTGAGCAAAAAGAAGCGCTGAGGGGCAAATAGACTGGACTTGTATTGCAGGGTTTCTCTGGCAAAACTCTACTAGTTGTGACTTATATCTCTTGTGCCATTTAGCTATGCTGAGAGGAGAGCTTGCAGTAGACAGTGGGTTCATGGAGCTTTTGTATTGCTACAAATTTTTTTAAACGATACTATATTTAATGGTCGTTTGAATTTCACTCATGACTACATGCATGCCCTGGACCTAAATGTAAAATGCTGCGTATCATTGGCTTAGGAGTGTTTTGGTAGGTTACAGACCACCCAGGTAGCACAAAACCCAAGCCTGTGTGGATGCAAAGATGAAGTAAAATATGTTTACCAAGTTCTTATTTATCTTTTACCACAAAGATTTAAAATGGAAATGTGAGTGCTGATTTGGATGAAGAAGCTGTTTTGTATTTTTATTGAAGTGTAAAACTTCTCAGTCATTTGCACTGTGAATAATTTGCTGCAGTATCAGAAGTTTTCAGTTCCCTTCCTAGCCCTGTCACTGTTGATTATTGAAGAGGATGCAGCAGAGTAAGAGGAGCATAATTTGGAGGAAATTCACTTATCTCTGCCCCACCTCTTCCCATGAGCAAGAGGAGGAGGGAGGCACAATAAAGACATCTGTTCCTTTGAACCCAAAACAGACTTGCTAGGGAGAACAAGAGACAACTTGGGGGAGAGAGAGAGGAACTATCACTGCTGTGCAAGTGTTGTTAATCACTGATTATTGAGTACTGAGGGGGTGAGCTTTTATCATGCTGACCTTAGGGGATATTGAAAAGATGCTGGCACTGACCTCTGTGAGGATTTAAATCCCGGAGATTCAGAATCCCTTTGTGTTCTTCCAAAGAAGAGGCAAATCTCTTTGGTAGCCATGCTCTCCCCTCCGCCTCGGGGTAGGTGCCTCCGCTGTACTGACCCAGATTGCTGCTCTTTCCTCTCCTGGGTGAGCCTTTCACTGCTGAGGAATAGCCACAATCTGGGCTAGAACAAAGCAAATGAGTCCTCCAGAAAAAGCAAAATTATCTCGTCACTTGGGCCAAATGATGTCCTGCCTCTCTTTCTCATTTTGCTCTTGTTATGTGTATTGCTTAAAATCTTGTTGAGCATAAGCACAGCACTGCAAGGCCTTCCCTCTTCCCCTCCTGTGCCCCCACCTAATCTCATTTTGCTACTTAGTCACAGTGAAGACTGCTCTGATGGGTTTATGTGCCCCTGCTCCTGGCTGGGTCTATTGTGCTTTATGTTCAGCCTGGGACACTTGATGTAAGTAAGAGATCAGGTTGCACAGATCTACAGCTTCAAAGTCTTCCTGTTGTTTCAGCAAGTGCGTGCATGAATATTAAGTTTCCATGTAAGTATTATATCTAGAAACAAAAGCTGTGTAGGAACCAGCGTGTTGCAAAATGCTTGATCTCAAACTAGTAAGTTTGTGGCTGCAAACCCTTTTATGAGCTCACCCACACAACGCAGAGGCAGATGGTCCCCTAAGAGCTTTTCCCAGGCCCCTAGAAAGTTCTGAGGCATAAACCAATGGTCCTGGCACCCAGAGGCACCAGTAATGTTGGTAAGGGTTATTCTTAAATTGTGGATTTAGAGTCTACTGTGTGTTCTCTGACATTCTCCCCTAGCTAGTGAGGAGCTGTCAGAGAAATGGCCCTCTATGAGACAGTATAAAGAGGCTACTGAACCTATAAACCTGAGATGCCTGTACAGAATGGGAATGGTTCTGTCTTACCCTTAAGGGTAACTAGCGAACAGCTGCTAGAAAGAAGAATGTCGCTTTATGCAATGATGTGAAAAATGTGAGCCAGGAACCTGCTGGTAGGTATATGAAGAACTGATCATACTGGAAAGAAAAATCTCTTAGACGTGTCATGGTCACAAAGGTATCTCTGTATTAGAGGTGGGGATGGAAATCAAGATTGAGCTGAGCAAAGGCTTTCAGGATGAGAAATAAGTTCTCATGAAATGGCTGATGTCTGGTTTGCAAATGCACCCTTAGTAATTATAGTTCTCAGCACAACTGAGACTTGCTGGTACATGATCTCTGGAAAATTTTCTCATACGCCCATATAGTCAGAAACAGTTAGAAATCTCTCTGGTCTTTCTGCTGTCACTAGGTGCAAGTTAGATGAACCTATGTGTCTCTCTAATGAGAGACATTATATGAAGGGAGGAGAAGGAACTAAAATGTAACTACAGATAGTGTGTCTATGAAGGTGAGCAGTCTAGCAAGACTAAGCTACTGCAGTGGCCTGGAAAAAGACAGTGGGAGCTGAGCACTGACAGAAGAGGAGCAAGTGAGGCTGATAAAGCAATGGGCAAGAGGAGAGGTTGATGCTGAAGTAATCTTATGAACTAAGTGAGAGTTTGTTCCAAAAAGAATTACTTGAAATATTAAGCAATGGAGATCACTAAGGCGTTAAACTCAGTGTCTGGTAGGCATGATTGTCCCCACATCTCAGGGACCCTCTGAGTGCAAGTTTAAAAAAAATCACAAAAAAGGACCTTGCATTTCTCCATCCTCTTTTTCCTTTCCCATCTCTCTTTGGTGACATGGAGGGTCTTGCAGTGCTTAGAAGAGTCTATGGAGACAGGCTCATCCTCAGAAAGAGTAGTGGAGGGGAAAACTCACCATATTCATATATCATAAAGCTCCAGAGGATTCAATGAATGACCTCTGGACAACAGAAGCCTGTCTGAAGCTTACCTAAAAGGGTATGTAATATATCGCAAGAGCTTATTGAGGGAAAGGAACACAAAGCCAAGGGTGTAATCAATGGGAGGCAGCCCTCAGAAACGGCATGTGCCTGCTAGGCTGTGGGCGAAGGGAGCAGCTGAGCTGGTGAATGATGCTGCGAGGGAGCCTTGTTGGTGACGGAGTTGTGTCTTTAAATATGTGATAGTACCACAAGGTGATCTGATTATGCAGATGGCTACTTTAGCATTATGTTTGCTTAGTTTTAGTGCAAAGCTATAGGCAAAGACAAACAAGAATGAAGGTCAAGGTAAGTTCTACAGCAAATGCATAAAGTTGGTTACAGGAGAGTGGCAGACCTGTTAGCATTGCAGATTGGAACACATTCCTTATATTGATTTGGACTAACAGGAACAGATGATAGAGCAGGGCAAAGAGTTCAGATTAGACAAAAAGGGATATTCTCTCTTCCCAGTGAGTAGGAATTCAAGCTGATAGATTTTAATGGGGTGTCTGGAAAAGGCTAGATCATGTGCATTACCATCAGGCACTGTTACTGACTTTAAATTCCTCTTTCTTGAAAGGCAATACTTACTTATAATAAATACAAAGAAGAAAATGCAGATCTTGACCAACCTGGCTACTCTGTCAGAGGACTAGAGAGGAGCAGCTCTTAGAACTGTATTTAGAGGAGGTTAGTGCCTACTGAAAATTATAATGTTGCCCAGGCACCTTCATCAAAAAAAGAGGTCTTTCCACTGTAAGATAGCTTGAATGTTTGAATATTTTTAAATTTTAATATAAATTAAAAAAAAAAAGTATTTGATTTCTTTTCACTTAAGTCCCTTTTCTGGCAGAGTAAACCATGTACAACATAGTTTTACAGCATGCTATATTCTGTCCTAGAGGCAGCGGATAAGCCACAACAGATTTGGTTAGCAGATCATGTGGGGTCTTCTAAGTTGACAGGAACACCAAGAATATAACCTGTACTGATTGCTTATCCTTCTGGAACAAGGGCCAGGCTTGTTCTCTTTTTCTTCATCAATTCCTAGTCAGTTCTGAGTCTCTAGTTTTGTATGCACCAGTAGTAAGTATTGACTCTACTGTGTGCTGGGGACTTAGAGGACACTTGAAAGGCTGCAGAAACAAAGCCTGTGAAATATTATTCTCTATCCTTTCTTGAAGGAAGTGCTAGCCTTTGGCCAGGAATGTCCTGGATGGGAAAATTGCTTCTGATAACTCACAGTGGTGCTGGCTTTATGGAAATAAATTTTTTGTGCACTGCTGTTCTCTCCTCCCCCCGTCTTTTCAAGGCGGAGGTTGTTGCAGAGCCGCATGGTGCTGCTAGGAAGAGCAAACAACAGGGCTGCAGTAGAGTCCTGGCCCTGACATGGCACCGCTGGCTAAAGGCAGAGATGTGACACCAGGGGGTATTGCTCTGTGTGCTCTCCGGTGTGCGCTTTGCTGCTCACACCAGCCTGTGTATGATGGGCAGAGGGACATCTGAACTTGCTCGGTACTTGGCAGGGGTGCACCAGTGCAGAGGATGGGTTATTTTTAATTTCATAGTGGCATTTAGTCTAGAGTTGTTTCTAGAGTTGCTTCCCTTTGCCAAGCCTGAGCTATTACATGAAAGCGCTACTTACCATGCAGAAAGACTGTCAGGAGCCAGGAAGGGGAGGCATTGCCCTGCTAAAGGGACCTTAAATCTGTGGTTCTGCTACAACAAAGGGAAAAAAAAGTGCTTTGAAAATCCTGTAAGGGCTCAAGATTATTGCCCATGGATGTCTCTTCAACAGGTAGTGGAATCCGCCCTTGGGAGTACAAGGGAACAGGCTAATTTTCAAAGCAGCTTGGAGGGAGAGCAGGAATTTATTCTCACTCACATATAGATCTTTAAAACAAGACCAACACTCAAGCCCTCAGCCTGGATGGCCTCCTACCCTTCTCCAGCCAGCAGCACTGACAGGAGAGACGTGACCTGTGCTGACTGGCTGCTTTCAGAGGTCCAGTCCCTGCTCCAGGGCTGGCTGGGGGCAGCCTGCAGCACAAATGTAGCAGTGGACTGGAGCTTGCACCCAGACACCTAGTGAGACCCATGACTTCTCTGTCAGCTGGTTCCTCAGGGACAGGGATCACTGCTATCTTCCACAAAGATAGGGCCCCAGCTGCCGCACAAATAAAAGCGATGCCATCGGGCCCTGCTTTGGATGATGCTCACACTCTGTATGCTGCAAGGCTGTCTAGGATCCAGGATGGAGGCAGGCACTGGTGAGTGCCTCCCGGCAGGCCACAAGGAAGAAGCCTTTTCTGATGGCTCAGGGAAGCACAGTTAAAAGATACATCAGGTCTTGCATCCTTTCCTGAAGCGACCATAACTGGCTGATTCTGGAGGCAGAACTGGATTCAGCAGGCCATTGCTTCTGCTCTGGAGCGGGTAATGACTCTCATCTGACTGATGCATCACTGTCTGCATGGGGCATAGACAGACAAACTTTCCTTTGCAGTCAAATCCTTGCATCTTCCTTTTTTTCCTGACAGCATGCTTCCATCACAGGTCTTCTTACAAATCTCTCAAATATCAGCTTTAATTTAGCAGTGCACAAACCAGACAGACTAAGTTTGTCAGTTATTTCCCCCAGAGCAGGGTTTGATTAGCCGGCGAGCTAGAAGGGACATGTGTGCCCTGGTGCCTTCCTCTGTTTGCCCCATTCTCCAGTGTGCAATGGGATTTGTCTGGACTGATAAAACTGATACCACTTACAGAAGCACTCTGCTGAGACCTGCCTTTGGCTGGTAGAGAAAATTTCCTTTTGATCGCCAGGGCTGGACCTGAATATAATCTCACTCTTCCTTCTTAAGCAGCAGTAGAGAGGCCCAAACTGTTGAGATAATGCTCAAGAAAAGAAGCAGCTTAAAATAATGAACTCCTGACCCATGGCATTTGCTACCCTCCTTTAAGATGAGTCTCCTCTTTGTGCTAACCGTCTTTGTCCCCTGGCAGGAACACTAGTGTGTAGTGTGAAAAAGGTGATTATAATATGACTTCTGGCTGTCTTCCATACTACAGAAGAATTATTGGCACCAGTAAACTTTCCAGGTGGCTAGTGAAGAGCAAGCAGGAGGAAGTACTCTTTTTTCCCCACGACCCATAATTACAGTGTGGAGCTAATTGCCCCATGGCATGTGAAGGCCAGAATGTAAACAGATTTTAAAAGAATTGTGCAAATTCATGGAGGACTTGTCTGTCAGTAGCTATTTAATATTTCATAGTCCACATGCAGAAACTTCTAAGCTGCTCATTGCCAGAAGCTGGGGAGGGTGTATCAGAGGAGGAATTGCTGTAGGCCTGTTCTACCTTTTTGTGCTTTCCCCTGAAGTTTCTGTTCGAGGTCCCTGCCGGACACTCGGCGGTAGATGAGCCGACTCAGTATTGTTTTTCTACTGTTACTGAACACTGCGTATTGCTTTGTCACGATCTCTGTCCCACCCCCTGTCATTTTTGCCTTTTGCACAGGGAGCTGTCACACAGGTCCCCTAGTTGGAGCCTGTGTGCGTGAAGCATCGTTCTAATGAGCACAGTAGCTTAGAAGTTCCCTTTTCGCACAGCTAGGGCAGCTGCTCCAGTGCGGGTGAGAGGAAAGGCAGATGCAAGTGTCATGAGCAATGAGGGTGTTTAAAAATAAATGGCACAGCAGTTCGGTTGTGCAGACAGATCAGCCGTTTTGCTTTTCTCACCTTGACTGAGCTTTTCTATGTGCCCACTGTCGTACTTGCAGCTTGATACCTTCTCATTCCCCCTTGGCTTGCTGATCCTTTCTCTCTGGCGCTTTGACTCAAAGCACCTCGAAGTATTTTAAACAGTTGAATGCTTGCATGTTCTGCAGTTTTACACTACTGTCACTCTTGGCAGTGGAACATAAAGTGTGCGTTACTCAAACTTTTCGGGGGGCCTGTATATGAAATTCAGAGGACTGGCCGCTGGGAAAGGGATGCTGTTCGGTGTTTTATTGGTATCTAGACGGATGACTCGTACACCAGCTGTCTGGGACCAGGGAGGATGTGTTCAGTAGCAGACTACAGAACACACCAAAATGTGTAATTCATAAATTTTGTCTGGCTGGAAAAAACTTCTTGAGCAAACATGAACAGCTCTTACTTTGTAGGCTTGGTTGATTGTGTGTGCTCTTCTTAGGGGTTAGGTTTAGCTCAGTTGGTTAGAGCATAATGCTAATAATGCCAGGGTTGTGGGTTCAATCCCCATATGGGCCGCTTGTTTGAGGGTTGGGCTAGATGATCTCCAGAGGTCCCTTCTAACCTTACCAATTCTATGATTCTACTTTTGCTTCCTCCCCCCTCCCCTCCCACAGCCCCCATTCTCCCCCACTAATTTATTTTCATCAAATTTATCTGACATTCTTAGGAGACAGGAATGTCATCAGCCTTTCGTTCAATGTTTTCGATCTCTGTTGAAATGACTTCATCCTAGAGGATGTTCAGGCTTTGGTGTCCATCCTGCAAAACTTCACGGTGGAGGGAGGCTTTCTCTGTTGGGATTGCTAGTCTGTGAAGTGTTAGTTGCTGCTGTTGGACACCATTTGGCTTATACTCATAGGTGTACTCACATCCTGGCAATGTTTAGTGCCCCATTTTTTTTCTTCTACTGTGATCTCTTCAGATAGTGCTCTAATGAGGTTGAGTTTCTATTCCAGTTTTCTCTCTGATATGTGTGCCTCTCTTATCCAGCCCTTGCCACCTTCTTGCCCGCTGTGGGGCTCTGGGTGAGAGTTTCAAACACAACCTGGGTCAGCCTCTTCTCCTCCCACAGCAGCTGAGGCAGACGGCTTGACTGATTTTTAAGGTTAAACATATGCGGTAGGTTACATTACCACATTTTTGTGACTTTGGGAAGCTGGTGTGTACAGAGATAGCACAATGCTAGTCTAAGCTCTTTCCTTAAGAAGAAATGTTGCTTACCTTTAGGAATTCTTATATTTTTTTCATCTGAACTTCCTTCTTGAAACATTCTGTTAAGTGACTCTATTGTCAAAAGCTGTGTGCGTAAAGGCTGCGTGCATAATCCTAATATAGGCAAAAACAATGCCATTGGTTTTGCATAGGTCTTACTTCCTAGCTAGTCGTCAGTTCATTTATTTATTCATATTAATTTTTTGCAATGCCCAGCTATGTAACCTCATCGCTAACCCAATTCTGTAATCAGTTCTTCCCATCTGTTTGGAAAGAAAAAAGCATATATTGCAGTTTGCGTTACAAATTACCAGCATGCTTGTGTATCTCAGCACTGACTGTGTTGCTGCTCTGCACCTTGATGTCTTGTGAAAGCTCACATGGTTAATCTTTTATAGGGTCCAGTCCAGTTCCCTCTTAATGTAAAGAATCTTATTGGCTTCAGCGGTCTCTGGATCAGTCCTCTAATCCTGTGAAGGAATGTGGCCATATTCTTGTGTGGATTTTAGCATGACTGCATGCTGAATGCCGTAATGACTGTTGCAATATTAGTCTGTGTATTTTCCATTTGAGTGTGAAATCATCTTGATGTTTGGAACTGCTCAGATATTTTTCTAAACCATTGCTTATCTCTGCATGTGAGCACTGTGCTATAATAGCCTTAGGACTGATTGAACATTGCATGCGACTCGACTGTGAGTTCCCCCTTAATCCAGGAGGTTCCTATAGTCTTTTTGAAAACTAGGATAAGGAAAGGGGGAGGAGAATGTGAGAAATATTTTTAAAAGAATTTGTAATGAACCTTTACAGACAAAGAATTAGGCATCACAGGTCTGTAAGTGTGGTTTTCTGTATAAATTGACTGATATCTTACTTTGAAGTCATGCTGTAGATCTCTGTCCTGTTTTTAATCCTGGTAGCATTATTGTAGCATATCTAAATGCTTTCCAGAGGTTAGCAATCATTTACAGATAATGTGGGATTTCTGGTAAGATTTCAATATAAGATTTAAATATTTTTGACAGGTTTATGAAGTGCTTTATACACAGAGATTTTAGAAAGAAGTTTAAGAATCATTGTCCTGTGTTACTAACACCCTTCTCTGTTGAAACACAAAGTAGAATTTTATATAGCGGGTTTTCTTTCTTTATGCTGGCAGGTTTAACTTGTTGCACTTGATTCATTTTGAAGAATTTGTCAGAAACTGGCCACTTTCTCTGCTAATACTTTGAATCTGTTGCTTTCATGCAGTGCTAACATGGTAGCTGCAAATGCTCACGTCACATTTTCTGTGAATAACACTGGTAATAAAACCAAAACTTGCAACTTCCCGCTCTCTTTCCTCTAGATACAGCTTTTCTGTTTGTAAAAGCTGGCTAACTTTCAACCTTGTGTAGTTTACTTTGGAACTGACAGTTCCTGCTACTGATGTGTAGTTTCTCTAAAACATTTTGCAAGTCATTTCCTTCGCATGGCAAAGTGGATGCATGTCCCTGTGGGGTGGTGGAGGGCACAAGCTGAAGTATGCCAGCTGGCTTGTTTTGATACCTGTTTCAGAGAGATTCTTCCTGCAGTATTGCATTTCTGCAGAGCACAAACATGTTCTGTCCTTTTGCATGGTAGAGTGAAAGCCACCTAGTCAGAGGATGAAACAGCTTCCAAATGTCCATTGCAGTGGCTGAACAGGGCAGCTAAAGCCCTTGGCTCAAAAATGATAATGTGAAGACTTAGTGACCTTGTGCAGCACTACAACAGCTGTTTTTTAGAAGGGCACCTAGCTTTGGGTCTTTCTTCCATTGAAATGAAGCTCTTCCCCATGTGCTGGTGGCATCAGGAAAACATAAGATGTGAAAATAGCATGTTCCCAGGCCTTGGAGGCAGATGAGAGCAGCCATTTCTTATGCAATTTCCACCTGCCTTGTGTTGCTCTGTGACACCCATCTACCTGGCAATGGCAGTGAGCTGCACAGCCCTCTCGTGCATCCTGTGTGTGATGTAGAAATGGCAGCTTCTAGGGCACCAGTGTTGACAGCTTGGGGAGAATTATCTTGGCACAGGGATCACAGAAGTGCTTCACTCGCATTCAGTGCCAGATGTCTGCTTATTTCTGGCCACTGGAGTAATGCTAGCTCTGGAATCAGTGAGGGAAAAGGGGATTTGGGCAGTTAAAAGCAAGCAGGCTACAAAGATGGGGAAGAGAGGTCGGGCCTGGCTGATTCTCAGGGCTTTGCAGGACCTTCTGACAGCAAGCGCTGCATAAGGGTGGGTGGTCTACTGTAACACTTGTAGGCAGCCCTGTGGTCTGTCCCAGGCCCCACTCCTCAACACTGTCCTTAACATCGACGAGAAATACATGTGGGTCTAGCCTCACACATGGTTGGCATGAACAGAGCCATCAGGAACATGTCTGTGAGTGTAGGAAATGCGCTTCCTGGAAATCTGGCCAGGAGTACAATGGGAGCATGTTAGACATGGATCGCAGGGTCAGGCTAATGATTAGTCCTTCCCCTCCCCAAGTTGTAATTAGTTGCGATGATGTCACCCTTTGCTCTGACTTTTCTGGCATTAATTACAGAGCTGCAAATTTCCTGCCTTTCCCTTTTAATCTCTTGCTGGGAAACACAGAGTTTACACCCTCTTTTTAACTTCTGCCAGCAAACTTCCTCATTGCACACTACAGAGCCTAACCTCTGGTTTGTAGCAGAAACTGGAAATAGGCTTGATCGGTATGCTTGCGCAGGCAGCTTTCTGAGCATGAACTCAGCAGGGGTAAGAATGCTCCCCCTGTTCCTCTTGAACCTGAAAAAAATGGACCCTGGGTCAGGAATACTGTTGTGAAGCTGTCTAAGATCTATCTTTTCACCTCATTTCATTTTAGACTCTGTCCTGAGAAGCAAGATCCAAAATGCGTAAAACCCCCAGTGATGTTGTCCCTCTGTTCAGGGGAATTCTACCCTCCCTGGGAAATCTAGGCTTAGCTGTAGCATGAATGCTAGCAACTGGGGAATTGGTGTAGGAGCTGGTAGATGAGTCTGTTCCTGTTGTATCCTTTCTATTGACAGGACAGCACTGGGAAAATCTGAACTGGAGCAGTTCTGCATAGCTTTAGTGGCCTTATTATCCTGGGATTCATCCTAGTCCTACAAGGACCCTATAGCCCTATGCTTATGCTGCCCTATTGCTGGACTCTGCCTCTGCTTAAGCTTTGCTTCAGTAAGCTTGGAGCTGCGGCTTGAACCCAGTGAGCAGCAGCTTGTGCGACATCTTCATTGCCCAGAGAATCCTGTGTGCTCTGTGCAGCCTCTAATCTTTGAGGTCAAATGGGAGGGGTAGGAGAGTACCGCTAGTGAGATGCAGGAAGGAAATCACAGGAATTGCACTAAGAGCTGTCAGGGGAGAGATGGAGTCAGGCCGTTGATGAGGAGTGAGATGCTGGGGCCCAGGAAAATCAACGCGAGCTGGCTGGATTCGTTACCAGTTCAGTGGGGGCAGTTCTTCAAGTGCCAAGGCTGTGGACCTGATCCTGCAGTCTCTGAGCCACACTGGTGCTGAGAGGAAGGAAGGAACCTATGCGCTCTGTAGGGGATGCTGCTCTTGGCATGTGGGCATGCAGGGCTGCCCATATCCTGTAGCAGTCCTAAACTAGACAGTTTTGGTGCTATACATAGATGCTGACACAGGATGTGAGAAATCAAGGAGCTGCACTAATACTCTTCCATTTAGAGAAGTTTTTAAAAATACAGGTCAGATACTGTTCTCAGGAAGCTAAATCCAGAGTGACTGTGGTGCCATTTGCAAGGCTTATTTTGGTATTGCTGGGCGATATTTGGCCCTGATCTTCATACGTGCTTTGCAGCCATTTATTTTCCTGGACAGCTGCTCAGCCTTGTGCGTTTTGCTCTGTGCAGACCTCAGCAAGGTGGCCTCGCAGCTCCTTCTGTCAAGCGTCTCCCAGTCAATCCTCCTTTTGTTTTGGGTGACTCTCCCCTTTGAAGTGGGGTGCGTCCATCACAATGGACCCATCAGTAACATGAGGGGGAACATATCCCATAATCAGGAGCGTTCTGTCTGGAGCAAAGTGTTTATTATAGGCAACTTGTTAGGAACTGTCAGTCAAGCAGGCTCTTTGTTACCCCATAATGCATCATTAATGACGGCTGCTGCTATGCATTTAATTTCATTGCACACTAGAGCTTTGTCTCTGTCTCCCCATCCCCCCCCCCCTTCCTTATTATATCACCAGCATAGGAGAAATTAATAAATTGATCCAGGGAAGGAGAGCTGCAGGCTTGCTACAGGCTGTGTTCAGTACCCTTGCTCATACTGAGTTGTATTGTACTCTGAGAGAAAGCTCTCAGATGTCGGTGGAGCTATGTTGGGGTGAAGGTGCTACTTGCTCTTCATCGTGTGAAGGGAGTTGGTATGTGCCAACACATACATGAGCACAGATAACTGGCTATGTAAAGAAGGGCCAGGGGGATCTCACAGAAATAGTCTGTTGAGTGCTGGGGAAATGTTTGCCACACACTTTTCAGCTCTTCATCTGCCCCCGCCTCTCGATCTTTGAGCCTTGAGAACATGCTGATGCTTTGCTGACTGTCAGCTTGTTCAGTCCAAAGCCATTAACTTTCTTCTTAAAAGAAAAAGAGCATACAACTCCTCTAGGACTGTCAAAGGTGACTGAGAGAAACTTAATGAGGCTACAAATTCAGTAGAAGAATTAGAGCCTCTGCTGGAATTTTTGAGGGGGGAACCACAAATAGTAAAAGGAGCTGAAAATTCCTAGTTGAGGCTGATAAGATAAAAGGCTAATGTTAGTGTTTTGTTTGTTTGTTAAATAAACCTAACTGTGCAGTTTGGGACTGGCCTGTTGGAAGCTCTGAAGTTACCTTTTCCTCTAATGTCAAAGTTTGCAACCTTCATCTGCGCTGAAGTTTAGCACACCAAGCATGGCTAAAATAATTCTTCCTTCTGTCTGGATTATGCCAAGTGGTTTTGACTGGCCATCCTGTCATGTGCCTGAGTATCTCCACAGTTTTTCTGGGCAGAGACACCCAGGCCCTGATATGAGCCATGGTTACAAAAATTCCTCTTTTTGTTGTGCTTTTTAGGGTTAGAAGTGTCTTGCGTTGCCAGAATCATTTCCTGCTCTGTGGACAATCCAACTACCTTTGCCATTGCGAACCAGCTGACTGGTGACTGTCTCAGCACAAAATTTTGCATAAATCCCCATGCTGGTGCTGCTCACCCATGCTGAATGTTGCTCAGGTGGGCAAGACCATGACCTTTTGTTTATTCAGGTGGAGAAAGTGGTTTGCATGGTCATTCCAGCGCAAGAGTGAGGAATAGTTTGTCTGTGAGGGTGTCTCACTCTCAGCATACTGATGCTTTGCATCCCTGGGTTTCTCCAAAGGAGGTTCCCACCTTATCCTCATACTTTTTTCACAGAAATCATAGAATCATAGAATCAGTAAGGTTGGAAGGGACCTCTGGAGATCATCTAGTCCAATCCCTGTGCTCAGGCAGGGTCACCTAGAGCGTGTTAGACAGGGTTGCATCCAGGTGGGCTTTGAATATCTCCAGAGAAGGAGACTCCAAAGAGGAGACTCTGGGCAACCTGTTCCAGGGCTCTGTCACCCTCACAGTGAAGAAATTCCTCCTCACATTCAGGCAGAACTTCCTGTGCTTCAGTTTTTGCCCATTGCCTCTTATCCTGTCAAACAGGACAACTGAGAAGAATTTGTCCCCATCCCCTTGACACCCTCCCTTCAGGTACTTATAGACATTGATAAGAAGAAAAAAGACCCATACTACTTCACATTGGTCTCCAGGACTGTGCATAGAAACTTGGGCAACTTTAGATGGACTTCTTTAATTCCGTCTCCCCACATCCTTGGCTCCAAGCCATACTCTTTTGGGATTTCCCTCTGGCAAACAGCTTTGGCAGAGTGCTCCAGGCTGAGCTCCAGCTTGTTTGCCTTTATCCCATCTGCGCTGGGGCAGCCAAGCCTGGCTGTGGGCTTCTGGTAGTGCTGGACAGGATCCCATTCCTCTCCGTCTGCGCATGCTCTATTTCTGTTGTGTAAAAATGAGGAAAGAGTTATACGTGTATCATCAGATGGTTTATAGGAGGGAAAAAGCTTTCCCATACTGCTCATGGTGAACTGCTGGGCTTTTCAGTCAAGGGAGCATCCTGTTTTAGGTGGCAAAAGCCAAGAGTGGAGTTGTTTTAAACACCTGTTAAGCAGAGATGTTGCAAACATCTTTGACCGTATTCCATCTGAAGGGAGTACTGCTTTGAGTAGTCTGCTTTGTCTCAGCTTTCCATTGTAAGGGAAAAATAACAGACTTTGACATTTCTTCTCTGGAACAGAGCATGTAACATTTTTTAAAAACGTTTTGCATATTTTTATTTGATGTTACTGTACCCAGCTTTAGTCAATCTGGAATATTTTTAGATTCTTCCTCTCGTGAGTGATTTCTGAGGTTTTATGGCCTTTGTTTCAATTCAAAAGGAAGTCAGATTTCAGAATCTTTTATCCTTGTCATAATGGATTTTTGTCTTTGTATTGCTGTATGGATTTGTTTGATATTTGTTTAGTGCAGAAGAGAACATTTTTCTAGATCATTTCTAAGACCCTCCATTACTCTGAGGTCACATTTCTGGTGTTGTTTTCTCCACACTAGGGTTACTTTCTACTGCAACATAGCATTAATTCTTCTGATGCCTCCAGTGAAATGTGCCTCAGCCTATTGATGACAAGACTCATCTTTTAGGGCTGGGCTGTGAACCTGTTTGCCCAGGACAAGTGCATGTCACTGGAATCAAGGGAGTCACCATGTTTTCACCACAATGCTGAGGGTATACACTGGCTCTTAATGTGATGAGTTTTGTATGGTTTAAACAATTTGGCAGAAATCCTAAGTTTAAAATACCGAGAGGAAAGGGTGAAGGTATGGTGAACAGTCTTTGTTAAAAAAAAAAAAAAAAAAAAAAAAGTTGACTACTTTCAGTGACTTCAAATTTTCTTATACTTTTTGATTTGACTCTACAGAGATTGGTTTGATCCCTTGAATTTCAATGAATTTAACTAGCAAAAAAGATTTACCAATTTACCTGCTAATTCTTTTCTCTGCTTTAGTACAAACTTGTTCAGAGCTGACTTTGCCATTAAAAAAACAGGTGATAGATTGCAGCAAACAGACTAAATACATGCAAGACTTAACTAAGTCCTTGTGATAGTAGGAGAGAGACAGAGCAGAAAGTTGGTAAGAGAATGAGGTTCACAGCTGCATGTTCTGAGCTTTTTGCTTTTTTGTTCTTCATTTATAACCAGTGAATTTTCAGTCTTGCTCAGTCTTGCTCAGTCTTGAAGATGCAGCTATAAACTTTGGTACTCCCTCTGTCGTGTATGGCTAGTGTAAAGCATAGAATTATTCATGGAGCCGTAAATCATTGCTTGAAGCCTTAACGTCAAATCATCCTTCCCTTTAAATCTCTCTGGCACAGGTCCACTACCTCTGATTTTCATATCTTACAAGTAGCTATTTTTGCATGTTTTGAATAGAAGAGGCTGCTACAAATAAAACTATGTGATGTAGTGACTGTGGACTTGAAAATGGCTCCCACTCCCTTGTGTGCCTTATAACCTTCTGATTTCCCAGCTCAGGTTTTTCCTCATGCCAGGAAGTGGCTCCTACCTTTGAAACTACTCTCAAGAGATGAGAGAGTAGCTCTGTGCTGTCAGGAGCTGTCATTTCAAGCAATTACAAATAGATCAGCTGACTCCTATTAGTTTTTCAAATGTCTTGTTCTCCTGTGACGGCTTCGTTTCTAGCTGGTTTGAAGGTTTTGCGTGGGGTAACCCTTCCTGGTTGCCCATGTGTACTCTTTGTTTCTGGCAGTTGTTTTCTGGCTGCTCTTACTATTTGTGGAGTTTTCAGTAGGTAGTAATGCTCCTGTGAGGTAGCTTTATTTGTAGTGCAGGTAGTTTACTCAGACTCTGAAGGTAGAAATACAGAGAAAATGGATGTGGATATTGCTGAAGGCAGAGGCAAATGAAGAAGCAGATTTATTGCCCTAGAGATCTGTGCTCTGCTATGATTGGGAGGAAATACCCAGGGGAAGAGAATCGCGTTGATACAATGAAACTCTTTGCACACCCTTCGGCTACATCTTTCATTAGGAAGTGCCTGCAATCCATGGGCTGAGCGCCGCCAGTCCCCACCCACCTGTCTATTCCTGTGCTCTCTGTGTAGGTGCTTCTGGTTTGTTCTATTTCTGGGTTAAATATTGCCAGTTGAAGTAGGCAAGGCAAGAAAGTCACAGTCCATGTCAGTGAAAGGCCAAGATCTGTTTCTTTGCATTTTAGGTTGAATTTGGATTATTAAATCAATGTGAGAAAGTGGGGGAAGCAGAGCCAAGGCAACTGGGAGGAGCACAAGCTTATCTGGTGACCTGTGTATTGTCTCCAAACCATCCTGTATGTGTGAGGAATTATGAACTTGCCATGGCTTGGTTAAGCTGCCACATCCATATTGTCTTTTTCTTGTCTCCTAGCCTATATTTTAACAGAAGCAGACCTAGCATGCAGTTAACCTCAGTGCTCCACCTTAGAGATGTGCTACCCTGGATAGTAAGATTGCTTCTACCAAACTGTTGTTTGAAAGAGGTCTCCTTGACAACAGAGTTCCCTGGAAGGGGTCCGTTATCATTTGATGGAAGCCAAAAGGAGTCTGGAAGGTAACTAAATGCCAGGAGCTGGGCAGTCTGCTATTTCAGACATCTTCAATAGCAAAGGCAGAGGAGGATCTGCCTGCCTCCAGAAATAGCAAGGCAGTGAGACTCTTGGCTCCCAGTGTGCACCTAGACTAGTAGAAGTAAAAATAAGTGCACACAAGGCAGACTGTGCTCAAAACACTGGTTTTGTCTCTGTCTTTGTTCCCCTGGTGGTAGCCTTTTGTGAGAAGGTCTGAAGGATAGAAAAGCAGAGATTGCAGTCTCTGAGATCAAGTGATAGTGTCCCTGATAAGTCTACTGAGTACTGGAAAAAGCCAGGGCTTGGCCAGATGGAGTCACAAAGTGGGGAGGCTGGGAGCATGGCCTTATGCCAGCTTGTGGAGTGGGGTGGCCCAAACAAGGAGAGGAGCCCGAAGAGGTCAGAGGAGGATAATCCTCCAGCACTGATGAAGGCTGCAGCTGCTGGTGTTAGAGCGCAGCATTACCAAGGGCTTCCTGCTACTGTGCCATGGATGTCACCCACAGTCTGCCAGCCCTGAGAGCCAGGTTTAACTGAGATGTTGATAGTGTTATCCCTTTTCCACCTTCAGAGTCCCATGGGATGTTTTTGGACATTCAGCTGAAAGTGAGGGAGCCTGCAGGTGCGCAGCACCCTGGGCAGGAGATTGTCGAGCATGAGATGGATTTTTAGACCCTGTGACGGCAGCTGGAAGGGGAGATGGCATGCAGCTGGAGCTGGCATTAGAAACGCTGCTGTTTGCAGCCTCGGAGTAACAGCTGTGCTCAACTTCCATTTCTGTCCCAGTTTGCACCAAATCAGCACTCAGCACTGAGTCCTGCTTCCATAATGTTCTGTTAGCAAGCAAGGCAGCTTAGTGGGGCTGATCTGCCTCCTCTGAGCAGGGAGGCAAGAGAGGACCCCAGGAGTGGAGCTGGGGAGCAAGTGAAGGCCCTCCAGGTCCCTAGAAGCCACTTGCCATCATTCCTGGCAGAGGCACCCTACTTGTGCTATGCTGAAGGCCTTGCAGGCAGACAGTCGTCCCTGCAATAGAGACTTGGTCTCTTGTGATGCCTCGCATTTCTGGCTCCTGCAAGGAATTGTACCTTGCTGCTCTTTTGCTTTGAGACTGCGGGGAGTTTGGCTGGGTGCAAGATGTGTGAAAAGATGCTAGAAAACCCAGAAGAGCTCCCTGTGCAGAAGTGGGCACCTAGAGGATGACGGTAGGGGCTGAATGCTTGGCTGTCTGTCTAACACAGAGAAGGGAGCTCTGTGTCCTGGCAGCCGCCTGCCCTTCTCTGGCTATCCCTAGGGTGGCAGACAGATCCTTTTTAGTGTGTTGTTTTCCCAGGGCACCACTGGTATGGGGAACCATATGCAGGATATCTCCATCCCTTTTCTAGTGCAGTGCCACCTCTCCACCTCCCTAGGTAAGGCCCACTGAGTTTTATTTTACTGTGTTTTACCAAGTAAATCTATAAGGAGAAGTGATGCCAGCTATCCCAAGGGGAATCGCACAGCAGAGAGCAGTGAGCTGGTTTGCTGAGCCTGAAGTACTCAGAAACCATGAACTAGACTCTAAAAATAAAAACTCTTGGTGTATTTTTATTTCTGTTCTGTTTTCTTCAGTTCTTTAAGACTTTCTTAGCCTTATCTTCTTCAGGGTATTTTTGGTTATTTACAGCTGTGATGGATAGAAATTTCTCATTTTTTTCATAAATTTAAGATGAGATTCTTACTCAGTTTTATGGTTCCAGAAAGTGTGGTCTTTAGCAAAAAGACAGATTCAGAAGACTAGTGAGAGTTGGCAACATGGCCAAATGCTGAGTGTGGAAGACTTCTCAAGCACCTATAGCACTTCTTCACTTATTACTAGTACCTGAACACAGCGTAAACATATCTCAATGGCTCAGGATTAGGAGGCTTTGGGAGGCACAAGACTCTGTTCCTGTTAACTTGGTGTGTTAAGGTAGTCGATGAGAATGGCACTTCCTCTGTGTCATAGAGGAAACAAAACATAGCTGTTATTACTGCTCAACTGACAGGGGCTGTTGCTAACACTGTTGTAAAATTGCAGACAGTTCTCATTTCTCTTCTCTGTGTTACCTGGGAGGTTGGAGATCTGGCTCCAAATTCAGCCAGCAATTCTGTACAAAGGCTGTCTAAGGCCAGTCCCAGCCCTGCTTGTTCTCATTCTGCAACCTGGGATGCGCTGGAGCAGGCAGATCACGTAGTTATAAAGGGTGTGAATAAACCCTGGGAAAGAGCAAGCAGGCGGCTTGTTTTGTGTTTGCTTCCTTGTGTTTAGGTGAGTCATGGAGCTGGCAGTGGTCCTGCGTTCACCTCGCAGAAAGTAAGTGTGTAAGAGCCCCATACTAATTTGCTGAGAAGAGCTGAATCCGGGTTCTTAACATACTTTCAGGAGATTGCAGCTCCTATATCTATTGATTCTCTTTCTTCTTCCATCAGCCTAACGGCTTTTAAAGGATGATACAACAGGGGAGAGCCTGGATGCATGGCACAGAGCGAGGCCATCTGTCCCAGCCCTTGCCTGGATCACCTGCACGCGTGGCCCAGCAGGGTGCACATGAGTGACTGCAGGCCAGATGGGGGGACAGTGTGGGAAGGCTGACATTTGCAGCAACGGAGAGGAGATAAAAAACACCCCCCTCTGTTATCCTAGAAGTTGCTGGCCTGTCTTGCTGCAGTCACTGCGGCAGAGGGGCTTGCTGTCCACCATCGCACACTAGCTTTGCTCTGAGCAGTCAGGGGCCAAGGTGGCTTGTACCTGAGCTGCTGCAAGTCTCTGGCAGTTCTGGCATGCCTCTGTCATTCTTCACTGCTGGCAGAATGATACCAGTTAGGTGCTTTGCAATGCTGCCAGCTCAAAATTACATTTTTTTTATTTCTGTTTTTACTCAAGAGCAATGCTATATTTTATGCTTTCATTGAAACTCCAGTTTCTGGAGTCAGTAGATGATGCTGTGAGAATCCCCTCCCCCCCTTTTGTTTTCTGAGAAGTGAAAAGAAGTGTAGAAATGTAATATGGCAGCTTGTAGCCCAGGGGCAAAGGCAGCAAGGAGCACCAGCATGTTTCAGTGGGCCAGGTCTGTACTTGAGCTCTTGTTAGGAGTTTTAAGCACAAAGGTTGGCAGAGCTGTCTTTGGTCTAGTCAGCTGTGTGTTGGAAAAAGCAGGAACAGTGCTGTAGCTTGCAGGATAGGCCATGGATTCAGGTCAGCTCAGCGGAGCAGACATAGAAGTAAATGAGAGGCTGCTCTTGCTTAAGCCATTTATTTGGGGAATGCAGCAGTGGTTTGGAGGTTCTCTGAACCTGGGGCGATTCATATGCTGAGCATCTCAAACAGGCAACGGTCATCTTTCTCCCAGTAATCCACTTACCTATGAGAGTCATTGCTCTTCAGCAGCCCAGGCTGCCCTGAAGCCTGGCTTCTGCATCTCCTTCCTGCCCTAAGCAATCTTTGCTTCACTTGTTTCTGCATCTGTTTCTTCTCTTACGCAAACTCTGCTGTCAGGACTGTGAGCTGAAATATTCTGGGCTTTCGAAAGCATGATTCTTAATCCCAGAGTGTCTGGCTTCTCTTTGCTTTGTGCCCAGTTCATTTTACCTGTGGCAAACTGAACAGCAAAATCAAGGAGGAACACCCCTGTGTATCTTCTGAACTGCCACAGTTCTTCAAACCCAGACCACTCTCAAACCCAAATCACACCACTACTAGAACACTGCTCCCTAGAGTCTAATGGTGTTGCAGCTCTGTGAGGGCTCTGTTTTCTGTAGCCACTTAATTCACTTTTGCTGATTCCTCTGCTATTTGGTGGATGTGTCCCTGTTCTCAGGGATCTTTAATGGACTTGCTGTGCTGCTCTGTCAAAATTGCAGGCTGGAGCCCAGTCATCTGTAAGTTGCCACCTCCACCCAGCCTTCTTGTGTCAAGTGAACTGCTCCTCCCCAGGTCTGACTGCTGGGGCTGGGCAGACATGCCCTTCACAGCGCTCCTCTCCTTTTAACTGTGGGGAGTGGAAAATGGGTATGGAGATTCAAGGTTATCCATCCACCTCCTTGTTTTCCAGATTTCTGACAGCGATGGGAAGATGAGCCTATGTCCTGCCCTAGAGCTGTAGTGAACCAATGCTATGTGAAGTGCTACACAGTGGTTGTGTTCCTCTAGAGCCAGCAAGTGAGATAACTCAGCAATACTTCCCATGAGCAGTGGGAGCTGGGGTGAGGAGTGTTTTAGGGTAGGTCTGCTAACAATAAGAAATATGTATCCATGCCATCTACCGGTGTTTCTGCTAGCTTAAACCTAGCTTGTGGGTGTAGCAATAACTCTTCAAGTGCAGCTTCAGAAGTGTTTGTAGATGCCCAGGATCCTCTGAGAATTGGTTTGCTGTTGCTGGGCTCAGTGCTATAGCACGTGTCGCAGAAGCTTTACTGACACGTTGCTCGTGGTAGCTAGATTTGCTATTCCTGTCAGCTGAAAAGATGCTCTGGTTTTGTTCTAGTGACACACCCTCATCCCAGATGTGTTGTGCATTGCCAGATGTTCGCAACTGTCTCTGTTAGAGCAGGCACAGCCAAGGCTGCCTGAGTTAGCATGAGCCCGCTAACCACTGTTCCTTTGCTGAACTAAGCGGACACGCAGACAGTTTGCTGGGTCTCAGTACTACCAGTGGAGTCATGCTGTAACTTCCTTGCCAATTCCA
Source organism: Rhea pennata (assembly GCF_028389875.1). NCBI lineage: Eukaryota > Metazoa > Chordata > Aves > Rheiformes > Rheidae > Rhea > Rhea pennata. The sequence goes on along the minus strand of NC_084671.1, from coordinate 14,251,475 downwards.
CAGCACATTGCTCACAGCAGAGGGTTTATATCTTGAATCTCTCTGGAATCACACTGACAAAATAGTAATAAAATTTCTTTGACTAGGAAGCTAGTTTTGGCTCCCGAATGTGTTACTTGTTAGATCCATTTTTAATTCATTTAGTTTGGATGCTTTATGGATTCGATTAAAACATGTAAATTCTGCTTTACAAAAACACTGTTGTTTTTTTTTTCTTTTTCTCAATGCTTCCTCCCCCCTCCCCCATCTCTGGGTAGTCTATTCATTTATTGCTCTGGAACAACTGCAAAATCCCAGTGCTGCTCCTCAAATATAGATTTACTTGCATTCTTAGTTGACACCCTCTGCATTTCATTTTAATGCACCTAGTTTACATTTTTGATATTCACTCTGCTCTGAGGATGAAAATAAATAAGGCACACCAAGTAATTAAGCATCAGTTTTACATTTCCAATATTTAGTCTGAATGACCCAAGGGCTCTATCCCATTTAAACTGAAGTACCTGTTTTCATTGATCAGGTGAACTGTTCCTCTGCATTTGTGCAGGTGTGTGCTTGCTGTGACCTGCTTTCTTTTTGATGAAGAAATAGCAAATCTGAATTTTGAACTAAATCTACCTGCAATGAATTATTCAGGGTAATGCATTCTTTTCATAACCTATCAAAATGTACGAGCAATTAATTTTTTACGATACTGCTGTAAACATCAACTACTCTGTTTTCAAGCCAGGATGCACATTGCCTGCTCAGTTATGCTGCTACGTAAAGTGGCGTAAATGAAGAGAAATGACACAAAAGGAGCCCTGTACAGATGGTTTGGACAAAATGCTGACCTTTCCCTTCAGTCATCGCAGGCTGGCAATCTGGCATTAAATAGTACGTGTAGACAGGTTTGGTGTCTGTCTTCTGGCTTGTCACCTCTTAAACTTGCATTTCACTGCCACCCTATACCCTGTATACGATTAGTAAGAGGACTTGTGGCTTGCATTAGAAGATAATTATGTCTCAGGTCTGGTATGATAAAGGATAGCCTGGCCCTGTAGGTCTCTCTCCTCTCTTTATGGCCGTGTGTCAGAGCTGGTTTTCTGTTCACCTTAAATGCTAATAGGTGGCAGGGAAAGATGTGTGTGCCTGCATGTTTTTTCTTCCCTCACCCATACTGCAGTGTGAAACTCTATTGCCTTTTGTTTTCCAATGCTTCTTTTTCTCTCTGCTCACAAATCCCATAGGCCTGCTGTTCTCTGCAGCCCTGACACGCTGATGCGTTCGTGCCACCTGCTGACGGAAGCGATGATTGCACATCCCAGTTTTGCGGGTGTTTTTCACAACTCCTGTGGGATCTCATACATGGAAGGAGAATGAACCATGCTGATAACAAGGGGAAAATGTTTCCTGTCTTCGCCTGTTAATGGCTGGGTAACAAGTGGTAAAGTTTGAAATAGGATTTGAAGCTCAACATTATCATCTAAAGAACCAGCAGCAAAGTGAGATACTTAAAGCTCAGAAAAGCAGGGAGATGTATTAGTAGCATCATGATTTTATAGGCTACCTTTGTGCGAAGGGGTAAAATGGTGCTTCTCCCTCAAACCCAGAGCTCTGTAGGATAGTTTTTGCTTGCTTTCTGTCCTGATTCGGGGGGGGGGAGGGAGGGGGGAAGAGCAAAAAGATTGCATTACTGAGGTTTAAAGGTGTCTAAAGGAGAATACTCTAGAAAACCCTGGGATGTGAACAACAAGGAAGAAAACCTATTGCTTATTCTTTCCCAGGTAAGACCTTAACCTTGCAGATTTACTTTTTTTTTTTCCCCTGGGTCTGGACCTATTTGGCTGTAATGCCATATTCTGCAGCCTCGGCACTTTCTCAAGGCTTTTCCATCTGCCAGTGTGAGGTGACGTGTTTTAGAGCTCTGCACGCAGAACAGAGCTGGGGGAAGCAAGAAAGGCGCTGCGTGTCACGGCAGCATCTTCTCCAGCTATAGAGACAGTGCAGCTCAGCACACGCCTTGTGTTATGTTGCTGATTGGCTTCAGCTAAAAAGCAGTATTTCTCTCTCTCTCTGCCTCTGCCAGGCCTTTCCCCAAGTGCAGCCAGGAACAAGTAAGTAGGATTGTGCTCACATGCCTTCTGGGCATGAGCTGTGCATCAGCTTTGTCTGACTTCAGGGACGAACAGCCATGTTAAAGGGCCAGCTCACACCCGTGTGCTCCTGCTTTCGGCTTGTGCAATTAATTCTATTGACTATGCTAGCAAATATAGAAGGCCTGTAATCTTCTTTGTTTGTCCATTAATCGTAGCGGGTCCAGCTGTCAGTGGGAAACTAGTGAGGACAGTATTAGTTGTTGCCTTCTCTGAAGCAGGACTGTGTTCAGACAATATCCGTTCCTGTTGTGCTAGGAAGTGTTTTCATGCAAAGGATGGGGAGGCCTGTGGGAGCTGAACATCCTTGTGGGAATTTTACAGAGTGTTTTCACAGCAGCATCTACAAAATACAGGTCTGAAATTCAGCGAGGTTTCTAGCTCCTGACTTTATGGGAAAGATTTGCATTCTTCATGTAGCCTGCCTTTTGTAAGCTTATCTTCTTTATCAGCACTGGTGAACAAAGCTTTTTAGAATGTTTTTTTTTTAATTACTGTTACAGATATATTAGAGAATTTGTAGGATTAAAATTCAAGGTTATCCACTATGTAAAATGATAAAGTGATTTAATTTTTCAGAGGAACTTTGAGTGCAACAGCCTTTCTGGTACAAAATCTACAAGAATGTGATGTTTTTGCTTGAGGCTTATTGTTGGAGTCATGTGGGGTTCTCTATCAAATAAAATGGAGTGTAAATAGAGTATTTCTAATCCTCACATTTTCAGGGGAAACCTAAGTGAACTAACTGAAATTACTAGATTCTTGGGTTTGAATTTTGAAAGTTATCCCCTCTTTCTCCTGTCTCCCTTGCAAAATGCCCAAATATGAAGCTTGAAGATAGCGCTATGACTCTGAGGCCTGCACTATACTCATGATTGCTTGGGTTGTGGACACTGACTCTTAAACTGTGAAGTTTGCTGAATATCCTGCTCCCCTGAGCTTTTCGGAGGCATCTGGTCCTGATAGGAGATGAGATCTGAAGAATGACCTTTGAGTATCATTAGTTTTCCTTTGGAAGAGGACTTTGAGGTCCTCCTTCCTGAAGTCTTTTGCGTTCCTTTCTGACACTTCTCTGGACCCAAATCTTGCTTCTGTTCACACTCTTTCTGCTAGATTTTTATATGCGAAAGGACTTTGGGACTAGACTATTGGAGAGAATGTCTTCCAGGAACATATTTTGTGAATTTTATATCCGATCAGCAATTTTACTTTCTCTTCTGTCATTTATCTCACAATATAGCTATGAGAATATAGCTATATCTAGTGAGCTGAGAGATCACTAGACCTGCTCTAAATGTGTGTGTGAGGCTCTAAGGTGAGCACCGAAAGGCTTTACAAGAGATCCACATCTCTTCCAGGTTGGTCTCCTGGAATTTCCCTGAGTGAACAGAGCAGACAGAATGGGGTGCAAATCCTGTCCAAAGGGCCGCAAGGGCATCATGCCTGAGCTGGTGTTAGCATTTCCAGCCCTGTTCCTGGTAACTCCTCCACAAACACAGCCCATGTCTCATTACAAGGGCTCGCAGCTAGCTTTGAGCACTGCCAGACCCAGCAACAGCTCTACCTGCATCTCCTTCCAGTGGCCAACTCACTGCTGGCACAGGAAGAAAAGCAGAGTGGCAATATCTGAATCTTGCAGGGCCACCTGGCTAAGTGACTACTGACCTGCTGCTGCTCTCTTGAGACCAGAACATTGTACCTTTGGAGTCCCAGTGCTGGAGTGACAGTGGCACTTTACTGCATGCCTTCAAGCAAGGCAGCCCAGGCTCTCTCCTGTGCTACAGCAGCAGTTATTTACTCCTCTGTCTTCGCTCTGAATGTCCCAGCTCCTCTGCTTCCTGGCTGCTGCCATTGCTGTGGGATAAGAGATCCTTGACGGCTGCTGGGGCTGTGAGCTTGGCTCTCGCTGGGGATAGAATCTGCACAGTGCTTCACTGCACAGTGTAGACAAAGAGGAATTCTGTGTGAAAGTCAAAGCTAACCAGCACTTTTCATGATTGCTGTGCATTGGGCCTTAACAATATATAGCTCATATGGCTGTTTTAATAGATCTGGCTCCACATAGCTTTGGCAGTGTTCTCTGTAGTAGGTAGGAAATTGGTTAGGACTGCAGGGGAGCTTGCTCTCCGCTCCCTGATCTCAGACATAGTAGCAGTGTTTAAGTCTTTTCAGTTTTAGCACTTTCTGACCAAGTACCGACATTCCGTTCCTTATCTCTGTAGTTTAATCCATACTCATCTGCAAAGACAAATCAAAATAATGTTGTGGGTCTGGTGTTAGGTAACTCAGTGCTACTGGGCCTATCTATCTTGGCTCCTCACAGAGGATCCAAGGGGCCAGCCCAGGGATGTATGGAAGGTGACTGGGAATTCTGGGGGCTGGAGAGATTTACTTGATGTCTTTTCCACCAGACTCTTCAGATGCGCTTCTGAGGAGACCTGTTTTCCTTCTACATTCAGAGAAGGGAGCTCACCAGGATGCAGAGCTCTTTTGAGGGTTTGCTGATTTCCTGGATTCATCCTTTATTCCACCTTCTTCTGTCTTGTCCTGTGTTATAAAGCTAAACAGATTTATCCATAGGAAGAGGAAGAGAGTGAAAGTGATTCAGGTGATGATTGGAGGTGATGCAGTTTGATTGGAGGTGATGCAGTTCTGATCTCATAGACTGCAGGAACCAAGTTCAGCTGATTTCAAGGGAGTATCAAGAACACTATCAAGAACAGAATTAAAGCTGTGGTTATCAGTCCACCCTCTTATGGCTGCTTGTTGCCATGTGGACCCCGCATTTAAGTTTTAACTTTACCAGAAGATTTAGTGAAGAATTTTTGCACCGCAGACAAAACTCCTCTTGCCATTCTGCAGTGAGGTAGAGCTGTATTACAATAGAGGCAGGTACGGAGGGTGGGCAGTATTGGTCCAGGTCCAATTCATAGAGAATAGTGCTATGATTTGCTCTAACTGTGACTTGTCTCTGTCAAAAACAACTGTACTCTGGGAAAAAAAAGCAAGCTGATGGTTAAACAGCAGGAGAGAGAATTCCTAGTATATTAGATAACTGTAAGCAGGAGGCCTGGCAGGAACAGCTCAGAGTGCATTTATAATGGAGGCTCTAATGTGAATTACGGGATGTAAGGGTGTGGTGGCATTCCTCTGGGCATAGCCTACTTGCTGGCTCCCAAGCATGAAGTGTTGTAGCAACTTAGGCCTTTTAGGAAAGGCAGACAAATACCAGACAGTAACTAAGAACAGAAAACCATTGCAGAGGAGCCCAAAGTGCCTTTGCAACCTTGGAGTCAAGTTCTGCCCAAATGCACATGTGCCCCTCCAGCTGCCTTCTCTGCGAGCAAGTGGGAGAAGAGTGTGTTCCCGGGGCTGTAAGGGAATGGCTTTGCTCATCACTGGAGTGCTGCCACGTGTCTTCTGTGAGAGGCACCTGGTGCTGACTTGTCAGTTTGGAATAAGAGCTCAAGGGTGGCTGGGGACTTTCAGTGCAAACTCCTATTTTCTCCTGTGCAGTCCCCAAAGCCTTCCTCTTTCCTACTTCCATTGTTCTTCTCCAGGGTCATCAGTGCCCTGTATAAAGTAGTGGGATTGATGTTGGCTTCTTGGGGGAATAGCCTAAAGGTGAAATTACATTTTGGAGAGGAGTGTTCAATTGCATTGGACAAACCAGCAGTGGAGCAGGCCTAAACTAGTGAGCAGAGCTGCTGAGGCATTTCCCAGTGGATTGCAAAGATGTATAGGTTACGCCTCTGAAGACATCTCCAAGGAAGTCACCTTTGAATGCTATGAATGCAGTGTTGGCCACCTCATTTCACATAGGATATAGCTATACTAGGGCTCACCTAAGTGCTGACAATCAGACACAGGGAGGTTAAATAAGCATCCTCTTCAACTTGAAAGGAAAATGACTGACTAAGCCTTATAAAATCACAAGTGATCTGTGGAAGGTGCCACAGCTAGGTGAGTTTCTCAGTTTCATTTGCTGTCCTGTACCCTAGCAAGCCAGCAAAAGGAAAAGCTTTTTGACAAAACATGTAATTTAGGAAACACACTGTTGTAAACTGTTGACAATAACAAAAGTATAAACGATTTAGAAAGCAACGAGAGACATTCCCAGAAGAAAAAAAAAACATTGGGAGCTGTTAAAGACAGAACTGCAAATACTACCTTTATTTTTGGAAAGCTCAAAGCCAGAAATTGCTTGAAGGATGCAGAGGGAAAGTTATTATTCTGTACTTCCCCTGTTCTTATGCTCTCCCCTTGACAGTAGCCAGTAGCGGATGCATGAGACGAAATACTAGGATAGATGGATGTGCAATCACTGAGATTGCTCTTATGCTCTTGTAAAGAGCACAGTAACAGTGAAGAGACTAGGAAGACAAGGGGTAAGACGACCTTTCCTGCAAGGAGCTGCATATTTGCACTCAAGAAGCTCGACCTAGTTTGTACTCTCAGCTGTTACCTTGTAAGCAGATCCAAGAGCGGAGTCCTGGTGAATCACCCTCAGGGTAACATCCTGCTGAAAATTAGCCGTGCTTCGTAAGGATCAGTGGGGGCAGAAATGGCCCATCTAGACCCGAAAAGGGTTTGTGTAGCCCTTACCAAAAGTGAGCTCTCTATCGCAGAGGGTGGAACTGATAAAGCAGTGTGTCCTCAGACAGAGTTTCTGTCTGGGATTTCAATTTCAATTGCAAATCTGGCCGTCTTGTGTCATTTCCAAAGAGAATTTTATATGCGTTGTGCATGCTATGTACATTGTTAAGGAGGGAGTAGCAGAAGCTGTTCTTGTTAGTACCTTTCTGTCCCTTCTTCTTATTGCTCTGCTTGTCAGCAGCTCTCAGACCTCATCACCATGTTCACTGGACCCTAAAACACCTCTTTCACTTGCACTCCTCATTATTTGCTAGGCTTTCAAACACTCTTATCTCAGTTTGGCTAATGAACTCTGGAGCACCAGGCATCAGTTTGGAGGCTGATTCTTAGACTTTGCATTACCCTGAGCTGCACAAAGATGCTGGAGCTCCCCTGAGCTAAGCATGCTGTTCAGCTCCAAAAGCAGTCTAGCCATGGTACTGTCATCTCTAAGACCTGGGTATTTTAGTCAGCCAGATCACTGCAGTATCATTACTACTGTTTCTGGTTTGGATGTTTGTGACAGCAGTGCCTTTGCTGCACAGACACACACTTTGGGTCTGTTTTTTTTTTCTTTTTTTTTCTCCTGCACCATGAAGTACCGTTCTGCATTGGGGTACAGGATTTCAGCTAGCAGGATGGCTTCAATCAGGGCATGTGGGAATGGGAAAAAAATGGGATACTACTTTTAAAAATGTTTTTAAATGAAGCTTTGGAAAAAGAAGCTGGTTTCTTTTATGAGAGGGTGCTATGCCCCTGCAGTGTGTTCTGTCACCATATCACAAGATTTCTAAAAGGAGTAGAATCAGTAGGACACTGGCATATCAGTCTGCAAACAGTAGCTTCCTTGCTTGCTTGCCTCCCATGTTTGATTAAACTGGTATAAGGTGGTTCATTCTCCCCACTCCCCTCCTGCCTCCTGCACGCTTCCACCAACCATCCTCTCAAAGTGTACTTTGTAACTAAAGACTCTCCTAAACAGTTGACTCTTTCAGTTCTTCTGTGTAACAAAAACTTGTGCTGCTGGTAAATAGATTTGCAATTAGCGAAGGAAACGGAAGAATCAGTGCAACCCAGCTGCATTACAGTCAACCTCCCATCCCTGTCTTAAAGAATCCACTGAAATTCAGCAGGCGTCACTGGGAGACCTCTGCAGGGATCTTTCCTTAGAACAATGTTCCTTTTCTGCAGGATTTGCTGTTTGCAGCAGAATTGTCAAGAAATTGCAGAGTGCCTATCTAGCCTCTTTACTAAAAATGACAGCAGCTTTTTGTTGTGTGACTAGCCTGGGGTTTCGCAGTATTTCTTTCAGCAGCCTGGGGTGAGAATTGCCTGGCAGAGGACCCTGAGATTTACTCTGAACTTAAAAATTGGTCCTCAGCTAATAACATCTGATGTATGGTTTTAGTGCTGTCTGAGCAATTCAAAGCACTTTCTGAGCATCCAGCAGGTGAAACTTCCTTTAGTCTTTGGGCTAACATGAGGCTAAGGGTTTTATACAAAAGAGTGGGAATGCATCAGGGAGAAACTTCAGGAAAGACATGCCCAAGGTTAACCATCAAACTGGGTAGAACTGGGAGGAAAACTCCAGACCTCTAACTTTGCTACGTCCTATGCATGGATTCACCAGTAGAAAGCAGAGAGGCAGAACAGGGCATGTGAGGGGTCCTCAGCTGATGCTGTGGGCCTTCTGTGTGTCTGCTCCCAAGGCTGCCAACTGGCATGAGGGCAGCAGGCACTCAATATAGTGTTTTTTGAGCACATGGCTGAGAGGAATGGGTACATCCCTTGCCTTCCAGACCAAGTATGTCAGCTCACTGCAAGCCTACACGGTCTTGGCTTATCTGAGATCCTGGGCTCAAGCTCTGCTTCCCCACAAAGCGTGGTTAGTTTCCTAATGACACATTTCTGCATATCCCAAAAAATGTGCCTGAAGTCACCATGTGTAATCCGTAGAGCAAGCTTTCTGCAAGGGCTCTGTGTGGCTTTTTGCTGGAAGTGCTGAGCAAATGAGGGCAAAACAGGTCTATTGAACTGCAAGGAATTCCCAGCATGTATGGTCTCCTGAGATTTGTGACTGCTTCCTGGAGCCCCTCTGGAGAGTTTCCCTTTGCGGGAATTCACTGGTCCCTGGGGCTTCAGAACTGGGTTTTCAGAGGAGTTTAAACATGCAAACCTACTGATGTCAGCAGAGGCTTGAGCTGATTTCTTTCATGAGGGGGGTGTAGCTGTGTTTCTTCTCAGGTGCTGGGAGTGCAAGAGCAGCAGTTTGATGTTCACTTTTTTTTCTCTTTCAGTATAATTGTTAAGAATTTTGATTGAGACAGTAGCCAAGTCTGTGCAAGACAATGTTTGCAAATAACAAAGTCTTCTGCCAGGGCATAAGCTAATGGTTTGGAGAGGGCACTCTTTAAATGCAAGGTCAACCAATGATTAGCACCAGAACACCATATCATTGCTATTGATTGAGGAAATGAGCTTCCAAACCTCTTGTTTTGTGGAGATTAGGTTACTTGAAAAGTGAGAAGGAAAAGGGAGATGAAATGGCAAGAAGGTATCAGTGAGAAAACCAGCTGAGGTGTTGAATTTCTCTGGAGAAATACTCAATTTTAATTCTGTAGGTTTTTTTCCTATGTGTGAGATAAAGAGAAGAGGTGCAGAAAGGATGCTGCTAATTTTGTCCAGTTCTCCCTTCTCTCCTCTCTGCCTGTGTGCACATGTTGGTGTGTGTAGGGCACCTGAGTGTCCCATTTCTCTCAGTCGCTCACGGATGCTCTCTGTTCCTGGGCTGAACCTGCAGCCCTCATGCCTGTGTCTGTGCAGTGGATGGAAGGGGCCCTCTGGCTTTTTCTAAACTCCAGTGTGGGGATGAAAGACAAGAACAAAGTATGTTTATTCTGTACTGCAGCTGTTTTTAACAGCTGATGTTAGACAGCCCTGTGCTTCTCAAATCGGATTAGATGACAAAGTCAAGAGGTGAGCGGAGAAACCTCAATAATGAGAAATAATGCTCACTAACATCACTTGTTGAACTGCATTGCAGAGCTGCCTGCAGGCTGCAGCCAGCCGCTTCCCTTTAAGCTGGGGCCTTTTGTTCTAGTGAGAAAGGGCAAGTCCCTGGCTGTGTACCTATGGCTAGGTGCATGGGCACCATTTACACATCCCTACGGATCATCATGCTGTAGAGATCTTTGGCAGCCCAGGCGAGGTGTCTTTCATGGTTTAGCAGCCTCTTGTTTGCCTTTTGTGCTGGTGAAATGTAAAATATGTGCATGGCCCTAAGAAGCTGAAGACAACCAGGTGAGGGACTGCATTAGCTTTCTGAGCTAGCTTGCAAACCTTTCCTGGCACAGAAAGTCTGCAGGAATGGGGTTGTTAGAATAACGCATTGTCCCAGCAGATTACAGGGAGCATTGCAGGCTGTGCGAGGGGAGTCGGTGATGCACGGGGTAAGGAAGAAAGCCAAGGCTGTGAGCTTACTTGGACCATCTCTTCCCCAGCATGCTGGGACATAAGCAAGGCATTTGTTTCTGCAAACACTGAGGTGTAAGTAGGAGCCCAGGAGCAGTCAGAGCTACAGCCTGGGTCTGGTTTGTCTCCCAACAGCATGCCCACAATGGGCTGACACTGCATGCAGGGTACTGCAAAATCCTCCTTTGCAGAGCCTTCCTGGGCACCCCTTGCTCCTTTGATCTCTCCCAAGGTCCCGTGCAGCAGAAATGTGTCTTCACTCAGTGGCTGCTCTGGACATGAATGTGTTTAGTCTGATGAAATCAGGTTGGCTAACAGAGTGACATCTTTGCTTATGTTTTCCTGTGGCAGAAACAGCTGCATTTCTAAAGCACCAGGAAGGAACCTAATGTTAAGAAATGTACCTGTTGGAAATAGGTTTTTGCGTATTTTTGTTCCTGTGATTGCTTTCTTCAAAGACTGATCTTCAGGTTCCTCCTTATTTATACAAAACTGGAGGCAAAATAGCAGCAGATCTTTGCGTGCACTGTGATGGATATGAAACCAATTCACCTGAAATTCTGTAATGAATTGAAAGCTTTTTACTGTTTTATTTTTGTTTTGTTTTGTTTTTAATGGACAGAATAATCTCTCTGTCACTGTGCATCAGAGTTCATTCAAGGATGTATCCGAAATGCAGATGTTATGTAAACGTAAAATCTCTTTGCTCTGTCCTTTTTTCTTCTCCTTGTATCACAGTGCTTGGAATAAAAATAAATCCTATTCCCCACTGCTAAAGGAACAGCAATAGAATGAAACTATGTCTGTAGAACTAATTTGCTCACCTGTATTACCCTGAATTGACTGCTTAGTAAACTAACCAGCAAGCTTGGCCTATGTGTGCTGCTCCTGATTTTTATGTTCTCTGCATTTCTCGTGCTTGTAAGCACACTTGCCTGTTACATTGCCAAATTTCATATCTTGGAAAGGTCTTAAACTAGTTACACAGCTAGGAGAACAAAGCTTCAGCAAACACTTTAGACACAAATGGTAAGTGAACATAGATCTTACAGCAAAATATCAACTTTTCCAAACAACATTTTCAAGAGAACACATTACACAAAGTATGCTTGCAAATGATATCCTTTGGCTGGTAGCAGTAAGGCATTTATTAATCATTTAGGAGTATACTGTGATGCCATGACATTCAGTCTTCCAGCTAAAGTAAAAATTTCTGCATTTGTCCCTAGAATTTCTGAGTTCAGTGTTTATAGAAGCTTCCCAGAGCTTCTACATATTTCATAATGTTATCTGTGACCCCTACCCACATCTGCTCCCAGTACTGAGATGAGAAGAAGAGATCCAGATGGCTTACTGTTGCTATTATCTCAAGTACTTGAGTCAAGTACCGGTCTTGATATTTTTCTACATATTTGGACTTGCATGCTTGCTGAGCTTGAGTGCCTGTTTCTGCTGTGTGGACACATGGTGCTCTGAGCTGGTGTTTAAGTTGCTGGAACATGGGATGGAAGCTTTTTGCTAGGATAGTGTATGCCATATAATGTTTGTTAACAGGTTTCCTTGATATCCTTTCATATATTAAATAGATATATGAGTAAGGGGGACAGTTTGAAGACATATCAAACCGAAAAAGCCTTAGTGAATCACGGATTTGGCCTGCTCAGCTATTTACAGAACACGCTATGTGTATTCTAAGTATATTTTCCGCAAGGGAAATTCATCTCAAACCCCTGTTCCAAAACTTAAATTGAATCAGCGGAACTGCTATGATCTGTAAGCAAAAATTCCTTCTCTGGCTCCGTGGCAGAGCTGCAGATACTCCTGATCCAGGCCTTGAAGGAGAAGTTCTATGCGAGACTGAGTACAAGGGTTTGGATTTAAAGTCTGCAGCTATCCAAGTAGAGAGATTCTGATCGTGTATTAAATCATTTCCTGGAGTCATTACCTGAATTCTTTTTTTTTGTTGTTGTTGTTTCTCCTCTGCTGGTAAATCTACATTTCTGAAGAGGGAAAAAATAGTGACTTACTTACAGCATATTGCACTGTTCCCTTTCAGGTGTTTATGGCCTGCAGACTAGGTTTCATGGGGAGCACACAACACATTTCCTCCCTAGAGAAGGTGTAAAGAGTATTCTGTGAGAAGAAAGCATTTTCTCTTGCAAGAATGCTTGAAATTGGGTGTTCTCTTTTTTTTCTACTGTAGGGAAGAAAAGTGGCTCTTCTGTGGGAGTGCCAAGATGACAGTGCCAGGAGAGCTGTGGCTCTGTCTGTGGGATGATTCTTCCTGAAGTACTTTCCACCCACCAGAAATGAAAGTCTCCTCTTTGCTGGATGGGATTTTGTGGCCCCTCCAGTAGCAGAGCAGGCAGCACAGGCTTTGCCCGGTTCAAGCTCTGCTTTGTGTTAGTGAGGCCCACGGTGTTGCATGGTGGTGTAGAATTCATGCTGCAGGAGTCGTTCCTGCTCTCCAGCTTTGAAGGTTGATTATGCATATCTTATAGCTTAAAAAGTAAGGGTTGAGTCCCACTTGCTGTTGATTGAATGAGGACAGACCATCAGCCCTTTTGCTCCTGAATAAGGACAGAAGATCTCCTTTAGCCAAGGAGAGCAATTCATCCTATAGTAGATTTCCCATCTCTATCTTTCTGAAAAATCATATGATCTTCTTCAATCAAAAGCTCTAACTGTGCCATAGGTTAGAAGTTTTGGTTCACAGGGCACACTATAGAATTTCATAGGACATTTTTCATCCTTCCTTAAACTTAAAAAATATTTAGAAAAAAATATTCTTTATTGAATTTTGTAGGTTTGAACAATTTCTTCTGTAGGGTGGTTACATTCTGTCTGCCTCCGTCAGGAATATCTTCTGAGCTACCTGACAGATGCCACAGATCACAGTCATAAGTGGAGAATTTAGGACTGGCTGTCAGGATGCCCACATGTCCTGAGTAGCTGTGCTGCCCCACGCTAAGGGTAGGTATTGCCTTGTAGGCTCAGAAACACCTGTTCCTATGATATGATTGACCCAGACTCTGCTCTAGGGGTCTGGGGCTCAATTTATGACTGGGATCTAAAGTACTAAGGCTACCTGCCTTGATTCAAGGGGAGAATTTGAAAGCAGTGAGTCAGTACTGATTCCAAAAGTGATGCCAACTGGCTGGAAGTTGCATCTAGGTACCATTTAGAAATCTCTGTCTTCTGGGTTCAAGAAAGGAGTGACCACTGCTTACTTGGCCTGAGGGGCAGAGAAATCTATGCAAGGATTTGCCACTCCATGGATCAAGATGACATAGCTCACTGTGTCAGAAAATGCCTTTGAGGTTGACAGAAGCTTTTTTTGGTTATTATCCTTTAAAGGATGAATGGGGCAGCAGCAGGTGGCAAGATCACAGAATGGGATTAGCTGAGGACTTAGCAGGAAGAGTTTCTTAGCACTTCTTCAGAGCTGTTTCCTTCTCTTGCAGCCTCTGGAGCTGCATGGAATGAAAAGGGTTATGTCCTTGCCTGTCTGACAGGGAAATCATCCCAGCTCAGCACAGCAAAATAGATGGGGCTAGTGCTCTTGGAAGCAGTGAGATGGATGAATAGTGCTCAGCAAGGAATTGCACATGGGAAAGAAGGAGGGTAGTGGTAAAACCTGTATGCTACCCTGAAAAAAAGCATTCCTCTATCTTGCTTGCAGAGTTACCCTGGATATTGCCCTGACCCTCTTCCCCTTCAGACACAGACCTCTCTGCAAAGTGTCCTAGGCTAATCCAAGGAACTGGTATCAGCCTAGCTTTTGCTTTTACTTTGGTGATAACATGACTCGATCATGTGCATGCAAATAACATTTCCTTGCTCCCCTGCTTAGCAGGACCCAAAGGAGAGGTGATTCTCTCTTAGAGCATTGTAGAGCCATACAGCTTAGTGCAGCACATAGCGCTGTGGGGTGCCACTGCTGCTGTTCCCTGGGGAGACCTCATCAGGTCAGGTGGGTACCTGTGATCTAATGGGGAATCATTAACTCAGGAAAGGCTCTGCAGTACCTGGGGCAATGCCGGGATGGATGTTCAAACTCTGGTGTTGATCATTTGGGTTAACACAGTAAAGAAATGTATCTGTGGTTCCTGCTGATAGTTTGATTGACAGCTCTCTGGCTTACCTTCTCCTGGCTCTAGCTGTATTCTCACTGATATCTCTCTACGACTGGCTTCCTTGTAATGGAAGGTCTAAATTAGACTACTCTTAATGTAAACAGACTATAGTGCCTTGTGAAAGGTAGAGTAATGCATACCAATAAAAATAAGTACATACATTTGTGCTTGTAAGAAAAAATGATATATCCCTCTTGCAGCAATTGTGAGAGGTTCAGTGTCTTCGTTCAGAGTCACTGGACTTAGTTCTGTCATGACCTGGTTGTGTTTTCTGAACTTATGCTGGGCAAGAATCAAGAGCTTTTAACCACAAGATTGGGCACTAAGATTGAAACAGCCTAAGTAGCAGGAGCAATCTAAGTACAGAGCTCAATTTTAAGCCTAATTTGAGCATTAATTGAGGTGCTAATATCTCAAGTACTGTTTGGAGTCTCTTTGTCTGCCATTAACATTTTAGGAGAAAAGTATGATGGTATATCTAAAGTCTACAGTAAAAAAAAAAGGCTTTGCACAATTGATGCAGGCAGTACAGAGTGAGGGGAAGGTGTCTGGTTTTGATAGTGAAAATAGAAATCTGTCTCATGGCTGTGCTCAGGAGCTCATCAGATATTTTATGGCATGATCCTATCATTATAGCTTAAACAGCTAACTTCAGAGCTGGCTTCTCTAATTCCCCAATAGTTTAGCCTGTCCCCATTCTCCCATAAGAGGGTGACAAGTTACCTTCACTCCTGTTGCCTTGTTCATCAGTAAGTATAAAGCAAACTGGCAAAATCAGACCTGCTTGCAGTAATTTTTGTAGCTATCCCATTCATTCACACACAAACCAAACCCTACTATTCCATTCCAGCTTTCCTTATACTAGAGAGAAAATAAGAACAGTCAGTCAATTAATATCGTTTTCAGCTGTAAGAGAAGCATCTGGATACCATGGAAATGAGGGACAATATGGTGAAAAACTGGTTTAGAAGGAGTTTGAGTTAAATTTAGTCCTGCAAATGGCTTAGCTGTGCTTTGACAGAGGCTTCTGCTTTTTCTGTTGCTCCCAGGGTGATGTTTAGAATGGACTTTGCCTATTTCCAGGAGTGTAGGGGACGTTCTGGCCTTGAGTCAGAAGGGACTAGGGGTTGCCTGTGTTGGGCCTGATGTTAGTTTGTGTCACTCTGACAGTGTAGATAGATACCCATGATTGTTTTTTTCCATCTGGACATGAGATAGGTTTTAATCCTGGTTAAACCCTGAATCCCAAATCCGTTCGACTCCTCTTAAAAAGACTTCTCTCTCCTTCTTTTGCAGGCATGGTTCAGAAACTTGACCAGAAGCTGCCTGTAGCCAATGAATACCTGCTACTTTCGGGTGGTGTGCGGGAAGGTGTAGTGGACATTGATCTTGATGAGCTAAACGTCTATGCACGAGGGACAGACTATGACATGGACTTTACCCTACTTGTGCCCGCACTGAAGCTGCATGACCGCAACCAACCAGTCACACTGGACATGCGCCACTCAGCTTTGTGCCACTCCTGGCTGAGCCTTCGGCTTTTTGATGAAGGAACTATCAGCAAGTGGAAGGACTGTTGCACGATTGTGGACCATATCAATGGAGCTACCAATTATTTCTTCTCTCCAACAAAAGTAGCAGACTGGTTCTATGACTCCATTAGCATTGTCCTCTCCGAGATCCAGAAAAAGCCTCAGCGAGGGATGCCAAAGGTAGAGAAGGTAGAGAAAAATGGGACTATCATATCCATCATTCTGGGAGTGGGCAGCAGCCGCATGCTCTATGACATTGTCCCAGTGGTCTCCTTCAAGGGTTGGCCAGCCGTGGCCCAGAGCTGGCTGATGGAAAACCACTTCTGGGATGGGAAGATCACAGAGGAGGAAGTCATAAGTGGGTTTTACTTAGTGCCTGCATGTTCCTACAAGGGGAAGAAGGACAATGAATGGAGGCTGTCATTTGCCAGAAGTGAGGTACAGCTGAAAAAGTGCATATCCAGTAGCCTCATGCAAGCCTATCAGGCCTGCAAAGCTATCATCATCAAACTACTCTCCCGCCCCAAAGCCATTAGTCCATATCATTTGCGGAGCATGATGCTGTGGGCTTGCGACAGGCTACCAGCCAACTACTTGGCTCAGGAGGATTATGCTGCTCATTTCCTCCTGGGTCTCATTGATGATCTCCAGCACTGCTTGGTCAACAAGATGTGCCCTAACTATTTCATCCCTCAGTGCAACATGCTGGAGCACCTCTCTGAAGAAACTGTCATGCTGCATGCACGGAAGCTGTCCTCGGTGCGCTCAGACCCTGCTGAACACCTTCGAACTGCTATTGAACATGTCAAAGCAGCCAATCGGCTAACACTAGAGCTCCAACGACGGGGCAGCACCACCAGCATCCCCTCCCCACAGTCGGATGGAGGGGATAGCAACCAGCCTGACGACCGATTAGCCAAAAAGTTGCAACAGCTAGTGACTGAGAACCCAGGAAAGTCCATCTCCGTCTTCATTAACCCAGATGATGTCACAAGACCCCACTTCAGAATCGACGATAAATTTTTCTGAGCTTTCATCTATGTTTCTTTGGAGTTTTTGTTTTGTTTTATTTTTAAAAACTCTTACAGCGTGTAGGGATTTTTGGTTGATATTCCTTGATGACTCAGTCTCTTGGTTTTTACATATCCAGCATATATTGGATCTGTTGAGAACAATATGAATAAATTATAATTCCTGGTTCTGCAGGACGGTGCAGATTTTGAAACAATATGTTATGGTTTCATACGCTGCTTTTGTTTTTTTCGCCCACCCAGCCCCATTGTCTGTGAGTAG
Organism: Rhea pennata; assembly: GCF_028389875.1. Lineage (NCBI taxonomy): Eukaryota > Metazoa > Chordata > Aves > Rheiformes > Rheidae > Rhea > Rhea pennata. Next base: position 14,234,273 of record NC_084671.1, on the reverse strand, counting down.
TTTCTAAAGAACGCACCATAAACACACATACCAGTGTTATATATATTTTTTTTCAAGCTTCCATAATTTATGTACCTTTTTGGGCCAGTGAAGGGAGAACTCACCTTCCGTTGCTTAGGAGATTCATTTTTTCTCTCCATGAGCTTCCGTCACCTAAAGAAATGATGAGAGACTCTAGGCTGGAAAGCACTACTGGCGATTTCATAAGGCCAAACCCATGGGCTGAAGCCCTGTTCGTCTATTCTTCACACTTCTCACAGTAGGGGAGAAAGCTGACTTTAGAGATGATGAGGCAGCTTTTGGGGGAAAGAGTTGTTTTTGTTTTGAACTACTTTTTGAATGTAATTGCTCATAATTGGACCTTGTACAGTCCAGAGGGTTGTTTCTGCTGCTTTTCCATGCAGAATAAGGTTATGGAATGTTAGTTTTAGTGTGTGTAATTATTCAAAGCCTTATTTAAATTCTATTAAAGAACATACCATTATAAATGTTAATTGCACTAATGAAATCTCTGCCATTACCTCAGTCCCACTCTTTGTGTTTTTTTTCATGAATTAACATCTGTTATTAGGTCCCAGTATTGCAGATTGCTTGAGGCCTTTTGGGTCTCATAGTTTCAGGTGACAATTTCTTGATTGTCTTTTGTAAAAGACTCTTCCTTGTTAGCCCTATTATGTGTGAGAAGCCGGATTTTTACATTGGCGTATTTCTTTGGCTGTGTATTGTGTGTTGCAGTGCATATTGCATTAATATGTATTGCATGTTTTTGACACAGGTTTACCATTAGATAAGGGTGTAGCGCTAAAGCAGTGGTTTGTGCAAAGTGAACAGCCAGACCTGGAACAAAGGAGCTATCTTGCTTCTGTAATGCATGTATTAGGCCTGATCCTTTATGGCAGTTATCGTTCCCTTGACTCCTATGGACTTTCTGACTTACCCTGGGACATACGAGATCTTACGTCTCATATTTGCGGAAGTTGTATTTGTATGGAAACTTGCAACAGTAGCCTTGTTCTCTGCAAAACACATGCTTTCCTTTTGTGTGTAGGATAAGATGTATGGTAACAAGGGTTAGTATGAGCCAAAAACATTTCCAAGAGTTCAAGGATGGAGCGGCTTTTTGTGGCTGGCTAGCCAGTGACAGATATTTAGGCCTTAAATGAGCAATTTGGGTTTACTGATTATCGCAGAGAAACTGTTCTGATCCAAACTTGATGCATGTTTTAAAATGTGATTATTAGAGCAGGTTGAAATATTTTTTAAATATTTGACAGGCAAATGAGGCACATAGCTGATAAATTCTAACAGATGAAAATTATGTATGAATTTTTTTAGTCCAGCCTTTCTGTTAAAGAGACCAGACTGGTGGAGCCAGCAATGTGCCCTTGTGGCCTGGAAGGCCAATGGTCTCCTGGGCTGCATTAGGAAGACTATTGCCAGCAGGTGGAGGGAGGTGATCCTGCCCCTCTACTCAGCCGTGGTGAGGCCTTGAGTACTGTGTCCAGTTCTGGGCTCCCCAGGACAACAGAGACATGGAGCTACTGGAGAGAGCCCAGCATAGGGCTACGGGGATGACCAGAGGGCTGGAGCACCTGCCCTGTGAGGAACGGCTGCGAGAGCTGGGCCTCTTCAGCCTGGGGAGGAGACGACTGAGGGGGGATCTTATCAATGTGTACAAGTACCTGAAGGGAGGGTGTCAAGGGGATGGGGACAAACTCTTTTCAGTTGTCCCATGTGACAGGACAGGAGGCAATGGGCAGAAATTGAAGCACAGGCAGTTCCACCTGACCGTGAGGAGGAATTTCTTCCCTTTGAGAGTGACAGAGCACTGGAACAGGTTGCCCAGAGAGGATCTCCTTCTCTGGAGATCTTCAAGGCTCACATGGATGTGGGCCTGTCTAACATGCTGTAGGTGACCCTGCTGAGCAGGGAGGTTGGACTAGATGATCTCCAGAGGTCCCTTCCAACCTTACTGATTCTATGATTCTGTGGCAGGGAGATTTCAGTACCTGATTTAGTGCCTGTCATTTCCAAAAATGAGACTTTAGCTACACCATCTCTTGGGCATATTTGAAAACTTCACCCCAGTGCTGCAGCCAAGGCATTCACATTTACCTGAATTTAGAAGTATTCTCTTACATAAGCTTAAAGAAGCTTTCAGAAGTTGCTGGTTAGATAAAGTGAATGAGAATTTAACTTCAAAGTACAATTGGCTAATGATCATGAGTCCCAGGACAGCTGCAGCTGTGGTATGGGGAAAGACATGTATTGACTTCAGTAGAAGCAGAACTGGGTCCTAACAGAGTGACTATTGCCAAAGATGAGTCTGTATTCAAACCTGTGTAAGCTGCAGGGGGAGAGCTGACTGGAAATCCTTTCCAGAAGTGGCTGCAAAATGCCAATTCATTTTTTTTTCTGAAGTCCCTGGGACTTTCAGTGATTCATCTGTTGGGAAAAGAGTTTGGGCTATTGAATGAAATTTCCCTTCACCATGCGAGAGAGAGTTGCTCAGCACAAAGCAGCAGTAGCAAAGCAGGCAGAGCGCTTTCCTGGCAGTCCCAGTGTCCGTGCCGGTGCTCCTGACCTACGCAGAAACACAGCTCTCGGCCTTCCTCATGCCAGTCAACATCCTGATGGCCAGCAGCTTGGCTAGTCCAGGTCAAGCTCTGGGATGTGCTCCTCTTTTTTTGGTTTTAATTAAAAAATGTTTTGAAAACTATCTATCTTGTTCTTAATGCATTATGAGGAAAATGTGTGTGTGTTTGGGGGGATAGGAGGTTTGGCTTTTTACTGGACTAGGAAGCAGTTTCCCAGGTAGCTCTGAGAGCACATAATACCCTTTGACTGGACCCTCAGTCTTCCAAGGAGGCAGAATCTTAATCTCCAGGTGTTTCTGCCTTAACCTGGCAATGTAGTTATCTTTCCTTCAGGCTCCTTTCCTACTGATGTCAAGAGGAGACAGGTCAATGCTGTCAGCTCATCTCTGAATGGGAGCTTCTGTTCTGCACCCACTGCTGGATAAGTGATAATGTGAAGAAAGAAGACAGGCTTTTTTGCTTTTGCCTGTTAGCTACCTCCAGGCTGGCTTCTCTCTCGGCAGTGATGTTGAAAAAAGATGGGGACAATTACTGGGAGACTGGCCGCATATGTAACTTTGTAGGAGGTCTCAAGTATATGTCTATATAACACTGCCCTCCTACGCTGCTAAAGTGGAGGGGAGTCCAAGCCGGGAAGCTCTTGCTTTGGTACTTACCTACATGTTATACCAGTGAGAGGGGATGTTCTGGAAGTTGGAGGAGAAGCAGACAACAAATAGCTCTAGAGCTTTGTGAAAGCCTGCAGAGTTTCTGCTCCTTCAAGCACATTATGTGATACCTTGGTTACTTCTGGCTGGCTGTGATAAATAGGTTTCTCCACTTTTTCCAGCACTCTTGCACAGAGAAATGCTTGTGCTGCAGCCGGAAAACTACAACTGAACATTCAGAGTTGCTCATTGAAGAATACTGAGCAAAATAATGGAGTTTAACCGTTCAGTACCTGATGCAAGAGCAGTCCCAAAACCCATTTGAAGAGTTAGCTGTTCTTTAGAGATTATTCTGCTGTTCTTCTGTCACTGTGAGAAATTGTGATCTGAGTTCTTGGACTTTGGCCAACTGCCTTGTTCCAGTGGAGAGCAACCTTGATATGAGCTATGGCAGTTCAGGGCTCAACACAGCATCCAAGCTCTGTGCCCTTGTGCTCTTTGGTCTCTTTATTGTGAAAGATATTAACAGTGACACAGGTTTGTGTCTGCTACAAATACACAGTGATCAGTGATTAATGCACTGAAAAACAGCAGTCACTCTTGACATAAGTGCCTTCAGCTTTTGTTGGCCAAGGTAAAGAGCTATAAGAAGTAATCCACAAGTCCCAGTCTGCGGGCACTGAAACCATTACAGAAGACCTGGTTTCACTCAAGATGCCATCTTGGTGCTAGTTGCCAAGCAGGCACCAGTAGCAAGCAGCCTGCGATCTATTGATAAAATTGTTTGATAGATTGAGGACAGAGGTTAAAACAATTTCTACTGACTTAAAATGCCAGAGATTCCTGAAGGTTGCATTACTGTGCTCTCTGGAGGTTATGAACGGTGCTTAAACCCAGCTCCACTCAGCTATGTTCTCTAAAAACATTTCTGTACAGAAGGCGTTTCTTCAGATACCTCACCAGTCTGCATATTGTGTAATGATGAATGCTGATGGTAGCTGGGTAATGAGACTACAAGCATCTAGGAGATGGTGGTTGAGGCTGGAGAGCCACAGCACAGGGCCCTCTCAAATCCTATTGGGACTCGAAAATGTGCTTGAAACTGTGCTTAGCTGAATCAATGTGATTGTGATTAGACCAAAAGTAAGCAGACTTTTGTCATATTTTAATTAACTCATACATAACGTAAGCAGTACAATGCAAACAGTAAATAGGGCAGAGGGAAAGGGGTAGATATGTTATGCTAACAATAATTTCTCCAAAAACACTTTTTAATATGCTTAGTTGATACCTAGAATTGATTTTAAAAATTCTCCATGTGTCTTTTCACACATTCAGCACTGGCAACATTTTGCTGCTTTGTTTTGTATTAAAGCAAGCGTGTTTGAAAGGTCACTGGGCAACTGAGCGCAATAATGTTCAGATTCTCTTGGCATTGCTCAGTGATTAAAAATATTCAGCATGCAAATAGATTACTTTTAACTTCAGCACGTACGTCATCTCCCTCCCGCCAGCCTTCCTTGGGGTGACCTAATGGACTCTTAACATTATCATGCAACTTACCAAGTTACTGCCTCTGATGGCTTCTGACTGAGCTCTGCGGAAATGAAAATAACCATTTTAGGGCAAAGGCTAAACAAGGAGCGGGGGGCAAAAAAAGCAGATGTTAAAAAGTTGCTGTGCCAAGGGCCTCTTGCTGATATGTTCTGTGTTTAGAGAAATTCAGCTTTATATTTAGCATGCTTTGGCTTTTGAGAACTGTCTGTCAAATGCAGACAGATTTATTTCCTCTGAATGCTTTTAGAATAGAAATAAAATAGTGTTCCATCCCTTCTCCTCCATCTCTCCTCCCATTTGTGATCTATTATTTTAGGGCTGTTCTGAGGAACTATTATGTTTTCCTATTATTATTGTCCCTGGCTCAGCACCATGCTTCTGGCTGAGAAAAGATGAATGTAGGCTTTGGGGGGTTACTACAGACCTTCTGTGGCAGAGGAACACATTCTCTTTCACTCTCCAGATAGCTGATTTGCTGAGCAGAAAGATGCGAGTTGAATATGGGCGGCATCAGGCTCTGTTTAAACTGACTTGGCCCTGTCTCTCCCTTGCAGTTTTTGTGAGCTCAAAGAATAATGAATGTGCTTCTGGAAGATGTCACGGAGGTCTTACTAAGCACAGAGAAGCCATCTGAAGACACGCTATGTGATTCTGAGGTTTTAAGCAAGCTCTTGGGCAAGGTGGGAGTTCAGCCCAAACAGTCACTTTGCCTGATTCTCATTCCTACCAACACCTCTGATTTGGCTTTCTTTTGGGAAGGTGGAAAGGAGAGAGATGAGCTGATTTTGTCCACATCAGTAGGTGCAAATCATAGCTCTGACTTAGGAGTTGGATACTTTAATTCTTAATAACTTTGTTTGTCTCCAAGGCTGCATCTTGCTCTACGTCCTGTCATGACATTGTTTAACCAATTCACAACAGAACTGTGAGCAGGAGAGAATGAGCTTTTCTCACAAAGGACTAATGACCTTGTGTCCTTCTCTGGTCTCCTGTGTGCAGAGGTTCATGCACACCCTGTGCTGACAGTCACCTCTAATGGCTTCAGTTGATTAGTGAATAAAGGCCATGGTACTTTGGTGCAAATCAGCCAGGTCCTCTTCCTGGCCTTGGGCCTCCTTTACAGGGCAAGGGCCATTCCTATCTAAACACAGTGCTCTGAGGGAGCCTGCTGCGGTCTAATCCTTCTCTCCAACAGTGCAGCTTGTGTAGCGACCAGGAGAAGACATCATAGCTAATGCTACCATAAGGGCACCCTTGTGTCTAGAGGCTCCTTAGTGTCATGCAGCAGTATCCCCAAAAGGTGCTGGAGCTACACTGCTTCCTGCACCCACGTGGGAGGGAGACAGCACTTATGTAAGTGGTCAGGGCATGCAAGGCCCTTCGTTGTACCTTATACCTACTTTGCATCCATGTAAACTAATGCAGAAGAGTCAGGGCAGTGAGCAACAAGGATGAGAAACACTGTCCCTGAGAAGGCATGTTTCCCCTCTAAATCCCATGCATTTTGGTATACGCATATTGAACTGTGATTGCCCTGTGAAGATTCTCCAGACCTTCCTCAACTGTTAATTATCGATACAGGACTCGAAGGAGCCATTTCAATCATTGACTTCAGCCACCACTGCAATTACAGGCACCTATGCTCAATGTTTAGGATCTGAAGACTGTCTATTCCACTCATCCTGCTTCTTAATGCCCTGTAACAGGTAAAAGGTGTCTAACATAAAAAAAAAAAAAAAAAGAAAGAAAGAAAGCTGAAACGTCCATACAGCTTCCCCCAAGGATTCCCTCAAAGATCCTCTCTATTTGCCAGTGGTTGTGATTAGGTTTAGGTGATGCACACAGTGCTATATTCATTACTTTACTTTGTTGACCATTGGCAGTGAAACTGGGATTGGTGAGTGCTGGCTTTCAGGATGCTGTAAGAACATTCAAATGTTACATTGTTCAATATCTGAACTGTCTGCACTAACATCATCTCTGCTGCTAATGCAAATGGAGCAAGCAACAGCAGAAATCATTAGAGGAAGCCTGCGGAAGAAGCGTGAGCCAATCGGTTAGAGGAAAATCTAGAAACCAAACCCAATGATCCTGAATCCCTCCAGCCTGTTCTGACTGTAGAACTGATAAGCTTGTCATGGCATCTGTCATCAGGTTAGTCCCTTATTTGTTCTTTCTCTAAGGCATGGCTCTATTCCACATCAAAACCTGTACGGAATGTATTGAGTGTGCAGCCCAGCCCAGCAGGAGAAACTGAGAGCAACTACTGTTGAACTGGTTGCTCTGGTCTGTTTCTCTATCAGACCAGCTCTGTGTCATGCAGGAACACTGAAAGGGCCAAAAGGATCTTTAAATAAACTCTCTAGAGGTGTTCTGCTTGTCTTGCCATATTTTGTTATAATCGCCTAGATCAACCTCATCATCTTTGTCATCTGTCTCTCCAGTTTATTTGCAGAGACAAGCATCATGGAGACTATGCAAAAAAAGGTAGAGAAATGCAAGTTCATGTGAGTTGTAGTAAATAATTCAGAGAAACTGGTTTGCCATTCTGATGCACAGTGCTACCCAGGGCTGCCAGGGCACAGTGGCATGGCATGCACAGAAATCATGCTCTCCCAAGTAAAAATAAGCTGTGGAGACAACTGAGTGAATCTTCCAGCCTGTTAACTTTCCAGCATATTTAGCAGGCCAAAACTCAGTGGTGTGACTGTCAAGACAGGAGTGAGGCCACAAGTTATGGATGTGGTTTAAGTACATGGGCAGTGGGTACTTCTTCAGGCTGGAGGGCTCTTCATCTTGTGCTGCTTGAACCTGTGCACACAGGTAGCTGATGCTGCATTACTGTAAACAGCTGTGGAACTCATTTAATATGTTAGTGCTTGAGTTTGAAAGCTATTTCTGAATAGCAGCTCAGGAAATAAATTGCTACAAAAATGAATATTTAGGATGATTTCTGGAGAAGAGAGATGTGACCAAAATAAACCAACAGCCTGCTTTTCCTCTTTATGGCTTACCATGCTCTGTGTTTGAAAAGACGCTGTATCTTACCCTGATATCACTGGGAACAGGAGTAGACTAGTGCACGTTCCAGCTGATGGGTTTTTAACAAAGGCTGCAGATTTATGAATGAATTATGCTAAATACTGAAACATAATAGACATGGGTGTTCTTCCAGGCTGGACTCCCCTCAGAGAACGTGGCCTATCACATGTCCTGTTTCTTAGTCCAGCCAAGTGTATTTGTTAATGAATAGAAGAAATCTGTACCGGGAAGATAGCAAGCAGAGCTCTGTACAGCAAACAAGGGCTTCTAACTCTATCCTTTATGTCCTTGATACATTCCTGGAGTTTTCTTCTTTTGCTTCTTGCTGCAGTAGGAGCAGCACGATCCTGTCTTTTGAGGAGCTGAGTGAGTTTGAACCTTACTGGAGGAGACATGCACTCATAGGAGAGGTCTCAGGTGTGGTTTGGAGGTGTCAGACATGGCTACAGTTCTCATTTCCTAACTGACCTGCTCTAAGTTCAGCTCAGAAGAGCAGACATTAAGTCCAGGTGACCTTGTCCTCTTGGAGTTTGGCTATCTCGCTGGTTAAATCCTGGTAACAATTCATCTTTTATTTCAGGCATGAATTACTCCACTAAGCCACTACATGTAACTTGAAGGGCTAAAAAGATCTTTGCACAAGTCTGGGGCATTATGAATTGCTGTGATTTGTTTATCTTTGGGAGTGGGACTTCATTTATCACAAGGAACGCAGCTATTCTTGACTATTTGTGCAGTCAAATATGAGGTTTAAGGGACCGACAACATATTTAGACATCTGATTTGTGCCCCTTGTGCATTGTTAGTGCTTGCTGACATGGGCCTGGTCCCTCAGTACACTTGTTAAGCCCTGTGATGCTGTTGTCATATAATAACTCACCCCACTGGTTAACTGGGCCCATATATAACCATATATATTCCTGTGACCTGGCTGCAGACAGGTCCTTCAGATCCAAGTACCATTTCTATTTCAATAGTTACTCTTCTCTTACTGAGCACTCTCCTCTGTAAGTGCTTCAGCAAGGCACACTGCAAATGTGAAGAGCTCTGACCTGCTGTAACACAGCAGGAGACAAGATGCATCTTGCTTCAAATACCTAACTGCCCGTACTTGTCTTGAAAATAAGACCTGGCTCTTTTACCAAGCGTATCCAGCAAGGAGAGCTGCCTCCTGTATAGCACTGAGTATATCTTCCCCCAAAACCACAGTGCCTTGGTAAAGAGAGAGCTGATGTGTCTGCAGAGCACAGCACAGCTCCACGCCGGACTAGCTCAGCATTTGCGGACAAGGCAGCTCTGTTGGTGCAGCACTCCATACAAGCTGATTTGCTCTTTTTTTCAGTGGGACTAATTAGACCACATGCAGCTTCTGTTTTGGGGAAGAGCTCATTTAGAGCCAGCTCAGGTATCTCAATTGCACAACATTCCCCAGTTTAGAAGCATCTGCTATGCTTAGAAATCTAAATAAGAACAATACAGCAGAATCTCATAGCAGTATTGCAGTCTCCCAGTTCTCATTGGGAATAACTTTCTGGCATTGTTTGCCTGTGGTCTTGTCCTTTCATGCATATGACATTCTTCTGAGAGCTGGGGTAACTATGAAAATGTCTGTTCTTCTCTATTTGATACAAATGTTCATGTTTGCCAGCCTGAGTTTAAGTGGCAGAGGAGGGAGGGGGGAAGGCAGGGAATAAAATAACAATACAAGTTCATGAATGCATTTATAAAATAATTTCTTGTACACATAAATAATTTCTAGCATCTGATCTTCATTCTAGTCAGAGAGAGATTATGTTGATTTGTATTTCTACAACCAGTGAAATTCCTTTGCGGTCAGATGGAGCCAGGAATTTCTGTTAAATATATATAGTATTTCCTCTAGGTTCCTCCGAAGAGAGTGATAATAAGTCATTGTTCCCAGAGGGACATAGCTGCTCCTAGCTTACGTCTGCTGACACGCATTAGAGCTGAGTTTGAATGGTAGCAATCAATAGCGGGAAATGCTGCCGCTGAAACTGCTGCTAAGTGCAGCTTTAATGTTCTTATGCAAACTTTAATGCTCACCAGAGAGCACACCTGCTAAAAGGAGAAAAGAAATAAGATTGACTGTTCTATTTGCTAAATGATTCCCCATATTTCCTGTTGTTTTCTCATGGTTTACATATCTTAAGAGAAAGAGAGCTACAGAAACTGGAGAGGGTAAGCAAAGCCAGAATTAAACAAAAAGAATCTCTCTTTTTGGAACAGGTATGTGCCATCCACACACTCAAGTCCAGGCAATGCCAGGCTATCTCCAAGCATATTAGCTAGACAGGTTCTGCCACACTCATGTCCTTAGTCCTGACACAGATCAAAACATGCTCATACTTCCCTGACTCAGCTCAGGGCAAGAACTAGTGCATAGGTGTTACATTCTACTGCAGAGCCAGTTCCTGCATACCCCCATGCCCTGTCTAAGCTCGTTATTCATTAATTTGCTACTCAACCTGAGGCTGGAACCTGATTTACCAGGATGCTGAACACCTGCTGCTCACACAAAAATCAGAAGGAGTTACACATCCTCAGACTTGCTAGTGGTCAGACGTGGAATTTACTCATGGTTAAAAGCCAGTTCGTTGCCCTGAACACACAGACGTAGTCTTGTGACAGACAGAAGCTCTCACTTTCTTGCTCTGTCTGCAAATTGGAGTATTTGCAGCAACAACTGAAAACAGGAGAGGGCTTTATAGCAGTGCTGCTCTCCTTCTCTCCACCTGTATACACAGAAAAGTGAAAAAAGAAAAATATCTTTAGCATTTTCTTCACAGGAACCCCAACCTTCTTTACACAGCTGACAGCTTCTCTGTCTAAGAAGGTTTATACTTATGAGTCAGGGTCACTGCAGCCTCCAACACAGCTAATTGACTGCTCAGCAACACCTGGGTACAGCAGCAACACAGGTGAGGTGAATCTACCTTATCAGCCAGCTGGTAAAGCAAAGTTATAAAGGAGAAAAGGCACCCAACAAGTAAGTGGTTATGCTGGCCCATCTCTGTGCTCTGAGGGAAGCTGGGCTGACCTACAAGGGATGCAATTAGCTCTTCAGGAGGAAGAAGCACATGAATTGGAGGCAGAGGATGATCAGTGACAGACTGAGAAGCAAGGCAAGTGAAAATTTATAAGGAATAGTGTGAATCCATGAATAAGAGGGGAGTAGCACCATACTTTGAGCAGGCTCTGTGCTCTGGCCATGCCTTGGACCTTGTGTTGTGAATGTGGAATATGGTAATTCTCATGTCAGAGATCATGGGAAGGGCACTTTTGTGCACATACACAAATATGGGTGTCAGTGTTTCTCCCCTTCTCATTCAACCTTCTTTTCTTCTGGAGGTAACATCAAAACTGCAGGCAGACTTATAAAGTGAGTAAGACAAAAGGCAAGGATTGGCTTGCATGTGCCAGGGGTTGGGGACTTAGAAAGCCAGCAGCAATATTATGAGTATTTGGAATATCAAATGTCCTACTGCTTGCTCTTTCTCTGTGAAAGAATCAACTTGATAAAACAAGGAGAGCTTGTTAGTGCTGCTGCCTGACAACCTAGAAGGAGTTTGGCTCTGGAAGAGTTGAGCAGCAGCAAGAGAGATCTTGGAAATGCTGCTGGGCTCAATGTGTCTGAAGTTGTTGATTCCTTGTATGATAAAGCTGTCTTAGTAACAACAGCACATCCTCATCTGGGAGGAACTATGTGGTCAGACTGTAAAGAAAGGACATAGATACCTACTGTGGAGTACAGTCAGATGGGAGCCTTTATGTTCGATACTCTCAACAGTAAATCAGACACCAGCAGTTGTCACAACCCCTTGTGAGATATCTTGCAGGGAAGGAGAAGTAATTCCTTGCCTTATGCGTCAAGGCTGTTTTTATGTTGTGATTTGAGAGAGACTAAACCTGCTGAGCCTTCTATGCTTCCTATTTGTCCTATGGTGTGCTCACCTGGACATAGCTTGGGTGCAGAGTAAGTCAGAAGAGCCCTGTTCTGGCTATTGCTGTATGTGCTGGGCTATAGCACTTTGCTCTGCAGCACTTAGCCTTGTCGAGGTGCATGCTTGGTGAGGCCAGGAGGTTGCTCCAGCCAGGCTGTCTCTTGATCAAGCCAATTCAGCAGCTCCAGTTAGATCCTTACCTGAGAGTGTAGTCTGTGTTGACTGGTGATGGTAGGACAGTCTGTAATTGTGAGTGGGTGCCATGCTGAACAGTGGCTATGTGTCCAGGAAAGGTGTATGGGTGGATTTGAGTCAGATTCCTTGTGCATGACCTTGGAGATATCTGCAGAGTTGCAAATAAAATTGTGAGTAGAAAAAAATCCTTTAGAAAACAGCAAAAAAGGAGCCCTGTGAATAGTGTTAGGATTCCTCTTGTTATGCTGCAAAAGGTCTTTCCCTTGAATCTCAAATAACAGTCAAGCACAGTTTAAGTTGATAAGCAAAAGACCATTCCCCCTCTCTAGGGAGAAATAGATTTTTTTAGTGTAGGACCTTAAAGCTGATTACTTGTAACAGCCTCTAATGCTTTCTAGCGCTGCCAGGTCTATGCTGTAGGTATTTTTGTGATGTGGTGGGGCAGTAGTGTGATACAAGCCCTCTGTGGTGCAGTACAGAAGTGTTGGTTCAGCTTGTGTGCTTCATAACATCTACCCAGGTCCTGCTCTCTACCAGTTCACATCTCAGGCTGCCAGTGTGTGTTTTCTGATGATCTCAGTACTGTGCATCTGACCACTGCCAGGGAGGGTTGTGGTGCTTGCAGTGCTGTCCTGGCTGAGCACAGCCAGCAGGGAGGGAAGATGTCTCTGTCTCTAATTCTCTAAAATGAGTGAAGTCTGATCTGTGGCATGGTGGAGCTTGATATGAACAAAGGAAACTTCTCTTCTTCCCACAGATCTTGAGAGGTAGCAAAGTTTAGATGTGAGAGTCTGAAAATACGGACCTTCTCTTTAAAGTGTTGTTTGAAATTCAAAAACTAGCTGCCCCAGAAGCTGTCACTGACTCTTACTTTCTCTCATGACCTCTTACAAAAGTGGTGCAAGCTGAAAATAATGCCTGTGTTGTGTTCTCCTGGATATTTGTCCATGATGGAAGGGCAAAGGGAGATGGGGCACATTGTGCTGTGGGTTAAGCGTCTTGTCTCCTATTTCCTACTCCTAATATACTGGGCACTGAACACTCATCCTCCCGGATTATTCTTGCCTAAAATACTTGCAGTAATGACTTCAATGACCTAAAGAGTGTGTGAGGCATCAGCAAAGCACACCTGTGCTCTGCTTTTTCTCAGTGCTAACACCTCTGAGTGTCCTAGTCTCTGTTCTCAATGTCTTTGTTGCCTTGACAAAGTCTCTGGCTTGTTAGAAGTGCAAGCCATGCAACAAAATGCTCTCCAGGGTGTCAGTGTCAGTGAGTGCTTACCTAGTGCAGCCCAGTTTGCGCTTATTTTATTTTAAAGGCTTTCACTGTTCCTTATGCTGTGTGTACTGCATTTCTCTGCTTTTCTAAAGAAACAAAAATGTCTTAGAAAAACTTATTTTCCAGTTTATATCACTGGTTTTAAGCCAATGTCCAGCTCTTAAGAAATATTGTTTAGATCACAAACTTCACCCCACCACTATGTTTTTCCAGCTCTGTGAAGCCATGTGCATAGCTATATGTATGATTATATCATTTATCTTTTGATGCTGTTCCCCAGATGTGGATGAGAGCAGCACCTGCTTGTTTGATGTCTTACAGTGGAGCCTTCATACAAGCTTCTTTGAGGGTGTGGAACCAAGGGAGAGCTTCCCTATGGGTATGAGAGTCCTTAAATACGAAATCAAAAACCTAGAGAAGTAAATCCACTGACTGCAAGGGAGGCTGGTCCTGTTCTGCCTGAAATTCTTATTTCAAGAACATCTCTAAGCCATAGGTGGTATATGCATTTTTCATTGCTCGCTGTATAGCCTGATTAGCACATCAATGGAAGTAAGTAGAGACCACTGGGCAGAAATCAGAATTCTCTGCTTCAAAGTTCTCATGAGAGAGTATGAAAAGAAAAGCCACCACCTTCTCTCTCCTGTCCTCTTCTCCCTCCAGCCTTTTCTTGCAGCCTTTTCAACACATTTTTGAGTGAATTTTCAACACTTTGTGGGCTTTCTCTTACCTATTGATTTCTATTAGCAGATGGGAGAGTGGGAGCTCCTCTTTGCTGGAGTATAACCTCTGGATGACTTGGAAAACTTGACAGCAAGGGGTTTTTTGAACTGCTCTTGTTCTACTTATTGTGTGTAAGTGTGTGATAAGCAGCTTGGCTATAAATGCTGGCAAAGCTTGTGAGTAGCTCACTCAGAGCCTGACCTGGGCCAGCTTCTGTAGGGCTGCTCTTAGTTCCTACCACTGATGCCTTGTGAAGTGAGCTGCTAATTTCCATGTGGAGGTGGGCTAAAATTATCAGCAGCAATGCTCTAGGTCTTGCAAATTTTCATCCTCACTGCAGAAAGATTTGGTTAAGATATCTAGCCGCGATCACCAGTGGGAGATAGGATTGTTCCACGGAGCTGTCCATATTTTTTAAATGATAGTGCTCATTCTCTTTGGGAATCTTAGCACACAAAGATAATATTTCATGACCTTGTTATTGGTGATGAGTGTGAACAACCAATGAAAGCCAGCAACATATTTTCATCTGATCTCAGCCCAGCACCTTCCACCCTAGGCCTCTTCTCTTTGTTTGCCCTAGTAATTGCAAATGAGGTGGACTCGCAACACCATGCAGTATCAAAAAAGCACAAAAGGTGTCTCCTCTGTATGGAGGACTGTATGGGGCACAAATGTCTGGGTGCCAGTGGCATGGCATGAGGTGACCTGCATGCATGGATGCAGCCAGGAACTGCCCCAGGCTGCAGAACCACTTCTGGCCAGCTCTAATGGGTGGAAATGCCCTGGCACCGGGGCATGTGGGGACACCAGATAAAAAGGGGGGGCAGGAGACAAATGAGGGGTCCTACAAGGGACATGTCAAGGGACGTGTTTAGAGAAACAAAATGGAGGAGGTGGGTAGAAAGGGCTGTTGCCGAGGCATGGCTGCATGGGTGTTTCTGGGAGGAGGTGATCCCTGCTGGAGTGGGGATGTCCAGAGGGGACAGCAGCCAGGGGGACTGGGGCAGGGCTGCCCCCAAAGGACTGTGGTTGCAAGGGACCTATGCTGGAATGAGGACACCCCTGAGAGGACTCTGGCCCTGGTGGGGCAGGGATCTTCATTGAAGCAGAGGAAATGAGTAAGAGCTGCAGAAGAAACCCCTGTGCACTAACCTCCGCTTCCTGCACTGCCTGTGGCCTCTCTGAAGAGAATGGGAGGGCTTGAGTGTGATGTGCAGGGAAAACACGGGATGTGGAGGTTAGGAAGGGAGCAGAGGTGTCAACTGAAGTTGAGCCTGGGGAAGCAGGAGGGGGAGGTGTTTGCTGAAGCTTTTAATTGTTTGTGGTCTTTGTTTATCAGTAGCTGAATCAATAATTAAAGATTAATGTTAACTGGTAATAAATTAAACCACAGTCCCTGAGTCAAGACTCTCTTGTCTGTGACAAGGGCGTATTAGAAATGTGATTCACAGAAGTCATATGCCTACAGACTATTTTCTGTGAGCTGCTTGGTAAAATCTGAGCTGCAGCTACTGATAGATACCTGTTAGAGGGGCACCTGGAGGTGTCTGCTGTTCTCACAAAGGCAACATAATACCTCACTGAAAAACAGCTTTGCTCAAGGACAACTTCATCCTTTTCCTAAAAGGATATCAAACTCTTCATGGGAGGGCAAGTAGGGGCTGCTAGGGCCTTTGATAAGGTTATGAAAGGATCTAAGTTGTTCATTTTTCAAGCTGAACAAGCTTTCAGGCTGTGCAGATCTCCAGAAGAGACTTTAAAATACCCTCTCATGCTGTCTGGGAACAAAGCAAGACTTGAAGAAAGATCAGGTGCATTTTCTGCCTTTGTGCCCTATCCAGGCCAGTTTGTTGCTGAACAAAATCCCACCCGGGCATCAACTTTTGCTGTGTGATGCAGCATTTAGCCAAGTTTCAGATGCCCAGAGCTGCATTCACTGAGCAGCTTTGCTCTTAGCCTTCCTTCTAGAGTGACATGCTTGGAGAAATAGTTGGAAGGAAGGCCCTTCAACTGTGGGAGCATTAACACCCACTGATGCTACCTCAGATGAGCATTATCAGACTCTTGCCTTTGTCCTGATACTAGTCCACAAAGTGAAAGCTATTCCTGACGCTCAGATGTTGCCCATCTCCGGGGTCTCATTGGAATTCCCTCTTTCAGGAGGCTTTATTGTGCTCTGCGAGCACAAATGGCAAGGCTAAGGCCAAGGAAAAGGAAAGCTTGGAAGAGGATCAAGGGAGACATCCAGAGCAAAAGTAGTTGTCTTGACCATCCCATTGCCCTGGGACTGTTTCAGTGGTCTCTACCTGCTCCTGGTAGATGTGTTGCATTCTGGAGGCTTTATAATACAGAAAGATGGAGGTTCTGCAGTCTTTAAGCTCATAGTGAGAAGTGACTGATGCTCTGAAATCCTGGAAGTGATACATCTGTGGGCACTGTGGCCTCTTTCAGAACCTTGGCAGTTTTCTTTAGAACTCAACTATTGTATTTGAATTTGGGAATACTTTCCCAAACCCTTTACCTAGCCTTTAGTGGGCTTCCTCTGCGAGAACCATTTTGGATATTTGAATCTTTTAAGTGGTACAAATGAGAGGTAATACTCTAGAATGCCCTGGTTTGGTGGTCAGTGAAATCCCATGTTCTGAGGTTCAGTAATGCTGAGTTATCCGGATTAGACACTGCAGCTGATTATCTTGCTGATAATCCTGCCCTCAGTAATTTAATCAGGATGGGGATTGAGAGTCTGAGATCAGGCAGAAATAATGGGCGATTGCCCCCTTGCATATCTGTTGCACTTGGAACTCTGTTTGTAGCAATATCTTTATTGCATTTAAATATACATGTGTGGCAGTGCTGTTTGCTACAGGTACTGCAACTAGAATCTCCTTTTCTGGCTGTTTGTAGGTGACAAGTCAGTTACTGAGTGGCTTGGGGAGTGATGCGGATTCCTGCATCTGATTTCCTTGAATTTTCACCTATCCCCTCACATGCACCCTTTGTATGTTATGCAAGTTTAAACAAATTGGAACAGCAAAGATGATGATTTGGCCCAGCAAGAAGAGCAGATGGTGTTAACCTTCCTGTCAAGATACAAGCAGGTCTCCTTGTTTGCTGTTATGGGAGGACTGGATGAAATGATCCACATTCTGCTCCCATCTGAGAAAGGCTCTTCTGGTGTGGACTGGGAGCCACATTGCTTAGCCATGTTTGTAGAAGTGCCTAAACATGATGGCTGTGGTGGGGGGCTTTACTCATGCTACCTACTTTAGTACAGAGTGATTCAGACTAGCTGACATCTGGGAGCACCAAGCTCTCCAGTCCTCCAGAAAAACTGGCACCCAGGACATCTGGCTTCACAAAACCTGAAGTGAGTTGAGGCCTTATTGTTGAACACACTGGACTTTTGCACTATGGGAATAAGAACTGCTAAAGGGGATCTAGGAGGACCACTTGCTCTATGAACCTGATGCTAGTAGCCCAGCATAACCTTATTCAAGGATGACTAGTAGTATCCTAAGATTTTTGGATGCCCTCTATAAGCTACTGGCTAGAGAGGAAAGTGTACTTGGAGCAGCTCTGTGCCTTGCTGAGTGAAAACTGCTTTATGGATTCCTTATTGCTGACCTGTGAATTTGTAATTTATGTAGGGCTCTCACAAGACAGACATCTGTAAGGAAAGACATTTTTGCAATGCTAATTTACTTAAAGATGTAAAATGTATAGTCTGTGCAGGCCACTCATTGCAAGGAGGGTTGAAATAAGTCTGTAGTGTAAATATTAACTGTTAGGGAAGCCCTTGACCTGTATACAGTGCAGCTCTGTTACTGTGTGGGGATTGGGGGGAAAAACTGAGCTTAACATTTCTTGTTCCATCCAGGAGAGGGCAGAGGTTTATACACGTGCATGTGTGGCTGTCGGGAGGTTAATGATACTTAATGATGACGTTTAATGATCACTGCTGAGGGGCTCAGTGCTTTGAGCACTGGTCACGTTTCACCTTGTAGATTATGACAATGAATGGAGACACATAGGGAGCATCAGTGAGGCAGAGCAAACAAACTTTCCTTGCCTGGGGAAGGAAGTTATTCCTAGCCCAGGAGGGAGCAGAAGTGACAGGTAGATAATAAGGAAAGAGGAATGATAAACCAAGGCAGAGAATAGGTTCTGCAGGAAAGAGGAATAGCAGGTGGCAATGACAAGCCTGGATGCTGGGCAGGGAGATGAAAGCTTTCATCCACATGGCAAATGTACCTCATGTCTTTGTGCAGATGTTAGAATTATTGCAAAATGTGTGTGGGATGACTGCGGTGAGGGAATGGGGGAGATGCCTTAGCTGGAGCTCAGACTTTAGAGTTGCCTTGGGAATAACTGTGAACGCCTCAGGCCTAGGGTATTTCAGTTCAGCCTGGATCTTGCCTGGCATTGCATGAGCACTGCACTGCTGATGTACTTTTGTTGCCTAGATGTTTGTGACGCTTGAGAATTTTCAGGATCAAGCAGTGTTTCCAGCAAATGCTTTATGCTGGAGTTGTTTGCCAATTGGGGCTTTCTTGGTGCTGGCAGGAAAATATCTTTTCACTGGAAAAACAGCCTCATTGGTTTTCCCACTTGCTATTGCTACTGGTTGTTTTGCTACTGCCACTTGGCTGCACATCCCATTGCTCAATGTTGCTGCTGCATCCTCTTGTTGCCTTGCTGTTTGTCCTTCTGATTACTGTATCTGACTCCCCCCCCCTTCAGTCTGATCCTCTAGCCTTCTTGTCCTACTGCAATGCAGAGCTTGTTGATCCCCTGTCTTGGTTCATTCCAGCCTTGTCTTCCTCCGTTCCTTGGAGGAGGGTCTCATACTCCATTGCTCACCTGCACATGCTAAACTCTCCCTGTTCTGTCCCCCGATGACTAAATAGGTTTTCTCCAGCTTGCTTGCTGACATAGAATTCTGGCTGCCTGCCACCTTGAGTCACTCCAAACCTCCTTCTGCCTTCATTACTTTTTCTGACCAAAATCTCTCTCTCTCTCTCTCTCTCAAGTCTAAAAAGAAACACAAGATGTGCTCTCCTTTCTCCTCTTTGCCTCTTAGGTACTAGCATAAGTACCTCCTCCAATCTCCTAGACTCAATGTATCTATTCCTGTCCATGCCTTTATTGGATCTCTTCAGTTGTCCATCTCTTCTGGTAGCAATTTTTATAACCCCTCCCCTCCCCTGAAAAAAATCTTGCTATTTAAGCCTCCACATACTTCTCTAAATAGAGCCAATCTCTGCACCTTTACTTGCCAACTAACTTCAAAGTCAGTCCTGCTTTCCCATTATGTTCTGCTCTTACCATGTGAGACACTGCTCTTCAACTGTTCCCTTCCTGCTCTAGGTTAGTCCTCTGTAATGCATTTTGGAAGATGTTCCTCTTCCTTTTGCCTTTTTTCAATCCAGATTTGTTGAAGTGTTCCATATTGCTCTGTCCTTGGGCCTTGTCTCTCCATTTATATCTTTTTTGAGAGATTTCATCCAAGGACTGAATTTGTGCCTTTGTGGGTGATGTCCTCTCAGGCTGAGAACAAAAGGAGATAGGTCTATCTAGATCTTTAAGGAGATCTAGCAATCAGCTAGTTCACTTCCAGTCCCTTCCTGCTACCTGCTTTTCCACTAGTGATGGAGAGTACCATCAAGCCTACAACTTATATATTGTTTGTCTTGGATATCTCACTGGATTTTTAACATCCTGGCTGTTTCAAAGCGATGCGGACATGTGTAAGTTCCCCTCTTCCACACCATGCAAACCCTCCCCACTGTCTTTTTCCATTACTGACATGTTTTTTCTTTAGTCTTGATGGGAGCAATCTCAGGCTGTTTCTGTTCCCATCTTTGTGTCAGACAGTTCTTTCTGTTACAAAAATCTCATCTCTGGGTCTTGATCCTGCTGCTACAGTAGCTGGTCTGTAGCATGTGCGTGGGGCTGTGGAGGTACTATGCTGTAATATGCAAGAAAAGCTTGTTTGGTAATGGGAATGGAGAGTAGAGAATCCTTTGCTACTGCTTTTTGGCCACTTCTCCGTAAGTGTCTAGAGGTCTGGTCACACCTCCGACCATGAAGCCAGACTTCTTGGCCACTTGTTACAACCCCAAACAAGTGCCTTCATTCTTTCTATTTTATCTGAGAGAAGAGATTCCCATTACCAGCCACAGAGCTGACCTTTTCTACAACGTTCCTCAGAACTGCCTTTGGTGGCTGAGTTGTGCTGGACTGCCTGTAAAAGAGCTGCTGATGAGGTTGCCCTGTACCTTGCATGCTGATACTTGGACTTCTAGTTCTTGGATTGCAACAATGTGCAGCTGTCCAAGTGCATCCTATCAGGAGTTAGTGCAGGGCAGTCAGTGTGTTGTAAATTCAAGACCTTGCTTTCTGCCCTGCTGAAATTATATTCTTGTTTGTTCTACAAAAGCACTAAAGAATCCAAAGACTAAATGAAACTTCCTATTTTTAGTGCTCTGATGTCCCAGGAAAAAAAAATATTCAGAAAAATCTTTTGTACTTGGTGTTTGTGCCTTGCTGGCTGTTAGGTATCTTTTACATACCTCCACAGGATTAGCAGTAGGTATCTTTCCAACATTTTTCCACTTTGTCCCCAGTGTTCACTTCTCAGTGCAAAGCCAGCTGCAAATGCAATGAATACAGTAAAAACTGCTTGAGGAGTGTAATCTCCTCCTCCCCATTCATTCTCATTGCAGCTGCTTATCTGGCCAGAGAGGAATGCCCTTTTCTTAGTATTTATTGCTAAAGAAGCTGCTTGGCTCCTCAAGACTTGGAGAGGAAATAAGAATCATGCCCAGCAAAAGAGGCTGGGCTGAGCTGTCAGGACCAGCTACTCTGCTTTCAGGAACCCTCTCTAGAGCTAACTGTGTGGTTTCTGGTATTTCAGTCTTGAAAGATAACCACTTTGTCTAAGAAACACAAATACCTCTTGCTTCATCACAATCAGCTAAGAAAAGGGATCTAGAAAGGCAAGAGTAAAGGCTATATATGCAGTAGAAAATGAGGTTTTAGGAATGGCACTTGAAGGGAAAGGACAATGGTAAACCTGTTCTGTTCTCTTGAAGACCATGAAGGTTAGCTTCAATCATGGCTGTGGTGGGTACTGACAGGGCTGTGCTCTTTGGTGTATCCTCTGAACTGGCTGGGCATGGCCAAGACTGGTCTGAATGTCAGATAGAGCTGTGTAGTGCTAGGGCACAGCTAAAAAGCTCTGTCTTTTGGGGGCTTCTGATTCTTCTACCTCAAAGTGCTATACTTGGTGCAGTCTACTTGAACATCTAACTAGCAGTAGGCTATGGCCACTACCTCTGATCTAAAAGTCCTGTCTCATCCTCTGCTGAAAGGGCTGCAACAACAGATACTGGCAAATGAACAGGATTTAAATAGCTTGCAGCTGGCTGTACCACCTGTCTTTGTCTAATCCCAGACTCTTCCTGGAATTTCCACTATATGTTTGTTTCTGCATTTAACTGCCTCTTGGAAGAGGCCACTGTAGTATTTAGAAAACACTACAGCTAGATTGCTAGTCTAGTCCAGTTTTGGCAATATGAACAGATGTTCTCACCAGGTAGAGCTGGGTCCTTGTGAGGCTTTTAAACAGTCATGTCTGGCAGACTTTGGATCAAAGAAATGATTTGGTTGTGCAGATAGGTGATATACACAAACCAGTCAAGTTTTTTGACAAGCAGAACCTAGTAAAGAACACCAGTCAGACATTATCTTTGCTGGCTTAGAACACAAGTCACCAAAGAGTGTCTGCCCAGTGTTCAACCTAATGGAGGACAAAGGGCGGGTCAAGTCCTTTTCTGGATAAAGAGCTGATTGCTGGAAACTAGGGTTCCCTGGTCTTTGAATTACAGTCATTAGGTGTATTCAGTCAGATGGGCATTTCCTTTCAGTGCAGGAGCTCTCTGTCTCTGAAGAAAGAATGTTGTCTTTGCAGCTCAGCCTAGGTTGCCATAATTAATACTCTCATCATATAGTTTATGGCCCATCTGAAAGACACTGGAGCAGAAAGCAAACTGCTCTTAGAAAAGTAGTATCACTTCTTTGTGCTAAAGAGCTACTGGAAGCTTGTGCAGTGTAAAATATCTTTAGGGACCAAGCTTTACTCAGGCAAGCTAGAATTGATAATACTCACTTCAAGGATTGAGCTTCTCCTAGAAGCTTGAAGAACTGTTTCCTTAGCTTAGTCTTTCATGTTGGGGTGAAGGCACCCAACTGATTCTCTGTTTCTGCAGATTTGATTTTGGGGAGGATTGAGCTAGCCTCTTTCTGCTCCTCCCAGTATCTCCCTTTCTTCTCAGTTTCTCCACTGGGCATTTGGGTGCCAATCCAGCAAAATACATGAGTTAAGCTTCAGGGTCAGCATGTGAATGTTTGTCTTTACAGTGGCTGCTGTACTAAAGATTTGATGCATCACTGCTTGCTGTAACACTGTAATGTGGTGATAAATAACTTTATACTAAGGGTTGGTCTTTCCTTCTGTACCACTTAAATTAGTTTAATTAGGATTGTTTTTGCTATTCTTTCACTTTTTACCTTTCTGTTCCCTATCTCACTACTTTTAATTAGATTTCACAGCTGTTTTGCTATGTATTTTTTGTTCTCTGCCAAGAAGAGCTCAAGCTTAGAACCAGTCAAGTTGAACTGCTGTCTCAGTGGTGCTGGTATCAGGTAGCAGCTACCTGCCTCTTTCTGTTTGGATAAACCCAGAGTTTCAGCCTGGATTATCACAAAGATCTGATTCCCTGAAGCTGTACTAAACATGCTGGTTGTGATGGCCTTGGCTCTGTCGCTTTTATTGCATTTCATATATTCTGACATTATGGAAAGCTTAACATTAAAAGGAGCAGGTTAAACAAAGGCAAATGGAGAAAGTGTTGCAGCTGGATACAGGATAGGGAACAATCTTGTTCTTTCTTTTCTAAAGAGTCCTTTACCTTTCTGCCCTTTACCTCAGGGAAGCTGGAACAATTGTGCACAAGCTTAGGATTTTGGAAGGTGCCAGCTGGTGCTGAATAGCTGTCACAATGGGCATCTTACAGGACTGTGGGGTCTGAGGGTAGAGCTCAGATCTCTAGAAAAGGCTTTTACATGGCAGGGTAAATGCCAGGAATATGGCAAAGAAACTGCCTCTTGAGATTCAGGCCTCTGCAGAGGTCAGTGCTGCTTTATCTTGTAACAGCAGACAAAAAGTATGAATGTTACTTAGCTCTGATGGCTGTAGAGTAGTGATGAGCTAATAGCTTTTTATTCTAGGAAATAGAAGTAGGCAAATAGGTAATAGGATTTTAAGATAAATAGTCCATCTTCTGCAATCATTCTAGCACATGGCTCTTAAGAGGGCGGGCTGGCGGCTGCTGCTGCCGCGGGTGATCTGCCAGCAGAACTTTCCTGCCTGCCTCTATTCTGTAAAGTCTTTGTGTGTGTGTGTGTGTCTGCAAAGCATGCTGGATGGATGTAATTACCTTATTAAACCAAAAAGGGGCTAGTGCTTAAATAGCCCCATTCAGCAGCTTTTTTTTATTTTCTTTTTCTACACAAATGTTAAGCTTCTAGAGTAATAACTAGATTTCTGACACCTTCCCCTCTGCCCTCCTTTCTGGCAAACAAATCATGATCCATGCAACAGAGGAGGTGACCAAGTTGTTTCCTAAACTGAATAACTGGAAGTATTTGGCTAGACTTGGAGCAGGAGCTTGCTCTGAAAATACTAAGCGTATTCTGCAAGGACAGAATCCATGGCTTCCATGAACTTTGAGGAGTTCAGGGTGCTCAGTATCTCAGAGGTAAAATCTAGATTTGAGCTGCTTGGGTCAGGTCCAACTACTATTAAAGTCAAGTGAAAGATTCTAATGTTAGTGTTTCTTCCAAGTGACTATCTAGTGCACTACCTTTCTTCCAAACCAGCAAGGCAAATAGTGGGGTGGGATTTTCCCACCATTTGCTGGGAAGCTGCTTGCTGAGTGATCTTAGTATATTTTGATATACTTCCTTACTTTTTTTGGGGGGGTGGGGTGTCATTTACACATCTCAAATTTTTTCATACCTGACACATTTTTTCTCACTTGAAATTAACAGCCTGATGAATCAAAAACCTTCAATCCTTAAGTTCACTATTTAACAAAAATTGATACAAGTAGATAGGTCTACAAATACTTACAAAGAATACTAGGAGTGCAGGAAACTGTTGATATTGTGTTCCAACCCCGATGATGATGTTCAAAAGGATCTTTCTCAGAGTCAATACAATGATGATGTTCTTTCCTAATTTTCTTCTATAATATTATTTTATTCCTTAATTATAAGCAATTACAAAACTACTCCCTTGTTTGGTGCTTTCATTAGTGCTTTCTCCTTTAAGAATATTGTCTGATTAATCTCAACATTTGATCTGTAATTGTATGTAATTAAACTGATTATATGCTTTCTCAAAGGTTGTTGCTTGCTTTGGTCTTTATTTTACACCCCAGCTCCTAATGCGCTTATACTCCGTTTCTAGCAATTATTTGGATGAGGTAAGGAAGTAACATCAGCTGATGTAGTTTATGAACAAGAAATATACAGGCCTCCTGACTGCTATTGTTTGTCACCCTTAAGGTAATGGCTGACAGGTTCTGGGATATGCCTTGTATTTTACCCATACTTGTATAATTCATTAAACGCTTCTAGTCTGTTTACTCCCTCTTTCTTGTGTCCATTGATTCCTTTTTTTTAGTAGTGTTAGAGGTCCTTTGCTGCTGCTGCTGCAGTGTCATGGCCTATTTTCTTGCATCTCACTGATTCAGCTTGTGCTTGTCTGAGTACAGCTCATGGTACATGGACATCTGAGACTGATGTGGGACAGAGAAGTTGCATTTGCTCTGTCCTAGAGAAGTTTGTTCTGCTGGCTAATGGTGGCTTTCTTTTCTTTTCTTCTTTTTTTTTTTTTTTTAATAGATGCTAGAGTTAAAAAGTAGTATTTTATCAAAACTACTTGGCTGAGTTCTGCTTTCAATCATCACTGATTTCAAGAGGCATAGGGTTAATCCCACACTGAACACGGATGCTCATAGCTATTCCTCCCTCTTGGTCAGAACTCAATGCAGCTTCTCTTTGGTTAAACTCTTAATAGTTCTTAAGGTCTCAGGGCAGGGGAAAGTTCCCTTCTGTGGCTGTGAAAAGTTTTGATCTGGGTGCTGAGGCTGGCTCCTTGGCATTTTGGCAACAGGCTGAGATGTCAGCATCTAGATTTGTGTTCAAGTTAAGTGAAGAACTGATGCTGGCTTTTGTCCAGTTTTGTGCAGAGCTCAATACAGAAGACGTGTTCCCTGGCCCTTGAGTTAGTGCGTTTGTGCCTGGATTTGCTGCCTTCTTGCATGGTCGTGACTGGGAATTGGCACTGAGCAGGTGAAATCTCACCACTGATGACCTGCTACCTCAGCTTCCTTTTGGCGACATTTGTCTTTGCGGAGAAGTGTCCCATGTGCAGCTACACCCATGACCTTGGGGCTGGCTGGTGCCCCTGCCCTTATGAATGAAGGTTTGCTCTGGAGAAGAAGGCATGGTGCCAGTGTAACAGATGGGAAGGAGTGGCAGCAGCTGGGAGACCACGTATGATCCTCACGTGGACTTACTGTATGCAGCAATGTCAAAATGATCACTTGGCTTTAGAATGTCTGTCTCTGCTCAGGGGCACCTCTAAGGTAGCTCCTGCTGGAGACTAGGTGCATAAAGGGAACAGAGCACTGGTTGTAGCAGATAGTGAGACCTGCAATGTTAACTTTGGCTAGCAGTGGGGAAAGCAGCAGGTTTATGAGGGCTGGAGGCCTGGGTAGTAGTTCCAGCTCTTGTCTGGAGCTCTGTGAGAGCAGCTGAGCTGTGCACTTGCTGTGTCCTCTCAGCATCTCATCTGTTCAGACTGAGCACTTACATGAGTAGAAACCTCAACTCTGTACAAGTCATCCTGGTCCCACTGGGGAAAGGGAGCACCTGGAGGGACTGTTGTCAAAGTGAACTGGTCTGGTGGAGTAGGAAAGTCTCTAAAATGTACAACCTGGGCAAGAGTTCTGCTGCTAGAACACCTGTACAGGTGGCCCCAAGGAAGTGTTGTGTTGGCAGCCCTGCAGAAACCAATTGGGCATAACAAGAGGGGTGAGTACCCTTGCCTTTCCCAAATAGTGAGTCACTTGCAGTGGCAGCAGCCGAGGGCACATTGAGGCATTATGAGGATGGGATCTGCACAGGACCGGCTGTACTTTGTGCTACTTTCTCGCTTGTGCTGTGACTCCAGCTTACTCCCAGAACTTGAGTGTCAGAGGAAAAGCCAGGCAAGTGCCACAGGCAACCCTGTTTACTCAATATAGAGGGTAGAGTGGTGTTTTAGAAACTCTCCTTCCTCTCTGACTCCAAAGGTGTGGATGAGGAGGAGTTCAGGGGCAGCACGTCTGCTGCACTCCTGAGGGCTCCAGCATTCCATTTTGCTGTTGTTTGAAGAACAACTTGGTGCATTATTGAGCTGCTATTAATGAATCTATCTTTATTTGATGCTTGTTTACTTGGAGAGCCATAATAGATACAGATCTGACTTTCCTGAAGGCTAGAAGAGGAATACTATGATGTGATCGAACTCAAGCTTAGTCCACCTAGTTTGATATTTTAAAGTGGGATGTGCATTTTAAAGCAGAGAACAGTGCAGGCAATTCCTTTCCACTGATAAGTAGCTTGAAAGGTGACCTGCAAATGGGTGTGAGGGAGAAGAGTCCCCTGGATCTGCTCCTTTGGATTTGTTTCTTTGTATTGAGAATAGAAGCTTTCAAGGCCTTGCATCTGTATTTTGCATAGAGAATAATATATTTTTTTTAAGTTGACTATTTTAAGAACAGAAGTCTTATGACCTTGTGATGGACTCATGAACTTGGAGAGAGACTGTGACATCCCAGATGTGACCCAGAAAATGAGCTGATAAGCTGTGATTGGAAAAATGCATGTATGGATCAGTGGGTTGGGATTCTTTGTTTCTGACTGACTTGAACTCTGTTCCTACCTGCTGTTACTGGAAAGGAAGAACTGCTTGAGAGTTCAAAAGCAAAAACCAACAAAAATGTTTTTGTCTTGCTCCCTGAGAGTGAGGCCTCTGAACTCCTGATTCATGTCTATCTCCATCAAGATGACTTCCAAACTGAAGAAGAAAAAACTAAGGGAAAGTAATCTTCCTTTGCAAATAGGAAGAACATGTCTTCACTGCCTGATATTTGTAAGGTTAAAATGAAGGGAAGAATATTCTGGGCAGTCTCTACACTTCAAGCATCTAAACAAGGCAAAATCCCTCTTTTCAGGAGAGTAGAAAAATGCGTATCTTTGGCAAATTGTCTTCATGTACTCCCATGGCAGTGGGGCTCAGCCTGATGCCTGCAGCTAGGAACTTTTCCCTCAGCTTTTCCTGAGTAGCTGAATTATTGATGGTTGCTAGCTTTCCAGTGTGTGCACAGCTTTGAGAAAAGTCTCTTGGTTCTTTGGTCCAGTGCCTGACATTACAGATGCTGCCTCAAATTGTTCTCAGTAACTAGCCCAGCTGTGCCTTAAGTTAGGATGCTTTTTTCTGCCCTTACTTCTTCCTGTTGAAAGTTGTTCTTGAACTCAGATGCAAAAAACCTTAATGTCCTCCCTAAAAGCAGACTGGTTCCCAAGCTATATTCCCTCTGTTTATGCCATGTGGAATCTCTGAACAACTTCATCAGTTCTTCTTGGTCTCTTTTCCTATTACATGATTCTGTCAGTGGTCAGTCCAGATTCACAGAAAAATGGATAGAGAACTGGTTACCAAAAGTCCACTCCTTGAGCTTTGTCTGTCTGATTGGTTTTAATCTGTAGAGTTAATTGGATTTCAAAAGTTTTTAAAATAATTTCCCTTCTCTTTCCCCTGCCCTTCCCTCCCCTCCCCTCCCTCAAAAAAAAAAAATGCTGAGGCTCTACTGAGCATTTCAGTATGTTTTGATTGCATTTTGGAACATTAGTAAGAACTAACAGGCCTTAAAAGAACTTTACCCTACCCCTGAAAAAGCATACATTGACCCTTGGAGGGTGTAGTCTTGTCATTGCAGTTTGACATTGATGGGGGGTAGAGCTTTAGCAGGAGAAATAGGATTTTATATGTAAATGAATTGAAGAAACTTATTTGACCCATAGATCAAATCTTCATTAATTGGAATTTTTGAATATATTTCCTTTGTCAGTTCCCTACATTACATTTGACCCAAAACTCATCTACAGTACCTGAGTATTGGGTTCTGAAATAAAATAAACCTATTCTTCAGAATGATTCATAGTAAATGGTTTAAAAACTGCTTGATAAGTTTTAAGTGAATTTTACATGGGGAGCCTTCATCCAACTGGATCATTTCTAGTTGATTTTCAGTGGCACCTTCTTGGACTAATATGACATCTTTAACTTGTGTGACATGTCAGCTTATGGGATGATAACAGATTGGAGCAGATATTGTTGCTGAGAGCTGCCTGGACCACGTACGAAGATGGAATCATGTGTGCAATGTTCACTTTCATAAGTAGAATCTAGGGTTGTACTTTGGAATGAGGAGCTTGTAGTGTGTGTGCCTGCAGGATGGGTTACAGTATCTTAAACTACAAAGAATATTAAAAAAAAAGAAGCGTAGGCAACAACTGAGTGTGGTTTGCCAATGTTTGGCTGCAGATGAGAAGGTGAATATAAACACTAGGATATATAAAGAAACAATAAGAGCAGAGGAAAAAATATTTCTATATTTACAAACTTCATCTGTCCTATATGTGTGCATCTTCTAGCATGATGAGTAGTTTGGCTTGAGCTGCTGTTTGAGTAACACTAATAATTTAATAATAAAAAAGGCACTGTACTTGTGAGGCTGGCACTGGATTTTACCCATCTCACAAAACCCAAGTTGAAAAACTAGAAGAGTTTGTGAGAAAGAACTGCAGGAATGATTTCAGGTTTGCACAAATCCTTATAGGGACAAACTTAAGGAGCTCGGTCTACCTTCTCCTGGGCAAGCTATGTAAGTGAATTAACCCTGCTCTGAATATGTTTATCAGATTCTCAGTAGCAGAGGACTACTTAGTCAAGGAGGTCAGAAGCAGAATAGATTCCAGTGGCTGGATGCAAAAAAGCAAGAAAACAAAAACTAGCTATAAGGTGAATGTTTTATGAGTCAGCGTAATTAATCTTGAAACAACATACTAAGGGAAGGCCTTAAGCTTAGTCTCTGCATCTCCTAAGAGATCCTGTCCAGCTCTGCAGATATTGTGGGTCAGCCTGACTTGTTTGATAAAGGGTGGCTGGTTAGCGAGCTGAATGATCCCCTCTGCCCTGATCAGCCTGAGTGTTGTGGTCCAATGGGTTTGTTTCAGGCCATGTGCAAAAGTGCATGCACATATCACCTGATGCATAGGCATCAGCCAGAATGGTGCAATTTGTGTTATGCTGCACAGATGATATTTTATCTTTATGTATCCAGGGGATGGATGATTTATGTGCCAAATTCAGGCATGCGACCATCCTTTACGACTCCGATAACAAATAAGCAGGCATTTACATGGAAGCAGTCTGCGTTGCATAACCCAGCAGCGTCTTCTAACCGAGAGCCGGCACCTCCTGCGTGCTGGGAAGCGGGGTGCAGCTGGCGGGCTGCGCACCTCGCCCAGGTGAGCGGGAAGGGGAAGGCCGACCCCAGCCCCGCTGGGGCCCTGCAGCACCCTGCGCTGGCACCTCAGCCCGGAGCCCGGCGCTGGAAAAATCCAGCGCGGCGGCCGCTTTTGGCGGCCGGGCTCGGGCGCGCCGCGGTGCGGTGCGGCGCGGCCCGCGGAGCCGGCGCGGAGGGCGGGGCGCGGGCAGTGCGCGCATGCGGGCGGCGCCAGGCAGCGCGGCGGGCCGCGGAGCCACTCGTCCCCGCAGCACCGCTCCGCCAGGGACAGCTCCCGCGCAGGTAAAGCCTTCCGCGGCCGCGCCCCGGCCCCTCCGCGCCGCCCTCCGCGGGCGGGCTCGCTTCTCACGCGGTGTCCTTCGGGGCTCGGCTGCAGCTCCGAGGCTTGAGACAATCCCATCCCTACAGGAAGAGGCGGAGGGGGCGAGAGCCGGCGGCTCCGGCGAGCTCTCCCGGCCGGGCTCGCGGATTTTTGCTGGCGAGAGCGGCTGAGGAGCGAGCGCATCTCCCTGCAACTTCCCCGCAACTTCCCGGCGCTCGCGAGGGTCCGCAATGGAAGGCAAAGGTGGGTGGCCCGGTGCGGGCGGTGGGGCGCTTGGGGCAGTTGGTGACAGAAGGACTGCAGTGCTCGGGCTCTGTGCGTGGTACCGGGCTGGGAGCAGCCTGGCGATGATGTGCCGTGTACATTGCAGCACCGGGAGGGAAGTGGAATTGGGCAAGGCGATTCCTTTTCAACTCCCACAGCTTAGCCGGCAGTGGTTAATATTCAATCAGTTGCGTAGGGGAGTGTGATGAGGATTCTGTTTGTTTATTGTAGGCAGATGTTAGTTGGTGATTTGTTTTCTTAATGCTAAGGATTTGCATAATAAATATGAGGTCTATCCCATGTTTTGTAGTCAGTCAGCAATGAGGAGATATTTAACACATGAGAAGCATTTCATAATTAGAATGGTTTAAGAAAATCTTTTTTTTTCCCCTGAAATGAGAAGAGCAGGGCTACAGAGCTGTGCCCTCATTACGCTGCATATTTAACACATCAGAACATGCTGATAGATTGGAAGAAATACAATGAGTATTGTGCTATCGAACTGTCCACCCTAGAAAGAGGGAATCATTAAATATTGGCTGTCTAGCTTGTGTGTTTGCATACAGAGAGACATATGTCTAATTTGGACACATCTATTCCTGCTGAGCATACAAAATTTTTTCTCTGTATATGTTCTGCACACTTATTTACCTACCTACCTCTACAATTGCATCAGACATTATACATTCAACTGGTACATGAACTCAAAATCTGTAAATGTTAATTACTAATGAATATTGATGATAAGTCAGTCCATGCAGTGGAAAGACTAGTTGTCATTCCCACCTAACCCTACCTGGTAGGTTTCCTGTATAACATAAATTTGGTAGCTATTTGATAGAGATCAAGGCAGAGGAAGAATATGGAGTATATTAATTCAAGGAAAATGATGGTAGACTTGTATAACACAATACTACGTACCTTCCAGGGAGCTGAGCAAGCTATATTTAAACCTTAGGTTTATTTTTGTAACTAACTTGTCAATCAGGGCTATAGTTCTCCTGTGTGGGAATATCTGATTATATGCTGATTAAGGAAGGAAGCTATTTCAATCATATGGAGGCAGCATGTCCTATAAAGTACAGTAGCTTGTGGGCAGTGATCAATAGAATTGCCAGGGCTTCGGCACAGGTAAGTGCCTTGGGTGTTTTTTTTTGAGAGAAGGAAGAAAAACATCTGCAGAGACTTGGTTTAGATCAAAAGCTTAAAGCAGTCATGTTATCCATGGTTTTTTTTGATATTCACAATGTTTTTACTGTGAACCTGTGATGGGACACCTTTACCCTTTGTGTAGGTCCTACTGGTATGTGTCTTGATACAAAACAAATGGACTGTGATTTAAAAATAACACATTATGTGCCTTGTCATGCACTACATAAGAAGGCAAGAGGCTCTGAGGAACTTCTGATGGGACTAACTTAACTGTCAGAGTTGTGCACGGGGAAGAAAGGTAACATCTGCAATAAAATGAAAGAAAATAAAACATCCACCTAGCAACTACCTAGTTGCAAAAGCAGCACCTGCAAAAGGGTCGCCAAATTCTCATCTTGTGCAAACAGGTCTATTCTGATGCAGTTACTGAGTTGGGAATGAATGACCAGGTGAATGAGGCAGCCTTTCAGGCCACTCATACTTGTGTTTATTACTTACAAGATGTGCTCCACAGCAGTCAATGTTCCAGGGCTCTTGGCTTTGGTGAAAGGGTTATCAGGGAAGTGAGATAAATATAGGAGTCACCGAGTTGTTTTTTCACAAAAAACTTGTCAGCAGTTTACTCTTGCTAGAGATTTTCCTTATTGGGGATGGAGTTGGGGAATAAAGACTCTGGGAATCATTCGTGCAGAGGAAAGCCATTCAGAACAAACTCAACAGAAGTCAAGCTACTGGAATGGGACGGGTCTAAAGTAGAGATGACCTTAAAGGAAATGTACAAGGAACTTTGTCATCTCCGTGGAGATACGAGAAGGCAGATCAAGTCTGCTGAGGATGAGAATCCAATTGTGTTGACACTGAAGTAATTTTTGATCTCCTTTAATGCTGGAGAGGAATGAAGAAGCCACTAGTGCACAGATCCAATACAGGAGAGGGACTTTTTTTTGTATACAGGCATAATGAGGCACAGTGCAGGATTTCTGCCCAAAGAGAAGGCACAAACCAACCCAAACCATTCATGTAACTGGCTTGGACTAACCCAAGATGTATTTTTAACTGCATTGCTCTAATAGGTATTCAGCTACCTTTTATTTTCATAACTAAGTAAGCCTCCGCATTGCAAGTCCTGTATGTTCTGAGACTGCTGTTTATGTACTGCCTGATACGGTGTTGCTCTTAAGTCATCCCTTGCTTTTTAAATGCTTCTTCCTGCAACCCCTCTCTCCCCCCCTACTCCCCCTCAGTTCCTCTTGCAGCCCCTCTCCCACCCTTCACTCCTCCTTGCTGTTCATCATAGAAAATTTAAACTCAGTGTTACGCAGATACTGGGGGAAGTGTGTGTACTATATTAAGTAACTGATTAAGAAAACCTACCTCCCAGCCCCTGAATTTAGGTGCCTCTGGTGACTGGTGTGGAGGTTCCTGTCTAAGGTTTGCCATCCCAGGACAGCTTGGTTGTCAACATGGTAATGTGATTTTGACGTTTTGGAAAGCCCACAATCCTCTGTAATAAGAGTGCTGAAGACAGGTCTCAAGCTGTTCAGTGCAGCTATAACTGATTGTACTTGTTAGACTGTTCCATGAGAATGAGGGTGGAGATGGATTCACCCTAGATTTGATGCAGTGAGGAGCAGGTGTAAGGACTTTGTAGTTGTGTTAGGATTGTTGCAGGAACAGTGCAGGCAAAGGGTCCTGATGTTGGCCAGGGAGAAGATGATGGTGCAGCCAGTGTGCCTCACTGTAGCTTTCTGTGGTGTGTTGTGGTAGCATTGCAGACTCACAGTGGCTTGAAGTCCTAGCCTAAAAGCAACATTAGGTCTTGTCTTAACTTTCAGCCTTTTTGGCTTGTTTCATTCTGCACATTTACTATCTCCAAGCCTTTTCCAACAGAGTAAAGCTTGAAAGTTGTAGCTGATCCCAAAGTTTATTAGGTGATGGGGAAAGGAAGGACTGTTGGTGAGGACTGTTTCGCCTCTGCTACCTGATCCCTGTTCTGCAAATCTCACCACTACAGCAGTTCCTGTAGGTTGCAGCAGTAAGTGATACTGCTCCAGACATCCCAGGAGCAGGGCATTGCCAAAGCTAACAATAGTTAATGTGGAGGTTAAAGAATACTTGGTCATTTGCCAGATTCTTCTGTCACAGTCAAAGATGGTTATCAGGGAAAGGAACGTTCACACAGTGCTGTTCAGACTTGGAGACTGAAGAAATCAGCCAAGTAAGAGTCAAGCTGCACACAGTATAAAACATATCCCTGTGCCTCTGGACAGAGCAGAAAGGGACTGAGGGCTGGCTTTGCTACAGGGAGGACTCCCTTTGTCCAAGGGTGCTATACGCTTTTACTCTAGTACTGAAGATGGGGGTGGGTGAGAATCCCTTTCTTGTGGTAAGGGAGAAAAGACATACCACTTCAAGTCTCTACTTCATAGGCAAGTGAAAAGATCCATCTCTTACATGGGAAATAGGGGCATGCTACTTGCTGAGCATTTCTGCAAGGGCTCAGTCAGTTCTTTGGTGTTCTTCTCTCCCTGGAGATCGCTGCTGGATCCTGGGGGCCCCGTGAGGTTTCTCTGCCTTGAGTGCAGGGCAGGCTGCTGACAGCATCTAGTACATGCTGTTAGCTGGGAAATTCAGCAGGATTAGTTCTTGCCAAGCCATCTGCCTATTATAATAGGAAAGCTGAGCTAAAGAAAGATGGTTGGGTGCCCCAGAAACATCTGGATGTGGTCTTATCACTCTGAGTTGTGGTCCTGCTTCACCTGGGTAGTGGTGTCCAGTTGGAGAGATCCTTCATGGAGTGGATCTCCCCTTGGGAATAACAGCTTAGAGAGCTGAACGGTAGTAGTGAGGACTTCTGGTCTACACCTCTTTTGTTAGGAAGTCCCAGAATAGCAGGGCTTTGAGGAGATGGCTGCAGAGGACATCTCCACAGAGTTACTGTCCAAGATAGGCAGATGCTGACACTGGTGATGTTTGAATTATGTTCTCTTTCCAGGCATAGAGGCTTGGGAGATGACTTTTTGCAGGAGAGCCACAACCTTGCAGTCCACAGATATACAGTGTCTAGGCTTTAAATGATGTCCTATAAACAGTACTAAGATCTGGTTAACCTACCTAGGATGTAAGGACATACCAAGTGCTCCTCCTGGGACTGGCAAGTGGGTCTGGTCTCTTGGCATCCTGCTGTTTTTTGGATTTGTGAATAGCAAGGTGGTTTGAACCATCTCTCCCTGATTGAGCTACTTGAACAAGGAGGCTTGGCCAGACTCAGCATCATGGGCCAGCAGTCTCTGTACAGCAATCTGCACATGCTATGTTCACTCCATTTAGAGATGGGCAAAGGACAAGCATCTTCACCTTGAAAAACGTGTGATCAAACTTAACAGGACGGATGACAAATAGGAAAGCAGATAGGCTTTGTGGACAAGGAGAGAGGTCTGCAAGTGAGAACATGCAGTTCTGGAAATTGCTATGCACTGTTCTCTTCACTGATAAAAGATCTTAGTGATCCCTGCAGTTGTTCACATCCTAAACCTGTTTGGGAAGATCAAATCAATGCTTTCTGCATGGTGAGTTATCCTGATGTGTTGCTTATTTGTTAGTTGTGAGCCTGTACCCAGTATTGCCTACTTACAAATGTTTGTTTTCTGAAGTAATGCAGATTGCTTTGATAAAGACTGGGTCATGAAGAAGTCTTTTCAGTTTCTTCTGTGTAATGGAAACCAGCAAAGTAGTGGCACAGTCATTTAGCTATGAAATAGTTCCACACTTTGGGAGCATTTGAACCTTGATCAAGGCAATCAGAAGCTTCTCTGAGGAGCTCATATTCCAGAAGGAACGTGGCTGGGCTTTCTATTTTTCATAGTGGTGTGCGATAGAGGACTTGTTATTGAGGCCAATGGTTCTTATACTGTCTTCTTGAAGTTTGACACAAAAGCATGTTTGGAGGTATAAGTAAATGGTCTCACCACTCCCCGCTGTGCATTTCCATACAGATACTAGTTGTATATAGCAGGGGAACACTCTGAATGTCTGGCTTTAAAACCTCTGTTTGATGAGAATGGAATTTGCATTCCTGAGGATGGGTTTCTACCTTTGTTGGAGTGAGGTGCTGTGAAGATTATTTTGTTCCCGTGCCTCGGACTCAATCCCACTGAAAGATATAGGAGGACTGTGAGGCACTAAGTGAGCATGTCACGTGTGTTTTCTTCTATAATGTGTGTCTGAGCTGGTGGAGCGTCCATTCCTGTTACAGACAGTCTCATTAAATGCAACACAAAACCTATATCCTGGAAGGACTCGAGGCAAGGGTTCAGGTTGCAGTGTGGGATTGGCAAGTATTCTAGCCAGCAAGGCTTGGGAAGTGCTGCTGCCTAGAAGAGCTGGTAAGTTAGCCTGCATTGCCTTTATTAAACATTCATTGGTAGATGCCTGCAACTCTGGAGCAGGATGTGACTGAGCCTGTCAGATGTCTGGCCCACCCGAATGGCTGGGAGAACTGGGCACGGTGTTCCTGAAAGTGGCTGTGCCTTACTAGGCTTTGTAATGAGAAGGGAGAAGTAAATGGCTATACTTCTACACTCTTATATAATCCAGCCTGCTGCGAAGACCAAGGGGAAGGAGGACCTTAGTGATTGAGGCTTAACTGTTGTAAAAATGGGAGGAGGATTTAGTCATCTGACTATTATTAAAATAAACAAGCAGCCAGATTCCCTCACCCTACTTCCATGAGTTACTTGAGAGCTGTGGAGGTTACCTTTAGCCAGAATGAAATGTTAGAGTACTTTGAAGTAATTATTTTTAATGCATTAAATTGTTATGCCATTATATGTCTAATGGCTGCAAGCCTAGTCTATGGACACTTTGAGTAACAACCTGCATACAACTCTGCTTTCTTATTGGTTCATTTAGAGCCCCCAAATAATTTTTTTTTAAAAAATGAAAAAAAAAAAAAAAAGAACTTTAAACCAGTTTTTCAAAAGACTTAGCTTACAGCAAGATTTTTTTCTTATCTGATCTCATCTTTCCCCTTTTATCTATTCTGCTATTGAAATCCTGTCTGAATTGCACTTATTTCTAATGTGCCATTGAATTTGATATGCAAAAGCTAGTTATTTAGGGAGAATTGCAGAAACTATTTTAGTCTGTACCTTTTGACCTATAAATGAGATAACACAATTAATTTTTATAAGCAAAGCCTAGTGTTTATTAGCATGGAAAAAGGCAATTTGACAAATATTTCTGATGGGCATAATTAATGCTTTCACTCAAAGTATAAAGATTTTAATAATGCTGTTATACTAAAATGATTGAAGAAAGAATTTACTATTTTCTTGTCACTGATGTACAGATTTTTTTTAATAGTTCCTATAACCCAGCTTCTTATAGGTATTTTCTCTATACCAATCAAGAGAGTACAAGTAATCATACTAATTTATTGTTTCCTCTCCCATGTCTGGATGAACTTCATGATTTGATATTTATGCAGGATATATATATTAAGTGCTACAGCTTTTTCTTCAGATTGAATTAAATGATGTATTTACTGTGTTGTCGTGTTTCAGCCATCATCTCAAACCACAAGATCCCTACTATTTGCTCAATGCAGTTAGGAGGCCTATCTCCTAGGAGTAGGAGCAGTGCTGTAGTTTGCCTTGAGGTACATGGGCGAGGGTGGGCTGTGTGTGTATGGTAGGGTGTGTGATTTTAGAAGTAAAGACATTTTTTGATAGCATGCAAAATGAGCGCTTAGGAAAGTATGGAAGAGTACTTCTAATTTGGAAAACTGTAGATCTTAAACTGTAGTTCTTCCACTTTTGTTTCATCTCTCTATTGACCACTGGTTTAGATTTTTTTTTCCCTGCTATCTGCCTTTGATAAGTAAAGTTAATTTACTGAATGTAGCTACTTCGAAGATTTATGAAGAAAAGTCAGAAGTGCTGAATGTTTTATTAGCATAATGAAGGAAACTCTCTGCTTCTCAGGCGCTGACAATGTATTATTAATGTAAAAACCTTTCCTTTAATGTCATCTCTAAAAGAGACTGGTAAGCTAGAAGGCCCCATCAGGAAGAGAAACATATCTGGTCACTGAGTCTTGAAGTTCATGCTGCTTCCAACATACAATGCCATCACGGATACTCCCCCCAAGTTCAGTAAGCTGAGGGTATTGGTAGGATGGATGAGCTTAAGTGCTAAGATAGTCCCTCAAACAATGATTGGGCTAGAAACCTCCTAATGTCTTTTCCAGCCAACACTGGGCTGTATCTGATGTGGTCCTCTCTGAAGAGGTGAAATCTGAAGCAGGTTCTGAACTGTGAGTTTTTCCTCTTTCTCTTCCCCTTTGCATACTGCACACTCTTGCCATATAGGGGTATTTATACTACACACCCTTCTCATATGTGGGTGTTTGTCATGGTTTGGGGCACTGAAGTTCTGGATCCACGTATTGTAGCAGGAATTTGGCTGTGATTTGTGGAGTGGGGGAAAAATGTGTACAGCTGTGCAGCTTTGAAAGATCAATCTTGTATGAAGTTCAGCAGTGGAATAAACTTCTACCTTAAAGGACGGGCCTTAGAACTTCATCGTTTATTGATGTGCAATCCTTAATGCGTATTTGGGGAGAGCTTTAGTATAAAACTTGTCTAAACTTTGATTAAGGATCTTTCAGCAATGGATTTTAAATAATAAGAAACAAGCAGAAAACCCCCAAATATTTCCAGATGGCCAGAATTACACAGTTTCGTTGTAGAGGTGATTGTATTTTGAGACTTGGCTTATTTTTTTGAAACTTTAGCTAAGAAAGGATATCCAATATGGATTCATTCTTTACTTGAATGCTTGCACGTGATGTACTTACTACAGTGTGAAAGTATCCATTTCACTGATACTTTAGAATAATCCCAGAGAAATTCAGCCTTTCAAAATGTAAGTGGCTCCAACCTAGTGTAAACCAGATGGAAACAGCTGTAATGCCAGTGAAGTGGAGAGGAAAAGGCAGAATCCAGCAAATCTTAGGATATGGAGAAAAAATAAAATCATGTATGCATATATAAAGGAAGGTTCAGATTTCCTAATTTGATACTAACAAACCATTTCAGTATAACTGGGCTGAGAGCAGAATAAGCTTCCTCAGCAAGACCTGCTTTCTGTAACAGTTCCAGAGTATTTGATCTCTTTGAAGGCTGAAGTTGAACTTTTCAGATATTTTCTACCCCCTGAAATCCATAGTAGTTCTTGTTGTCTGTCATTGCTCCTGGTATTCTAGTATTACCTATTAACTGATGCCCTACACTTTCAACTAATGGTATTGACAAAGCTGTTATTTTTACATTTTTTTATTCACACCACTGTGTCTCAGTGGAAAAGCTATGTACTGTAAATTGTAGCCATTTGGTTTCCATCTGAGAAAGTGAAGGAGAAATCAGGAGAGAAGTTTTGAACATTCCTGTCCTGAATCTCTTCAAGTCAATATCTGGAATAAAGCCTGTGGAGCTGTTCTAGATTTGTGCTTACATAAGTAAATGCATAGTTTGGTCAGTAGGAAAAATTCAGGTCCTATAATGCCTTATTTTCATTGTTTTTTCAATTAGATATGTGCCTGTATGGTAATGGACATAATGAGGCCTGAAGACATTTAAATAACTACTTAATAAATGTTTACATGAGAAGACATTTTATATTGCTTCAAGGTAATGCTAAGAAAGAAAATCCCAAACAGTTGTGATTTATTTTGTCTTTGATATACGTACTTTGTGTCCTTGAATACCACTTTGAAAGCAGATGATTTGCTTTATTGGTACGAACTATGTAGTTCGGGCCTTTGTGTTAGTAACTGAATTAAGATCACTACATAATATCTTTAAAAGTCAGAATATCCTCTCAATCTTCAAAATGACTAAGTACATATATAACAAGTGGCTAGGTAGTAAGACAGAAATACCTCCTATTACTACTAAAGGTAGCACCAGATACTTAGAATTACCTGCCTGTTTTATTTGTATGATTCATCTCAATAGCTTGAGTTTCAGGCTTTCATTACTAAATGATGTATTTATAGTGCATCTTTCCAAAAAAAAAAAAAAAAAAAAAAAAAAAAAAAAAAAAAGCTGTGCAACATCCAAGAATAGCAAGAGTTGTATGAAAGCCTGGGTTGAATTTTCCACCTCCTTTGATTTAAAGATTATCAGAAATAATGAAGACATGCTTGAATGTACTGCATACTGAAGCAATGCTAGCAAGCAGTCGTAGGCAACACAAGAAGATGGAGAAAGAAAAGATTGTTTTAAAATATTGATTTTTACTTATTGTAAGAAAGTACTGGTTTTGATTAAAATCTTCCTTTCTGTGGCACTCCCTAAAGAGGATGATGACAGCAGACCTGAGTGCAGAATTTAGCCTTATGCTCTACCTGAAATGGAGAACAGGGTGTTGGGGATGCTGCTGAGGTTTGCATAAACAGGGATCTTCTAATGCAGGCAATGCTTTCTATACTGTGCAAGTCAGAGTCAAATGGTAGGGGATTTTAAATTGGTCTGTTAAGTATATTATTTTGTATATATACACTATATGCAGTGCTTCTTTTATTTAAAGGTTTTGAGGATCAGGGAGTCTGGAAAAGTCTTGGTGAATCTCACATCACCAGCACTGAAATGAGTTTAATACTTATGTGGAGTATGAATTCATGCTCAGTTATCTCAAAGGCAAGGCTAGTGTTCAACTGCTTTACTGACTGAAGTCACCTTTATTGCCCAGAAATTATATTGCAGTTTGGTTCTCTAAACCAAACAAATCACCCTTAATGCAGTGTTCTGATGTGTTGAAAGCGACTGTGGTGGACTGTTGGCTTGGATGTTGGTAAGGACCACCTTGGTTCCACTTCTGACTCCTCTGGAGTTTTATATCTAATTTTGTAAGTTGGATTTGTACTTGACATGTGAGGTGTGGTCAGTGCTTTGCCCTTCTTTACTGTCATTGACTGGATGTGTAAATTTGTCTCCCGCAATTACTGCGTCTGGGCAGCCCCCCTTATTGTAAGGAGCTTCTGTTCAGGAAGAGGATTAGTCAATGGTTTAGCAAGAGACTATGTATGATGTTTCTGGGCTCTCTACCTACCTGTTGGAAACTAATGCAGAAATGCCTCTTATGCCTGTCCTGTTTGCAAGGAAGTGCTATAGAAGTCAGTTTTTCCAATTTGCTGTAAATCCCCTCTTGGGGGAAATTTTGTGCTGAATTGGATTGAACTCAGTATTTTTTTTAATTTTTTTTTTAATCCTTCTGACCAGTCAAAGCTTCCAGGTCTCTGCGCTTACTGGTGGGTCCTGCCTTGGATGCAATGAAAATCTGCCAAAACCTGAGGTAATATGAACAAACCAATTCGGATTAGAGTCATGTTTTTCAGCTGAATGCTTGCACTGTCCTGTCCTTGTGAGGAGGTACCATGACAGGCACTTCTTACTGACCTCACAGAGACACTATGGCTTTAAGTGAGGTTTTTAAGGCCTTCCCAAGTGATAAGATATGCATGGACTGTAAAGGTGTATGATTAGTTTTAGTTCTTACTAAAGTTCTTACTAATCAGCCTGGTAGTTTTTCTCTCCATTGGTGTATGGAGGTTAAATTGGGAGAAACAAACAATTGTTTTCAGGTCTCCATTTTAACTTATTTCTTATTAGTATAAAGAATAATGCCATGCTGCGTTTGTCAGAAAATAAGTGTCCCATAGGGAAATCTGTGTATTCCACCACTTCAAAAAAAAAAAAAAAAAAAAAAAAAAAAAAAAAAAAAACACCAAACAAAAACCTGTCACTCGGCCAAAGCAACATGCTTAGAGTCTGTTTTTAAATTTACTTCCCCCCCTTTTTTTTTTAATTTAAAGAACAAAATTCATTTTCAAATAGGACAGCAGTGCTTCACTAAAAATATATATATAAAGATTTTTTCTATGGAGTTCCATGTAACTGGTTATGAAATTATGATTGTTTTAGTTCACTATACCTGGCATGAAAAATTTTTGACTACAAATGCCCTGCCCATGCTTTATCAGTGGCTACTGGCTCAAGTAGCTAGCAAAGCTGTGCAGAATTGTTCAGCTCTGAAGACTGCTGATGTGGCCCCAACAGGATGGGTCATCTTGTAGCTTTGCTAATAAAGCAATACTCAAAACAGAAGTTGAATTCTCTTGGATTTGGATACTGCAGAGTTTTGACCCTATGTCTCAGAATAACCCATTACTACTAGTAACTATGAACTCTGTATATTTATACAGGTGCTACAGGGTACCAGAAATAGTGACCAAGGTGGCTACCAGCCAATGACTGCTGAATGCTTCAAATCTAATGA
Organism: Rhea pennata; assembly: GCF_028389875.1. Taxonomy (NCBI): domain Eukaryota; kingdom Metazoa; phylum Chordata; class Aves; order Rheiformes; family Rheidae; genus Rhea; species Rhea pennata. The sequence goes on along the minus strand of NC_084671.1, from coordinate 14,192,484 downwards.
ATTAACCGTTTTTGTATTTGAGGAAAAATGCAATCAGATTATCTATAATTATGTCAGCAGATGGTTGAGCAATCTAGAAACAGCAAAGCATGGGCAGTAAACTTACTCCTTGGTATAAGACAAACCTGGATGGCTCTGGTATATACTGCCCCTGAAAGCTGGATGTTTCCTTCTCCTTGAAAGATACGTTGGACTGCCCAGTCTGTCCCTGAAGGGTCTATTTAACAGCTGTATGAGGCAATAAATTGGTTCTTGCTCCTCCAGTAAAGGAAGCCCCTGGCTCTCAGCTGAGCCCCTGCTGGCAAAAAAGTGTGGGAATGAAGAGCCAGCTTTCACAGAGTTGTGTCAAGTTCAAGATGCCAGCAATGAAAATCACCGAGGTTCAGCCCCATATCTCTATACTCTGCTGTAGGAGAATAGCTACAAAAATTCTGATTAACTGGAGTTACTATGCATAGACACTAGCTCTGTACTCCTATGGCAAGTCGAGTGGGGAATGGGCTGTTGCATTGGCAAGTCGTGTCGATTACGTGCATGCAGTGGGGCTGGGGCGTGTGTCCATTCTTATGTAAGAGGGCAAGAGTTAAGAATGCAACAGTGGTTTGTTTATGGTGTCTTACCCTGCTTATCTGAGACTTTTCTTGGGTAGCATTTCTACCTTGAGGTGGTTGTATCCATATCTGGATTTTGTGCTGTCAACCAGAGAGCTTTGGGTCTTTGGGAAGGAGACCGTGTGGCTGATGTAGAAGTGGAAACTACAGAGCAACAAGACTTCTCAGTTAAATCCTGTCTTTGAATTTTTCACGTTTTTGTTGAAATTGCTTTTAACCCCTCTTTGTGCTACTGATGGATGATACAAAGATAAGTAACAGAGCATGCTCTGGGAGTGCAAATATTGGATCAGATTCTCAGGAGATTGGAAGCGAGTTAATAGATTTGAGGAGCAAGCCTGCTCTTACACCTGAGAATGAGAGGAGAAATATCCAGAGTGATAGTATGACTGACACAGTACAGATATGAAATAAAGGAGGATTGAATCCTGACCTGGGGATATATTTAGAAATAGAACTGTTTTGAGAAATGAATGAATTACTGAAGTTGAGACACCAATATCACTTTCTCCTGGCTAGAGATTGTAGAGATTTGGAGCCATTTTACTGCTGAAATATCTGCTTAGCTCTGGCCTGCTGATGTATTTAGGTCTTCCCTCCTCCTAGTTCTGATGGCTCAAAGGTGTGCTGTCTGGTAGAATCATTTCAGTACGGAATAAACTGGAAGGCTGCATTCTGTGCTAGCTGCCTGTGACTATCAAAGTCAGTTTACTGGTTATCTGTTCTTTGGATGATGGATCTTAATTTTTTCTTACTTTCGTAACAAATAGCAAGAGCACCAGTGTTTAATACAATGCTTTTTTCTTCTATTATTAGCGCTTGAGATATTTGAAATAGTGCTGCGGCATCTTAAATGCTTCCTGGTGGTCAGAGATTATAAAACAGTCAACCTTTGGCAAGGTAGAGAACAAGGACATTAGGAAACTGTTCTGTTTCTGCCTTCTGAAGATGATTGTTGTTATAGGATGTTGCCTTATTCTCTGTATGTGCCTCAAACAAGAACTCCAATCTTTCTGGTAAAGATGGTAATGCAAAAAGCGCTGGAAATACTAAAGGTCTGAGAGCTGTCTCTAAAGCAATGCTTTGTAACCTATTGACAAACCTCTGAGCTCCGTATCCCAAAGAGGGACATTCTTATCAGAAATACAGGTAAACAGACCTAAGTGGAACTCCATAAAATTGTCACCTTTTTTGTTACAATTGCTAATAATCTGGCATTTCATAATGTCTTTTTCTCCTCTTGTGCTGTCAACTCAAATGCCTATTTTACAGTGTCATGTTCATTAGAATGGCAAAAGACTGGGATCCCAAATCCACTTTATAGTTGGTTTGCTGTGAGACCTGGCAGATGGAGATTACCTTCAACGGTAAATGGAGCTACATGTGCATGTGATCTAATGCCAATGTGCATCACTACCCATTTAGGTTTTATACTACATATGTAATATTTTTATAAGCTACAATTGAAGCACTTGCTCATTTGTTTGTATGTTTTTATGGGATATAATAGGCTTCTGCCTGGGGAAGAAACAAGCAAACAAAAAAAAACCTTACCTCCTGGTAAGATCAGATTTATATGTGTTTTCTAGTGACAGCTAAAATCTTTAGTTTACAACTTTTCACTTATATAAAATGCTTTATTTTTAAATATTAGAGCATCTTTACAGAGCTATAAAATATTTATCTCTAGGTTGACTCAGATTATATAATTTACATATTATAGAAAATTAAAGTAACCTTATTTTTTGAGGTTTGCAACAATGTAGTTAGTCTGCAATAATAATCTGTAAAGTTTCCATGCACAGAATACAACTCATCTTTCACGCAGAAAAACATCTTCAAAGACAAATATTTGCAGTAATAGCAAAAGCAACATGCAGAAATAGTATTAAAGAATATTTTTCTTTGTATAATTGTTACTTTTCTGTTCTTTATGGATCTTCACTCAGTGAAAATAGGGGTGTGTGCAAATGTGTGTGCCTTTACCAACTGGCTGATTTTAATCACTTTTAGTGGTGGAGAGGGGTGTTCGGTAATTCTAAATGGGAGAGGTTAGAGGAAGTGTGCTGCTTTAATGTTTCTAGGTACTAGTTTACTTGGTTTTGTGGACAACAGATGCATTCATGAATGTGTTCTGGAAAGATCAATGAGTTTCCCTCACGTGGCCCCTCTGAGGGCAGACCACTAATACCTTTGTTTTGCTCGGTGCAGAGAGAGAAGAGTTCAAGCTGAACCACAACAGGTCAGCAGCTGTTCACTTCTCAGAAGTGTATTTGAAATGTTTCCCAGGTGAGAGGGGACTCAAGGGCTCTAGCCCAAGTAGCCCTCCTTTAATTAGCATTCAGTAGCAGAATATGCTTTTGTAATTGTTATACCTTTAGCTAAACCCTTTTTCCATAGCTGTTGCTAAACTGAGGGTCAAGGTAACTGTATCCTGCTGGTGCCTTGATAGCTGTACAAGTGAGAGGACATCCTAATAGCATGGACACGCTGGTGCTGGTGTTTACATGCCCAGCAGAGATGAGATACTTGGGTAAAAATGTATGTTTACCATAGAGAAACAAGTCCAAGTCGGTAAGCGTCTGAGAGTGGGTGCTCTATCCGTGCTTGCCTTGCTATGCTCCCTTTGTTTTCTGTCATGGTATTTGTTCTGCTCCTGTTGAAATCAGTAGAACTGGCACATCTCTTAAGTCAACGACTTACTCTAATGTGTTTAGAGTTGTTTGCACTTAAGCAAAAATACCTGTGATGCTTTGCAACTTGTATTATCTGCCTGAACAACGTAGTTTTACCAAGGTGGAGCCCCTTGAAAAATGGAAGTCACTCTCTGAAAATGGTCCGTTTCGTTCCTTTGCAAAGCCCAGTCAGGGACGCTTGTGTCAGCTTCTCGTGTTGTTCAAGCACCTTTGGAGTAAGGTGGCCAAACTTGCTATATATTTAGTGACTGTCCAAACAGCTAATTAGAAATATTAGACTACTTAGAGAGATAAAGCCTTTCAGGGCGAGTATAGACTCGGATAACTTTTGGAAGCCTATCTCATGGGAAGCTCAAGTGTTTAAATATTAGCTTTTGCCCAGAAAAAGGGGGTGGAGGGAGGGAGGAATGGAAAAATGAGAGGTGGAAGAAATCAGTTCAGTAATGCTGAATTGTTTTGTTTTTCTATTTCTGTTCAAAACCAGCTCAACGGATCTTGAATATGTTCATATAACACAGGTTTATAAGACTTTTTTTTTCTTTTTCCTCCCTGAGAGAACCAGAATGCTTAACTTGCACCAATTCTAATATTTTCTCTAAACAACACGAGGCCTCAGTAGCTGGGTTTGGCAGCTGAACTCCATCTTTCCTCTTATCAGCTGTCTGCCTGCTGAAACGTGAGCATTTGTAATGTACAATACTGAGCTATTGCACAGCTGTTTGTGTTCATGGATACCCGTGCTTCAGAAAGGAAGCCAGTAACATTATCTGTGCTACAAGGAGGAAAATGAGGCACTGAGCAGAAGCTGCTTGCTCAAGGTCACCCTTTAAAGTGCTAGAATAACAGTGGTATTCTAGCAGCAATAAAACACCTTCTTCATGATGCTCCAAGCTAGTATATCAGGAAATTCACATATACTTAAACACAGGGACACTCTATATTGCATCATGGAAGATATATCTCTCCAGAGACCACCTCTTACAAAAGAGAATGAAGGCGTGAGTTACAAGTTGCGTTGAAGCAGTGTGTTAGTAGGGGAAGGCAGCTAAATTAATTTTCTCCTCTAATATTTTGGATTGGTTCATGGCAGAACATTCTAACTTAATGGATCTTAAATCAGACGCTTTATTGTCATTGCTGAGATTGATGAGAATGTCTATTGAAAATGAAGTTCTTTCATGCTTAAAGAAAAAATCTAAAAGATGATTCTCAATGGTGTTAATAAAGGAAGCCTGTGGCTTCCTGAGGAAGGATCTGTGGACCTGGTTCATAAGCAGATGACTGCCTCAAAGAAGCATGGTATTACTGCCCTCCTTTGGCATAGAGAAATAGTTGGAAGGTCGGCTAGAATAGCAGTAAGGTGCCACAGCACTTTTGCCATTTTCAAGAACTTACTAATCTTGGGGTATATGGGACCTTGAAGTGTTTAATTGTTTCTTGATACCAGGCACAACTATGTAACTATTCCAGTACATAGAGGTATTAGAGTTCTCTGCCCTTTTGTCTTAATTTAAGATTTTTGCAGAGTTCAGTGAAGGCTAAGTCTCCCAATTGTATGCTCACAGGTGCTTTCTGCATCTATCTATCCACCTGTCAGCATCCTAACTCTCCTCACAGGATACTGTGGCCCTTATAAATGCAAGTTCAATGCCCTGCCTCAAAAGCTTTTGACTGCTTCCAACCATCAGCATACCCTGAAGGGGAGTAACACTGACACGGAGAACCAGAGTGCACTGAGGATGAAGCACTGCCTTTGTTCTGGGTGGCAAAGGTGGAGGCTGTACTCTCCTGACTTCTGCTCATGGAGACATAACCAAATCTTCAAAGCCAGCATTTGAATTCCAACAACAACAACAAAAACCTGGTAAATCAGAGTCCGGAGGAACACTTATACAACTCGTACTCAACTGTATATTTTTCCCAGAGGTGGGTATATGTGCTGTTCGATGGCTTAGTGGTAAGTGGATGTTCTGTAGAATGTGTCTTTCAGTTGGCAGGACCTGGGGTCCCAAGAGTTTAATAGAAATATAAGGGCAAAAAAGTATCTTAATGTAAAGTGATATGACTACATTATGGAAAAAGATAATTAAGAGGATATACTACTTACCTCTGTGTATTCTATATATTTAAGAATATAATTTATAAAAGGATACTATCACTTTCTTGGTGCCTCTAGTTTCTTATGAAGCATAACAGTTTAGTCATTTTTTGGAAATCCTATGCTTCCTTTGTTCAGCAAGTAACAGATACATCTGAGGGTTTTTTGGTTTTTGTTTTTGCTTTAATTTCAAGCTGCTTTCGGTAGGTCAGTGTTTTATCATAGATTGCTCTGTATTGAAGATGGATATTTTTCAAGGATCTGTGCTTAGTGTTCACAATACTAGTTACTGTCTAATCTACTATCAGATAGTATTTAAAAGCGACAAACGAATGGAGATACTCTTAACATCTGGAAAAAATAAAATGGAGATAAGGACTATTTTATAGTGTGTATTTTCTTTGAAAAGTGGTATATGCCAGAAGAAATGATTTGCTAAGTTTTGTGTAAATCTGTCCTGCTGGCTGGTTATCTTTAAGCAATGCATGCAGGTGACAGGCCGTTTCTCATACAAGTCCAAAAACCTGGCTGAGGATTAAATTCCACCTGGAAACTGATCAGATGCCGAGGTGGACAGGGGAACGTTATTGTAGTATATCCCCTGCATGAACTATTGCTTGGGAGGTGAGCAGGACCATGCAGCATTACTTTGAATGCTGAATACTTTCCTTGTGGCTGCATCTTAAAAGCAAAGGGCAGCGCTCAACTCCCTGAGTATAGTCCGTGGCACTTGCTCCCAGAGGGCAGATGAGGACAGAAGGGTTTTTCCTGGACTATGAACTGAGCTACCTGAATCAGTGCAGAGCTCCAGCATGATCCCAGTGCTTCAGAACTAGTCATACATATGCCATGCTCCTAGAGCTGGTGTGATCTCACTTCAGGCTTGTACCTGTCTTCTTCCAGCCTAGACTCTTGTGAAGTGGTCTGCAGTAGTTGCTGTGTAGATGTGTTGCATTTTGAATGCCTTGCTGTTGCTTGTGGGAGCTATCCGGTACCTGGTTGTGAGCCTTTCCCACAGAAGCAAGTGAGAGGTGTGCAGATGGAGGCTTGGACACTTGCTGGTTTCTGGAATAGTTTAGCTCTTGGCTGGATGACACCTGAATCCAAGGCTTTGCTGTGGAGAATTTGGCTCCTCCTAGATCTGCAGTCACAGTAGGATGAACCTTGGCTGTTGTGCTGAGTAGCCAGAGAATACTTAGTGAGAAATAGTGTTGGCTCTGTGGTATATGCTCCAATCCAGTAGACTCTGCTCCCATCACTCTTGCCCAATGCCAGCACTATTTCTGGAGAACTGTTCAGTGATGGACTTAATTTCTTGTCCCAGTGTGCATAGAAAAAAAAAAAAAAAGTGAGGATGCCAGCACTCCCAACCTAGGGTCAGCAGCATTACAGATCAGCTTGCTTTTGTACTTTACCCTTGTGCTTATTTTTGAATCTGCTTATAGTTTACCAGGCCAGTTCTGAAGCTTGACATTAGTTGTTCAACCAGTAAGACAGACATTAGTGTTTGTCATCAAGAAATCCCTTCCTCTTTTATTCGGGTTTCTGGATTTTGTTTTTTTCCCTGAAACACTCTTATTAGCAAATTACTTGGATTATATTGAGAGATATCTGATAAAACTAGCAGTTCACTCTTTTTAGTCTTTTTATAGCTCTTTGAGGAGGTGATCAAAAAGGCTCCAGCCTTCGCTCATCTGTAGGCAGTCCTACTCACTAGTCTGATGGGCAATAGCAGAGATGGCCAGTGTAGAGGATGGGAACACGAACTTTTGGTATCTCTGTCCGGTCTAAGAAGGCTTCTCCCAGCTTTATCACAGTGAAAACAACTTGGTTCATGTTGGAAAAGCCAAAGCCCTTTGAATGTCCCAGAAGGTCTTGAAAGTTATTGATCTAAACCAAGCGGAACTGAGGATTGTAACCAACAGAAGAAGGAGCATTTCATTCTAATGTGTAAGAGAACTGCAAAGTAGCAGTGCTCATAAGGTCTTTGTGTGGGAAGCTTTCCTTCCCTCTCTCTGCTGAGAAGCGAAGAAGCCTGAGCAGATGCAGCTGAATGTTCTGGGGAGTTTCCAGTGGGCTTTTGCTAAAATGCACTTGAGTTTCAATGCACAAAGGAGAAGTCAAGGTTAGGTTTCAAGGGGTGTAAATGACTACATTTTCTTACTGTGAGAATCTGGAAGTAAGAAGGCCAAGCAGATCAAACTAAATGGTGCACAGGTCATTACAGTTGATGGGAAAGTGAACAAATTGAAAAATGTTATTTGATGCAGGGCAGCTCACAGGAGTTACTCTCAGATGCATTTGGCCAGCAATGTTTTAGCAAGGATTGATCCTTCTTGAGGTATCTAGGAGAAAAACAGGGTCAAATTCCTACTTTGGATGTGTATTACCCATAAGTTTTGTATGCACTCCTCTCAAAATTTCAGGTAGCTTAGGGGAGCTAAATGAATAATGATTAAAACCTTGAGGAAAGTAGAACTAATTCTGTTTAGGAATAGCCTTTGCTAAAGCTAATATTTTTAGTAGAGGCTCAGATGCCTACATCAGCAAACAGCTGGCCCTGGACCCCTGATGGATGGGTGCTGAGCTTCAGTAATTCTTTTGTGCAGGTCTGAGTGTGCTTGGGTCTGCTGCAATACCCATTGGGTGCAACCAAACATGACGAAAATGTTGTCCTATGGATCATAGCTCCATGAAAGCCAATTTTGAGTGCTTTGGAGAAGTTTTAATGTCTATCTAAACACTGTCTTGGCACTGATGTACATATGTGTTTGTGCTTTTACCTCCCCCCCCCCCCCAAAAAAAAGTGTCTCATCTGCCAGATGTATTAGTCAGCTTCTCACGGATGACTTAAATATGATCACCTCTGAGTGATCAAAAACAGCCAAAGCTCCTCCTGAGATTGGAGAAATCTGTCCTTGTCTTGGATGCCTCTGACTTTTTTTCCCCTCAAACCTTGTTCTGTGCTCTACTGGAAAGTCCCAGCAACTGGGGTACAGCATTATTGATGGTGACAGCCTGGCACTTTTCAGTAGAAGGGAAAATAATATTTTAACTGATTTGTTAATTGCAGGTCAGGGTCAGACACTGTGGAAAAGCGACTGGCTAGTCCAGATCTGATTCAATATTAGATGAATATCTGTTCCAGCATTTATTAGCTGCTGGTACCCTTGGGCTAAGCATCTAGGCAGTGGTTTTGGGGAACAAAACAAAGTGTGGGGGGGTGAGCAGTGTATGCACATCATCAGCAACAGGCAATGCTTGCATGGTACCTGTGCTCTAGTGAGAGATTCTGGATTTTGGTCTCAGGTGGCTGCCATTTGGGCAGGCTTTGCTGGTGTGAATTCACACATTGCCAAAGTGCTTAGAAGAGTGCGATTACCACAAATAGGTGTTGCTAAGCCTACAAAGCTCTGACTTACCCAGTGTCGTGATGTCAGGACAGTTGGACGCAGCATAGCTCTGGGGTGGAATGTGGAGGAGTCAGGAATCTGATCAGCCAGGATGTAAGCCACTGATTCCTTGTCTATCCCTGGTCTGAAAGAACTATCCTCTCCAAATAAGCCTGAAATAATAAACCTGCCTTGGAATTAATATGGTTGTGATGCTATTCTAGCACTTTCAGTGGGATTGAGGCTATGATGCTCGGTGCCCTGGAGAGTTATTACTTTGTAAATCTAATGGGACTCTTCAGTTATCTCATTTCCCCATTGTATCTGCATACATCACTTCATCAGCACTGAAGTTTGAAGTAGCATAAGCATTTGATGATAAAGCATTCGACTTTCAGGACAGCATGAGGGAAGGAAACTGCATTATGCTTTGGCTGGGAGAGGGGTGGGATTGTGGCTTACAGCACTGAGCTCAAACCTAACTTAATGGGATGGATCTGCAAATTTACACCTGCAAGTTCTGCCTTCTTGGGGTATTCAAGCACAAGCTGTCTGCTTATGCCCTGGAGAGCAGCTTGCACCTGTGTCACTTCTCCTGTTGTATAGGAAGCTCATGAATTGATAGGTTGCTCCCTGCAGTAATAAATGTCTTTCCTGTAGCATTGACCCTTTTGGGGGGCTAGTGAGCCTAGCTCAGGTGAGCAAGGGCCAGAAACACAGCCTTGCCTTTTGTATGTGTACTGCAAATACCATCACAGCACAAGTGGAATAGATATGTATAGAGCACCGGTACTGTTTAACTCCACAGATCTCCAGTCTGTCACAAAAAGCTTTTTCCCTTTTTCTTTCTTTTTTTTTTTTCTTTTTTTTTTTTTTCTTTTCTGTTGGTGCCTGCATGTAAAATGTTGAAGAGCAGTGTTACATAGCTGCCTGTGAGCCTGGCCTTGTTCCTGCTGCTTTCTAATGGCAGTTGGTGCATTGCATTCTTCCCAAGACCGGAAGCTCAGGCATTCATAACCATGGAAACCCTGGCTTGTCTTTCCCGGTAGCTTCAGCTGTACTCGATGTCCATCTCCTCAGGAAAAGGATAGCTGCAAGCTACAGGTTAGTTTTGTGCATGCTGTGATATGCTAAAGGTAAAAAACTCCTGAATCCCCACACAACAGGCTCCTGACCTACCAGAATGAAGCAGCAATGCTGAACTAATGCTAGATGAGATTATAAAGAAGAGGTTGGAAGTAGGAAAGCGCTATTGAAGGGAGGTTCTCTCCAGGAGCGGGAGAGCGCTGGAAAGCAGAGTAAGAAAAAGCTGCATTTTAGTTGTCTTTGTATATGTGTGTTGGCTCAACGTGCTGGACAGCTGGAGCCTTCTGTTGTGATTTTTAGCTAATACTTTTAAGAAAAATAGTCATTTTCCATTTTAAGTTAGAAGTCCTTTAAATAGCTTTAGTAGAGAAGACTTCTAGGTCTAAGCTCCTGAGCATCAAATAAGCTTTGAGATGGGGATCAGTGCCTCTCTTCCCTTGACATTTGTGCATATCTCTTCAGGTCTGCTCACTAAATTATCAGAAGAATGATTGGTGATAGATGTCTGTCAAGGCTCTAACTAGTACCAGCATTGTTTTCAGACCTGGTAACATGGAAAAAAGGGGGAAAAAGTGTGGAGAAATGTCTTAAAATGAGCCTTCAAAACAATTGTGAAAGGTCTTTGTGGTGATGGCACTTTACACTGCGCTTCAGTGTGGGTGTGCATCTGTCTTCAATGAACTGCATTTTAAACTTTCCTCTTAGACTTTTATTTGATATATTTAGCTTTCAAAGCTAAGTGCACTTAAAATCACAGAACTTAAAGCTTTTAGGAGAACAGCTGTGGATCACCTGCCTCTCATAAGGGCATCATGCGAGCTGGCAAGGTTGGGCCCCTTTCCTGACATGTCAAGTTGTCCATCCCTGTTAAATGCAGGGACAGGACTGTTGCCAGCTTTGGCCTGGCTTCGGGAGATGTCTGGAAAAGTGCTTTCCTACTCCAGGGAGGTGTTTGGTGCAGTGACCTGTGTCAGCACTTTGTAAATTGGGGGCAGAAATAAAAATAGAACCAACCTTGACCACTGCCAAATCACTGCCTCGGTGTGTCCATGTGTGAAATGGAGGCAATAAGATTTCGCTGTGGGTGCTTTGAGGCTTAGGTAATGTTTATGGAACACTGGACTTCTTGGATAGGACCTGCTGCAGAGGGCGCTGCAGTCTCCAAATGTCTTTGTTGACCCATTAGACATGTGAAAGCACTGGTGTCTTCCCAGTGTAAAATACATAGAGATGCTGGGAGTGTTTGCAAATTTGAAGAAAAATGTTATTTTTTTAAAAAAAAAGCCTATAATATTTATTTGACAGCTACCATTTGGAAATGTTATGAGTATGAAGAAAAGGAAAAGCTGGGAAAATCCAGGGAAGTTAATGTCTGAATAATAAAAACTGTTTTGAAAATGCCTCATACTTCTGCTTAGTATAGATGTTGATATTCTACCTCCAAGCAGAGCAGAGTGCTACCAGTTTGTATGATGAGTTGCAATTTTCTGTGGGCATGACAAGTATAAATCTTTCTACCTTCTCTGTAGCAGCCTGATGAGGATTTTCATGCCAATTGTTACAACATTGTAAAAAGATTGGACCAAATCAGGGAGCCTGTACTCCAAATTTGCCATGTCAGTAGGGATTCTGGTCGACATAGTCATGCAAGATGTAGTCTTGTAATAACAATATGTTTCACAGAAGCAATTTTTAGTTTTCAGGCTTCCAGAGTGTTTGAGCAGTGAAACAAATGTTTACCTTTTGTCTGTGGAAAATCCAAGTAAAGACTGCAGGAACTGATCCTTCCTGCATGCATCCACATACATGGCAGCTAGTGTTGGTTCTGATGCTTGAACACCTTTGGCAAATCAGCCTAGTCACAGCAGTATGGCAAACAATGCCTTTTTTGCTTAGAGCTAACTGACATCTATATTAACACAGATACATTTGTAGTTAATCCCTGTATCAACACTTCAGAGTTTAGATTTAGATTGCAACTCAAACAGTGTTCAGTTGATATGGCATAGATGTATGTGTGTGCATGCATGTGAAATAACCCAGACTGGAAGTAGACACAAAGCTGGACTTTCTCAGAGTTATGTTAGGAGATATCTATTCTTGTGAGTCTCTGCCTGCATCTAGATCAAGACATGTGCAATGGCTTTTGAGTTGGGTCGTAATGGTGGAGATGAGACAATGCCATATTCTTGGGTGAAAATATATCTGTGGTAAGTTGTCATGTGGAATTAGGTAAATGATTCTTGTAGATCCATTGATTTCTTTAGAATTGCCAGAGACGACTTTAGTTTGTAAAGGCTAGTGATAGGTACTGGTTCTGTATTCTGAACTGTGTATTTTTGGATGAAAGGGTGAATGAGTGACCACTTAGGCCCTGTCTGTGGTGTTGAGGAGCCCAAAATTAAGGGTAAAGCTCAGCAAGCTGGTGACTGAGTAAGGAAGAGAACAAGCTGCTAGCATAATTTCAGATCATCTAAATAATCTTGCCTCTCCACTGATTTGCTTTGTGATCTTAGCTAAATCTCTTTGGTATGTTTTCAGTGTGCAACCTGCTTTTTCTGATTTACCTGTTGAGACTATAAGCACTTAGTAGCAGTTACTGTCCTTTTCTGTATGTGTGGGTGATGCTTAGTGCTTTGGGTTCTAATTTGATCATTCCTTCAAGGTGTTGCTGAACTGCAAATAAGCTAGTAGTACTTATGATATACAAAGGAGCTGAACATGAACATTTAGGGAAAATATTATTCTTCCCTTCAAGGGAGATACCTTTAGGGAGCTTGTTACTAGAGATTTATAAAAACATGTAAACCATTAACAGGCTCTCTAAAGGTAAGTGAAACCATTGGACAGTGGGTTCAGTGCATGAAAGGGAAGGAAGTGTGAATAAGAGCCAAACTGGGCACAGCTGGGTAGCCTTGGCTTCTAGAACTGATGGTGCAAGGCAGAAACCTTTCTACCCCAGTAGCCTGAGATTGTTAGAGGTGGCTGTAGCTAATTTAAAGCATACAAGAACAACTCTAAGTGGCACTAGTTTGTAAAGCCTCTGCACTTCTGACAGAACTCCACATTACAGATGTGCTGTCTTCCTTTAATGCTTTTAGAGCTACAGCTTACAATTATACTGTGGCAGTGTGGACTCTCTCTGGTGGTATATCTTGAATTACTTCCTTTTTATGTCATATTAAGAAATTAGGGTAGAGTTACAAGTATAAATGTGTCCCAGCCGAGCCTAAAGCCTGCAGATGGAACCATGTGCAGAAGAGTGTAAACCTGATGGTGCCCACATTAAAGACTGAATACTGCAGATGGCTAGGCAGGTATGTCGCTCTACATATGCAAAAGTTATTACTGACTTCAGGCTAATGTGATCAAAACCCAGCATATTTTCTTAGGAATGTAAACTTCAGAGATGGTATATTACAAAATTAAGAGCTTTGACCTATGCTGTGTAGTGCAGGTTAAGCCAGTTGACTGCAGTCATCTCTTTTGGACTCTCAATCTAAGAAGCGAGTATGTCAACATATAGTGTATTAAAGGAACATCTTTGAGCTGCTAAGAGAGCTTTAACTGAATTCCTGTTCTGGCTTTTGAAGTTGAGATGGGATTATAATTTGAAAAGGCCCAGTAATAGACAATTTAGCTTGTGCAACATGCAGAGCAGGACAGAGAAATATGTGGAAGCATCTCTGCTTTTGTTCTTGGCTCTCAATTGCTGCTGAGTTATGACTGGTGGAGGTGCAGTTTTAGTCCCTCCTGAGATCATAAGATGCTACTCATCAGCTGCTTGCTGTGGTGGCAGGAGTTCCTGGTTCCCAGCTCCCACAGCACAGTAAAGTCCCTTCCTGAACAGATGCAAGAAATGCTTCATCTGAGAAGCAGGAGTCAGAGAAGGAACCAAATGGATCTGAATTGTAATCTCGAAGCTGACTGTTCTGAGGTTTGGCATTTGAGTTCAGTTCCCAACAGAGACTCTTTTTCTTAGAAGTGTCTAAACTGTCCTGTTTTTAAAGCAATCATGTCTTCTGTAAGGTAATTTCTCTGTCACTTCTGTCACGTGTTACCTAGGCATGAACAGAAAATTTGCAAGGTGTGCACAGGATTTTTCAAGTGGACTGTTACTATGGTGCTTATTTTTAGGTATAAAGTTTCAGATACTTTAAAAGCTAGCAGATTTGATAAGTTGTTGTGCACCATTTTAAATGTGATTGAAAGTCATATTAAAAGCCTCAATTGGAAGTATCCTCAGTTACCAATCACTTCTGAAAAGTAAGTAATGTTTCCTGATGTCAGATACTGGAAAAGGGCCTAATTTGAATCTCTGTATCATCCCCTTCCTAAAAAAAAAAAAAAAAAAAAAAAAAATAATAATAATAAAAAAAAAAAAAACACACAGGAGATCTCTTTGATAGAAACACAAATAACTGGCCAGCTGAGGAACCTTTTCTTTAAAATAACAGATTCTTGCCACCACTTCCTTTGACAGATCTTTCATTACCTGCTGGCAGTACCTCCCTTTATTCTATTCAGGATGCTTATGTTCAATATTGGAGAACCAAAACGCAATTTTCCAATTTGTGAAGGTTCCTCCAGCAGCTAAGTTAATAAAAACAGAAAAGAGGATATAAACATAAGACTGGAGAGCTTCTACAGCTGGATAAAAACTTGACATCAATGACTCCTAAAGTTCATTTTGTCCATGTGTATTGAGCTTCTGGTAGCTGTGTGGCACAGTAAAGCATACTCTGAAAACTCTGGATTTACTTGGTAATGTTTCTGCTTACAGCCCTTCTTTTGCAGAAAGGAGGTACTTTGTGTTCTGTCCAGCATGGTGGTATGTGACAAGCCTACACAGATCTCAAAGTCAGGAGAAAGTGGAGAGGGTTCTGATCTTTAGCCCTTCTGATCCAGAACCTACTTGCATTTACTTGGAGTTCTTCCTTCAGGCCAGACTAGACTAGATGAGGGTGGTTACCCCCCAAAACAGGGAAAATGAAGAGCTCAAATTCATTCTGCACAAATTTCCTCTTCTATGAAGAACTGAAGGTTATGCTGTTTTGGATGACTGACAAGCTCGCATGGACTGACTGCAGAAGCTGAAGCCCAAGATGAGCATCCAGGGAGGATGTTCTAGTTCTGTTTCTAGTTATTTATATCTACTGGTGTTTGGGAAACATCTTTGTGGGCCTCAGCTACTATGGAGCCTTTATAAGGAGTTTTTTTGTATGCTTTAAGTCTTAAACAATTGAAGGGCTCTAGAGACTGAAGACAGATGCTGAGGGAAATGCATTTTTTCCTCAGCTTAAAATAACTCTTTTTGTAATGTGTTTTGACTCTCCACGGTCTTTCAAATGCTCTGTCTGGGTAACATCTTGACCTGTGAAGAGCAAAGCTGCTGTGAGGAAGAAGGGCCAGGAATTTCAAGGATAGCAATTTGGAGCAGGGAGGGGAGGAGAGAGAGGGGCAAAATGCTGACAAGGGTGACAAACAGTTTCACCTTCAGGATTAATGAACTGTGGGAAAGTTGGCTGCATTGAGGGTCTGGCACAGTTTCAGCACATGCACGTGGGGATGGATCAGCTGAGAGAAATGACTGCATTTATTCAATGAATTTACATGAGGTGCCTGTGTTGCCAGAAAGGGCTGGGCTCGCTCTTGCTCCAAAACATTAGCAGCTCTGTGCAGGAATAGCAGGAGCAGAGCGACAGGCGCAGCGGAGGGACTGAGCTGTGAATTTTTCAGCAGAGCCTTTCCTGTGAAGACTGCCGCATGAGGCAGCCCACACGCAGTCTGGGGTTAAGCTCCCCATTGCCATTCCTGGAGTCTGGCTCTCGATTAATCAAATTAAATTGAATTAAATTAACTATAGCCA
The DNA here is from genome assembly GCF_028389875.1 of Rhea pennata. Lineage (NCBI taxonomy): Eukaryota > Metazoa > Chordata > Aves > Rheiformes > Rheidae > Rhea > Rhea pennata. The sequence goes on along the minus strand of NC_084671.1, from coordinate 14,176,732 downwards.
GCCCATTGCTGGCTTTGCTATAGATTTCTTTTGCTTCTAGCTAAACAACCTCTTCCCATCTGCCTCTTGGCCCTCACCTTTAGAAATCCACCAACAGCTTCTTACAGGACTGTCTGATCTGAGGTATTAGCAAGCTTCTGCTGAGTAGTCTCACTTCCCCTGTAGATGTTATCTATATCTGGGATACAGAGAAGGAAGTGTTGATTTGCACTGGAAAATGTGAGGGACAGAAGAGGAGGAATGGGGCCCTGCTTGCAAGATAGAAGCCAACAAATGCTTTCACAGCATGTGTGGTGTGAGACAACTGGGTCTTCAAGTGGGGCACCCCAGGGCACCTCACATGTCCCCTGGACTCCCTGAAATTATCATGCCATCTGCAAAGCAAGTGCTCCTTGCTGCTGTATTCTTGTTTCTGGCTTTGAGAAATACCTTGACAGAAATCTGTGGCGCATAGGACTCAAAGAGCTGGTTAACAGATTTAACTTCTACAGTGTATTTTCTTATGTTCCTTAACCCTGCCAGGTTATTTTCAAGATGGCCATCTTAGTATGTTGACCAGGCCTGCAACTGGACTGTGTTCATCCTGAGGCCCCACCAGGAGCTGTGACAAACTGATCAGTGCAGCCTATTGAGCCAGAAGTAACTAGTCAGAATTGGGAATTAATGGGGGATCTTCAGCTGAGATTTTGCTCCCTTAGTTTCATGAGATAGCGCTTGACACAAAGCCATCTCCCCAATTCTTCTAAATGATTAAATCATAACATACAATAATGAATATTCAGCTTTAAAATGGAATTCCTTTAATGATTTGGTTCTTTACTTCATACGTGATTGTAATCATTGCCTTGCTAACATAGTTCAGGTTCCTGCAGAATGTGATCTTGGCTGAAGCCCCGCGGTGTTTGGGCTCTGAATGTGTATGTCCTAGACCAAATAGTCACATTTTGTGTAAGATGCTGAACGATGAGACGCTCTGTGACACACTGTGATAAATACTAGTGTGGCAAAGGTATGTTGGCCAGCCTATGACAGAACAGAGAAGCAGCCGCTTCAGGCTTAAACTCTGTGTTGAGAGCTGCCAGAGTGACAGCCAGTCCCTAGTGACATGCCACAGTCCCAGCCTTGGAGCAGTGCTCTCACTCTAGGGGTCTCTTGGGACACACAAAGCAGCTCACAAGAAGTCTGTACTGTGAAAATCCCTGAAGTGCTCTGAATTCCTGTTTTAGCTAGAAAGTTGCAACTAAGAGGGAAAAAGAATTGCCACATTTAAATCACAATGTGTAATGGAGAATCCATGGCAGCCTTTACTGCAGTGGATTCAGCCTTTACTGATAGGTATCACTATTATAACAATACTGTCAATATCAGCCTTAAGTGATAGTTAATTATCATAAACACGCATTATTTTGGGCCAGCATTTGTCTGTCTTTGCCTCTTTTTAGACCTTATTTGCTAGAGGGCAAAACTCTTTGATCAAGTTTGTTCTTTACATAGGTACTTGCAAACTATGTGATCAGATTGTCCTATTAACCTTCCTTCTTCATCAAGTAGAACAGATGGTACTTTTGGAGCCTTTCTCTAAGCGTTGTGGTCCTTTAATCATTTTCTTGGTGGTTCTTTGCACTTTATCCTGTGTTTCAATATCCTTCCTGAATTGCAAGCATTGGAACTCATCATAATTTTGTCTCATTATAATTTGTCAGATCATAATACAACACATTTTGCCTTTCCCCAAGACACTGTGTGGCAGTCCTGAAGTCTGTACCATATTCTTTGAAGCTTATTTAGTTGCATAGATCTGTGTCAGTCCTATCTTAGTTATTATTTAACAATACTACACTATTTATGCTGTCTTCAAACTTTAATCAGTAATGATTTTAGGTTCTTGTCCACTCATTTAATATAGCATTAACAACTTAAGGCTGAAGATCAGCCTCTGCCAAGTCCTCAATAGGAATGTACTTGTATATCTTTGGCTGTTTAGTGACCTTTACATAATTGATTTTTAACCCATTAATATATGGGTTTTAATCAAATCCTCATATGCAGTGAGATCAAATTCCATATAAAAATAAATGATGTCACTTTATTGACAAAAAAGTAAGAGTAAAATCACGTTAAATAAAAGTTAAGACTGGATTTTCTGTTTACCTTTTGAAATGCTTGGCACATCGGCTGATTTTTATTCCAGCTAGAGTTCCACGTGCCCAACTTGTGTTTAAAATTGATATCGATAATCTAGAATGTTCATAAACTCTTGTGCAATCATTCAGACCTGCTGAATTTAGGTTCTGCTCAATTAGCTACAGTTTAAGATTCTGTCATCCTTAGAGTAAGGAGTGCAGAACTGGTATTATGATACAGGCATATACTATCTAGTTACTTTCTGCATGTACAGAAAAGGAATGTTGAATCACTCTTTTTTTTTTTTGGCTTGCTACAATGTGGAGGTGATTGAAATTGCAGTGGAATAAACTTTATCTTCAAAAACTAGTGCTTAATTTTACTAGCTAGATTCACCCTTGTACTTTCCTGTATTTCTGTGTTTATGGACGGGCTTTTGGCTCTTTGTCATCACCTTTCACTTTCCACAGGATGAGTGTTTAATCCTGTGCTTCTGCATGATTTAGTGTTGGATGCAGCACTCTGGAGTTAGTGCATTTTTATCTGGATGGTGGTGTTAACATTCTTAGGGCATTTTGGTAACAGTAATGTGGGACCTCTAGCTTTTCCATGCTGACATCTACTGCAGCAGCACAGCTATTAATCTTGTCCATTCTAGATAGATGTTTAAGGAAAAAGGGTAAAAAATCAAGTTTATCTTTTTGAGCTATCATTGACCCAAGGATGGGAAATAACCTTTGAGTGTCACTACATTTCTTCTTTCTTTTATTTACTCCTGAAGAGGTTAAACACCAATTTGTCCATATTTCTGTTGTGTGGTGCCTGCCAGGACTCAGCACTACCTGGTAGGTTGATTGAGTTTTCAGAAATGAGCAATTCTTGTTTCTCTTTTTGTGTAGACAGATAAAAATGAATGAATCCGACAGGATATGTGCAGGGAAGAAACAAATCCAAGTTTTTTTTTCTTTTGTTTTCTTTAAATACCAAGATTTCTGCTTTTGGTTTCTGACTGGTCCACTCAAACCCAGAAAGAGGTTATTTTCTTCACCCAAAACATACAACTTTCCTAACAGTTGATGGAGCAGTACTGTACAAAGTTCATCTCCTTTGTGCTTTGTGTGCTGCTTCCTGGTTGAATGCTTTAGTAACTATAAGAAAAAAAGATACTCTTGAAGAACAGAAAGGAGTTCTGTTAGAGAATTACTCAGATACAGCTGTATGCTCTGAAGTATTGCTATTAGTTCCTTAGGATATTTGTTGGCCAGCTTCAGAAGCATCTTGCCTTGGATCTGGGAAGATGGCTCTCCATCCTATTGTTTTCTTGCCTCCCTGAAGAACATTTTCTCTTTCTATACAGGGTTCAAAAGCTGTTAATGTGGAAGGCTTGAGAGGCTTGTGGAGATAACATCCCTTGCAAACACGTGCATTATAAAAGCATCATTCATAGTTAATAGCCAAAACTGAATTTTTAACACTGTTTCATGGGGGCAGAATAATGTGCTCTTTCTGAAGTGAGTATAGATTGAGCTCATTTGTATGCATAAGTTATTGTGGGTTGTATAACACCAAGAATCGGCTAATCCATTGCATCTACCCAAGTTCACATTCTTTGGAGGCAGAAGAGCAAATGCAAAGAAATTCAGACAAGCTCAGCCTTCTTTCACTGAAAGTTGAAGTAATTCAGATTATCTCTTGTTGGGCATGAGCTCAGGGCGTGTACACAGGTTTTTCTTGATCGGTTTATGGCTTACCCCGCCTTGTTTGTCTCAGACCTATTCTTTGAGAAAAGAGAATTTGATGGCTTGCATGGCATGCAATTAGTGGAATTCTTACAACAAGAATCAAGTGACTTGAAGAAACAAACAAAATATTTTTTAAAGGCTTCCTTAGGAAAAAATAGTGTCTGACTATTACAAATGACCTTGATATCAAAACAGATGTATCATATCTTAAAGTTAGCCTTCTGGAACCTCGTCTGTATTTTGCATTTGAAATGGTTCTTTTAAGGATTATTTCTTCCACCTTAGCCCTCCCCTTCATAGCTGAAGGTTTATACAACATCCATGTGATTACAATGTGGGGAATTTGATATCACATCTTGAATCCTTGCTCTGCACTGTGACTTGGTGGGAATGAAGATGTATATTGTTATACCAGGTAATAACTATGTAAAGATGGCTAACATGGAACAGTGGTGTTCCCAGTTTAAACAAGTGTTCAAAGTCGCAAGAGATTTTCTATCATTTTGATCCTCCCACCTGAGCTGGGCAGAGTGAAGATAAGATGTGCTTGGTAATTATATCTATCTATTTCTTAATCTGTTTGGAGTTGCTGAAGGTTAGCAGCAAGTTTGAATGTCCTAGGCTTAGAAATTTGAATGCTTGCATGTGACAACTGGGAAGTTTCTGTGGAGTTTTGTTCTGTATTGTTGGTATGTATGCTTCCAACCTGTGCTTTGCTTTAATGCAGCTTTTGATCAGTAAACATATATGAAAAGAAATATGGTCTTTGTCACCACGGCTAGTAAGGTGCACTTGCAAGTCAGAACCCTTAAGAGTAATTGCAGATGCAGGTGTTGCCAAACACATGCTGTTCTTGCAAAAGGGAAGATATCCTTTGGATAATACGGTCTCAAATTAGGGATTGTTAAGAACTGTTTTTTTTTTTCTTTCTTTTTTTTTAAACTGCAACCTAGTGCAGGTGGAAGCCACAAATAAGATTTTTATTTTCTTTCATTTTTTTAGCAATGTCTCTGCTGACCAAATATACTCTAAATCCAAATATACTCTAAATATCCAAAATAGTAGAAGAGGAAGTAGATTTAACTGTGCTGTCTCTTGCCTTGGGATCCAAGTCTTTAATTACAGCAATGTAGCAGGATCTCTTCTTTCCCTGAAGAGCAGCATTCGCAGTAGCATGCCTTTGGAATCCTTCCTTCTGCTGGACAAAGAAATAGCTTCAAGCTTTGAGCTTAGTGTAGCAAACTCAAGACTTTACAGATGCCTCAGCAATCTCATTTATTATTGAGTGATGCCTCTGGTGCATGATGATGATTTCTGAGATGACTACAGTCTGCTCTGGAGAACATACCCTATGCCTGCAAGAAAGTGAATATCTCTGACACCTTGTTGGCAGTGGGTTGTGAATTTATTGTGGGGGTAAATTTTGTTTGAATAATCTCAGAAACTATGTATAATAATGTCTTGACTCAACAACCCTTTAAAGACCTGAATTTTTGCTGTACTTAATGCTATTTTGAGATCATATTTAAGAAAACTCCGTAGGCTCTTTGATTCCTGCTGGAGCTGAGAACTGCCCCTTTGAGCAGGGTGACAGTCTGAGCATTACGTGTGGGACACAGAAGATGCCAGTCATCCCCATCTGCTATGGCTCTGTTGCCTGGCCTTGGCAGGGAGAAATCATTTTTTTTCCAGATTTCTGGTCCCAAAGCTGCTGTGTGTCTGGTATCATGAAGCTGTCCAAAGGTGGGCTCTAAACAACTCTGTAATGGGAGTTGTGATTAACACAGAGGACACGTGTTCCATCAGCAAAACAGCTGACTTCAGGGGTGACGCAAGCTCATAATCCCCCTGGATAGAGCAAGAACATTTGCACATCGTTAGGGCTCTCACTATAGCCTTACACTGACTATGGCAAGGAAATTAGACTCCTGCATCTTCAATCTCTTCTGCATTTTTAAATCACTGATATTTCCCCATGTAGTTGGATTTGAGACCCTGTTCTGTAAAAGAGCTCAGGAAGAGGTCAGGTGCACCCCTGAGCTGCTCCACGGAGTGGCACTGGGCCGTGTCCGTGGGAGGCTGCACAGTGCGTTGGCCAGCTCCTGCGCCTGGCCTGGGGGGCTGCTCAGCAAGTACTTTGTAGTCAAGATTAATCAATGTTGTGGATCCCCCAGTCCAGAGGGCTGTTACAGCTGGAGTCGTCAGCTCAGGAAACCCAACATGGAAATGGGCAGAGAATAGGAGAGTATTAGGGGCATGTATTTTGTTTCCTATGTTTACCTAGATGTCTTTTCCCTGGTTGTCTGCTGATACACTGTGGGAGATGGGATACTGGGCTATGCAGCCCATTCTTGTGTTAACTTTAGTTTTTGTTTAGATTTTTTCATCCTTATGTGTGGTAGTATCTACTTTCTGTTAAATTCTTTACTCCTTCTGCAGTCGTCATTAAATCAAATACCATGATGCCAGCTCTGTATTGCTTTTAAATATTTCGATAATTCAGTTCCTTCTTAGTGCCTCTTTTTATTTAGAAAGATGTTTTATCTACAAGGTGAAATATATATTTCTCACTGTTAATAAACATCCAGGTATGTTTAATGACAGGGCTATGAATCTGTGCAGTATCGTGCTGAATATGATGTGATTTCTCAGGTATGTGATGTTGTATCTGCTTTGGGACAAGCATGAATTCATCATGGGTGTATTGTCTTCTGCTGGCTGGCTCAGTGAAAGTTAACTACAGAAGAATATGAAGAGAACGTTTTTGCAAGCTATGCATCATGTGATCAGAGAATGATATGGAAAAAATTTTGAGACTACCAGAGTCAGCATTTTTGAAAAGGTGAAAATTTATAGTGGCTAATTTATCCCTGCTAAAATTCTACTGTAACGGACTTAATCACAAGGCAAACTTGTTTTTAGTGTATAGTATGTATTTCTGTAACAGCATAAACTTGCTTTTTTTGGTGGACAGAAAAGATTTTATAGCTTAGCTATTAGAGAAGTAAGAACCAGCCAGGCTGCACTGTGAGATGGGCTAATGTGATTTTGGCCTGAAATAGTCCCAGATGCTGACTGGTACTCCTTGAAAATATTTTAACATTTTGAAAGTCATAATGTTTCTACTTTTATAATTTGAGATGAAAGGTCAGTGTGTTCTTCTATAAGGTTCCCTTTTTTCACTAGGCTTTAGAGGAATTAAAAGCTGTTTTTCCTTTAATTGACAGAAGCAAATACCCCTTCCATTTTATAATGGACTTTTTTTTTTTATTTATTTGAAGGTTTTAATTTATTTTTTCTCTCTAGACTAGAAATGTTCTTGTGTCGTGAACTCTTAGATGAACCTAGGCTCTGGTGTCTGTTTTTCAACTCTTTCGCATGGACAGAGTTTATCGTCAATAGGACTTTGTTTTATGGTGCCACTTTGATCCACCAATACAAGGTAGTGATGTCTAGGGCTCACTTCTGTTATAAAGGATAGTTTCTCTGCTCACAGAGAAGAACCCAGAGAACTACTTGTAGCAGAGAATTAAATTCACTGTAGAGCTTCATGTCTGATTTCTTTTCAACTGTGCAAATTGTTATCCTAGCAAAATTGAAGCGAGTGTAATTCATTCTTAAAAAAACAATTACTTTGTTTGCTATGCTACACTCTGCTGGCGATATACGTGGCCAGTGGGATGCACTTAAAATATGTTTGTCCTTAATAGCAGTTCAGAAAGGGAGAGATCTCATCTGGAAAAATTAATGCAATGTAAAAAATAATCTAATTTTCTCCATCTGACCTTGCCTTTGCCTATTTAGTCATCTCAGTATTTGATGCTGAAATTTACAGACTAATAATTGTAGCTGCTTGTGCAAAGATACAGCGGAGAACAATTATCAACCACAAACAAATCTCTTCTGCTTTCTTTCCTTCAGTTAGAGTGCAGTGACTCCAGCACTGTTATAATTGTACACGCTATTTTTTTATGTTCCTAGTAACTCAGTAAAACTAATTACTTCTGAAGGGTTGATTGTTACTGATGGAGGGCTTTCCGTTTCCTGGGGTAGTTGAGGTCTATAGGGTGTTTCTGATGTCGGGCATGAGTTTATGACTCTGGTACGAGCGGCAACTTAGCCCAAGAAGTGCCGAGGTCTGCTTAGGGCTACCCAGATTCGTAGGCTGGTATGGTAGTCTTTGGAATTTGGCTGTGTTCTGGCTAACCTGCTGTCCATCCCTAAGCGAGGTAGCTTAAAGCTAGCTTGGCTCGCTCCAAGGCACTGCATTTAGGACGCGCGTACAGGCACGCGTCCCTGCTGTGACTGTGCAACGCTGCGCGTTGTGGCAACGCTGAAGGATGCCAGCCCCGCTACATCCTCAGCGAGGTGGGTGCTTCGTTGTTACCGAGTTCTTCAACTCATGCCTGGGAGGCTATGTTTGGCAAATACTTAGACATCTGCTTGATTCAGGAGCACTGACTGTAAAATGATCCAGTTTATCTGAAGAAGAGCCAATGGAGCTACTGCAGTTGCTGGCATACTGTGGCCAAGCTATGCTTTTGGTTCTGCATAATATTTAGACGCAGAAATCCGGAGAAACTGCATTTACTGAGGCCATATAAGAACCTGTAAAGGCTAATTCTATAAGGCTTGAAACAGTCATTTACTAATGGCTGTGGGCATAGCTTCTTGAAGATGCTGTTGCAAACAGACCTTGCAGCATACAACATGTTTTGTGGAATTTGTACTGTTCTTGGGAACTTGACTAGAAATTAGCTTTGCCTTTAGGTTTTTGTAGTGGAACAGCCTGCTACAGGAACTACCCCAATTTTGGACTTGGAATGTCTCAATTCTCTCATAAATCTGATTAGTGCTGTAATTTTCTGAAAAATTGGGATTCAGTTTGGAGCAGAAGCCAAGTGTTTTTGGGGAAGGCCTAGCTGTTTGGTAAGGATCCCTGAGCTAGAAGGGTGATATGGAAAAAAAACTTGTCCTCACCATTACTGACAAATTAAAGATCTATTCCCTGCACTAAACTGTTTTTCTGCCATCTGTAGGCTTGGAAGTGAACACCTGACTTCTCACCAGATTGAGAGTGTGATTGTGAAGTTAGATATCTAACTATTTTATTAAAGTGGACCTGCTATATAGAGCCTTCCTTCCCTGTCTCCTGAGTTGTGTCTGAAGCTCAAACCTTTAAATATCAAGACACTGACTACTTAAGTGATTGGTGAGAATTAAAGACAGATTGATTTGCCGCTGCACAATTTGCAGCTCAGCTCTGGTTGTCAAAGGTTAGTGGAGTCAGAGTTGAATTAGTGTTGTCGAAGGAAGTGTGAACCCCCTCTCCATTAATGGGAGCTTTCTCAAGTCTTGCAGAGTCACAGGAATCCAGACAGATGAAGTGAGGTGAGCATGAAGTGGCTTTGATAAATTGTGCAGTTAAGAAGGTGAAAGGTACAAATAAGTGTGCAGGTTTTTTTGGAAACCTTTCCTGTGATGTCGTACTGCAATAGTTGTGTGTGTTGTCACTGCTATGTGCACATCAGCTACAGTTGCCACTACACTGTGGATAGCTGTATTATTGCTCTAATTAGCTCACAGCGCAGTGAGCACTGGTGAAATAAGCTTTACTTGGGAATACTCTACCTACTTACCGAAATGCATGTTGCCTTTTAAAAGTCAAGTTTATGCCATAATAAAAGAGGTTCTATCAATCTCAACTAGCACTATTTTTCATATTCTGTATGAAAAGGATTTTCATTTTCTAATCTAGTGATACATACAACTAACCATTTCACTAATTGAGCAGAAGGGACTTAAAGCAGTGAATTTAAATTATCCTTTAAAAACAATTTAATGTCTAATCAGTCACTCCAGGAATTGGATTCTGCCATATGCTCATATTTCTGTTGGTAGCTCCTATTCTTATCAGTAGCCTCTTGGGTTTTACATAGATGTGATTTTGTATTACATCACATCCTATCACAACCTATTACCTTCCTCTGTACCCAGTACTGTCATTCTCATTTGATTATACTTATTCCATATAAATGTGAATGGGTAGACATGGAGGAAAGCATAAATGGAAGGATAGATTCCCCCCACCAGCTACTGCCAGCCAAGCTGTTAGAGGATGTGCAGCTAGTTTTATTTGGAGTGGTCATTCCTACTGTTTTTCACTGTGACCATTTTGTAGCTGAGGCTTTGGTTTGGCTTGTAGCCACACTTGTAAATGTCATGAGTCCCTCATTTGGAAAAAAACTGTCTTGGGTAAGGGAGAAGGACGCAGCATCTTCACAGGGCTTAAATTTGTGCCTTTTGCCCATGCCTTGACCATCAGAGCTCAGTAAATTGTTGTAACCTGGTTTGCATATGTGCATTATCTCTCAGCTGTGCTGAGGCAAAGCACAGTTTGAAAGCTCTGGTGTTCAACCCCTCTTTTCTCTGCCTTTGCCTGTGCTTAGGGGGGAAGCCCCTGAGGTCCTTGCAGGGCAGTTAGCATGGCTACCTGCTGCCTTCTACAAGGACAGACTGAAAAATAGTTATTTGCTTTGATTTATTTCAAAGCATGCTTCTTGCTGAAGAGGTGAAAACACTTAGAAAAAAAAATCACTGTCCTGGTAAGAAGTCCTGTATAGCATGTGATCAGGAGGTAACTCTACACCATGGGGTGCCATGGGGTTCACATCCTATCTCTGTAAGGAGCTGGTCTGTCCTGAGATCTTTCCTATTAATATTCCTGTTTCTGTAGCTTCTGTATGCCCAAGCTGAGCAAAAAACTGCAGGACGCAGAAGTGCTTGTGTTGGCAGGCCAGTAAAAGCACTTCAGTGAACACTTGCTCCTTCATATGGTCCAGGAGAATCTCTAATTTAAATGCTGGTAGCTGCAGAAAAGATGCTAATGAGGCGAGCCTAGCAGCCTCATTTACCCATATGAAATCATTACCAGTGGATAATTCATTCTCCTGGAAAATACAATAATAATAATGTAATACACAGAACACAGTACTACCCTCTAATAAGTCTGACAGGCAGATTGCAATGTCTACTTAGACTGTATTAGCTAGCCAGCAATTTGTGTCCTTGGCAGCAGGAGTGGGAATACCTCCCATTTCAGGTGCTGGAGTTCTGCTCAAGATCTGCTTTGCTCCAGACCAACAAACATAGAAAGGCTTTTGTGAGGAATGGTTGGCCACTAGAGGTAATGCATGAGTTACTGAAATATGGCTTTATTTGCAGGTTGCCAAAGAGTTAAATCCTTACATGTACAGGGGATGAACTAGTTGCTGTAATCCTGGAGATGGCTTATCAAGGCAAATGAGCACGTTTTTAGTCTGTAAAGAAGATGCTTCTTGTTAGTGTTTCTAAATAAAAATTTTTAGCTTGATGCTTCTCCTACATCCGGTTTGTCAGAGCTGCCCCCAGCAGCAGGACAAGGCGCTCTCCTTTCTCTCTTCCAATCAGGAGGGAAAATAGGGCAGGGAATGGGATTGGAGAGGGGAAAGAGGGAGTAAAAGTAAAGAGAGCAAAGATTTTCTTGAGTGTCTACCAAGGATGGGAGCGGAAGAATATGAAAAATGCTGAGGATGTCCTCTCCTTGCTTGCAGAGCTGCTGAAGGAGAAGGTATGAGCAAGCAGCAAGTGGAGGGCTGGGGTCTGCAGAACAGATTGCATAGCAATCTTGAATCAGAACTGCTGTCTTGACTGACCTATTTGTGAAAGACTGTGATGGTCTCACTGTTGTACCCACATCCCTAAAGGTGTCCTTTCTGTGCCCTGTCCCTCCCCATAGGTCAGAAGAGAAACCAAAAACTGTAGTATCTTTCATATAAAGACTATTTGTCATGTCTTTTCTTTCATCTCTTGACCTGAAGACCTGTTTCTTATCTTTTGGAACATTGGGCTTGTGCTGTTGTCCTTCTGAAACACAAGCAGTGCACATAGCTAGGACTGTCCTGGACTGTCACTATTCAGCTGAATTAAACCATCACAGAGAGACTCATGTAGACCCGTTCTTTTCCTCAGCCTGTTAGAATTTGACTTGAGTAACCAATTCCCACAGGCAAAAAGTTGAAAACTGGCCTAAAGCAGATCGAAACTTCTGTGCTTGTAATGTAGAGCCAATAACTGGTTGCTATCTTGAGTTGTGCTTGAAGTTAAAATTAAGACATTGCAGTGTTCAGCCTGTTCCCTCTACAGACCACGTTTGAAAGATGCATACCAGTTTGGTGTTCGAAGAAATATTGGCACGATGTGCTATTGAATGCTAGCCCACTCCAGCTACCAACTGAAGGATCAAGCACGTTTTGCTCTTGGCTTGCTTGCCTGCTGATGCAAATAGCATCAAGGGCTCAGGATTTCAGAGGTCATCTTGAAAAAAACAGATGCCCAAAACTCCCCCCAGGCCTGCGTTTCCATGCTCTGTGCTGTTATTGCCACTGCAGCGGAAATATTGCCAGGTCCAGAGTCCAGGCTGTATTTGATTTGTTGGCGTACGGATAACCATAAGGGCTGCTGGGCAATGGGAATCATATTCCAAATTCTTTTCTGTTAGACTGACAGGTTTTCCTTGTGAATCTTATCTTTTATTTTGCATCTGTGCTAAGATGGCTTAAAAACAGCAAAACTGCAGCTTTGCATGCACTGACAGCTTGGTAAGATACAAAGATGGAGTGTAGCTGTTCATGTGCAAATGGTTTGTGTACATCTTATTCTACAGGAAATTTTGCAATATCATCAGTTTGTAACACACCAGAGAGCTGCTCTGTCTCTATCAATTAATTTACTGTAGTTATTTCAATTTTGTACATAACTTGCTTTACAAACTCTTTAAAGACAGCCTCTTAACGCTGAGAGGGGAGGAGGGAAGGGCAGGAAACTGAAGCCAGGCTGGATCACAAGTAACAGTAGGAGACATAATGCTTAATTGCAAAAAACTGCATGCATGCTTATAAGCTGATGCATGGAAAACTCCAAGTGCTTCCTCAGCTGCCTGCCACTCTGAATGATAGAAGATGATGGAAATGAACTTTAACTTATTCATTAGTATGGAAATCAAACAACTGCAAGACCAGCTGTTGCTACACTTTGCTCATACTAGGGGAGGTTTTTTGCCACAAATACTTATGCCAGTTACTTCTCTAGGAGTCACTACCCCACATGAAAAGGTGAGGGCCTTTCTTCCAGTCAAATGGTAGTGACTTGGGCTTTTAGCAATATTGCTGGAGAGCTCAGTTCTGCAAGGCGGTTTGACGCAAGCAAGGCAGTACGGAAGGAGCAACGTTTCTGGTGCCAGCAGTAGGAAGTGTTCATTGCTGTACACTGTAAAATCAGATACGACAGTATTTTTTTTAAGAGTACTTCACTGTGAAATGGACACGCAAATTAATATCTAAATGTGCATCTAGGTATCCTCATTTTTTTTCTTTTTGCCCTGTAAAGAGGAATATTGAACGAGTAATTGCTCAAGAATTTAATGTCTGTGCCATTTACAGCTACTGTTTAGCAAATTGAACCTGCTTGTAGTGGAAAACCTGGGATAAAAGCTACTTTGCAGCTCTCTGGAATTACCTTGGTGATGCTGTTTTATCTCTCCCTGTTCACACTGTCGAGCAGGATTTAACTCTCAGATGTTAGTTAACCCAGAATTATTTTTCATTGTCCAATGTGGAATTTTTGTTTCTCAGCACTTACAGTCCTGAGTGGAGTTGGTTCATTTATTTGACATCCCCTCAGAGTGGAGAACTTTAATTTTGTGAACACCAAGAGTTTTTACCCTGCATGCAACCTGCTGTTGTAGATCAGTTAATAGCTGTGTAAGTGATGTTTGCAATTGTACTGTCTTCCTGGGGACATTATGGTAGGCACAGGATGGTAGTGATTTAGCCAGTCTATATACAAGCATCCTATCAACGATATTGCTCCTGCCAATGCTTTGTCTCCTGGCAGCATGTTTTGAGGCTGCTGCATAATTGCTCTGCTGGAAGCATTTTCATTAATAACAGAATTAACTCCTTTATATGCTGTTGACTAGATTTTTTTTTCCTCACTTGCATTGACATTAACCACGGTTGTTCACAGGGTTTTTGGGGGATGCACGTGAATGTTATTGTTTGCAGAACTTGGCCCTGTCACCTGAGGTGATGAATCCTAGGGCCATTAGTGAACTTTGTCAAGTGGCCCAGAGGCAAGTCACTAAGATCTGCAAATGTGATTTCTTCAAAAAGACTCCATGTAGTTGATCTTAAAAGTGTTAAAAAGAGTGCTCTGTGAAAGAATGGCAAACTCACCTCTGAGATGTTCTGTTCCTCAGTTTCCTCTAACAATTACAATCTGGCTGATAAAATAACCTGAGTCAGCTGAGAATTTTGATACTTGATGTTTACTGCTAGCTAGTAACCAGTGTATCACCTCTGAGAATTTCCTAACGTGTGAAGATCAGCAAGTACATCTCCTACCAGGAAAAGCTTGGTCCTTTGCAGACCTGAAGGATGGTTAGGGTGACTGCTGCATGTGAAGGTCTGTGTCCCTTTCTGGGAGAGCAGCTGCAGAGGACTGTCCATGTCACATCTCAACTGTTTGGCCCTGCGGAAGTCAGTACTTATTAGAGGGCTAAAAAACAGTTCAGGTTATGACTGTTTATCAGAAAAAGGGACACTTTATATTTCTAATTATTTAAATATACAAAATCTGTTCTTTTTCCTAGTTATAAATTAAAGCAGTGCATTTAGACTCCTTAATTTTTGGCTGTAACGAGGCTCAACATATCTGGCAATGATGAATAAATGGTTTGACTGGAACATATGTTAATGCAAAGAAAGAGCGACACTTAAATGCTCCCGAAGTGCCATATTTGGCTCTGGCTGCAGGAGATGCACAGTAAATGATGCAGCGCTGCTGCTGTGCTCGTGAGGGACAGTGCTAGCTTCTGGCTGGCTCAGAGATCTAATTTACTGAGCTTTGGCAGTCATGTGAGTGGTGACCTGCAATGAGTGCCTTGCAGCCAGGTTTTCAAAAGTGGCCCTTGCTTTGAGCTGTGTAAGAGGTTTCTTTGGGGTTAGCTGCAAATCTCTGCAAAAGCCTGTGAATGCAGGGCACCTGCAATGCCACATGCAGGTACTTTGGGACCCTGGAGGGTCAGTGCCTCTGCAAATCAGAGACATGGGCTATTTGAAACCTGAATTTGATGAAAGTTTCTTAGAGTGGTCTTCAGGCTGGATGCAATACAGGAGCTGAGCCTCTATAGCTGGAATACAGGCCCTCCCTCTTCCTCAGCTGCAGGCACTGATGTACCAAAGGGAGTCATGGTATTTCATGTATGCTAGGTAGCTTAAATCATTAGGGTAGAAGAGCAAAGTGCCACTTGCTACTGCCAGAGCTGAGTCTTAGTGCATGATGTTTGTACCACAAGCAGAGCAGTTGGAGCATAACAAATGACACTTTCTTTTGCAAGATTGCTCTTTTCCCTCTCTTGCTCTTCTGTCTTCTGCCTTAAGGCATTACTGAAACAAAGAACTTATATTCATCACTTGTACGGGTTTTGGTGGTAATGGTATAATGGCACTGGAAAGGCACTTAAAAGAAAAGCTGGGGGGGGGGGGCTATGTGCTTTTTTGAATAGTAAAAGCCTTTAATTCCTCTGCCTGTAGGCACAAAAGTTTTGTTACACATCAATGGGCAAAACTCATTAATCATCTTAAGCACAAAAAAGAGTTTGCAGTTGTTTTCTGAGGACAGAAAAAAAAAGTGAAAGTACAGATAGTCTGTAATGTCCTGCTTTCGGAAGGCGATGGAGCAGCCAAGGGCTGAGAGCAGGGCAGGGGCTCAGCCTGTCTGGAGCAGGTAAGAGGGGGCATCCCTGCTCGGAGAGGCTGTGGGGGTGAGAGGGGAGACCTGCAGAGCCGACCGACCGGTGGCAGCATCAGCCTCGCCGCCTTCCCTGCGGGCCCGTGCAGAAGCAGTAACGCATCCCGGCTCCGAAAGCTGAGCTGAGCAAGGTGAGAGGGAAGGAGCCGTGCTGGGCTCGCCCCGAGCGGCCGCGCTGCCCGGCGGCTCTGCTGCCGTTTCTGCGTAATGGTGCGTTTGCGCTCGCCGCGCTAACGCGGCACGTGCCGGGCGCATTGGAGCAGCTCCAGCACGCCCGTGGGGAACGGCATATGGGACAGCATGCTGCTGGATGCGCGCTCGCGCAGGGAGCTGCGACCAGGCCAGGGCGCTGTCCTTGCAGGGAGATAAATGCTGCGGGCTCTGTGCTGAGGCTCGAGCCAAGCCTGTCTGGATGCTGTGCTGGCCGCTCTGCCCAAGTACTAACCAGACCGCGCAGGAGCATGCGTGGTGGTGCTGAGAAGTAGCCGCTTTTGTCAGAAAAGCGTATTTGAACCCTGTGGCATGAGCAAAGCAATAGGCTATGTCTCACTCTGCGATGAGGCACGGTTGGCACAGGTGCCGCAGAGAAGACCGCTGCTGGAACATCCTCTGGCAAGCAACCCATCTTGCCACAGCTGGAATTGGATGTGGAAGCCTGGGAGGGAGAAATAGGCACACTCTTGAAACAAGGAGCCCTCTTGCTTAAAGGAATTGGTGTTTTTTAATTTAAAATTATAGCTGTAGTCATTTCACACAGTTATAGAAACAAGTTGTACCATTACCCTAATGAACTGCCAGTTTTGGGGAATAATGGGAATTTAGGGTACCATGAATAATAGAGGAAAAATGTCTGGCTAACAGGATTTCAGAATTTCTGCTACAAACGATACTGGTAGTGTGAGCTTGTTATTCAAAGCAAAACTGCTAACAGACTGAGATGAATTAGCCAAAATATTTGTTCAACTATCTTGACTTCTGATCTATGTCTGAGAAAAGTAACAAATACAGGCTTATCTCAAGAATAGAAACTTGGGTTGTAAAACCATTTCTAAGACAAAGTTGATTTATTCTCCAATTTATAGTTCCTAACCTACCAATGCTAATAGCAAAAACAGTCCCAAATCCTAAATTCTAATAGCTGGTAAAGCTTCTAAAAATACATATTTGTACTTGCACACCCAGTTGCCTCTCATCTGCAAGAATTAATCACTTGCTTAAGACTCTGGGAACCAGTCAGTTAGGAGTTGAAGTATACTAGAATTGATGTTAGGAAAAGGTAAAATGGCAAAGTGTAATCAGGAAACCGACTGAGAGCAGACAACCACCATAGTCTTAGGAGACAACCCAGTGGCCAAAGCATGGCATTTGCCCTGCTGCCAGATCGGTAGCACAATCCCAAGCAGGCTGCTTGCTGGGTCCTTTCTGTGCCTCTGCCTTCTAGTGTTCAGTAGGGGTTGATCATTCTATCCTGCTAGAGAGGTTTGTAAGTGCTAGTGAATGGTGGCTATTTATATAAACAAGCTTTGAGACCTAGAAGAGAAGCATCAGCTATCGTTTTCTAGGGGCAAATGAAGACTACTATAGACTAGAACAGCCTACAGGGACTCCCCCTGTTTGCAGCGTAGGGTAAAGACAATCAGTAAAGTCCAGCTCTTTGGAAGTGTTGCCCTGGCCCCATGTGAAGCACTCTCCTTCCCTTACAGAAGTTAGGCTAGTTGCTCTGACCTCTGATTTCTATGTTTTTTCATGCTGCTTCTAGAATGCAACTCTGAATAGGCTTCACACACGTCTGAAAGTTCCTGCTGTAACTTATCAGTTGTATTAATTGTCAAAGTTCTTCACTGGTTCTTGCAAGTATTTAACTGAGCCAAGACTGCACAGGAAGGAACTAAATGTCACTGCCTTCTCTAGGACAACGGGACTTTGTGAGCTTGCAACTGAACTGAAACGTCCCTTGGGATTGCCTTACAGGCAGAAAAAATCCCACAGACTGCATATTAAACTTCCTATTTTTAACTTTGTCAGGTTTAGGGAGGATAGCAAGACAGCCTAATTTTCCCTGAGGATTCAAGTAGAAATATCGGTCTGTCATTTCAGTTCACTACTTAGGGAAAATTAATTACCGCTGAGGACAATTAATCATTTTGAAGAATTTTTGTTTCTTGCAAAGGGCCAGAACAAATATAAGATAAATGTCCCTGGCTGACCGAATGTGAGGCCAAGCTAGGCACCATGATATGTTAAATGTCATATTTCTTTGTTGTCCTAAGCCTTGGTAATCCGGAGTGGCTTTTGTGGTATTCAGGCTCTGTGGTCCTGTCTGCGATGGTTGGAACTGTAGCCTAGTCATGGCAAGTGGTTTCTGACCAGTATGTTAGGTAGCAATTTCTAATTTAGAATAACTCTGGATGCTTGTTCTGTGGGAAGGGGCCAGAAGGCTCCCTCAAACCATGTGCCACAAGTCAATCTTTTTGTGACTTGTTTGTACCATGTTTTCTGGGTGTTTGAGGACAAAGGAGCTTTGTGCTTCCTGACTTTCTTTGTTAAAGCCAGCATTGTGAGCCCACCTAGGAGGAGGTGGGTAGGTGTCATACCTACAAGAAGGTATGATACCAGCTGTATTTGATGAAGTATCTTTTGCTGCAGGGTGTGACTGGCTCCTGCTGCTCTCCTAGCTGTCATCCCACCTCATATTACCAGTTGCTAGATGCTCAGTGTGTTGTAGGGCCAGACTCTTTAATGATATGTTTAAGCAGCCTGATATGGAAATGCTTTTCTCCAAGTTCAGCTGTGTTTCTTTGTGTGTTTGTGGCTCATTGCCACAGTTGAGCATGATGTTTATCCCCAACTTTATGGAGAAAAAAAAAAAAAAAAAGTGATTCAGCTGGGGGTCTCAGCCATGCAGTGGACTTCCTGGATGTAAACCTCAGCCTCCAGAGACCAACTTTTCCACATCATCTCTGAATGGATGCCTGATCTTGGTGAAAACACTTTCCAAGGGTGCCACTGGTACAAACTTGGTGCAAGTCAGTGGTGACCTACTCATAATCTGATGGTAATTTTGAGTCTGGACAATCCTCCCAGACAGACAAGATCCTTCTCAGGTATTGCATTGTAGGAAACCATACAGAAGTTTTTCTGAGCACTGTTAATATCCCACATCTGTTTTCGAAGTAAATGGAAAACGTAACTATTTATGATTACGTTTAGTAATTGCCCTAAAATATCCTTAGAAATTACTGCTTCTGACAGCCAATGCCATCTTGCATTGCCATAGGCAAAGATATAGTGGTTTAGGAAGGTTAATCTAAGTCCATCTTCTGTCAGTGTGACAATAATTAACCAGCGAGCTTTTAGAAGAAAATATCTATGTTGGTACTCGTGTGTTGTTTGAGATGAGGACTGATGTTGGATATCGTGGACTCAGCTGGTTTGAAAGGGCTGTGTATCTTGGGCTGATGTGAATGTGTATGTGTGCGGGGGTGCGGCTGTATTTCTATTCTGACTTTAACAGCAACACCCTTCTGTCTCTGCTGACAAGCTGCTTGCATGCCTAGTAATGCGGTCACTTTGTGCAGGTCTTGGGAAAGGTCTGTAGCAGGATGGTAGCAATTCTTTTGCAGTAGTGTTTCTTCTTAGATTGAGAACAGTTGCTCAGCTCGTTCTCATGGCTGGCTGCTTTACCCAGTGTAGTTTGCACTGCGAGTCTTAGAGATTAAAATACTGCCTGTTTCCACAAACTCCGTAAACTCCACTGCAGTGTGCTACAGCTTTGCAAAAGTTATAAAAGGACCTCATCATAAGGTTGGAAGTAGTATCCCTGATCAGAAACGGTTTGAGAAAGCAAAAGTAGAGAATTTCCCACATGGCGTACCTTATGTTGTCTTATTACTAAGGGACCCACAGGGAGGATGTGGTGTTTATGATGTCTATGGACAATCTGGAAAAGGTGGTGAGCATTAGCCTCAGTGGGCATTTTGTAGGGATCTGCAGAAAACAGGATTTAGGCCTATCAAATTGAAGTAGTGGCCCAGCTGAAGCTTGGTCTAATCCAGTAGTGCATCTACAGCCCTTCAGTGCAAGGCCCAGGCAATCACTGTGAGGTTTTCATGTGGTGAGTTCATTCTAGATCTTTTAGTGGAGAAAAACATCATGTCCCTTGGGTGGGAGAAACTACATGCTGTAGGGAGGGCAGTTTTTCTGGTGCTACTTACCTAACAGGCCTTGTCATACTCATTGTCACTTCTCTTCTGCTCCTTTGGCTGTGGCACAGATGTTAACATAAAAACAGAAATCTCTCAATAAGTATAATAGGATTTTCATAGGCGTGTGTAGACCAGTTATATGTATTGATTTCCAATAAACAGACCTTTAAGAGCTAACTGGAACGTATTTTGGAAGCGTGTCAGATCAAGTATACTTTAAAATAAATCATAGCTGTGATACTTGGTATGAGACTATGTTATGAATAAATTAGATTGTCTGAGGTAAAGCATAGTTCCTTTAGGTCATCGTAAATGTGACAGAGAAAACAAAAGCTAATTTACTGTCTTTATTGTAACTCACTCAAAGTGGGAAAGAATCTATTGTAGGAAGGAGCACAAGGAAGTTGCTGGCTGTTTAAAAAAAAAAAAGAAAAGAAAGAAAAAAGAAAGAAAGAAATAAAAGAAAACTCAGATAATGTTGTCCTGATGCTTCTCAGAGAAACTTTTCAATGGACTTTATAGGCAATACTTCACTCTTCCAGCACAAGTGCCCCAGGCTACGTTCTTGGTCAAACTTCTCTGTTCACTCTGTCTCCAGGTAACTTGGATATGTCCCAGTCTGGCTTCTCTTAGGGAGAATAGAGTGGAGCTGTCTTATGTTTTAAACTTTTTCTGCAAGTGCAGCTTGTTTGTGTGGTGATATCGGTTGCAATAGATGTTTAGGAAATTGAGATCTAGGTACTTGGAACTGTTTCCTGAAGGAGTGTGGAGAGTAAACACAGTATGAAAGCCTGTCTCTAAGCAAGAGTTCCTGTCTTGTGAATGCTTAAGTAGAAAATATGACTGCCTGCATGCTTAGTGGTCTGTCACGTACTATCCAGCAGGTATCCTTGGAAGCTCTTGGTAGACTGAAGTAGTGCCATAGCATCTGACCTGAGCTAGAGGTGAACAGCTTCTTGGGTGAAGACAGTGTCACAATTGGCCTCTGCTTCATTTGTGCAAGAAAAAGCTGGTGTAGCTCTTGCTGCAGATGAATTCTTCCTCAGCCATGGCTGATTTCTGCTGCCTGCCTGTAACTTGCCCAGAGACTACAAATGCTGCTAAATGATGCAGAGAGATTTTTCTGCTGAGCAGGATTGAGGACAGCTGAGCTTTTATATAAGTAAAGTTTACTCCTACATGCAAACACACAGCTTTTTTTCAAGCCCCAGTGCTGGCTCTTCTTTGAAGCTCAAAGGTTTTTGTTCTAGTCCTCTGTTAATTCTTTAGTTCAAATTCTGTAGTTCCTTTTTTTTTTTTTTTTTTTTTTTTTTCCTGTCAAACCTACATTAGACTCAGTGGGCATTTTGTAAGAGTAAAGTCTATAAGAAGGCAGCTGTTGTTATCTCAAGAGGGAAACATCAATGTGAATTTTACCTTATGGTGTTTGTACTTCAAAAATGAGTGAAAATATTTAGACAGCAGATGGCACACAGGTGTGAAATTAAAGCATGGGGACAAGTGGCTGATTAAAATCCATCTTTGGCATGAAATCCTGCCATTATATAAGGCAAGGAGGTACAGAGACCTCCTAGGCAGGCTGGCCTAGCCTCCTCCTGTTGCTGAAAACCATGTCATACACCACATTCTTGGATTTGAATTGCCCTCTAAAAAACAGTATTTCTATTGGAAACTGTTTTGGAGTCTCCCTGTCTGATCAAACCTTTCTGATTTCTAGGTTATGTGTATTGGCTATATTTACCTCTATTGGCCCTTACGATGAGGTTGTCCTATAAATATCTCAGGGATGTTCGTATTCCCTCTTGCATTTGGTTTTACTAGGCTTAAATGGGCCAAGCTCCTTTAGTCTTCATCACACAGCTCCGTTCTTCAGCTGATCCTGCTGACCCTTTTCTGTACCTGTTCCAGATGGATTTTATCTCACTTGAATACTGTAATGCAAGCAAGCTATTTTCTTTAAATATAAAAGTCTTTTGGGCTGACAAGCTTAAAGATCAACATCTTTTCTGACATAAGGCTGGAGTCTGCAAATTCAGCATTTGAACTTAAATAGTTTTTCATTTTTTTCACACTTAAAAAAATGCAATATACATGCTAAAGAGATAATGCACAGCAGGGCATTATATAAGCTGCTTTCTGCTGTGTATTGCTCTCAGTAATGGATGAAATTAGACTTCAAAAGTCACTAGCAACCTTTCTTCTAGGGCTTGTGTATAAAGATCTGATAGGGGACATTTTTTGGTGATTTTGGTTTCCACTTTTGTGCCAACACTACTTAAATTGTCTACTCTGCCAAGCTCCAGAGAGGCTGAGGAATGCAGAAATATTTGGACTGAAATACAATAAAGTATTTCCACTTGTGAGCTGTATGGAAAACTGTGTAACATTCTGTGAAGTCTAACTTTTACAAGTTTTTCTCTATTCTAATGTGTAGGCATGATGTGAGTTTATTAAGGTTAATATTAACAAAAATTAATATGAACCTTAATTCTATTTTGCTGCTGCACTTCAAATTAAACTCACATAATAATTAGGATAAAGTGTTACCAGTGTTGTGGGAGTTAAACAGTTTTTGATACTTCCTTTTGGAATTGGTGTTGATACGAATAGAATGGCAATTTTGAAATGACTGATTCCTGAAGCAGGTGTAAGTGTGGTATTAATTAACATTTTTGCAGTGCTTTGAAAATGTAATTGCTCCAGGAGTGTTAAATATCATTATTATAGCAATCTTGAAAAGTAATAATTTTTCTGTGAAATTAAGTCCAGAATTACAAACGGGACTATGATTTGGCTGTTAGAGTAGCAAGCTGCAATTCAGGGTACTGGAGTTCCGCTCTTGGGGCTTTCTGATGGGGTCTGGCTGAGGTCAGCTCCTGGCTGTTGACTTTCTATTTTTGAAAAGTAGCAAGTCTGAAAAAGGTGAAGGGCTACTGACTAGTCAGCTGAAGCAGAGCTCTCAAGATTTAATCTGAGCACTCCAAGTTCTCTGCTTGTGACTGCACTTATGGGTGCTTCAGCAGTGGTGATGCACAAACACTTGGGATTCCTAACTGGTAGTTGAATGCTGTCTATGGGAGGACGAACAAATAAGTTTAGAGAAGTAGTAAGACCACATTTTCTCTGGAACTGACACAGGCATTACCTTTTTTGAAAGGTATTGGATAAAAACTAGAGAAATCAGAATGGCATGAGAATGACTGGAAAATATGATTAATAAGGAGGGGTCCCAGGAATATGACCGAGTTTATCAAAGTATGGTTCAATCTGTCTGGTATCTAGATGGAGAATAGCTCTTTAATGTACAGTAAGATCCAGTGGCTAGAAATGAAAGGCAGGCACATTCTGACCAGAAATAAATTGAATTTTAACTGTGAAGGTAATTAGCCGTGGGGGAGCAGTGTATCTGATACTGAGGGCTACAGTGAACTCTGTCACAAGAAATGTTAAAATCAGGATTGAATGCTTTTCTGCTCTAGCCTTTGTGAAAATATATTCAGGACTACCTTGTGGCCTCTATTAAGCAGAATACCTGAGCAGAGTATAATAGCTGCCTTATTTATTAACTAACTATGGGGCTTGGACAAATTTAATGGGGAATGCCCATTAAACATGCCATTAAACATACCCATTAAGGCAAAACTGAATTCATCATAGCCAAAATTTCTGCTATACTGATTGTTGAACCCCCTACCCAAAGTCTATCTACTTCAGTTGGAGTTTGTGTAACTGCTGTGCAAATAATAGCTATGAAAATTGGCATTTCCAGAACTGAGGGGGCAAAGTGGGAGCCATGTTTTCAAATTCTGCCTTATTCTTGCTGTGAGGATAGTTTCCTGTGAAACGAGTTAATATTGACTATTAGCTCCCAATGATACGTATATGACCTCGTGAGTATTCATAACAAGTCTTTGAAAAAGGTGTGCAGTTATACCTGTCACATCACTCGGGCACTGCCAGGCACCTCGTGCTCACTGTGACGTCTGAAGCAGAGTGGCTGAGCTGGCCTACGGTCTGGCCATAAAATATGAGTTCAGTTTTGCAAAAAATAGTAGAAGTCAGGATTTGGTGCTTGCTTTCCGGATCTGAGTTTTTTCAAAGTCTTGTCTAAAAACTTGAGGAGGGGTGGTGTGAGAGGCATCCAAGTGCAGTCACCCGTTGGGCAAAGCAGGACTTTCAACAGGCAATTCTGCAGCAGGTAGTTCTGGCACTGTCATCTCTCACTCCTTTTTAATTAACTATAAGCTCCATTTTTAGTAGAAATTCCATTGAAGAAGTTTAGTTCAGATGAGCTGGTGCTTTCTAACAGTGGCATTTTTACTCAAGAGATCCTAAGTAGTTCATGATAACACCAAAATGCTCTCTGAGCCAAAGATGACCCTTCAAGGTATGTACCTCTCATAGGGCCTGAGATGATTTGGGGCAAGTCAGCTGGCTGGGAAAGGGGAAAAATGCTCTTTGCATGTATTCTCTAGAGAGGTAAGAGGGATAGACAAGGGGATTTGTGTTTCTGAGGCTTGCTTGGTCTGCCTGAATTCATCCCTGTCACCAGGATGTCTGCTAAGTGAAGGATACTGCTGTTACTGCTCTCAAGAGGTGTGCAGCAGACAAACAGTAGTTATCTCCACAAGATGACACTATTAAAAATGAGACCCTCATTGTACAAAAGGTTTATATTTGCATACCTGCTGCCTAATCCAGTATTAATAGATATATCTGGTCCTTGTATATGGAGCCTAAGCAGGGTCATTCAATCCAAAAATAAGCACCAGCATTTGATCTATCCAGAGTCACGTGTTAAAGCAGAAAGCAAAAGCCAAGAATAGATCTGGGGTCCTGAACTTTCCCAACTCCTACAATCAGAGGAAAATTTCATCTCTCATTTGTAATTATGGTCAAAGTCTGGGCTGGAAATAAGCACTGATTTCCGTTTATGCTCTACAATAGATTTACTGTGTGACCTTCAAGGAAATGATGTTCCCTTCTGTGTCTGTTTACCTCTACAGTAATGGAGATAACTACTATGTAGTAACCTTTAATGGACTTTACCTGCATCTGCTGAAGTTAATGGGCCCTTTTGCAAAGGGAGTAAGACAGATGTACTGTTCATAGAGTTTCATGATGGAAGACTGTTACGGAAGTGACATTCTGATATTTTGTATTGTGATACTTGTTTTAACTTATGGGCTCAGATAATAGCTCCATATGCTTGTGTGCTGCTCTTTCCCCCACATAATCTTACTGGAATCAATTGTTTGACCAGGTAGTAAGGCATAACAATTTGATCTTGAACTGCTGCTGCTTTTGTGGGCGTGTGTGGTTTCACTCGGCCGTAGTACTCCTGGAGCAGTGTAAGGCTTGTGGAAATTCATAAGAAAACCAGGACATGATTTGGCAGTGATTCAGTGAGCCACATGAGTGCTACACCTTGATGCTTGGCCTCTGAACAGCAGGTAGATAATGGCTAGTGATAGTGAACAAATAGTGTGTCAAGAGTTCCTGCCTAAGCAAAAAGCTCTGTCTGATCAGAGCTCTGCTCTGTGCCTCATTTCCCTCATGTGCTTTAGGGGATCATTCCTCCCTCTCCATCCTCCTGGCAACATCCCGGGTGGAAGCACTGGGAGCCCCTGTGTATCGGCAGAGCTCACTAACATCAGGAGGAGTGAACACTTTTTGGGGGGCAAGAAGGGAGAGATCGTTTTTCTTTGTTTGTGTATTTTACTTGTTTCCAAGGGTAAGGAGAGAATTAGAAATTATAGCCCATGCAGTCCTCCGAGCACAGGGGCTGCTAGTCATTTTTCAAGTGCACAGAAATGGGCCAAGTATGTGCAAAGATAAAGCAGACTGACTCACTGTGATTCATTAGTGCTGAATTAGAAAAGTTAGAGGTCCCAGCGCCACAGAAGTGCATTGCAATGATCTCAATGACTCTCCTTTTTTAAAAAAATAAAAAAGTTAATGTTTTAAAGCACATCTGAATTGATTACTGATAGTTCATGTTGCCAAATAGAATATTTCTGGCAAATGAAACAATTTTTCTCTATTCCTATTTTAGTAGGAGAGGCCTAAGCATTACTATTTGTTTACCCCTTTTGTGCTGATTCTTTATTTCTTAGGCTAAGGGGAAATAAATAGCCATTCAATCTGCTGACCAGTTAGAAGTTTGTTAAAGCAAACTAGCCCACAGATTCTTTCTATGCATTTTACTTAGAAGTTTTTCAGAAGCTGATTAATAGTCCTTTAATTTTGAAGTGTGTAGACTGGTCAGATTTTGGTGGATTAATAATTCCTCAGTACTAGCACTGGGGGAGCCCTGGAGCAATCACTTTCTTACTGACCGCACCTGGTTTCCTAGCACTGCCTGGAACTGTGGTTCCCTGATGGAGGGGCCTGATGGAGACAACATCCATCCACATCCAAACCTATGCTATAGTTCTAGAGACTATAGTCTGAGACTATTAAGACAACTCGGCAAACTTGGAGAAGCTGCTGGGAAGAGCAGTAAGCTGTAGCATATTTTATGCTCTGTTCTTGGATATGAGTCATGGAGATCTTCATATGCTGAGAGTAATAAGCATTTGTATTCAGATGATTTCTCAAAACTGTCTGGTGTTGAATGCTGGGGAAGAAAATGTTTACTGTTGTTTTTCTAGGCAGGGACAAAGTGCAAGGTGGTCCATTGAGCTGCTTTCTGGAAGCTGTTTTCTTAGAGGTATGTTATTGGGCTGTTTTGCTTGTTCTCTCCTTGAACAGACACAGATGGAACTCTTTGCTGCTTTCTTTCACCCACTGTCTGTGTGAGACAAAATGATTCACTGTGTAGGTCTCAATAAATGACCTGCTTATGGTTAGATAGATGGGTTCCTACCTGCTGGTTTTTATTGCCTGCTGGTGGCTGCTAGACACAAAACACATTCAGACCTGCAAGGGTGTTTAACTAGAAAATAAGATTTGCTATCACTTGGAGAGCCTTTGGCTAAGTGACAGGTCAATGATAGTAGGACCTATGGAAAGAGTCCAGGTATCTTGTCTCCTGGGGATGAGCAGAAAATGTCAGTGAGATGTCCTGAGAACTGTCATTAGGAGTTTTTGCATAGGTGTCCTCTCCCCAGTCCTCTCCTCCACCGCGTAGTGGTGCCTAGAAAAGCTTTTGTTCCTAGGAAGCCTTCTCAAGAGGTGCTGAAATTGCCGGGAGGTCTCAGAAAGCATGAAGGGCCTTTTGTGTCACAGGTTTTATCACCGCTGATACAGTGCATCTCTGTGGTGACAGTTCAGGTCTGGTGCTCCATTTGGGACTGTAGGTCAGTTGTTGGTGGCTGCCTGAGAGCATGAACCTTACCGAATTCATCTGCTCTGATAGTTAAATGATGACTACATGTTTCAACAAAAGCCACTGTTTTTTGAAAGCCATAAATTCTGAGCTTCTCCTGTAGGGCAGCTGTGAATTTTTAAGAAGTGGGGCCATCTTCAGTTAAGTGCCCTCAGCATCAATCAGTTACCAATATTTCAGCTCCCTTCTATGGTGCCTTTGGATGCATCCGATATCCATCAAATAAAGCAGCCTCCAGATGGCCCCAGCATATGTCCGTGTCTCGGAATAGCTGAAATCTAACTGCTCGCCTCCTTGGGAAGCTGAAGCCCCTTGCTGTGTCTCAGCATCTAAGGGAGACGCTTGCTGCTTTAATCAATGTGTTCTGTTTTTTCTGCTTTGTCATAGTCATAATAATAAGCAAGTCTTGTTTTGGCATCCTTAGCTGCAAGAACATTTTTGTGCTTGAAATACTAAATGCCTGTCAGTTCCTTTCTTCTTTTCTTTTCACTTGTCACTAAGACCCTACTGATCTCATTCTCAGACAGCACTAATTACCCTTCTCCTCCCTCCCACTATTGCTTCCTTTCCTTTATCTTTATAATCTTATTTGTGTAAATCACCAAGGGTGAAGTGAGAGTAAATATCAATAGAATCGATAGACCCATTGAAACCTCAGAATGTTTCTAGTGGCTGTCCAAGCTCCTACCTGGGGAACAGTAATTACTGATGGCAGATATTGGTCTGTCCTACTTTGCACCAAAGTTTGTCTTGGTCTGTCATATATTTGTTTCTTTGTCCTCACTCTAATTCACAGTGCAAAATGGCAAAGCAATTCCTAGGCTGCTCAGAATATGCGTCAAAACTTGCACTCTCTGAACTTTCCCAGTGGCACCTTTGCTGGTAGGCTCCAAAGCCCTACGCTCACCATTCCTGTTGCATTTACTTTTCCTGAGCATCTCTCCAGAGAAAGGGAAAAAACAGATGTACTGAGTACTGAATGCTGAAGAAAAAAAAATCCTTTAACTTTAAGATGAGGCCTTGAAATTTCTGGCCTTGACTGGATCTGTCAGGGGAGAATCATTACAGTCGTTGGAGCTCAGACTTTACTAAGGTGTTCCTCAAAGTTTGTGACCTGATGGTGATGCCGTAGTCCTTCAAAGCCTAGGAGGGCCATGAGGAAAGCATAGGGAGTTGGGTAGTGCCTGAGGAGAAAATCTTGCAACCTCAAGTTCACTCTGGTTTCCCCCTCTTGACGCATGTTTGGAGAGGCATATCTCCAGAGAATGACGGCAAGCAGGAGTTACGAGTACATCCAAGTAGAAAGTCATTTAAAAATGAGAACTTTTCAAAGTAAGCTAAATTCTTAGAGCAATCTGGGAGAAAAAAAAATGCCTGCACAAAAGCTTCAGATAGAAACATTCCACCAATTTTATAAATATTTTTATAATATAGCATTACAAAATTCCTTAAAAAATGGCATATATGATAATAGTACATGTGTGTGTTTTGCTGTAGTTAGGATGTGTGAGTATGTCTATGTATTTTGTGTCCTGAAGTATTTGGCCAAGACTTTACCTAATTTCAATTAAATTTCCCATTGAAGAAATGGACTTTGGCCAATCCCCACAAATGCAAAAGCACTGAGAGAAGCAGTTGTTTTTGCAGCGGCAGAGCTTTGACATTCTGCAAGGGTCACAAACTCTGCAAAGTTTACCTTCTGGGTAATGCAACTTTGCAGATGTCAGTTTTTAACAATTTGCCTGGGACTCAGGCATCAGGTTCTTAATGGCATTGACTTGCTGAACTCTGCAGAGGAACACGCAAGCATCATTGCAGATCTGCATTCACACACCCTCCAGACTGAGACTGTCATTCAAATAGTGCAACCTACTTATGAAATCTAGCTTTGTGTGCTTGCTTGTGTGATCTGCAGCTCTGTCAGTTTAAACCTGTGGCCTCTGATCAGAAGACCATTGCATTTCATACAGAGTTGACTGTAGTTTACTGCCCTGTGTTTGGGGAGGGCATCTGCATGATTTTTGGACTGTAGGTTTTATTTTCAGTTTCTGAAACTGGAGGAGGGAATTAGACTCTGCAGTCAGGGAAGGAGTGGATGGTACCACAGCTTGTATTTCACTGCTAAATCTGATAGTGTTTTGTTTTTAAACCCTGAGAATAAAAGTTGTATTTTGTAATCGAGGTATTTCACCTTCCTGAGCTCCCTTGGCTTATTTGTTTTCACATGCAGATGAATATGAAAAATATCAGAAATCTTCTGTTTGTAAAGGACTGTGCATGTTCATTTAATGAGGTGTCTTGGAGTCCTTTGCTTCTTCCCCTGCAATCTGAAGGGGGACCTTCACACTTTGTGGAGCCCTAAATACTAGCAAAGAACGTTCTTACCTTTTCCTGCTCAGGAAGGACAAGTTGACCATGAGGCAGCAACGTGCCTTTGCGGCCAAGAAGGCCAACGGTATCCTGGGCTGCATTGAGACTGTTGCCAGCAGGTCGAGGGAGGTGATCCTGCCCCTCTACTCAGCCCTGGGGAGGCCTCATCTCGAGTACTGTGTCCAGTTCTGGGCTCCCTTGTCCAAGAGAGACATGGAGCTAATGGAGAGAGCCCAGCATAGGGCTACGAGGATGATCAGAGGGCTGGAGCATCTGCCCTGTGAGGAACAGCTGCGAGAGCTGGGCCTCTTCAGCCTGGGGAAGAGCAGACTGAGGGGGGATCTTATCAATGTGTACAAGTACCTGAAGGGAGGGTGTCAAGGGGACAGGGACAAACTCTTTGCAGTTGTCCTGTGTGACGGGACAGGAGGCAATGGGGGGAAAAACTGAACCACAGGAAGTTTCACCTGAATATGAGGAGGAATTTCAGTAATCTGGATTATCTCTGATTAGTTTATCGAGTCTGACGAATAACTGTGCCTCAGATGCAATCACCAGGGGTGGCTCTGTACAGAGCAGCCTAGAGTCTCATGCAGTGCTGTGCAAATGTGGCCACTCAGCTTTTGGGACGCTCTTGTGCCTGGGAGCAGCCGAGTGACACTTCTGGGAGCGTGAGACACTGAGCTCTGTGGATCTGAGCTGACTGTGCAGAGCTGATCTGGGTGTTTCTCTGTCATTGCCCTGTAACAGTGGACACCCAGGCAGGTTTGGTTTTGAGGAGATTTTTCAGTGAAAGCCCTGAGTGCTGGGTTAGTGCCCTGAAGCACTCCAGTGTCTACTATGTGCTTCAGGTAGGTATTTGGTCTGACTCGGAACTCAAACCCGTATTGAGTCTGTATGCTACTGTGGTCTGGTTAGGAGGTTCTTCCAGAAAATAGTGCCAAGCCCCTTCTTGGCTGCATAGGAGACGGGCAAAGTTCAGCGTGGCTGATGCTGACCCAGATCAGGAAAAATGTTTGCACTCCAGCTGGGTCTCTGAGGTATCTCTGTATGATACCACTTGCCCAATCCTGTATTTCCTGTTACTTTAGTCCCCCTAGCTTTCCCCTCCTGCTGAGAGCCCATAGTACCTCTGGGAACATTGGTGAGAGCAGGTCCCAAGTATTCTATGCTTTTCCTTTTTCCCACTGCTCTTTACAACCCAGTATCAGCTTTCTTCCCTGCATCTTGTTGCCAGCTACAAAGTTACACAAGTAGCTCCTTTAAAATGCGTCAGTGCACTCTCATCAATTAACTGGTGTGATCTGCTACAAGCATGGGTAGGTTGATGCTTTTGCTTCCACCTTACTGTACCAATCTCAGTTCTGTTATTGAAGGCAGATGTATTATGAACGTTATCAGCATTGATTATAAAAGATACGCTGCTTACAGGAGGCAGGATTGTAGCACAGAGAGGGAAGAATCTTTCCAACTATATGGTTGGATCAGGATCAGTGTGATGGCACATTTGGCTCTTGTTTATATTGGGACCCTGCTTTGCGTGATTATATCTGTTGGGGGGAGAGAACTCAGTAAATTGGACCATGAAGTTACTAAACTTATTTCATAGTGTTTGTCTACACTGTCTCTTTTTATACACAGAATACAGCATTAAGAACATAGAGAATTAAAAACTGGTTTATAATTTTAACAATATTTTGGATTAAATATGGTAATATGCTAAATTGAGTCAATTAATTATGGCTCTGCTGAGAAGCAGAAAGTAAGTTACTCTGGCTCTCGTAATTTGTCAGCTTTCCTGTTTGCTCTGAAGGCACCATCCCCACTGCATCATAGGTCAGATAACTTACACTGTTTGCAAGACCACTGATGGTATACGGATATAAGAAAGAATTCTTTGCCTTGGACAGCCATTCCAGGAAAGTTTCAAGGATAATAAGCTCCTTATTTCTGTAGTTGTTCTCTATGTATTTCTAGGCAGTTAGGACAGAAAAACCACAGGCTTTTACTTGTTGGTCCATTTGTGAAGATGATGCTTTGAGAATGAATAGTTTTGTTCTTCTATGTTCCTCCTTGAGTTAGAAAATACAGAGGAAGATGTTGCCTATATAGGTAGGTACAGACTGGGGAAAATGTTCATTGTTCTGAGAAATCCCTTGAAGTAAAACGGGACCTGGAAAGGACAGGTGACCAGGAGATGTGTGGGATCTTTTGGAATAGATCATTCAAGTAGATTTGGGGTCTGCAACTGTCTTTCCTGTGAATGCATCGTAGCTAGGAGGTGCTTTTCAATGAATGCGCTGGCTCCTTTTTGTGACAATAAAGTGTACATTAACCTGGAGTCACTGCACACTAAATTCATTCCATAGATAGAATTGTAAATTGGATGATTATTTTTCTGATGTTCCGTATCTTCTTTAAAAATACACCTAATAATCCAAAATGACAAATGCATGAATTAAAAGCTTATAGGTATCGCACTTTGAAGACATTCAATTTTTCATGCAGCAATTAATCTAAAATACCATGAGAAAATCTGTATCATCCTCTTCCTAACTGAGAATTTGCAAGTAGGGATCTGAAAGGAAACAGAGCTTTAGTAGAGGCAAGTAGCAATTCTCCATGTAATCTGACAATCCTTTTCCATTGTACTATGTGCTTTGCAAATACTATTTTCCCACACTTTCCTAGTGGGAAATGTGAACTTTTTTTCTCAGTCAGCCAAACTACTATATTTCAAAATTGGGGAAGCATAATGACATTTCTGTTGGCAAATGTCATTGTAACAAGTTGCTTGTGGAGGAAAACAAAATTCAATCTGCATCTGCCCACGCATGTTAGTGTTGACAGAGTATGCAGCCCTCCTCCTAGTATGTGTAACACACTTGGGTTTGCATCCTGGAGTTCAAGCCCTGAGAAAAAGGTTGCATTTTTCTCTGTGTGGAACTAGCCAGCCCATGCAGGCCCAGTTCTGCAATGCTGGAATACTAATGGTTATGAAAAGGGGAGATCTCAAAGAAACTGTGTTTCAGACTTCGCAAGGTCTTCATCAGTGTAGCTATTTTTCTGCATGCAGAACTAAAAAGGGAGAACTGCAGTGTTTTAAGCCAAGTGTTGAGTCTTGGGGAATATCTAGTCATTATTTCACATGATATGATCTGATGTATCACTAATTCTTATTATAGGGAAGGTGTTGGAAGGAATATGGCAGAGGACAGGGAACAGTTCTGAGGTGAATAGGGGAGCTGGAGATGCTGTTACAGGTGTTTGGGGCTGGGCTGAGAACAGATGCAGCAATTTATTGTTCCTTCAGCTCCTTAGACGGAGCAGAAGCATTTGCTGATAATTTTGGCAAAAGTGCTCAGGTTGTTTGTAGACTGATGTAAGGTGAAAATAAGTGCATCTGGAAAAACTTTGTGGATGAGATTCAGTTGCTAAGCACAGCTGTCTAGTGCTATTCTAGTCCCTCTTGGAAGTCTACGACATCTGCAATAGTGCAGGCAGACGTAACACAGGACTTAAAGGAAACCTGCACCCATCTGGAGCAGATGGAGGCTGATCAGGATACCTTGTGACTCCTTAAATGGCACTAGATACATATATTTAGACAACTAAATTCCATTTTGTGTGTGCTGTTGTGTGAGCATTATCTGAGTTTGCCCTCTTGATGTGGTCTGCACTGGGATTCGGAGACCTGAGGGGCTCTCAGGTGCAAAAGGAAACAGCTGAGCAACTGAATGAACTAAGCAGACATCTCCAATCTCTGAGCAAAGGAGACTACATTTCAGTGGATATGGAATTACACTGGCAGCATCTCCACTGATACAGTAGGAGCCGGGATGGGGGGAACTGAATTGCATGAAGATGTGAGAGAGGCAGCACTTGTTGTACACCTACAATGGCATGGAAGGAGCAAGTGGGTAAAACACGCAGGGGCACGTAAATGGGGCATTTCATGCTTACGTATCAACCTTTTATCCAGAGGTCAGCCAGCATTTCACGGGTGTTAGTCAGTTCTCTTGATGCACTCAGAGTTGTTGTGTGTCCCCAAAGTGGAGGAGGAAGATAGCTCTGTGTAAACGCTAGCAGTGAAAATACCTTCTGTGTGTGGTGGGGGGAGGCATTTGTCCAGGCTCAACTTCCAGCTAATCCTTCCACCACAACTCTGATCAGTAGATGAGATACAAGTCTTGCCTTTTCTGGAGACCAATGATTTGAATCCAATCAACTGAAAACTGGTTCAAGTTGTGTGTGGTGGGGGGAGGAGTGTGTTTTTATTATTATTATTTCTTGAACCATTGTTTTGGGTTCTCTGTTGAACTCTGTCTATAACAACATGAGCTAAGGCTCAGTCAAGAACTGAAATGAGAAATTAGGCTTTGAGAAACAGGAGCATTCACTGTAGCTGGTGGTAAGAGTTTTTCTTGAAGAATCTTTGTTAATACAGTTAATGCAAAAGTGCAAAGGCCAATAGAATGGAAAAGGCTGTCATCTTGCTATGTATTTTCTTTCTGATAGCATGATTTCCATTATGATGGGGTCTGAAGTTTTGCAGGAGAGTACTTTTGCGTTTAGGAGTTTATAGTGTGAAGCTCTAGCTCTAGGGGTTTGCTAGCCTGTGTGGGTTGAGCCGCTCCTCCTCAGCCAGAGGGGCTTCTTAAATGTAGCTAAGTGTTAGGTTTGTGTGTCACTGTTTCTGGGATTGTGTGTGAGGGCTGAATGGGCAAGATAAAATATGTTGTCTAAGCAATGCTATGTGCTTAATCAGTCACTTTCTGTAGACTAAGGTTTCTTTTAAACCCCTTTTCACATGTTCTTTGTCCATAATCTTGCAGTATGAGCCACCCAGGCAGGCTCAGTGTTGAATATGTGCAATCTAACTACTGTTAGCAGGCTTTTGCTTTTATTAGTCTTTAGTCCAGATTTCATGTAGTTCTTGCTATTCAAATCTGAAATCAAATGCCTTTGTCTTCCCAAAGCACTTCTATGCTTCTTTTGTCTGTGCAGACTTGGTTTTAACTCTTCTTTTTCTGTTGATTTGTCTTCCCCTGTATTGCCCTATCTTTATTTGCATGCTATTGATTTGCAATTTTGACTCTGCAGAACTAAAGGAGTTTAGGGGAAAAAAATAGGCTCCTAGAGTGAATGTTTCTTAAGAGTGAGCAGCAATAGCTGGCTCTGCTTAGAACATCATGAATATCCCAGACAAAGGGTAGCCTCTTCTCCCTGTATCCCTGGAAAGTCTTTATGCCAAAGATTGAGCTGAAATTGCTGGTCAGTTATGCATTTACATGCTCTTGATCCTCCTCTGTAGAAAAGGAGTGGTTTTCCAAGGGAGAGTATCTGCTGGGCAAGAAGGCCTTATTAATATGCAAACACTTCTGGCCTATGTCCCTGCCTTCAGGGCTTGATGGAAGACCCTATAGAAATCAGTAGCAGCAAGGTTAGAAATGGATTCTGGACCTCCTGACTTGATTTCTTGTTCACTGAGCTAAATGTCTGATAGACTACTTCTCATCACTGTTGTAATTCTATGTTTTTGCAGACATGTCAGTATTAGGAAGGTTGTTACCTTAATTGCTTTCAATTATTATGTAAAGACATCAATGAGGAGCTGTAACTATTCAAAAGTTTTAATTATGGCCTGACAAGATGATGATGTCCTGGCCTTGAACACCTCCATGGGTGTATTGCTGAAGGAGGTCGCTTTTGTGGCTCCGAACTGACTCTTCCTTCTGAGAAGTCATTCTCTCCATCAAGGTGACATTCAAGAGTAACAGTGCAGCATGGCACCCAGAAGGAGAAGTGCTTGGCAAGGAACTGTGAGTTTGATATGATGATTCCCCTTATTGAAAGGGTCTTTCCCAAAGGGGATATTTATGACCCTCTGTTTTTTCCTCAGCATCATCTCCAATAACCATTTACTTAGTCATGAAGGGAAGTCAGATCATCCTGAGTGGCTCTGTCAACTGCCAGAAAAATTGCTAATGTGCAGCTTCCTCATTGTAAGTGCATTCTCAACATAGGGCTCCCATAGGATCTATGGAAACTGAACTATAAGCAAGCTGAACTGCAGACAGGATGGAGCAGGGGAATGAGAACAGGATGTGGAGCCTTGTACTTTGTCAGTGGTATAAAGTTAGCCTTGCATAAAAAGTCTGGTGCAGCACTTCCCCCCGCCATTCACCAGACAGGTCAAAATCACATCCACACAAAGTTACATCTGTGCTTTTGCAACCTGGAGAAGGGAGAGATTTGCCCTGTGTAGATGTATGTGTGTAGTTAACTTGGTGTGACAAAAATTAGTGTAGCTTCCCACCAAAAAGGGCAGGGCTTGCTGTGCTTGAATGCAGTTCCCAGCAGTTATTCCTTTGCAGGTGGGATCGCTACAATGTGACTGATGCAAATATGTAGCAATGAAGTGCAACTTTCCTTTTTTAAACAGGTTATACAGCTTGTTTTTCCAAATTTGTTCTGGTTTTGGCCCTGTCAACAGCTTCCTTGTGTAGCTGTGAAACTTAAAGATCACTGGGACAAAAATGAAAAAATGAGTGATTTTTTTGTGGTTAGAAACACACATGCCAAAAAGACTGAGGAAGTGGTCTGTTCTAGGTCACTATCTGCTGCCCAATATATCCTGGCATGCCTCAGATGAGGGAGATGTTGGTTTATGGTTTTTAATAACACATTAATTTATATTAAACATCAAAACATGCTGGGGGGGATCTCAAACTGAGCTGCCCGTGCTCTGACTATCTCAGCAGG
Source organism: Rhea pennata (assembly GCF_028389875.1). Classification (NCBI taxonomy): domain Eukaryota; kingdom Metazoa; phylum Chordata; class Aves; order Rheiformes; family Rheidae; genus Rhea; species Rhea pennata. Next base: position 14,140,346 of record NC_084671.1, on the reverse strand, counting down.
AATGCCTAGTGCTTCTGAAATATATTCCCTTGAGGTATCTTGACCTCAGCTACACAAAAAAATGGAGATTCTTAAATATTGACTGGTTTCTTAAAGATATATAAATGTGTCTTGCCCTGTGTGTATTCTTGTATGCGTTCTGTTTCACATCTGCAATTCATGCAGAACATGTAACAAGGAAGTCAGCTACATGACTGAATTTAGGTGATACGAGAGATTTTTCATAAACCTATAAGGCAATGTTCCTGATGTTCTTTAGCTTTGGTGTCTACTTTAGGAACCTGTGAGTAAGTGCGTCTTCCAGTGTTGGTGGGCAGGACTGATTGAAGTTCACTGTGGGGCAGATGCTTTTTCCTTAAAATTGGAATAGGTCTACAAGCCTTCCTCTGTCTCCCATTGCTTCCTGACAATGTGGTAAAGGGCTGGGCTCGGATATGGCACAGCACCAGGCAGAGCAAGTCCAATATTCCAGTTTTGGTTGTGTTTTACAGATAATATATTTAATGATTTCTATGTCTCTTTAATACACACTGAAACCAGCTATGTATATTCTTCACTGAGTAGGTATAGCTTGACATTGTGCAGTACGTCAGCTACACTACTGTAATCGCATTAAACTACTAGGTGAGAAATACCTGTTTTTAGTAAATGAGAAGGACAAGGGAAGGTTAGTTTGTGTTGTTTTTAGGAATGGGCAGATAGGAAAGAACTTCCATTTTACAAGTTTAGTAGATTCTTTGAACTTAGATCTAAGTAATGGAAATTTTCAACTCTGCAAATGCAGCTGGGTGAGTAATGTGTAGTGAATAATATATCTGATGGCTTCCACTGCATTTGGAATTGACAGCAAACACATCACAATTTTAATTATTGGGAAAAATTTGCTGAAATATTCAGCAGCTATTTTTGGTTCCTGCAGACTGTGCATGAAAAAGCTATTTAAAAGCCAGACTCTTCCCCTCCTGCCCTGATCTCCTGTATAGTCTCCTTGTTGCTATACAAGCTTCTCCAACAGGGCAATGAGAGTGCTAGCATCATGGCTTTGGAGAGTCTTGGTCAGGATTTCACATATGGGAGCCTCAAAAAGAAAGACTTTCTACAAGTCTTCCTACCCTAACTCTGAGCAGAAAGCATGAGAAGGGAATCAGGACACTGTCAGTTTTGCTTCTAGGGGCACTTGCAGAGCTGAGATGTTTCCGTGTAACTGGAGTGGGAATATGCAAGCTGGAAAATGAAGAGTTTGAGATGGGCAAAGCTTTACAAAAATAATTCATCTCCTCCTCTTCTCCCTGAACTGTTCATGGGCTTGAGAGCACCAATTCCTCAGGACTGTCCCTCAGGTTTTAGGCTGGGTGTTATTTGAATACTGCATAAGCAGGACCATCTGGGTGATCCTGTGACTCCAAGTATAGGGAATTGATTGGACTGGACTGATGGGGCCAGTCTGCCAAAACTACTGGAACTAGCTTTTTGCTTCCCTTGCCTCCTTCCTTTCCTTGCACTCCCCCCCATCTGTGCACAGCTTTGTATGGCAGTGGGCAGTGTATGCTGGAACTGACCTTGGGTGATGCAGATGCTATAGGGAGAAAGACTTATGCCCAAGACTTTGCCACTGAGCAGGGCAGCAATAATATAAATTTCCTGTGTCATTTGCAGAGCAATCAAGGCAGCATCTTTAAAAAGGAATGGATAGGAATGAAGAAAAAATTGACTTTCCTGAAGAACTGAAATAGCAATTAGAATGTAACAGATGCAGGTATGGATCTGGCTGCTTTGTCCAGGCTTCAGTCAGCTGCTCTTTAAAATGTTTTGCTACCCTCTGGTGGCTTTCTGAGGATTTGTGTAGTAAAATTTTCATTCACTGTAAACTTCCATGCCAACTTATGTGAAAAGCATCAAGAATGGATTTTTTTTTTTCTTACCAATTCCAAAGCAGCGGTACATTAATAATAAAGTCAGCTTTTTTTATTATTATTATTTATATCCAGTCTCTTTTGGTTTTGAGTTATAATTGCAAAGACAGCTTGGCTGGAAGCTGAAATGAAAGAATAACAACTTTGTATTTAGGTTTGTGGTGCAGTAGGACTGTTTGGTGCTTGGGAATGATACTTCCTTGGCAACCCTGCAGAATGCAAGCCTATGTCCTCTGCTTAGCTGCAGAGGACACAAAGTGAGTACCGTTGTAGTCAATAATAGCAAAACTCCCATGATCTCCTGGAGCTCAGGACATATTCAGCCTAAGGGAGGGCAGAGCTCATACCTCCATCTTCCTTTCAGTGTACCCCAACACTCTGAGCTGGTGGAACCCCATGACACAGCAGTGTGGATTCTACTGTTGAGTAAACTCTTGGCTTCTCCCCTATTCCATCTTCCCTGCTCTTTAATTGATTCTACATTGTGGCTTCATAGCAAAGGAGTCATATGTAGGGATTTGAAGGGCAATAAATTGACCGACTTTTATAAGGTCCTCCCAGGCACTGAATCTCAGGTTGCAGGGTCAGAGACCTGTGTGATCTTCTTGGTCTAACCTGCTGTAGAGAACAAGTCATAGGACTTGCTCTCATTTGACTCCTATTTGAACTACAGGATTAAGATCCTATCTTAATTTAAAATTTTCCATGGTTGGAAAATTCACCTTGTTAAATTGTTCCTGTGTTTGATATCCTTGCTATTACCTCACTTCACTTTGTTGAATTTGTTTAGTTTCAGCTCCCAGCTTTGGGAGCTCTGTTACCTTGTGAGTTTGAAAAGCCCCATATTGCCAGAATTGTCCTGTATCAATAAAGTCATGGTATTGGTCAAGTTGATCCCTAAAGTGCCCTTTGTTAAGCTAGCCAGATGGAGCGCTTAGGTTTCAAGAAATGAAAAATTGTTAAAATTATCAACTGAAGAGTTGCAGGATGTGAGGCTGCTGTGCAAAAGCACAACTTCATTACACAGAAACTACAACAGAAGCCATATAAAGGCACTGTTACAGAGTGTGCAGTTTTCCTTATGCATGTCTGCACTGGCTATTTCTAGAGTTCAGACTCAAAACACAGGCAGGGATTTATCTGAGTTCTCAAAGTAATATCTGCTTGTAAGAGTCCTGCAGAGACTGAGGTTTAATAAGGGATTACTTGAAATATAAAAGCATTTGTTGTTTTAGGCTTTTCTTTAAATCAGCTCCGAGGTCTTGTGGGATGTAGGCTGCTCTGCTGTATGATTGTTGTTAGCTTCTTGTGCTACGCAATTCACACTACATTTTAAAACCAGCTTCATCCATTTCACACCCTGGCAGATGCTTGGAGTGGAGAGCAGCTAGCACCTTTTGTACTTGTATCAGGACTAGCCTGTAAAAGCACAAGTCTTGTAGGACAGGAGGAGTAAGCACAGTTAGAAGGCCAACTTAAAGGAGAAAAAATTTATGTTGTTCAGGCAGGGGAATGGGATAGAGTAGATTGGATAACCACAATTGCAGAACGTGTTGCAACAACAATCAGCCCGGCTGTTTCTGTGGTTTGGTTTCTATCAGGCCAAACCCCCTGTTTTAAAGCCACTTCAAATGCTGCAGGACATGATGGAAAGGCAGTCACGGTGGAGGTGTAGAAGATGCTTTTAGGTCTGTGTTGTCTCTTCTGGGGAGGGTGTCTGAGCCTAGTGCCTGGGACCAGAATTTCTCAGTGCAAAGCCCATTACTAGTACAGTTCCTTTTGCAATCATGTGGGCTGCTTGTGTAAAGCTCCAGGAGCTGCTTTTTTCAATTCTGCTATAATATCCCTTCTTGTGAAGAGGGGACAGAAATTCCAACCTCAGTATCTCTGCTAAGGCATACAGTAAGAATTTGTTAATGTTGTATGCAGCTGCTATGGAGACAGCCCTGATGATGTTCAGCATCCCCATTCCATCTTTCTATGCTGATGCTCTCAAAACCAAAGAGATGTTTTAAATTGATGCCAGTAGTCATGGGTGTCTTACATGGTCTTTTGCAGTCAGATGCAAACTTACTTGGGCTGTGTTTTTGACTGTGGACCCCAGTTTGGTTCAAGACTGCGGGCTTGGTGACTGAGCTGATACACGGTCTCTCAGCTCATCTAAAGAGCTAAGTGTACTGCTCTGCTGATAGAGTTGTGTGGCCTTGGGACTGGGGGCAGTTTGCTTCCACCTGATTCAGGGAAACTTTTCTCACCTCCCAGCAGAAGAGTGTGTAGACCCTTTTAAAAGCAGGTATATGCAAAAGCCTTTGCAACACACCCCCTTTTCTTGGGTTCAGAGGCTAAGTGAATGGCAAAGAGTAAGAAACAGAAGACTTCAGCTGAGACATTTTACAAAGCACTGCAAAATCACTTCTTTTATCTCATACCTGCACCTCAATCCAGTCAGGTCACTGCTCATCCTAGAGAGAGATGAGATGTGAACTGACAGACCCACAGTAATGCAGCAAGGAAGAAATGCTAGGGATATCTGTGAGCACTGCTGCAGTGGGGACTCGATACTGCTGCACTCCACTTTACAGAGCCAGTGTGGGTAGTAACAAAAGATGATTTTTCCTGGATCAGTAGGAAAGTGCTTTCCCAACCAGATATGGGGGTATACTTGTGATAACTGAGAGCTCCTAGGAACTGCAGCATTGCAACAGATTGACATTAGAGATCCTTTTTTGTGCAAGAAAACCTTTTACCCAGCAGCCTATATAATAGAACATCAAAAAAAAAAAAAAAAAAAAAAAATCTGAATAACCAAAGAAATGTTGCATAACTTACTAGTGCTGGAGAAGAGGGAAAGAGACAAAGACGCAAAGAAGGGAAAAGAATGTGCTCTATCCTTAAAAGCCAGTCTTTTCCACTGGTTTTAGAAACAAAATTGCCAGTGATCAGCAAAGAACAATTCAGTCTAACAGCTTTGCCAGTGGGGTCTGGCCGCAGTGTAGCGAAGAGGAAAATACTCCTGAAACTATGCTCCTCTCTGTTTCTCAGGGTGCTGCACCTTCGTTCTGTGAGTGCATCAGATGACTGTCCCAAAAGGCACTTTGGGGATGTAGCCTACATCTCTGGAAGAAACTGAATGGGGAACATGTCTCTGCTACTGAAAGCTGCAGCCAGAAATAAGAGTTCTGAAAGTTTGAAACTAGGTTAAAAGCAGCGAGCAACGGAAAGCGGCTGAAGACAGAGTGGGCTCAAGAGCTCTTGAGTGTTAGACTGTGGGATGGCTTTGCCTCCCTCCAAACTCCTGGGCAGTGCAATTCTGGCAGACTGACAGGGCTTCTAGGGTGAGCTGTCATAAGATGCTTTAGCTTGTTAGTCCCCCTCCTTAGCTTTTTAGTTGAATTCTCTCAGTTAATGCACACTAGTAACCCCTACCGTTATCAATAATACAAGACCCATTTCAGTGCAATTATTAAATAATGGGAATATATTGCCTATAGTTTTATAAACTGATAGCATCATTTGTAATCCTTAACCATGCAGAAGGTCTGCCATCTTAATGCTATGCCACCAAAGGGGAATCTTCTTTAAACCCTTGTGGTCTCTAAGCTGTCATAGTGTTTGTGTAAAGAATAATAATCAGCTGAGACTTCCCAAATAAACCTTTTCTCCCCTTTTCAGTAGGACTGGAGGGGCTTTCTAACCAGTTTTATCTCCTATGTTACAAAACTGCTGTACTGCATCACTTACAGGAACAGCATCCTCTAACTTCTACCTGGCTCCAGCTACTAGGTCCTGTATTTCAAGACCATTTATAGTGTGGGAAGATCCCAAGAGTGGTACTAGTGTGAAAGGGTAGTCAAGGCTACTGCTCTGTGCCCAATTGGTGCTGTCTGGTTTACATTTTGCAACTTACTGCGCTGTGGAAGAGAGCGCTGTGTGCAGGATTTTGTCTACATTAAGTTCCCTGACCCAGGGCTGAACCATTGCTTGTTTATTTAACTTAGCTGTTTTCAGCATGATTTTCTGATGGGTAGGTGAGTGCTTCTTAACAGAGAATATAGAATTACAAAGAAATCTTGAAGGTCTATGTAATGTGCAGTGGGGAGAAAAAGGAAGTTAAAATATTAAATGCATGTAGCAGAGTATTCATGAAGCACCATGCAAACACAGCTGCTGCATGGCAAGCTGGCCCAGCCAGGCACATGCTGATCTCCACTGATCCTAGTTGGTGTAAACATCCCTGAGAGAAATGATGATTGGCCTCTGCAGGAACCCTGCATTAAACATTCCTTGGTGAGAAAGACTCAAAGAATTTGTAGCACTACAGAAATGACCTGACAGTTTCTACAAGGCCAGGACCTGTCCCCTATTTGGGGAACAGACAGAGGAGCAGAAGGAAGAGGCTTTAAAATGAGAGATTATCAAGACACTGCTCTATCCTTGCAGAGTAGTGCAGGGTTTTCCTTATGACTTGTTTCTCTGGAATTGCTCCGTTCTAGTTTTAGCTGCTCAGAGACTATCCCACAGGCTGGAGCAGACGTCAGCTCGGAGATTGTTCCTGATTATTAATTTACTCTGCCTTAATGTAGGCCCATTACCAGGCACTTCCCCTGGTGGTCTGCAAGTAAAGCTAGTGTCTGTTCTGCTTCTCATCAAAGGCAACTGCATATTTCACCTGGAGTCCAGGGGCTGTCATGTCTTTGTACTTGTTGGGAAATGTCCCCTCTTCATTTGGTCTAGATAAATAGCCAAAGAGGCAGATCGACTTTCAGTCAGCTCCCTCCTGCCTGTGCCCAGAGATACTCTAGAAACAGGCTGGGATGACTGAGCATGGGGTGTCATCCACACCCCCTGAGAGAGACCTGTCCGCCCACCACCTTGTGCATGCTGCTGTGGGGAGGGACTGATTTGCTCCAAAGGAACTGCAGCCATGCTCAATGTAGTGTGTGTCTATTAATGTCAGCAGGAAATACCCTTCTCCACTTCCCAAGCTGGTAATTGTTTGTACTCTGGGGAGAGGCAGCCTAATTATTTCAGCTGGATGGAGGCCTGAGAGCCCCACTTTTACAAGCTCTTTAAGAAGGTATCTTGAACAATCTGTCCCATGGGAACATCAGCCTGAGAATGATGCTTCTACTTTCACCTGCTTTTCTTCACATAGGTTGATTTGGCAGTAATCCTCTTGGACGTTTGTGCTCATGTCTTACAGCTTTTAGTGTAACCAGAAAGGTGATTGAAGGACCAGGGAGAGGAGAAAGGCTTTTCTCTGTCCTTGTGTTCTCAATTGTTATAGCTATTGTAGAAGCGTAGCAAATAAAAATGGGGGACTAGATTTCTTTCTATTAGCTGCTTCTCTCCTTTTCCCATGTGTAACACTGCAACTGATGCAATCCTGCTCTGCAGAACTGGACCAGAGTGCTTCCACATGGTGCTAAGCAATGCTGGATTGTTTAGGGTTTCACTGTGGCTTGACACTGAGCACAAGGGAATGAAAAAGATGAAAAGAGACAGATTTGTTGCTGTAACTCAGCAGGGGAAAGGGAAGGAAATCCCCTGAGAGTCAGCCTTTCAGCCCTTACACCCTCAAATGACTTGTGCTGTTGAGTGGTGTGCCTGGTACTGCAGTCAGGAATTCATGGCTCTGCCACTGAAAAGTGAAGAGGAAAACCTGTCTTTTAACAATAAGCTGTCCTGAAGAGGCGTAAGGAAGAGCTGGGATCATGGTACTGAGAAGTAGCAGGACTGGCTCTGTTCTCAAGCAGGAGTCTGGGAGAGGTGGGAGCACAGGTCCCCGCTGAGAGGGGTAAACTTCCTCAGCCCCTAGTGCTGAGCAATGTGTGAGGAATGAGCAATAACCAGAGCACAGGCTGCTTGAGAGCTGCCTGCTGCCCTACTGAGCAATTTGAGTGCTGCCTGCTGCATCCACCAAAAGCATGGCTGCTGTGCATGAATGCCTTGCTGTTTAGGTCTGTGCATGCTGGGGGGAGGGACTACAAAGCAAAACCTAGAGGGTTTGGGAAAGAATAGTACAGAGCTGGAGTTAATATGGTCCCCTTTTTCTTCACAAAGCAACTGAAGCTTCCCTCTCCCTGATATACCAGCCCCAATCTAGACCTATGAGGACCTTTTCCACATAAACTGTGATTGCTCTACAGCTGGAGAGTGTTAAGCTGGCATTCCCTAGATCTGAGTCATCCTGCTAAATCTGTGCACAGCAGCTGGGTAACAAGGGTGGGGGATGGAGGTCTCCTGTGGGAGCCAGGGTAACAATGAAGGAATCAAAATGATTGTGAGGGTGAGTCAAGCCTTTGAGTTTTGGCTTTGAAAGTGGGACTTGCCTTCTAAATAGCCAAGTGGGGAGCAAAGGAAAGGCCTTATGGCTCCTTCTGCTGTCTGGAGAATGTGTAACGTCTATGGAGAGTTTAAATGAATCCCAATATCTTGTAGTTCAGGTTGCTTCTGTGTTGGAAGTTAAGTACATGCTAGCAGGCAGGAACTGTTTTGGCAGTGGTTGGGGATCAGTGCAAGACTCTTAAGAGCATACTTGAAACATGTTTGATTGGCCATTTCTCCCCATCAAAACTACTGCTTTGCTATTGGGTTTGTGGGGTGCATCTCTTTAGGAATGGGGGTTGATGACTGTGGTGCTACTTTCTTTTGAATATGTTATAGCTGGTAGGATTACTTAAGACAGAAACACTGCCTGGGGCTAAGCAGCACAGAGTCCTCCAGACAACTGATGTCTGTACTTGTTTTCAGTTCTGCAGGTATTTTTCTCACCTGAGGCTTGCAAAGCACTTACAGACTTCCTGAAATATAGCATCGCCTTTGCTTGGCACTTGTTCTGAGGATCAATGTCTGTGGCGGTCCCGGTGTAAATAGATACCAGGCTAATGTGGGACTGGGTTGAAGTCAAACAACAACTGCAGCAGTGGATACAGCGGTTCTGCCAGTAGCCTCACTAGATAATGCGCTATAGTGACTTTTCTTGAGTAGCCAGAGAAGGTGCATTTGCCGCATGCTGTTCACATGTTAAAGTGGAAATTAAAAAAAGGTGCATTTCAGTCACTCAAGCAGCTTAGGACACACCGGTAGGGCAGCAGCTCAGCTTTATCATTCCAACTTTGAATCTTTAAAATTTCTGTAAAAGCAATTTGTGCCTGAAACTTATGGGCTAAATTCAGACCTTGTGGAGTAGTGTTACTTTATGCCAGGCCTGAATCTGACCCCAATTCTTGAACATTATTGTTAAACCTTTTGCAGCTGATTCCCCTGGTAATTCCTTTTTTAGTAAATTCTGCTGCTGCAGTTACGGTTGTAGCCTGTGCTGGGCTGGTCCATCACCTAAGCCTTGTGGGTGGGTCTGGAATTTGAACTTTGCTCTCAGGAAGTGGGAAGCCAATGCAGTGATCAACCTCCAACGCATTCAGCAATGCCATATGCGTGTTTCCCAGATGATAAAGTAATATCTCACTGATTTATCTGTTAGAACACAATTAGTTGTCTCCTCTATCTTATTTTTTTCTTACAGTTCCCCAGACTGGTCACTGAGTTCTTGTGATTTCCTCTTTCTTGCTGTACTCCACAGCAGACTTTGTTAAAATGGTGTTTCATCTTTCCCCGTGTACACCTTTCATTCCCAATTTTGCCAAATTATGCTTGCTTTCAGATAGGACTTGCTGGAATCTTTCTTCTAACATAAGTGAAATATTGTCAACTGCTGAGGAAAGTTTTACCTTCCTGTAGGGGAGCAGGATTTCCTAAGGGCTGATAATCAGTCTAAGCCTCAGCCCACACTAGCATCGTTCTTATTTTCAGCAGCAGAGCAAGACCATTACCGAGTAAGTCACAAGTCAGCAATGATTCCTGTCTCTGGGAGCCTGCAGTGTTACCTGTCACTGGCGTGATTATTGTAAACTGGTATTGTGAACCCCTAGAGGATTTGGTTCCTTTCTTAAATCCCTAAGCCATTACATAAGAATCACAACCCGACATTTTTAGATAGTTTTTGGTTGTAATGGCTGCGAATAAAAGCTAAGAATATAAACCTTAAAAGACCTTAAACTGTAAATCAAGTGAAAAAAAACCACTATTATGATTTGATTCCATCTTAATTGGTATAGGATGGAGGAAATGGGTGTGAAGTGGGTCTGTCTTGTGGCTGGCAGTGTTTAGCTTTGTAGTAGATTGCTTCACTATTTATCCTGCAACTATGAAGAGCAAAAAAAAGTCCCACTTCATGTGAAGCCAGTTAGATATGCTGTGTCTCTGGTACAGATGGGTCAGCTGGGAGCTGTGGGTTTACCATGGGGAGAGGGGAAGGACTGAAGAAACTTTTCTCCTTCACTGAGACTAATTCCTTACTGCAATGATAATGCATTGGCATTCCCAGAGCAATGTTCAAGCTCCCACACAGATAAGGCATTACCTGGGGCTGTGCATATTTCCAGAGCCACAGCAGCAATGTGCAAGGTGTGACCTAATCAGATGGGAGTTGAATTCAGCCCAGGATTCCTGGGTATTCCTCAATTGTCCAGTTTTGTATAAGAAATATATGGAAGTGTTTTGATAAGATAAAAACCTTTCATTACAACTTTTTTTATTTTCATAATGGTTTCAAAAGCATTTCAGTAAGGGAGAAGTAACTTAGAGAAGTTCGCTTCAAGGAAAAATAATGGATATATTGATTTTTTTGAACCTTTTTTGGAGCATGTACCTAAAGCTACAATGCTCACAGAGAAAATTCTGAAAATCAGTCTTAGCTCTCCTACACTCCAGTGAGGACTGCATTGCATGAGACTTTTTTTTTTTTTTTTTGGGGGGGGGGGAACAGATTCCTAGGCAGAAATTTCTCTAAACTAAGTTTATGTAGAGAATTGTATGCAATGATAAAACTGCCAGAGAAATTGTATGTGCCAAGAAAACACCTCTGGAAGGCAATTGTGCTACTCTTGGGTGTGAAGGGCAATTTGTGGAGTAGTGTGGTAACATTTTAGGGTTTTCTCTGAAATTCAGCCTTCAGTTAAAAATATATATCTATGTTTATACATACATGTGTGTGTGTGTGCGTATATATATATATATATATATGTATGTATATATATAAAGCGGAAGTCTTAAAGTCCTATCTTGAGGTCAGGATTTTAAGGTTGCTTCTTATGAAGGCCTTGTAAATCCAGCCTTCAGTTCTCTTCAGATACGAACTTTCCTTCACATACATAGCTATGTTATAACTACTTAGTAATATTATTATTTAATGCCCAACTTCTGTCTCCTTTTGCCTTCAGAACCATCAGAGACAACCTGTTTGGGTCTGGTAAAGACCCTGCTGCTTTGGAGATGCTACACTGTGGAGGTATTGGGAGTTTCATGCTACAGAATAGTGGGTTTGCCAGCAAATCTGCGTTTAAAATGTGTGTTGACTCTTCAGCCACTCTAGCCAGCTAATGAGTGAGGGTCGGTCTGAACAGTAGTGCCTCAGCAATAAATGACTTCACTGTGATTTGAGAAGCTGTGAATTGGAGCAGAAAGCACTTGTATCATCATTCCCAAGGCAGGGAGTCAGGCAAGTACTTGCTTGTCTAGATGAGACTCTGCCACATGTATTGTATTAGCATGCCACAATAAATACACTTCAATTCCAGACTTCAGTAAAAGGTGCTGTTAGTGTCACTGGAAGCAGGCAGATAGGGAGGTATTTTCAGTGATGTTGCTCCTGACCTCAGATACACTTCTGAACATCAGGAATGAGTTTACTGGAGAAGGAGAAGGATTTGGCTCTTGCACAGGCAGTCTATTCTTGCTCTCAAAGAATCTCCTTTGTTAAGCTTCTCTGCCTTTCCCTCTGAAACGGGTGGTTTAGTCTCATTTTTGGACAAGGGAAGTGGCTTTCCAGTTGTTCATGTTTCATGTAGTGAATCAATGGGAAGCCACGAGTGCATCCTGGTCTAGTCTGGGAGATGTACCTATTCCATCACTGGTCTTCAGCAGCTTTGCCTTAGTAGGCATGGGGGAGCCAGCAAGTGATGCCCTCCAGCAGCCATGAGACCTGCTGAGGGCATAGCTGTGGGCTGGGTAGTCAGCTGCCCACTGGAAGTCTACTGAAGGCAAAGGAGCAAAGGTGCTATCTGATGCAAACATCTGATAGGCAGGGCCCTGGACCTGCTAGCTTGCTTATCTGCCTGCCTTAAAAGTCTCTTGGCACAACTGCAAGCTGTTGCCCTCTAAGCACAGGTCATGTCTCAGGCAAAGCTATCTTTGCCCACTGTGGATTAATAACCTCAATTACTAGGGCCCTAAGGATCAGAACTTCACTGCGGTGACCGTATTATGTCCCTTTAATCTGCTTTTCTCTCTCACCAACCTCTGAGGCTGCAGCAATTGGCATAAAGAGAAGAGTTCTGCCTTTCTGCATGATTTTCTGCCCCTCACTGAGGGGCTGTGGAGACAGATCGTACGCTGAAAAAGCAAGTGGAGATGGCAGAGAAATTATACCTGACAAGAAAGCACCTCTGGAAGGCAATTATGCTACTCTCAGGTGCAAAGGGCAATTTGCAGACTAGTGTGGCAACATTTTAGGGTTTTCTCTGAAATTCAGCCTTTCTAAGCACTATTTACTCTAGGGGTGTCTGGAGCTCAGGGATGATCACCAGGGGAAGGGATAGCATAGTTCCTGCAGGGGATTTCATGCCTCCCAAATTCCTTGGCATTCCCTAAGCATCTAGATGAATGTGATCCAGTTGATGTTGTGTGCTTGTATTTCTAAAATGCCTCTTTTCCCAGGTCCTTCACCATGGGCTTTTCTTAAAGAAAAAAGACCTATTCCCACAGAGGAGGGAAATTTCCAGTAGGAAGAAACAGGCCTGTGCTGTCCATCTTGAGGAGCAAGGAGATGGGGAAGAGACAGAGTTGCTGATCAAAATAAAATAGTTTGGAGTAGGAAAAACAGATGTGGACAGCATAGAGTTGCAGAAGGGTCTGCTAATGCTGAGTGTGTGGTGAACTAACAGCAGTATAAATGGAGGAGTTCAGAGTGATGCATCTATGGAGGGGGGAGCTATTCAAGGGCCCTCATGTTAAGAGATGCTGCTTTGGCCTTTTCAGTTCTGGAGAAAGATCTCAGGGATACTGTGGATCACTCTTAAAGTGCTAGCTCAGCAGAAGTAGGAAGAAATTATTGGGAAATGAATAGAGAGCAAATAGAAGCTATAATTTCACATGCTAGAAATCCCTAATGTACTTGCACCTTGAGTGCTGTGTGCAGTTCTAGTTATCCTGTCTCAAAAAAATAGAACTAGAAAAGACACAGGAAACAGCAACAAGGTCAATGGAGTGTGCAGAATAGCTGCTGTCCAGGGAGAGATAAAATAGATTAGGCATTTTCAGGTGTCTTCAGAAATGAAACAATTGAAAGGGAAAATATGACAAAGGCATATGAAATCATGACTGTCACGGAGAAGATGAAATTACCATTTCACAATATAACAACTAAGGTGAACATTTAATGGAACTCTCAAGAAGTGTTTTTAAACAAATGAAAGTTTTCTTAGTGCATGATTAATCCGTAAAACTCCTTGCTAAAGGATGGTGAGGACACCGGAAGCACTAGAGCGCTCAAAAACCTATTAGAAAAATTTATTGCAAAAAAACTATCAAGGATTATAAAACTTGATGCGAGATGTCATGTGTATTAGGACATCTCAAAGCTGTGGGGTATTGGAAGATAGAAGTAGATAGTGATGGAAGGAGTGCTGTGTGGCCCCTTTACTACTGTCTTTTCTAGAGCATCTATTCCAAGTCTTGGGAAAGGGCATGTCATAAATGTTTTTACATGTGGCTTTTGTGGAATAAGTTGCTACTTAGTGTGATATAACTGTGTAAATTGTGTAAGGTGGAATAGAATCCTGGAAGTTGATAAGGGCATGTGGAACAGGTGAGAGATGCTTCCCCCCTCCTATGTGTAGCATAGAATAACTGTGAACACTCAGCAAGCTGTAAATAGCATGCAAGAGAGAGAATCCCTCTGGAACAGGTACTGTTTTGTGTTGCTATAGGTTGTCTTCTCTGTACTTGAACTCCTAAGAAAAGAGGGTTGACTACAGCAAAGGTGGTGCCTCTGTGCTTGAACTCCTAAGAAGAGAGGGTTGACTACAGCAAAGGTGGTGCTTCTGCGTTGTAAGAACTGCAGTTTGCAGAAGGCCCTGGGGCTGTCAAAGTGACATAACGGGATGAGGGAAAAGCAATGGAAGTTGAGGGAGTTTTTGTAGGCTTAGGCAGCCCAAATTAATAAGGACAACACAGTTCTGTTTGTGCTTCCCAAAGAGCAAGCCTATAACTGGAGGGGCACTAGGTTCAGGCAGTTCATCATCCTTGACAGATGTGCATATCTGAAAGACTGTGAACCCCATCTTGCAATCATATCCTTTCCAAGAACAAGAATAGGGATAATACAGCAGGACTGAATGAAGCATCTGCTTGACAACTGAGTGAGTTGGTTGCAATGGGGTTAAATACTGGCACTTCTTAATCAATTGTCCTTCTGTGCACTTACACATCCTTCATGTTAGGTTCTCCATGCATGGATCTTTAATTGAATGGCAGATGGATTCGGGAAGAGATTGAATGACTTGCTTGGGATTACATCAGAGGATAATATCAGAACTAGGACCTATAAGCCCCTGCTATTACCAGCATAGCATTGACCCCCAGACTTCACCCTAAGTCAGCCTGTTGGCTATTATACATGAGGACAAAAGTTTTCTTTCACTGGCAATAGTATACTCAAGACCTATTCTTTCAGGTGACCGTAGGGTAGTATGCCACTTGTGAGGCTACGGACACATCCTCTAACCTTGCGCTTGTCATATGACTATCTGACTGCGTTTGTAGACTATTGCTGCAGTGAGAATCAAGAAATAGAAATGCATTGCTTGAGAGGTGTATGTGCAGCCACAGAATGAAAATACCACAGTCTATTTCTGAGCCATTTTGGTTCTCACTACTACCAAAACGTGTTTGGGGAAGTCTTAGGAGTTCCAGTTTTTGAGGAAGTATCCCTGTGCTTAGAAGTATCCAGAACATCCTCTTTCCACTAATTCATACTGAAGATATTTGATACACAAAGCTGTCTTTACATATAATACTAGATTTCTGCTTAATGTCTAGAAATGCAGCTACTGAATACTTATTACTATGAGGTTTTTATGTGTCTAAAGATAAACCTATTCAAGCCTGAGGATAAGCCTTATCAAGGTTATGGGATGTCTTTTTCTTTCTTTCTTTCTTTTTTTTTTTATTTATTTATTTTTTTTTTATTTTTTTCCCCCTAAATCTAGTTTGGTGAGTTGAGAGGAAGCTGAGATATTTCCAAGCCATTCTCTCCACCAGGAGTTGGAGGAAGTAGTTTCTGTTCCCTTGTGTTTGTACAGTAGACCTTAGGTTTTGACCTTAAAAAGGCACCAGAGGAATTGGTCCATCTAACCTGATGTACAAAATCAAGCTGCATCTTTTCTTTGCGTCTCATCTTCCAGTTCATATCAGAAGGTATGTGGTATACTTTTTCTGTGATAGTCTTTCCAGCAGAATAGGTACAATCTTTGCTTTACAAAGAGCATAATACTATACTGATTAGGAAGAGAGTAATTGTCTCATTAAATCACCAGAATGAGGACTGACAGGTGATTCCTTACTCTAGCACAAATTTATTGTGCCCTTCAGCAACCCCCTGAACTTTGTGCTGCAGTTCCCTACTGGCTCTGGTGTGAGTACTCTGCAATTAGGTGTAGTTGGGTACAGTTACAATGCATACTCAGTGTGTTTAGAAAGTGGGCACTGCTATCCCTTCTTCTGAAGCAGAGATGCTTCAGAAAGGATGGACAAAGGACAAACAAATACTGTGAAAGCTCTGTGATGACAGTGGCATAAGCACTTGTTTGCGCTGAAAAGGCTGTGATTTTTCTGACTCATTCTGGGGCAAATATTGCTTAAATGATTCCTGCAAAGAAAGATGGTGATGAGTTTTCTGCCACCACTGAGGTGGTGACAGAGGAATATACCACCAATATTCATAAATAGATCCACAGAGCAAGCATCAAGAAATGAGCATCAAGTTCTCTCTAGGAGACCTCTGACTTTACAGTGAAGGACACAAGCATGCCCAATGTCTGAACGAGCACCAGCTTGAACAAAGCTGTTGGGGCTGAAGAAGTGTTCCTTGCCACATCCGCATATGTTTCCACCAGAAAAATACAGCGAGGGTGAAATTTCACTGAACGAGATTTGCAGGCTGTTTATCTGTGTATCAGTGGCAACATTCAAAGATCTGCAGGTAGTTAATATGGATGAACAAACAAAAGCAGAAAGGACCCAGCACCAGTGAAGGATTATCACTGCCTTTATATGAATGCAAGGAAATTGCCTTTTCTGACAAGTCTATTCTCTGAGCTTTCATAGGCTTTTTTTTTTTTTTTTTTCCTTTCTTGGCCTTGGTAATTGATAAACTCCTGTACATTCTACTATTTTAATACCAGTCTCATGCTAAATCACCTTACTTCTTTCTGATCACAGTGAGCACAGTCTCTTTTTAGCAAAAGGTATTAATTTAAATTCCTTAATCCCAAACATGCTCTCGTTTCTGTTTCGTGCTTTAGAAGGCCAATGGCATTTTAATTTAATAAGGGAGAAACACACATGACACTGTGTTCCCTGCAACTGTCTTTTGACCTCGGTCTTTCCTGCCTGCTTTTGTGTTCCAGCAGATGCAATCTCTGCTTTTATTCAAGAATACTCTGTCCTTTCTGATATCCATATTTTATCAATGGACAAAATTCAAATAACATTTTAACAATGATATTTGGAATATTATTTGCATTATTTAATAATGCAAACCCATGAATGGAGCAACATCAAGATTTATGCGCTGCTTATGTCCTCCTGAAACATCTGCATATGTGCTGGCCCTTTACAAAGAAATTATTTTGGTGTGCCTAGTTTTGGATTAAAATGAGTTAACTCATCCAGCAACATCTTAATTTATGTCAGCTCCATTTATCTTTCTAAAAGTTTGTTTACTAGGTTAAGGTTTACTAAACAGGGTGCGTTATATTACTGATTTTGTGGCATGTGCACATTTCAGTCATATGCACCACGGTTTCTAAAGTATCATCCTTTACCATTTTTATGCTTCCATTTTGCTGCTTAAACTTACTTCAGTGTACTCAGTTTGAAAGATGTGCTCATTGCAGTCCTCATGCGACTCCTTCAGAGATGCCAAGTTAACACTTGTTCACTCTTCACTTGTTTGATTCTACTCTTTTGCTCTGATGTAAATCAGAAACTGACTCCTGAAACCCACCACACACAATGCATGACTGCTGATGGATCAGAACCTACCATCTCTAGGTTATCAACCTTGCTAGCAGGTGCTTGAAAACCTCCAAAGAAGTGAGAATTATTTTGTTAGTAATTTTAGGGATTATTCTGAGTACATATTTTAAGAACTGTGCTATTCTAATAAACAGAGGTCTCAGCTGATTGCTGCAGTTTTTTCCTTTTTTATAGACCTGTGCATCATACGTAATACACTTGTCATCATGTGTCCAAGTCATAATGCCTCATATGTTAGTTAACACAGATAACATCCCAGTGAATCCCTCCCCAGCACCCAATGGCACTGGTCTTCAAGTTGGCTTCTCAAAATCAGAGTCCCCTCATTTACAGTTCTGCATTGACTGCTAAGCAAGGAGGGCACCTTGACCTCGGATCTCTCTGTGCTGTCCTTGATCTGGCAGATCTAGAATTGTTCTCATCTTGAATGTGCTGCTGATGCATTTGCAGAAAGAGAGCTTTGTGTGTGTGTGTACTATTACAGGAGTACCAAGAACCACCAGTTGTATTTTAGAGTTTCACTGTGCAAACTACTACTGGCCTGGTTCTAGAGAGGTTCTTGCTCTCTGGTCGGGTAAAGTAGAGAAGTGAAAGACAGCCATGGGGGCAGAGGAGAGGTTACAGCTGTAGTCTTTTTGGTGTCTGTCTGGACGTGGCACAGCAATTTTCTGATTACCACAGAACAGGCATTACTAAGGAATGTAGCTGGACCAATGATCCTGGGTATGTGAGGACATGAAGAGACAATGGAGAGGGACAGTTTCATATTATTTTGTGACATGGTGAGTTTTCAAGGTCCTGTATAAAATAGTTAATGAACTAAGGCATACAAGAATGATGATTTTCAGCCCAAGTCCTAGTACTACACAGCAAAAACTGAGCTCATTAATAACTGATCTCTGGGATTTTTATATGTGTGCATTATTTTAATGTTTCTTAACTCTGTGCTGCTGGCTTTGCTTCTAGCTGTTTGCTGTTTTCAATGTACTAAGTAGGGCTGACTAGAAAATAAGAGCTTCCATTTCATGAAACATTTAATATTTTCCACTGCTTTTTAAAATCCTATTCTAGAAGAAAACTGAGCGTATAGGGTGTTTACCGAGGGCACGAAAGACTTAGGTGCTTTCCCAAACACTGATTTTGCCACAAGTCTTCAGAAAACTCTCATACAAGGACAGCATTTTTTTTCCTGTGCCTCTGCATATTCGGATCTCTGTGTTTCTTCATGTTCCAGCCTACTGAGATTCCTAGTGAGCAAACCACTGCTGCAGCCTGTGTTATGCTGACTATGCCTTGTTCTTCACAGTTCTGAGTTAAGAGACGTCCTAGTAAGAGTTAAAAATTCAGACTATATCTACATGCTTGTATCTGTACAGAGTGCTGGCTGAAAGCCTGTTACCTCTCAAGTGCACGCTCTGGAAAAACTTCTGTCTCAAGCTGGTCAGAGGTGCATGGTCCTTTTAGCTATATGCTTTCATGAATCAAAGCCTAGTCTCTCAGAAGAGCCTCCTTTTACAGCTGTTCTGCATGTGAAATATGGGCTCTGTTTTAGTGTGCATAGCACAAAAACTGCCTGGACTTCAGTTTGCAACAGCCTAACTGCTGGAGTTTAAAAATGGGTGTAAAACAAAAGGAACCTTCAGTTTCAATGGAGTGACCTTTGCAAAAAGTTACTGCTTTAGGATCCCTGAGTGTAAATAAGGAGACCTTCTAGTGTAAAGTGTGTTCATAGTGATTCCCCTGCTTCTTCCTGTGCACTCCTACCGGTGACTTAAGACAAGTTGTGTGGGGTGTTTTTTGGTGATGTTTTTTGGTTTTACCAGCCCAGCCACCCAGGGAGCCCGAGAAAGGCCATGTTCGGCGCCTCCCGCGCCCGGTGCCTTGCCGTGCGTGCTCCGCTCCGGGCTACCCGGGGTGCGTCCCCCGATCCGGGGCTGCCCCGGGCCGGGCGGGGCTCCGCGCCTGTGGGGCGGGACTTGGGCAACTCGGCCGGGGCTGGGGCCGGGCTGGCGGCGGCGGCTCTCCGCGCCGGCGGAGGGAGGCGCATCTGGGGCGGCGAGGATGAGCCGGAGCTGCCGCCGGCCTTAACCCGTTCGCGCCGCGGCTGCTGCTAGCCTGCCGGCGGCCGGGGGCTGCCGGACGAGGCGGCGGGCGGCTCGGCTCCCCGTCGGGGGCTTTGCCGGCAGGTGGCAGGACTGGAGCCGGCCGCTTGGGTTTCCAGGGCTTGACGTCCTTCCAGCTAGTCCGACCCGCTTCCCGGCGGAGCCTTTCCTCCCGGGCGGCGAAGTCCCGAGAAGTCGCGTTGGGACCGCTCCGGGCGCGGCGGGGCCCAGCGATGGGCCGGGAAGTTTGGCGGCGAGGGGGGCCGGCGGCCCGCCGCTGAGAGCCGGCCGCTCCTGGGGCCGGTCCCTTTTCCGAGGAGCGGGAGGGCGCCACAAAGTGAAATCCATGAGGATTCTCGGGCTTCTCCTGGAGAAAGGCTCGCATATGCTGCAGTGTCTCTGTGGAAGGCGCCTGAGATCCAGCCACAGCCCAGGTGGGGAGAGCGCGTCCTTGTCCCCGCCGCCTTCGCCTCCCCGCCCGGGCGCTGCTCGGCCGGACGTCGCTCGGCCTGGGCTGGCCCCGTTTCCTCGCCTTCGTCCTCCCCCTCCTCCCTCTCTTCCTCCTCCTCCTCCTCCTCTCCGGCCCTGCCCGGCGCAGCGCACAGGTGGCCGGCAGGGGCCGGGCGCTGTCTATGGTGCTGACCCCCACCCGCGGCCCCATCCCTCCGGGGCCCTCACCCCACCCGCGGCCCCATCCAACCGGGACCCCACCCCACTCTTGGCCTCTGTCCTCCCCCTTCTCCCCCGACGGGGTGAGGGCGAGCTGTCCCGGGTTGCCCCACAACCCCTGTGCAACTCCAAGGCTAGGTGCTGCAGCCCCTTGCGAGAGCTCCCCGTGCTCTGACTGTTGTAGCATCATTTTCCTGGTTAGTGTGGGGAGATGTTTAAACGTGTCCTCGAATGGAGATGGTCCTAGGATCAAAGGCTGCCCCTGACAGAGGGCTGGGAGCCATCCTGAACCCCTTTTGACTCCCAGTCTGCTAGGGAGCAGTGTTGGAGGCTGCATCAGGATGGGAAGCACAGTGGAGTGAAGGGCTGAAGGATGTGCTTGATCTTGAGCTGTAGCTAAGCATTATTTTTTTAAGAGCAAACTAAGTACCTGAATGCCTTGATTTGGTACAGTTTTGGGGTGCTCTTGCTGAAGTCTTTTAACTGGTGTCTCTGTGGCTGCCTTTGTACCACACATGTTTTGGGAGTCTAATCTACCCTTTCTATGACACCAGGTAAATGGCTATAGAATGAAGTCCCGTATTATTATTTAAGACTCTGTGGAGGTTATAGCACTAACCCTGCTGCTTTGAGCTTGATTGGGTTTCAGATCCTACTTGACTTTCTGCGAGGATTGCCTATTGAACCCTGACCACTGTAAAATTTTGGCACTGGATGCTCACAGGGGTATCTTTGAAAATATCATTTGTGTTGTTTCCTTATGTGAGATCTTGGTCTCAGAGGAAAAAAAAAATCCACATCTCCTATGTAAATACTTGGTGTTGTCTATTGAAAGGCTCTTTGGGGAACACTGTTGATGAGGTAGTCTGGATTCCCTTTTGGCCCTGCTAAGGAAATTTTGTTAACAGCTAGGCCAATTGTTTATGCCTCAGTAGCCTCCTCCCCTCTTACAGAGGCATTTGTGCATGCAAGTCATTAGCCGTGACTGGCTCACAGGAATAGGAGAGGTGTGGGATATTATGAGAGGGTGGGCCTGGCTCCCTTCTACTTTGAAGAAAGATCTTATCACGCTAAACAGAACAAATTATGGCTGTGCTTGGAAATATCACACAAGTTATTCTGGTCTCAGTAGAGAATAATATAAGAGCTTTCTTCACAGTCGTGTGTGTGAATGTTTGTTTTGTGTTATTCAGAAAGTTGGGGCAGTATAGAGTACAATAACATCCTAGTAAAAATGGAGTGGTACCCACTTTACTAGGATACGCTAAGCTGTAACTTCATTGAACTAGAAGCCAGTGACAGTGTCTGAATGATTACCCTGTTGAACTTATTAGTTTTACTGATGGATTCTGTGCTAGAGCATATTTGGTGGATGTATAGTGGGTGAATCTTACCTCGTTTCTTTTGCTCTCACTGGGTTTGCCTAGCGAACTGAATATTATGCAGTCTGTGGACTTCATGATGTTGTGCTTTAAGGAGGTATTCCATGGGAGTGATCTGTGTGCTCTCCAACTGGCCTTGTTCCCTAGGTACAATTCCCATACCACAAGCCTGAACACTGTAGATGGGGATTGTTACTTTGAATCAGTCTGCTAAAATACGTTCCCTCTTCCTATCTGTATTTTTTTTTCCATTAAGTTTGAACTTTATATTCTCAAAAAAACCTGCAACAAAAATGAAAGCTACTAAGTAGGATATCAGCCTGGCCTAGGCCTGCTGGAGGAGAGATCTCCTTGCCGCTTCTTCAAAATGTCAACATACATGAGGAGATTTACATATATTCCTATAACAGCCCAAGGTGTGTAGCGTAGTGCCCAGCATGGCACTGTGGGGAGGCTGTATTAGTCAGAGGTGTTGCAGGAGAGTACGGGGCATAGAAATACAGGCTGCAACAGCCATGGCATGGTCCTGTGAGCTACTTATATGCCTTTGACCCTCTAATCTGACAAGTTACACTGATACAGGATGTTTATGTTAAACTATCTGGCATTTTATGTACTTGATTTACATGTCTGGATGACCAAGCCCTTCATCCTCCTCCCATCTACACTTTGTCTCATGCAGAAAATTTATAGGTATGTAACTATGTGCTTAAAGTCCGGTTCATACTCACATATTGTGTGAATTAGAGCCCTGGACCGCTCTGATAGAAACCTAATATATAACACTTTGAAGGAAAACAGTGAAGTATTGAAGGTGGTTTTAGGATACTGTACAGCTTTGTTGTGATGCCAACAAAAAACTTCAGAAGATTTATGTTACTGGTAAGCTAAGATCTCTAGCCTTTACTGCTAACTGTAGCCTGTTGTTTTCTCACACTCCACTTTGGTGTTCTGCTGCCACTTACCTTAGGCTGAGTTCTCTTCTACAGAGACAAACTTTTTTGGTTCTATTTGAGGAGCATTTTGCAAAATGGAGTTTGATGGATCTATAAGGCACCACAGTAATAGAAGTTAAATTCATACCAACATGGAGTGAGAAATGTATTCCTAACTCTTTATGCATTTCTTTGCAAGTATTTTGACACAGTGATGTTGTTTATTTTTTTTCTAGGCCCTTCACTTGTTATCTTGTTATCTAAGTTCCAGAAGTCATAAGATGACTGATTACATTGCATGTGCAGAGATGTTTCTCTTCTGGATAATGTGATCATATTTAGTTGTTGTGGTGTTTTTTTTTTTTTTTTTTTTTTTAGTATTTGGCGTTTTAGTTCATTTATTTTCTTTGTGAACACCCTTTCCCCTTTGTTTGCCATTCCAGAATTGATTTTGACTTCCAAGTCAGCATTATGAAATAGATTCTACTACACTGTGAAGTTCAAGATAAGCATCAGAAAATGATCGTATTAGTGTTTTAGATGTGAATGGAGTAGTGTAAAGAAAAAAAAAAGATCAGATGATCTGTACCTGTTTTGTAACTGCTAGATGTAAAAGGCTGTGTGTCTATAGGCTGTATTAGTAGCAGTATGGAAATTTCTGCTAGTGAGTGGTCAGTCTCCTCCATAACGACCTGTTATTTAGCTGTATGGGTGGTTCTGTCTGATACTTACTCTGTCCTTGACTTTGGTAGAGACTGATCTGTGAGATCTGCATGATTTCTAAAATGACAGACATTTCTCACCTCCTTACATCAGCTGGTATGAACGTATCTAGCAATAATGCATTTTCAGTTTTATTTTCAGTACTATAGGCCTAGTCATATCCGTAGACTCTGATCTAATCCACAAAAGGTAAGACCGCTTCTCAGTTTAAATCCCTGTTCTGCAAATGAATACCTTCAATAGAAATTAAGCTCATATTGAAAGTAAATCCTGGCTTGACTTCACTAGGGCTTTCACACTAGTAAAATTTGGAGGTGTTCTTGGAAATAGGCTGGTTGATACTAGTTTTATGGCAAATAAAAATGATGTCTGGCACAGCAGGTTTTGTATGTCTGTAAGCATCACAATAGTAAGCCTGATACTTGAGCAGTAGGAGTAAGCACTCTGTCCAGGCAGGGTCAGGTGGTGGCTCCACTATTAGCCCGTCTGTTATTGCCTCTGCATATCTTTGTGTTTGTCGTAAGACCATTTGCAGCACTGTCGTAATGTGCCTGCAGTGTGTGCACGTGCAGATGCAAATGGAGTTGCACGCATAGGATGTACAATTGCCTATTCAAAAGTAACATTTGGCTTCTCAACAAAACAAGTATTCTTTGGGTTTTTTGAGTAGTGGTTTGTATGTTCACATATACTTCATCTGTATATACTGTTTCTGGAGCAATTTTCTTGTTGCTGCTTACTCAGGTAGAGAGCAGGTAGTAGGTTATAGTGTGTGCTATACAGTCATCTTCAGATTAGGGAGAGCAATAGGTCTGTGTGTATACGTGACAAATTGTAAAACTTGTAACTCCTTGCTGAGTTTAGAAAACTCTGAGAATCTCTGTAGTTTCTGCCAGTTTAGAGCATACACTGTGTATTGCTATTGGGAGATGGGGAGAATGACTTAATGTCAGTGAAATGGAGGTGAGAGTTGGTCACAAGGCTGAAAATACTTAGCCAGTGACATTGTGATGGGAGGCACCAACATCTTCTCATTCCTACACCAGGTCCCTTGCTGCTACTTTATACCACTTTTTGGAGCATGTCAGTGTCCCCAGGTCCATTTTCCGCGGGTTCCTTCCTCCTATTGTATGTCTTTAGAAAATTAATGTTTATTGACCAATGAAAATTAAGAATGTGTACTATTCCAGGACAATTCCTATTGTTGGCATTTACGTGCAAGCTGAAAGAATACTTTTGTCTGATGTAGTTTAATTCACCTGGGAAGTGAATTAAGCAAAACTGTAAAAATTCTTTTTTATTTTGTAATAGGAGCACTTCTCTAGGGTATTATTCAAGAATAGCTATAGCATTTAAATCTGCACTTCCCTTTATTCTGAAGTAACCTTCTCATGTAGACATATACTAAGCATCTGTCCTGAAAGCCCACAGTGCTTGTGTATCTTTGTAAAAGATCTCTTCTGGCTGGTCTAGAGATGATGGATTTGACAGAGTTCCCATTTAGTGAAATTGCTTGATTTCTATTATATAGAGGTTCAGAGATGGAGATTATAATGATCTTAAAGTTGTACATGTGTAACTGCTTTAAGTGTGCACAGTGTGTAGTTACAGGAAGGAAAGTCTTTGATTTCATGCAGGATTTTACTGGTCAGCTTGCATTAAATATTTCAGAAATCTCCAAAAGCGAGTGCAGGTCTGGAGGTTACCTGTGTGTTAAGGTAGTTTGGCCTTAACATGGTAAGATAAGATTGCTTATGTGATAGTAGTATATAGAGCTTTTGGTTGTATGAATAGATGTTTGCTTAAAAGACTTTTAAATAGATTCTTCCCCTTAGAGGAAAAGAGATATGTAGCTTTTAATAATAAAAAATAATAATAATGGTGGTTGGCCCTAGACGATACTGGCCCTCGGCTTGTAGAGCAGAGTATCCGAAATTGCAGGTGTTGACCAGTCTTCTAGGTCTTGACACTTGCCTGTGTTCTACCACAGCACCACTAATACTGAATCGTATTTGTGAAATCTGTTGATTTCAGTGTATTAGCAAAATCAAGCAAAATAAGATTCTTTTGAATTTTCTTAGGTGGCTTTAATCATGACAATAGGCAATCCTCTGAAGCAAAAGTTGGCTCTTGTATAGCAGTTTTCATGTGGAGATTTGCAGAGTTGTGCAAAGGACATGAAGCTTCACAACACATATGAAATACTGTCTTCTGCATTATAATTTTTCAAGTTAAAAATAGTAAAAAATCCAAATTCTTAAATGGATATTTAAAGCTATTGGCTTTCAGAGCAAATGCTTTCAGCTTAAGAACTGAAGATCATTAGGTCATGTCCACTCAAAGACCAAGGCATATTTCCGGAGGCATGTCTCAGTTCAGCGAACCATTTAAGCGCATGTTTAACTCTATGCTTGCACCTCATCACATTTTAAGATGATCATGTACTTGACTACTTAACAGAATCCTTGTTTTGGATGAGTAGATTTCAGCCTTCTAAAAATGTTTCATCCCTAAAATTCTTCCAGTTTTCTTTGTCTGGCAGATTTAAGATTATTGATAGTAGGCTTACCTTCTGCTCAGTAGATCCCTTGGAGATATTTACAGCTGTGAATTTCCAGTTGAAAAGCCTGTTCATTAAAGAATCTGAAATTCTGCATGCTTCTTGTCTGTGAGAATGATCTAGTGTTGTCAGCCCTCCTCCAAGTGAATCCACTTTTTTCCCTGCTGCTTTCCAAAAGTTAAGTATTCCCTTTGTAGTGTTCAGATGCTAGTTGTAGACATTTTAATCCGGATGGTACAGATATTATCAAAAGTTCAGCAAGCTCTGAAAGCTAGATAAGATTGCTTATGTGATAGTAGTATATAGAGCTTTTGGTTGTATGAATAGATGTTTGCTTAAAAGACTTTTAAATAGATTCTTCCCCTTAGAGGAAAAGAGATATGTATCTTTTAATAATAAAAATAGCATTTCTTCCCTTAACCTGAAATGGCGTAGAAGGAGGTAATCATGTTTTGTAAGGCAAAGCATTTTTCTAAACGGCATGTTTATGCCTTTCTAGTATTGTGACTGCGATTGGCTGCTGGGCCTATTTGCATGTGCTAAATTGCAGTCCTGGAGATCTGTGAAAACAACTCAGCAAAGCCAATCTCAGCTGGGAGTATGGAAGCTGCTGCTAATTTTGTGATGAGCCACCCACAGGCCCAGTGTGAGTCATTATCATTGTTTAGTTTTCCAGAATTCAGCACTGAACATTTCCAGGATCCAACTCTTGGATAGTCTCTGGAATTGTATTTATTCCCTCATTGTTTGTTTGTTTCAGATAAGTGGAAAGAACAGGAAAAATTTTGTTTTAAAAAAGATGAAGTAATTAACTGTTTCTGTATTAGCGTCCTCTTCCTGCTTTAATGTGTATTCGCAGCCTTTTGTTCACTTGAAAACTCACTTGTGCATAGCACAGCAATCACGCTGCTCAGTCCTAATCAGATTGCCTTGTGTTGCCAAAGGGATGGGTGGGCAACAGTAAATACAGTGAGATGAGGTGATGTGACTGAAGTCATAGCTTGACTCCGTGAGAGCTGTGGTGGGGAGTTTCTGCTCTCGGTTCTTTTGTGTGTCCTGGTAGTCTCTTAGCAACCCTTTTTATAAAAATGTTACTGATGTACACGGAACCAACTGGTGCATCCAACTTCTTGTGGGTCAGGACTCTCTTTTGGGAAATGCACTGGCCATATCCCCAGGACCATAGGGCCTGACAGCCAGTTACTGAGATATATAACAAGGAGTTAAGAGAACAAGAAAATACCCTGTCATGTGTTGTGGCCATGACAAATGTAGTCTCTTTACTCCTGGTTTTCACCCTGTCTTCCAGGGTGTCTTCTCAAATAAATTTCTTTGGTATGCTAGTGACAGTCCTTCACTATTAGCTACTTTTGCCTGGAGAGCACATGATGCTCTGTAGCGCAGGAGTGCCATAGCTTGCTTCCCCACAGTGTCCAGCTGGTGTCCCGGCCAGATGGATCTGTCTCCACACATGCCATCACAGGCAGCTTGGGAGGGTGTGCAAGTACCAAAGGGGCACCAATTGTGCAAGTGCACTCTGCAGGGAATATGGGAAGGGTGCAGAGAGAGGATGGGTCTGTGGGGAAAAAGGCTCTGGAGAAGGAAAATGGATAAGAGTGAGCATGCAAAAGCATGGAGAAGTGTTTTAAATGGAAAGCTTGGACACACAGTGAGTGGAGAAGATGTGAACAGTGCAGAAGGGCTACATGGACAAGAGAATGGAATAATGAGCTGCAAATGCTAAGAAAGAGGGTTGGAGAAGGGGGGACTTTTCATGAAACAGGGTCTTAAATCTTGCAAGAAATGCTGTGCTTTTTTTTGTGGATAAAAATTCTCAGCTCTGTGCTCCATGCTCTGCCTTAGTCTAGTGACTTTTCAGGATAGGGAACTTTGCTGGGAGCAATCTAAGGTATTCTGGAGGTTAGGGACAGGCCGCAGCATCCTTGTGTGCAGAGCTTGGGGTGGAGCTGCATATGATTAAACAAACCGTACTGGAAAAGCACAAGGATCAAAAGTGCATCAGTGATACTGCCACATTGGCTGCCAGCATCCCACCACCAGTGCAATTGTCATAATTGTTTGGTTTTTTTATTTCACATTGTGACAAAAGAGGAAATCCAGAACCTGAGGAGGAATTTGCAGTATAGACAACTTGGACATACTTTTTCAGGGATCATTTCTAAACTCATTAGCACCCTAGAGACTCTAGAATACTGCCAATGTGCTGCTGCTGTTTTCCTAAATTCTTGTGACTGATGTTGCCATTGCTTACCTTCGTCCTTGCTCGTTTTTCAGCTAGTGGAGAGAGCAGCTTTTTGTTTTATGTGTGTACAGCCCTGACACAGCAGACTCTGGTCTCACAGCAGCATGTGGACTATGAGCTTCTATAAACAAAATCCAACGGCAGTCACAGCATGGGTAAGTAGGTCCAACTTCAAGTGAAATTGCAGCAGCAGAAATTCAAGTGAAGCCTTGTAATAGTTTGGGAGCAGCTTCCTACATCCCAGTGCACAGTGCTGACCTTGCTCACAACTCTGTGTGCTCAGGTGCTTTACTTACCCGCTTCTTGAGTTTAGAAATAGCATAGCCGTATTCCAGTTGTGGTATTGCTGGGGCTAATTTCCACAGGCATTTTTATTCTGTGTAGCTAGAGTGTAATCTTTGTAAATATTTGGTCAGTTTTTCAGACAGATATGTATATAAATATTTAAGTACGGCTAAACTTCTTACTGCTATTATCTCAGATGACTGGGATTTACCTTTTATGGATAAGACAAAGAAACTCAGTTAGCTTTTTCCTCTGTTTCTGGGTTTGCTGGAGTTTCTGTGATGAATTCTCTACTATTTTTATCCTTAACCTGAAGAGAGAGCTCTGGGAATATAATTCATGTTCCCCAGCAGTTTACAGACTGTTCAGTAAGTGAAATGCTCCTTCCCTGCCTCCACCTAGCCTGGCTGACACACATCTTACAACATCTTGCTAGAGATCTGCACTGCTCTGCAGCTCATTTGCAGCACCTTGGCCCAGGAGGTGGCATGACTGTGGTTTTTAGCTTTTTTGAGGTTAGTAAAGATGGATTAGAACAATACAATTCCTTTAGACAGTATGTCAAGCATGAATAAGAAGTGCCATTAAGTGAGCGCATGTCCTTTTTCCTTTGATAGACTTTTGTGAATGAATATTGCACTTCTTTGACACTCCTGGCCTGATGGGTCTTGCTCAGAGCGCTCCCATGAGAGCCTCCTTCCTGCACATACACAACTCCAGCCCTTTGGGTCAATATCTCTCAGTCTAGCATGTTAGCTGGCAAGATGAACTTTCCTCTCAGCAAGAGATCTTTCAACCTCCTAAAGAAGATCAGGAAACTTCATTTCTAAATGGTATTCTGCTAGGTATTTGTATGATAATATATGTATAATAGCAATAAATAATTATGTACATACACATCCCTCTTGTGTAGACCCACAGAACGTATTTACTGTACAGAGCGTGTAAGGGTCCTTGTCATAGATCAGAATCCGCTGTGCTAGGGGCTGTACGGACACAAGGTGTCCCTGTGCTGTGGGGAGAGCTCGTCATCTAAATACGTGGTCACTGAGGAAAAGACATTTTAATAGAAAAAATCTGTTTGAACAAGGCCTGAAACAGATAGCAGACCTGGCAGGACTCAGAGAGAAATGCCAAGTCCTAAAGCGTGTTGGAAAGGCAAGTGCCCCCTTGCTCAGCCTGCAGGTGCCCATTCTGTTTCTCTCTGTCCCTCCACTCACTTGTGTGAGCTCCAAACTTGGTGCAAGTCTCAACTCAGAGCCCATCAGCCTTTTTCTGCTGCTTCTTTGCTCCCTGAGTGCAGAAGGGGACACACTGATGGGGAGGGAAGGAAGGCAGAGTGTCCCTCTATTATTTATGGGAATGCTTGTTTGGCTGGTAAACACTGCTGGGATTAAATGTTAGAGAGGAAAGATGAAGTGCTTGCTACCAAGTGAGCACGTTGCCCCCGCTAACTGAAAAGAGACAGTCTTCTGTTACAGCTCTTTTATAACTTCTCTCTGGGTCTTGAGCAAACATGTCTTACTCCTGATTTCAGCTTTGTTTTATCCACTGCATTGTTGTGTTACAGAGCCAGATCATCTCAGGTTCTGGGGAGCATTATTTGGCAAAAAAAGAAACATCTTTGAAACAGGCCAGCATAAAACCATACGGAGGCAGCACCAATTAACAGAAAAGTATGAGAGCAATTGTATTTGGCCAGAATAAAGTGCCTATCTAGCCCAGTATTCTTGCTTTATCCGCCTTAAACAGATTTTCAGGAAAGAATAAGAAAATAGCAGTATGATGTGCCCCCTAAATGTTCCTCAGATACTCTCCCAGCTTCTAGCTATTTTCAGCATACAAAACTTTCAGAGCTAGGCATGGTTCTGTGTATTTAGTAATTTTCAATGGATTTCTTTTCCATGAAATCACTTGAGTCCACATAATTTTTTAGCATCATAGTGTCTTGTGGGAAAAGTTTTCCACAGATCTCTTACTTATTTCATGAAGAACCACCTCTTCTTTGTTTTGAATTTCATTCCTGTTAGCTTAGTTTGATGCCTTCCTGAGATCTAGTACTGAAAAAGCTAATGAATGATTGGTCAGTTTAGGTGGAGAGGTGGTAGGTGTGGTATGCAAGCAAGAAAGAGTGTGGCAGGAAGGAGAACAGGATAGTGAAACAGCTGCTAAGGCCAAATAATGTGCATCTGTAGCAGTCAGCCTTTCCAAACCTGTAATTAAACTGGTATCTTAAGCTGTGTGAAAACAGCCAGGTGGACATAGGCTTAGTCAGCCATTTAGTCAAGTCAGGAGATGAGGATGGCCATGCTGAAAGATCTGTGTGTGATGAAGCGTGGGAGATCACCTTGAGAGACACTTCTGTTTTTTGAACGCTTTCAACTCGATTGTGCCTCACAAGCTGCAGAGGAGATCAGCTGCCCATGGCCCGGAGGAAGAGCCAAGGGAGTCAGTTCAGTTCTGAACCATGCGCAGAACCATGTGGGAAAGGGAAGATGCTGTCCTCCTGCCCACCCCTGTGCAGATCTCTGCAGCTGACCTGAGCCTTCCCTGAAGCCAGGGGAGAGGAACCAGAGCATCTGGGGCACAGCTGACCTTTTTTATGCACCTTCTGCATGATGAGATGAACTGCAGCTTAAGCCCTGCAGGTTGTATTGACAAGATCTCCATCAACTACAGGAGAAATCAGGGAGATTTGCCAGCTTGACATTTAGGCTATGCGTATCTGTGGGTAATTCTTCCCTGGATGTCACCATCCCTCATTCTGCCTTTGTTGCCCCATCTGTTACATGGAGACACTAGTGCCCACTTTGCAAGGCAGCTGTGAGACTAACTCAGGATCTGTCTGGACCATTGAAGAACTGTAAGTTTCAAAGTATTTTAATGTTACTCTGTCTGGACAGAGTTAGGGTGGATGAGTTAGGACTTTAGGTATTTAGCAGAAAATAAACTGTGAGAAAGTAAGGATGAGATTAGCATTTTTGCTTTAAGAAGCATTTGAGAATCACAATCATTCAGGAAGCTCCCATTAAAAGCCCATATGTTATAAATTTCTCACATAAAAGTATTTAAGTCTCAGTAGGAATGCAGCTTACAAGGGAGAATATGTTGGCTGCCTGTTAGAGAGAAACAGATGAAGGCAATTGCTTTCTAAGGGTTAAGTACAACCTGTTAAGTACAACCTGTTAAGGGTCAAGTACAAGTCTTGGAAGGGTTAGAAAGTGGCCAGCCAACAGCTGTGACATAGGAATAATGGATTTGAGAGTAATGAATGCACTGTCCTCCTGTCTCTCTCAAGGAGGGTCTTGCTCACTGAAGGTTTCTATCAGTGAGTCAGTAACAACACTGATTTTAAAGGGCTCAGTTACGGCTTCTGCATGAAGGCAGAGTCATTTATACCACCAAGCATTAACAGAGATGTTTCAGGAGATAGATTTCAGAGAAACAGAGCTTTCTTGGGGCTTTCATATCCTCTCTGCATCACCTGCAGCAGTCTGCTAATGCATAGGCAAAGTGGGCTGTGACCTCAATCAGCTAGATAATTTTAAGCCCGTGCTTAAGTGATTTTCTAAAACTGTTCTTATTCAGAGAGGAAAGCTGACTGTATTTTCATTGCTCAAGCTAAGTGAATTATAATATGTAAATGATTTTACTAGTAAAAAGGTAAATTACACTTTTAAACAATTATTTAAATTTCCATAAAGCATATTAGTAGCGCAGTGAGGATGTCAGATGGTAGTCATGTTTATGCTTTGATAATAGCCCCTTCAAAGTTACTTGAAACATCCTATTGTTCATTTACATTTTTATCTCTGTATTTTTAAGATGAGAGGAGCTCATTAACCATTCTATGGCTTGTGTCAACAGAAAATGTTCTTTCAAATGTTCAGAAAGATTGGTTACAAAAGCACGGGAAAGATAGGGAAGAAAATGCTTTCCTTTCATTCTCAATATATTCTTTGTTCTTTTGCTTTTTGATGACTAAACTGTTCTGTATTTGAAATTAAAAACTGTTGATTGGAAATTCTTGTGAGAGTAACACAAATGGGGCTTGATTTTAGAAAGTGTATTCGTAATTGTTTGCCTAATTTGTGTGTGCAATTAGCATGATTGCCAGTGGAAGTGGCTATCTGAGAACAGAATTTTGGACATTTTTGTCTTTTCTGATCTGTTTTTTCTCTCTTCTTCTTAAGATGCCAGCTTCTATGATGTCTAAGTATTACTCATGGAAGTCTAATTTGGTAATAAGTGTATTGATCTGCTTTCATCTCTTACCCCTCTGATGGGTGTTGAAAAGCTGAGGGTGATTGTTTCCTTTTACATCTTTCTCAGGTCCACTTGGTGCAATGTAAGAGAGATGCTTTAATCTAAGTGGTTGGTATTGCTGTTTAGAGACTCAGACCCCATTGGGGTCTCTATAGATTTTTAAATTTCTGTGGTAGTATTTAAGCACTTTCCTGACATGCATAAAGGAACATAACTCTTTTCTGTCAAATGTGGTTTGTTCTCCCTTTCTCATCCTTTCCTGTGTAGATCTGTGGATGCAGGGAGAATTTATTGATGTCAAGATGAGATTTTTTTTTTGTTTTGTTTTATTTTAAGTAGCTGATGAATTTAAAATGAAAGACAGAAGCTTCTCTAGAATATTGTTCTCTCCAGAGAGGCTGAGAAACCTTGCTCAGGTTAGAGATTTGCAGGACACATTCAGTCTTTGAACTGACTTGGAGATTGTTCTCATAGTAACTTGGTCCCAAGGTTGCAGTTCCTCAGTGGCTTCACTCCAGCGTGAGGGCTGCCGTGGAGGGGGACAGGCCTGCACTCCCAGCATCTGTTCACATTCCCTCTCTATGCTGATGCTAGTGCTGTGCATTTGGATAGTAAGCCAGAGCAGGAAACTCACCTTTTTTTCTTATTATAATTTAGTAAGATTAATTTTCAGTCAGATCAGTTCCCTTAGCTGAGTCATCACGTGGCCACACAAGTGCTGCTGCTGTCAGGAGGGAAACCGCAGATAAATTGTAGCAGGAGGTGGGGAGAGGTATGGGTGGAATTGTCTCTCTTAGCAGCCACTTTTGCTTACCTTGGCTTGATGTCACGTGGTACTGCGCTCCTCCTGGTGACATTCATGTTGGATTCATTTTTCCTAAAAATTCCTCCATCCTGAGATATAGCTAAGTCAAATATAGAGATTAGGTGCCCCTCTCATTTTGGGATGTGACTCAGACCTATAGTTGCAGAGGTGGGAGAGTTATTACATCGCTGTAGAAGATAAATATCCTTTGGATCATTAATCATGGGGTAGGGAGCATGCTGGCTGGTTGCTTATTGGCTGTGGTCTGTCATTAAGAGAAAACTCGTTTTTCCTAGTATCGATAGCTGTCTGATGAAGGGGCTGTGCTGTGCTGCAAGCACTGAAATACCAAAAGCAAACACCCAGATACAACCACACATCGGAAGTGCATTTCTTTTTTGTTTTCTTCTGCCCTGTGCTCTCTCTTCTTGTTGAGAAGAGACTATTTCTAGAGATGAGACATTAAATATGCCAATCCTGACCTGACTTCTAGATGTCTCAGAAATGCTGAGACATTAATGTGTCTCAAATGGGGCAGCTGGTTTTTGCTGGGCCTTGTTCTTTACTGGTCTGGATTGGGACTGATCTAATTATAGAAATGTAGTATTATTGCCAAAAAAGTCCTCCAAGCCAGATAAAACTTTTGTTTTTGTCCTGGCCAGTCCTTCTGATCCTTCCCAAAGCACATACATTGTTTGTGCTCTGAGGAGAAACTCTGGAGAGAAACTACAGAGCATGCTTTGCCAGACAGCATCAGTTCTGTTTGCTCCAGCAGTGCTTTTCTCACTGCAATGTCCAACCAAGAGCCTTCTCTGACAGCACAGAAAATCTTCCCCCCCCCCCCCACATTGACAGCTGGTCCAGCCCCTTCAAAACATATAATTATAGATATAAAAAAAATAAACTTCATAAAATGGTGAATCAGGAATTTTCATTTTGCATTTGAAATGCAAGTTCTCTCGCCTTCAGAGTGCTCACCAGCATACAGCTTGAATCTTAAAAAGACTTGTGTCTGCCCATGGGAAAGGCATAAGGGGTATGTGTGCAAAAGTCCACATGGAGACTTTCATAAAAAAAAATCAGCTGACCATGAATAAGCAAGCCAGGGTCACTTACCTGCCTCTGTACTCATCAAGGTAGTTATCTCAGCCAGACCCTGGCCCACCCCTAGCAGTGGAATGTGGTGACTGACAGGATGAGTATCATGCCTCGAAACTGGACAGCCGGCAGTGGGTTTTGCCAGGCAGACTCCTGCTAAGGGGTATTTTGCCAGCTATATAGCAGAGAAAACCAACATGATGTGTTCAAGGATATGCAGCAAATGAGCCTGGTGTCTTGATTCTTAGACCCTTGCTCTGCCCACTAGACAGCGTTTTCTGCAATACTGCTGCCTTGGTAGGAGGGAGCATGGCCAGAGGCTTGGGAAATCTGAAGAGCATCTACGTTCCTGGGTGATGTTCTGTGCAGCATGATTCCATTGATGTCTTAATACTGCAGCTTCATGCTTCAAAGAAATTTGCCTATAAAGCAGGAAGCAGAAGTCTTGGAGAAGGTAATTTCTGGCTTGTCCTCACAGACAGCCCTCTGGGAGATTTTCTTCAGCCAACACTGCACACAACCCATTGGGCTTCATGTAGCACTGTCTGCCTGCAGCTGCCTGACCTTTCAATGCCTAGGCAATCAAGTTAAATATTTTTATGACTCCCTCTGACTTTGCAATGAGAAACTGCAGATCCCCCTGCTGGGACCCCTCAGGAGGTGAAACTGCACCAGACATATCAGTGTGTTCAAGAAGGGGAAATGCAGAGTGGAACAGTGCTAGTTAGGGCAAGCAGATGGTCAGTGGCTTGTTGCACGGGAGGAGATTTCAGGGCTGGTTAGCCTGGCTAAAGAAAGGATAAGAAGGCATAGAGGTGTTCTCTAGAACGACATCCAGGGATGAACAGCAAGGAAAAGCAAGAGCCATTTAAAGATAACACTGGCATAGGAGACAGCTAACTTGGCAACAACGACCTCTCTAGCCACGGGAAGGGCTGAGGGATCCAGACCAGCATTTGATACAAACAGTGGAGCAAAAACACCCGATCATGTTTAGGATGGTCCTTGCAAAAAGGATGGTGACACTCTGTTCCTAATATAAAGATGTTCTGGTGCTGTGTCAGGAGATTGCTGTATATAGGGTGGAAGTAAGGTTCTTACTGGAAGACATAAATCTTTTTAACCAGCTTCAGTTGAGTTATTTTTAAGCTCAGGGCAGACAGTGCTATGAATCCCATCCCATTAGGACTGGAGGAGTGGCAGCCAGCAAGACAAGCTCTCTGGAGCACAGTTCCCCTCTTTCTCCTGACCACATGCTTTGTGCTGAATGAAGAAAGTCCTCAGGCTGTGACAAGAGTAAAAACATAACAGGGATAACCACCAAAGCATCTACTCATGCTTTCTGCATCTCTGCCAGGCTTTGTGATGCAGGACTTGGAAGTCCTCTGGGTAAGCTGGTAGGTACAGTGTATGTTTGGTTTTGTTTTAGAATTATTTCACTTAATAATGCCATTTTATTGTATACGTCTAGAGCAACAAGAGTCACAAAACAAATATTCCTATAGAATGAGTACTGGGTTAAGAAAAGAGGCAACAGATGTACAAATAAATCATAGGATCAGTAAGGTTGGAAGGGACCTCTGGAGATCATCTAGTCCAACCTCCCTGCTC
This sequence comes from Rhea pennata, assembly GCF_028389875.1. NCBI lineage: Eukaryota > Metazoa > Chordata > Aves > Rheiformes > Rheidae > Rhea > Rhea pennata. The sequence continues at coordinate 14,104,356 of NC_084671.1, read as the reverse complement.
AAGGAGGTTCACCTAGAGCATGTTAGACAGACCTGCATCCAGGCAGGCCTTGAAGATCTCCAGAGAAGGAGACTCCACAGCCTCTCTGGGCAACCTGTTCTAATGCTCCGTCACTCTCACAGTGAAGAAATTCCCCATCACGTTCAGGCAGAACTGCCTGTGCTTCAATTTCTGCCCATTGCCTCTTGTCCTGTCACATGGGACAACTGAAAAAAGTTTGTCCCTGTCCCCCTTGACACCCTCCCTTCAGGTTTCTACCTCAAGTTCTATGAGGACTGTGCTGGAATCAACTATTTCTTATATTTCTCTGGACATGAACATCTTTTTTATTTTCACGTAGTTCAGGAAAAAGAGGCATCTACAAAGCAAAAACTAAGTCCATACTGTCTTCCCTTTCTTTTTGTGCACAGCTGGTATCCACGACCAGCACCTCCCAGCAGCTGTTCACAGGAACATACTGAGCCAAACCCAAATCAGTGGCTAACTCCATCTTTCTCCAAACATTTACACTGGCACCAAATGCTGTTGTATCTGAGTATACAGGACTCTTCATGGGCAGGACTGTAACATCTCTGAATATGAGCCAAAATCATTTAATCATAAGGAGATAATCCACTCAGTAATCTGAGCCCAGCAGTCTGCAGGTCATGGGGAATGCTTTCTGGCACTTGTCCTAAAGACCCAAAAAGTTCTCTAGAAACTGCTACTATAATGAAGGAAGCAGAGCGAAAGCCAGTAGCAAAAGACATTGGAGTTTGGATTTTTTTTTTTCTCTGATGATAACGTAACTCACTGGTTAAAAAAGAGGTATATTTCTTTTTTTTTTCCTTAATCTGTTAGAGAAAAATTGCCGTTTCTTGCAGAAAGAAGGGTTTTTCTGCAGGATATTTTTCTCCTCTGGCAGAACAGTTATGATGGCAGATTTTCAACCAATCCTGTGGTGATGACACCCCAGTTCTTGCAGTGGGGGAAGGAAAATATGTATCTTATAGAGGACATTGCACATTTTGAGTCTGATATTTATGTGGGTGCTTTTAGTGGTTGAAAAGCTCTTCAGTTATTCAGGGATGTGGAAACAGTGGTGCTTTACAAATCACATGGCTGTCATGAAATGGCTAATGAGCATCTATGTGTGTTTGCAGGTCTGTTGTTTCCACTGTCTTTGGTGCCTAGGGTGAGCAGTAACTAAATGCATCATTAGCCCAGTAACATTGGCAGAAGTGTCTTCCCAGGCTGAGCAGGGACAGTGTATGTTTTGGAAATGCAGGAGCCCAGTGTATAGTCATGCAATACAGTTTAGGTTAATGGCATACACATGACTTTTAACTGGTGCTCGCTTGATGGTGGTGATTCATGGAACTGTGATAACTCAGTTGCTTTGGCTCCAGTGATCAAATATAGTTTTTTGCTTGCTTCCATGAACTTTGAGGCTGGTAGTGTGCGATCCAACAGCAAATGGGAAGTACCTTGTCCTTCCACAGATTTCTCAGGTGGTCATGTGGGCTTTTTCTGTGCAGCTGTTCAAAGGGGATTTCTACTTTTTGCAGGGCCTAGAAGGAAATTTTCATGCAGCCTTGGAGGGAGCCTGCTCTGCAGCAGGACTGCCGTGTCTTTTGCACAGTGTACAGGGCTAAGGAGAGGTTTTTCAGTGGCCCAGTAGCAGCAGACCTAAGTTCTTTGGAACCATATGGAGTTGCTTAAACCACTGCCACCAGTGCAGTGAAAAGGGATGGAGATTTGGAATGGCCCTGTGGTGGAGTAGGGCCTCTCTTGTTCCATTAGGACCGTGCAGTCCTATTAGGAGAGCATGGTATGTTTGTCATCAGAAACCTAAGGACTACCTGGGAGGAACTGTTGTCTTTATTAATAACAAGAGTTCTTACCGTTCCTCTCTGACATAAAGATGGAAGAAATTATGTTGGTCATACGTTTCTCTGTTGAAGGCTTTTTGTGTATGCTACATTGAGGAATCATAGGTCAGCAGTGACAGCCTTCCACAAGGTTCTGTCCCTGGGACTTAACCAGCCCTTCCTGGTCATGTGGAGCACAGCGCAGGGGACAGTCTCAGCACTGGAATTCAGCTTGGCTTCTCTGAGCCTCCTGCTGCAAACAACCTGCTCAGCACCATGTACTGCCTGCTGCCTCTTGGATTTCATTGGCTTCTTCCTCCTCCTTAACACAAGGAGTTGTTCTCCTGGAACTGGGCGCAGATTCATCCCACGGGGCACAGAGCTGAGATCTCTGATCTAGGACTCGATATCACCTCTGGAGCCTCTTTTCCCCTCCATGAGCGAGTTGCTTCTGTGAGCATCATCTCACAATAATGCCGTCTCCTGGAGTGTTCAGTAGCAGTCATTGGAGTCCTTTCTCTCCCTGTCTTCCTGTGCTAGCAGATTTGTAGTTTTGTCCTTTAAGATGTGTTTGAACTGTGTTTGGGGATGTGCTATGCAGAGGTATTTATAATTAGCTTTAATCTAGCAAGGTCCAGTTGCAGTAGCAGTGTTGATGTGTTCATCACTCAAGCACATACCCAGAGTAGCCAGTATGGTCATGTAAGACACACTGCAACTCAAGCATTATATTTTCTCTGCTGTTTTTTTTATCCAAGATAAATAGATTATAGTTAGATATGCCTACCAGCAGCTCAAATAGGTGACCCTACTTGAGCACGGGGGTTGGACTAGATGATCTCCAGATGTCCCTTCCAACCTCAACCATTCTGTGATTTCAGTACATTAACATTCCATATCTGACCATCCTCCATGAGGCTTTTCCAGTTAAACTTATATCCTATTTGGAGATACTGGGACTACTCTTGTTTTGGACTGTAGTTAGAAGTATTCTTCCAATTAATGCAGTTATCCCTATAACATAAACATTTTGAGGAAGAAGCTAATTTTAGCCAAGCCCCTGATGTGCCTAGCTTCTGTCACTTCGAGGGTATCTGAAATATTTTCATCTCTTTGAAAAATCTTTTAAAAAAAAGATCCTTAACTCTGAACTATTTTTTATTCTGAAGTCCTATATAGGATTTTAATTTTGACTTATTCTTGAAGCTAACGTGAGATGCGTACCTAAATCTGCTAGATAGCTTTGAAAACTCAGAGCTGGTTTAGAGATGTGTACCTACTTTTTATTTTGATGATAACCCTCAGTAAGTTCAAAATTTAGTAATAGTGACTGACAGCTATTCTTGGAGGCAGCCATATCTCAAAAATACTGGCCTATGTTTCTATAGTCTTATTTATTTGTTCAGTTTTTTTTTGTCTGTGCAGTAATATTCATGAAGTCAGCAACATAAGAAAGTGAACAGGAGTGTTTTTATGTAGATTTGTGATACTGTACAAGTGCTTTGCGTGCTTATCTGAATGAATCAGTTGTGCAAAATTCTGTGCTCTTTCTGCCTTTGTGCCTCGGTACAAATTTATGTCTGATCAGTATAGCTCAACCTAAGTAAGTAAAATGTGGGGAGAAGTAATTCAGATGGAGAGTGTGTATTGTGAATTCCAGACGATCAGGAAACTGGAGCCCATCAAGACATTTTTGTCCTTTTAGAGTAGGACTATACTTGAACATGTCCAGGTACGTTTCCGTAACGAAGCAAAACTCACACAGCTAGGAAGGCTAATCGAATTCCTGCTGACAGCTCACTCCAAGCCCGGCAAAGGAACAGTTTCCATACCTCCAGTACTCAAACTGGATTTGATCAGAGGGGGAGCAGCCACTACTTTAAAATGTTAATTGCCATATGTCACAGTGCTACTTGTGCTTGGTGCATACCAGGCTACCTGCGGGTGGGTGTGACACAACTAGAATACAAGTCCAAAAGGTGCAAGCCGTAGCTTTGCAGAGGCCGAGTGCTTATCTTCTGGAGTATATGAGATCCTTTCTTTTTGTCTGCTTTCCAAACCACTCTCTGCTTATTTTACCTCTGTAGTTTCAGTCTTTCATCACCTGCAAGTCAGTGATGTTTTCTAAAGGCTGCAAGGAAAAAAATAAACCCCAAACAAAAGAAAACCCCATGTAGTTGCTCTCTCTGCCATGCCTCCTGTGGGTATTAATGAGAATGTCACTGACATTATTGCCCAGATGTGGAGGCTGCTGGTGGCAGGAGGAGCTGATTTCTGCAGAAGCAGGGAAGGGCCAAGGCTTCTCGATGCACAGATGCTTTCCATGACCATATGCTTAATTAAAAAGTAAACTCTCTGCCTGCTCTGCAGCATCAATATCTAGGCTCATTTCAAACAGGTATTTGCTTTGCTGGGTGCTTATGCTTCTAAGGGGTCTGCACGTGCTAGTGATTGTGTTTGTGCAGCTGTGCCTCAAACACTATGTGTCAGGTCCTGTTAGCATGCAGAACTGCCAGCTTCATTAAGGTAATTTTGCCCAAGGCCTTTTGTTTCCTTGTCTGGTTTAATGAGGAGTCAGCGCATCCGTCTGATGCCTCCCTGTGGCCACTTGGCTGCACAGCTTCCAGGAAGCTGCAGGCAAGCGGGGAAATGGAGCTGGCTTGGCCTCTCCCCATAGAGCTGCTGGGGCCAGAGAAGATGTTGCTATCTTCACCTACAAAGCCAAATACTGGGAAGGTGAAGCTGGGCTCCTAATAGCCTATTTTGGTGCTTAGACAAGTAATCTGACTTTTAACCCCCCCCCCACACACACACACAAAACCAAAACAAAACAAATTACTCTCTTTAAAATGCTCATCTCTTTTAGAAAGCTGTGCAATTTTGTTCATGCATCTGAAGGACAGGAACCTCTCATTAGCTTCTTCCCCTTCTCAAAACCTTGGTGTCTCAGTCAGAAGCCAAATCCCCATTGTAGCTGGCAGTGCTGCAGCAGACTCAGGAGGGATAAATGGGCCATGCACTCTGCAGCATGTTGGTGACACAGTGGCGAGGACAGCTTAACCCCCTTTTGTAGAACAGGCGCAGTGAAAGCAACTGGCAGGCAACCAAGAGCCCCCCTCCCTCCCTCCCTCCGGGGTGGAGTGGGGTGGGGGGGACAGCCTGAAAACGGGCGCCTGTATCCGAGAGCTCCAAATATCCATGCTCTAAAAAAACTCATTTAAAGCATCTGCCAGGTTGGGCCTGTTTGCTTTCTCTCTGCTATTGTCTCTAGACCCATTGCATGCCTTTTCCAAAGGGAAAGTGGTTCTGTGCCCCATTTGTGACACATACAACATCTTTAGTGGAAGCGAATGCTTTTTTCTACTTTTTTCAGGCTTTTTCTGCTTTTTCAGGCTTCCAGGTCCCAAGAGGAGTTAATGAAAGGGGGATTTCAACCAGCAGTCCCAGAATTTCTCACTAAGGAGTTAAGGGAACCCCTGAAGGAATGCACATCTATGCCCTGATCACAGAACCTTGTTCTCAGGCCCAGCAGGTTTTCAGACAGCCTTTTCATTCATTAAAGATGATCAAGGATGATGACAACTAATTATTAACCGAGAATCTTTTTGATTACTGGCTGCAAGAAAATGCCTGTAGGACCACAGGAAAACAGGCATGATGACAAGACACGGGCCCACTCTGCAGGCACATTGCATCAGAGCCTCTCCAGGTCCTGTAAGGCTGGTAGTTCCTGCCAGGCCAATACCTGGTTCCCTAAGAAGCAGCTGGACTCTGCCAGAGGGTGAAGCACAAGCAGGCACCATGCCAGCCCACAATTAGCTAGGAGAGGTAACGATAGCAGGACATAGTATGAGGGACTTCCATACTGCCTAAGACAGTGTGGACTGCACTGGGGACCCTGGACACATACTTTAGCTGTTATGCTGTGTTGCAAAAAGCAAAGCTTGTCATGGAGCCACTTTTCTCTGTCTGTGCAGACACATAGAGGAACTGGAGGCTTATTATCAGCTAATTACGGATTAATGATCCGCAAGTAGAATCACGAAGAAAATAATAATTTCCCAGCAGATATAGAATTATTCCTACTGGCACTTGAGGGATATTGTATGAAGTATTGCAGGTAATTCTGGTCTCATTTGAAAAAAAAGGAACTGAGATTCCAACAAAAAGCGACAAAGGCAAGTTATGAACATGCTCCAGAAATGGAGAGCTGAACATTCAAAAGTGCACTAGGATAATTTGATTTGACATAGCCAAAGTAAGACAGAGGAAATATGACTGTTACAAACAATAGAAGTTGCTCTAGGGAGGAAAAATTTCTTCCTGCTGTGAGACAGAAGCTGTTGGGTTGGCTGTTGAAAGGTGAAAGGAGGAGAGGGAAGCTCATGGACAGCCCATATGTAAGGGATGCAATAAAGACATGTCTGTGGTTCATACCCGTGTGAATTTTAGGCAAGCCAGTTTGTGTGCTGTTTGCAATACAGCTGGAGTGCTGTTGAGGGTAATAGCCTGCTGTCGAGGCTGGGTGGTGGGTGAGCAGTGAGGGCACACTGAGCTCCAGGCTGTGTGTTCAGGTTGTTACTGGTGCCAGTAAGGAAGCTCATGGTGCTGTGTCCATGTGTGCAGCTGCATCTCAACAGCATGAGAAATGTGAGCGAGGGCTCAGCTTGCTCCTGGAGGCCTTTGGCTAAGTCCTGAGTGACTCCACAAATTTCAGTGTAAGTGGGAGCTGTGTTAGTCTTTCCTTGGCTTTTGGTTAGGCTTCACATGCTTGAGTTGGGCTTCTGCTCTTACTTTTATCAGCAGAAGTAGCTGCACTTACTTCTGTTCACCTCAATGTAACTGGGTTGGCTGGGAAGTTCTTGTAATTACTTAGCACCAGGAAAACTGGAAGAATCCTCTAAAATGAAGCTATTTTATAAAACCACTAATTACTTCTACTGGCATAAAGTTGATGAGGTCCAGCACTAACAATGTTCTTTTTAAGTCTTTTTATTCCACATAGAGTCAATGTTCTTAGACCTGTGCTGTGCTGTTGCTGGTACATGGGAGACTGTTCTGTTGTTCCTACCTCTTGTTCAAAACAAAATCTACTGGAAAAAATTGCAAAGAGAAAAACTCAGCATTGGCCCACTGAGGATTTGCAGCATCCTGCCAGTACTTGTTATTTGCTGTGATCTATGATACTGCAAAGGCCATGTCCCTGGGTAGGAAATGTCTAATTGTATAAACAGACAATACTGGAAAGGAAAATAGTACCCAGGAGAGCAAGTAGCAGTGCATGAGAAATAATGGGCTCTATCACTGTGATTTTGTTGGGCAAAGTAACCTCAAAGATTTCTTTAAATAGGCCAGAGATGTAACTGCTACATTGTCAGTCCGTACTGTGCTTGCCAGATAGAGAGCAGGTATTAATAAAGCCATTTCTTTTTTAGAGCATACATTCCTTTAAACTTTGGCTCTACAGTACTTGTTCTAGCATGAGTTAAAGCAATAACCAAAGTATTTCTCTGCATATTCATGGACATTCCAACAGAAATATCTGTGGGACTGCGTTTGTGGCCCTTTTGTGGTCATTTTCTCCCAATTTCAGTCTCCTGAAGAACAAATATTGAATAGATATGTTTTCTGAAAAGCCTTAGAAGATTTGATCCTGCAGGCTATTTTTAGTGCTTGCTGCAGAGTTAGGGTGTGGGACTGTGAAGTCCATGGAAATTTCCTTTTCTCAAGCAAGCAACTAGCCCATACAGCACAATGCATTAGCATTAAAATGGAATATATCTCTTGACATTAATGCTGTGGTAGGAAGTTGTATGCAGTCTGCTTCCTACATTAATTTCCTATTTTATAGTACAAATTACAAATGATGGGTTTGCATGACTGACAGAGCAAGAACTGCTCAAGGCAACAAAAACAAATAGCTATGCATAACAGTGTGAGTAAGGACTTTCACAGCTTGCTTCGAGACAAATGAACAAGCAGATCAGAAAAAGGCCAAGCTAGTTAGCTCATGTTTTTCTTTGTAATCTGTGCACCTACATTACCCTGCAGGTTGTAATATCCAGAGTTGTTGTGGCATTACATCTTTCTATGTGTTGGCCTTTAGTGCTTGACCATGAACCCAGAGGCGCTCACCAGATTTTGCTGGATGCACGTTTAGACAGCTAAAGAGCAGAACCTGAGCTTTCCAGCTCTTGCTGTTTGTACATGACAAGTGTAAAGGTGGATGGTAAAGGGGCAGAAGTTGCCTCCCTTGTTATAAATCCTGTACATTGAGCAATTGCAGGTCCAGAATTTGCCAGCTGCCTCCTCCCACTTCTGAGTGCGTCCTGACTTGCAGGGAAAGGACTGGGCTAGGAGAAAGGAGTATGTAAGAAGATCTTTCCTGTCCTTTACAGGATGGAGAAAGGAACCAAAACCTCTGACTTTAAAATACCATTTGTCCCCATGAGTTTTAACAGGACTATAATGGGACCCACTTGACAGGGACAGAGGTTGACTGGATGGAAGACAGCAGGACATGAGAACACTGTATGATTCACTGTAAAAACAGGGTCAAGATGGTTAATGATATCAGCTCCAAGGTTCTGGTCAGCTTCTGCCATGGCTGTAAATGACCTGCTTGAAAAAACTATCTTTTCTTGCCATGCTGTTGCCTGGCCCACTCTGCCAGGGAGGGTAAACGGTGCGGCTCTGCACCCTCCATCACCGTTAAATGAGTGATTTATTCCACCCTGTTGCTGGTTGCATTTTTAGCGGGGAGTGAGGGTGACCTTGGTACATACTCAGTTTTCTGGAGTCTGTAAAGCAGAGCGAGGTCTGTAGAGGTGGGTAGGCATTTTCAGTATAAGTTACAGACCTTTGCCTTTAGTAGCAGGCAGCTCTACCTTAGAATTTACACTTGGATTCTCTTTGTATGAACCATGACAACTGTGAGCTACAAAGGGGAGAGACGGATTAAATTAGTGCTGGGAGAACAACAGATCTGGGGTTTCTTGCAGTGCCAAAAGGTTAGGAGGGGAGGAATGAGTTTTTAGCACCTAGTCAAGTGTTTGACTTAAACATATGCAGAGAAAAACATTTTACTTGCTTTTGATTCTTTCAGATTTTTTTCTCAAGCTAACACTGCCAGATGGCACAAAATCACCAAACATTCTGGTCAAACAAAATCCAAATGTGTTTTTTTTCAAATGTGGAGATGATCACACAGAAGATTTTGTTGGCCTGTAGCCTGCAGCACTAGGGCGCCCATGCTCTGTGCCAAAGCTGTCAACAGTGCGAGAACTCATGAGCCAGTTATAATACGAAGGCAAAGCCCTGCGAAGTACAGTGCAAAGCTGTAACACCTTAACAGGAGCAAGTGGTGGACCTGAGGAGGTTAAAGAGCTTTAATATTACTGGAGAAACTCTCTCCTTAGAAAACAGGCTTGGAGTTGCTGGTTCATCTCCCAGCACGTGTGCTAGATCTGCTGTGGGCAGCAAGTGGGCTGGTGCTGTGGCATAGTGGAGGCTGGCGTGTGTGTGTCCGTGTCCCTGTGAGCACCAGGTGGCAGTGCTCTGCCTGCATTACACAGTCGGTCACTGCGGCTGGCAGCGGGTTCCTGGGCTCCGCGGTGCCTCTACGCTGCACGGAAGGGTGTCTGGGGCGCAGGAAAAGATCCTGCTTAGGAAATACCAAGGTTTTCCTAGCATAGTCCTTTAGCCCCTGCCTTTGAAGGTGTTGAGCATCTCTCTCCACCAATTTCAAGGGGATGCGTATTTCTCAAATTTGAGCTGAAACCATCTATTTATTTCATGTTCCTGTTCAACAGAAAGCAGCTCAGGTTTCAGTGTCTGAAGTATGACAAGTTTCTTGCAGATATGGCCAAGGTGCTAATTTGCACACAGCAAACCGGGGCTGCTGGGCTAGGGAGCAGCCGGGGCTGCAAAATCTTTCTGGTGGGAAGCGGGGCAGCGAGCTGCCTGGGCTCTGCCGGGCCAGTCAAGCCGGGCTGGAGTAGATCCCGTTGTTTCCCTTGCTCCTTTTGAATATAGGTGTTCAGAGAAGCATTTCCTGCTTCCAGCAACGCTATTTTCCCCAAGCTGACCCTACAGCAAGTCCTAGCCCATAGCAAAATCTCCAAAAGTAGTTCTGCTGCCAGCAGGAGGCCCAGCTCCTTGCGGCAGAGCAAGCAAACAGCAGAGGGATGTCTGGAACTAGCGACTGTATTAGGAAGATGCTTGAGAGGTGAATGCGATCGAGCTCTCAGCGTGGTGTTTGGGGAAGGATGGCATGCAGACGCCCCAGTTTAAATGGATAAAGACCTTCTAACCAGTTGTTAAAAACCTTCCTCTGCATTTAACATCCAGGTCCTGTGACCTTAGAGCCAGCCTAGATTGGCTAATGCCCAGTGTTTGCTGATGGCATCTCAGCAACCTGTTAGCACATGCTTCTGGGTCAGGGCATACCCCACAGTAACACTTCTGTTGTTGCCCCAAGAGGGGGATGTCCTGCTTGTACAGCCATGCTGCAGCTCCACTCTGGGAGCTGGTGTAGCTCCTCCCAAAGCCTGTGATGTGCCCTGGCAAAAGCTGCCAGCTTGAAAACTGTAAGCACCAATGTCACACACGGCTACGGCAGCCCTCCTCCTGGCTCCCTGAACATTGAGTCCTGCAGGGGCTGGGCTGTTGAGGTCTGCATGTCAGATGCCCATGTGCAGAGCAGTGGGTTTCATGGAATTCCTGGCCTGACTTTTTTACTTCTGCCCTTGTCCACTGCTGTCCTTCAGTGCCCTGAAACACTGTTGTGCTGTCCGAGGGGAGAGACTAGAGCTCAGTTAGCCTGTGGTGTTTCATGGTGAGCTGGCACCCCCAATGTTTATAATCTGCGCCTAGGCTGCAGGAGGGGGAAAAACTTCCATGCTATCCAGGTGGCGGCAAGCAGCTCTGTGAGCCAGGGCCATCCTCTCCGGGCGCAACTTTGTGACCGCGGGGCTGCCCCCCGCCGCGGCTGGGGATGCCTGCGTGGAGGCCTGGCCGTGCCGGGTGCAGGGAGCGCTGCAGCGGTGCCGCACGCGCGGGCCTGGCTGCCGGCCGCCCCCGCCTCCGCTGGGCGGCACTGCCGTATCGCAGCCGCCTGCTCGCCTGCAACGCTGCTGCTCTCATGCGCCGGTGGGACCGGCTGGATTGCTCGGGGTGCCGCCTCTGGCCTTGGAGCACGGCAACGGTGTTAGCTCCTAGCTGCTGAGAGGTCACAGCCAGATGCATTTGCGCTTGATATTATTGATGTTCGCAGGTGCACAAATTGTGCCGTGGGATGCTACGTTGTCCCCAGGAGCACCCTTTCTAGCACAACTTGATATTTGGGGTTTTGCCCTACCCAGCTGTTTTCCAGTGCTGGCTTTGAACCCCAGGGGTGTGAGAGGGAACCAGCTGCTGTCAGCCTCTCTTAATGCCTACAGTCAAAGGATTAGTTACGTCCTGCTCCTCTCCACTGGCTCCGCTCCTTGCAAAAGCTAAGAGCTTACTACTGCTCATAGGGTAGTTGCTTAATTTATAACGGGAGACATGCTAGAGTTTGTCTGTAAGGACAACTCTGAAATCATGGGGTGAAGGTTACAGATTCTCTTTCTTGTGTTAAAAGATGACTCCACAAAGAAAAGAAGTAGGATAGATTGAGTGAAGTCTCTGCTTAACCCTGTCTCAGCTCTGCAGCAGTTCATGGGCTCACTAGGTACACATAGTTTTAACTCTTCTTACCGGCTAAGCGTGAGGTAAGCTGCAAATTTTACAGGTGTCTCAAGGTGTGGTTTTGTTCTCCATAAAAGATGAAGAGACAACTTGTGCAGTCCCAACACAGCTCTAAATATCTACTCTTCCCAAAAGAGTCTGGGGCATGGAGGATATAGCTCCCCTGTACATTAGGGCAAAAACTTGGATGTGAGGTGACACCCATGACTCAAGTGTAGGGAGAGAGGGCAAATATCTGCAAAGCCCAAAGTTCAGCAGTGGGGCAAGAATGCTCCTAGTAACCCCACCTTCCCAGCCTATATGTTTGTTAGCTTCATGTGCTTGATGAGATAATGAGCTGCTGTCCTTAACCCTTCTCCTCTGGGAAGATGTAAAATGAGCTGGACATTCTCAGCCTGGGTCTATCAATATTGACTGGTGGTGGGAGGAGTGATTTTGATGAGACTTGCTTCACAAGCTGTAAGTTAAGAAGCAAATCACTGTTCAAGTAGACGCCAAATTCAGGTGTCTTCTGTGACAAGCCCCTGGGAGGCACTTCTGCCCCAAGGCTTGGTATCATCTCAGAGCTGACACAGGTGGTGCTGTCTGTGCAAAAGGGCCTGATACAGGTACCAGCCCACTACTAGCTCTGTCACACAAAGAACTGAAAGTCTAGAAAAATGTGCCAGTATAGAAATAGTGTCCTATGTTAATTGATGTGTCTTTTGAAAGCACTTGCAGATGTTAATAATGATGATAATCAGGGAATGGGAGGAGAGGGAGACTTCAAAAAAGACATAATTTAACATAAAAATCATTAATGGTGTACTTCCTGTGCAAATTCAGGGGTGCATGTACCCATCTGGACTGATGTAACTATAGGCTGATTTTTATCCTGATTTTCTTAAATCCATGTGGTTCTCATTGTGGATATCTACATGTCTTTTGGCATGAAGAGTGTGCACTACTACTGTCTGCTGCCAGAGACAGTAGCTGGCTTTTCTTGTCTCTTGGTCCAGGTATCAGTGGAGGTAGATGGTCAACCCTGGGGGACAGATACAGACTGATTAAAAGAAAATGACAGTTGTTTTCTTCTCATTTGGCTGGTGATTCATGTACTTTGCTCAGTTCAGGCAGCAAAGCTGGTGCGGTCAGTTCGTCTTTCACAGCAGGCTCTCTCCCTTTCGAGTTCACTTATCTGGCTGCTGCCCACCTCTGTTGCCTATCAATCACAGATTCTCGTGTCCTGCGATTTTCTGATTTTCTGTGTTTGCTACCAAAGGAAAAATTCAGATAAATACCTAGCCAGCACTGTTTCCTGTGGAAAGGGGGGCAAAGTAGGCTTGATGTAACTCACAGATTAATGGAAACAGAACTGGAAGCTGAGAAACTTCAGCTCAGCTGCTGCATTGTGTTGTGATGATCAGTGTGCTCAATGGAGCTGAAATCCGTGTTGGACTTGGAGAAGAAATGAAATCTTTTCCAGTCAACCTAGGGAGTTTTACTTTCTTCCGAATCAATGCACTTTAAAATTCTGCCAAGAGAGACAAATTCCCTGGATATTTTGTAGTCTCTCCCTCCCCCCCCCCCCCAAATAAAATAAATAAAGTTGGAAAGCTTATTTTTTCCCCAAATTAGCTTTTTAAGGGTTAAATATTCTGCAGATGAAGCAAGATTAATTTGAAGCAAAATAAAATAGTTTGATGAATCCAATATAGTTTTCTAGTTCTGTAATTCATATAATTATTTGGAGGGGAAAAAATGGTGATCCAATGCAATATTTTCTATTTTTATCATTTTATATTCTCCCTACAAAAATCAAAACAAAACAACTTGTAGAACTTCTAAATTTGCCTACACCGAGAGGTTAATTCTATAGCCTTTTGGGACACTGTCACTTTTGCCATCAAGTTGTAGTCAGATCCCGTAGTGGTTTATGCAGGATTTTTACTCAGCAGGATGGAAAAGGATCTTTTCCAGTAGGAAATATTTCCATATAGCCACAGTACTTCACAGGAGCAAAAGGACTGAACTTCCTTTCAGTATACTGCAAGGACAGGGCTTTTCTGGTACCTGTCTAGCAGTTCCCGCCTGCTTGCAGGCAGCCATGGGTGCACAGGCTCACGTCTGCCCCAGCCTTCCTCGGCACCTCTGTCTTCCTCCTCTTTCTAGGCTGCCAAATTCTTGTATCTCTGCACCGGATGCAGAGGGACTGTGGCACAAAAAAAAAAAAAAAAAAAAAAAAAAAAAAAAAAAAAAAAAAAGTGCTGGTGGAGCAAGGTGGCAACCTTGTCATTTACAACTGAGACAGAAATCCTGAGAGTTGTAAATATGCTGAAATAGCTGGAGAGTGGGGAGAGTGTGACCTGTGGGGCCGAGGCTCCTCTGCGGAAGTGATGCCGAGTGCTCTCTTTGTAGCTTTGCAGGGAGAGATAAAATATGACAGGGTCATAGCTTGTAGGGGAGAGGAGCAGAGCTGGATGCCGATGGGACAGGATGAAATGTGTCAGCCAAAGAGCGTGTTGATTCTTTTGGAAACAGAGCAGGACAGGATGGTTCCTGTCAGGCTCCGTGAGCACTGGAGAGGTGCAGCTTCCTGCATTGGGTGAGAGTCACCCCAGGATCCCTTTCCAGGTCTGCAGAAATCGTACCTGGGCCTGGGTTGCACCTCCCCTGGGCCAGACACTGAGACCCTCAGCAGCCAACCTTCCCCCTTATGTATCATGGCTGTCTGCAGGCATCCAAGCTGGAGAGCTGCAGCACACCAGGGGCTTTCAGTAGCACAATCAGCTCCCATGACCAGCTTCCTGCGTGCTCCCAACCAGCTGTTTCCCACCAAAAGTTTCCAACCACTCCTAAAAAGCATGGTGGCACAGCCCAGCCATGGTGCTCACTGCTCGTGGGAGTCTCCAGCATCCTTCTGCTGCAGGTGGCTGACCAAAGCTGCCTAGCTAGGACCACATTTTTGCTCGGTATGTTTGTGTCCTGTTTTTCTTCTTCAGTTGTTGTGAGCCTGGGATGATGTTTGATAAATCTCACCCTCCATTGGGCACCTGAAATCAGTTTAACCCTCCTGAAAAGTTTCTTCATAAGCTTTCCTATGGTGATGCCTCACAAAAGAAGTATTATCTTGTTTTATGTATGGGAGGAATTTGAAGTGTAGGAGAGCTGTGTGCACACCTGTGGTCACTCAGCAGGTTGGTGGCTGACCTGGGAGTAAAACTGAAGTCTGTTAACTTGGTGCTTGCTCTAGTCAATAAGGATGATTTGCAATATTTGTGTCTCACTAACTTCAGTGCTGTGCTTGTGGAATAGGCAGAAAGACTGCTCAAAAACCAGTCTAGGTTTAGAGCTGGCATAATTGTAATTCCTGCACTAACAAAACTGGGGGGGGGGATGGGAAGAAGATACAAATCAGAAAATTATAAGTTATTACAATAAAAGCCTAAAGTGCCAGAGGCCAGAAGTGTCATTGTGATTTGAGTTCTATTTTGACAGTGTCCTATTACATTGTATAAGAGTTCGAACATATGCAAGAATATCTTGGTTGCTAATTATCTGATTTGTGATATGTAACTAATGTGTATTTGTTGTTCTGCCATACATTATGCAGTAGCAATTCACTTCTAACCTACATTAACTGGCAATATAGCAGTTCAGTGCCGAAATTAAAGGCATAAATATAAGTTTTACTTAGGCTGAGTAGTAGCTATGTTGAGAGACTAGCAATCCTAGTCAGTGGATCCCTTCTGGGATGATGTAGGTCACTTGAAGCTCCTTCTCTGAACCATCTGCAAATGGAGCTCACCTTTTGCCTGTGTAGATTTCTGTGGTGTATATCCAAAGGTAAATGCTTAAGCAGATGTTGTAAATTCCCTGCTTTGCCATAGGCCTATGGGTCCACAGTTGTTTCTGGACCAGTGGAGAAGGCTGACATTTAGCATCCCTTACAGTCAGCTCCAAGAAGTGTCAAGTCTGGAGAAGAAGCACTTTTAAATAGTTGATGGGGAAAAAACATGTTGCAGCTCACTGCAGACTTCTGTGAGAGATTTTAAATTCAACCAGCTCTTCAAGGGTGTCATTTCTATCCTTGTTGGTACTTTGTCTCCCTATCTCACCCAGTCCAGCAGAGTACACCCCAAGATGATACTGGATATTCCCAAAGTACTCGATGAGCTGAAATGAAATATTCAGACAGATCTGGTTACCAGCTGGCAGGGGAGCCTCCACACGCAGGAGGGATCAGCCTGACAGCTTACCTATTCTGAAATGAGTTTATGGAAAATGTTGTCCCTGCAGACTGCACCAATCGATAGCAAAGATCTGCAGGAGTGGCTTTCAAATTAGATAAGCTTTTGGGCTGATGTTTGAACGATAGTAACAGTATAAACACTTGACTGAATACCCTCCTGTCATTACATTCCTAACAAAGCTTACATAAGAACGTTTGTATTTTAGGAGTTTTTATTTTCTTTCTCTTTACTTAATGACACAATTAAATAAAAACATTCAGTAATTACTCTTGTTTGTTGTAATTCATCAATTAAATGAGTGAGGCTATTGGGGTAAAGATGTTAGAAGCATTATCAAAGATTAAAGAGACAGTGTTCATTTAAAAATCTATTGAGTGTGCATTAAATATTTCCTTATTCCTCGAACATTAAAAGGGGATGTTTTAAAGACCTCTGGTATTGGTGGTACGTGGGAGGAGAAGGATCTCACGGCTCCTGCTGTTGCAGACTGTGTCACAGCATCTTTTCAAAAGGGAAGGAGGGGGCAGAATGAGAGCATGAGGGCAGGATGAGGATGAGATGTGCCCAGTAGTCCTTTTGGAAGTGTCTTACTCCTGTTATTGCTAGAAACCATGTCTAATTTCTAGTCTAAATTTATTCTTGGCCAGTTTCTAACCATTTGCTCTTGTGCCAGCATTGTCCTTCAGCTTATCTGTCCTCTAGCTGCTGTAATTTATGCCCTGTTTACGTTTCTTTCTGCCTAAGCAATGAAGATCTATGAAACATGTCTATTCTGCTTTAGTTTGTAGCCAGTTTCACTTTCTTAATTGCTCCAGTGCCAGGGTTTCAAGCAACACAAGGGAACATCCTTTGTTTTAAAAAGAAAAGCTTTCATTTAGGCTGTGTAATATTGTGGGTGTATTTTCTGTTTGATTGAAGGTTTGTGAAAGCTCTATTTTTTAAATATAATTGAGAAGCTGGGCCAAATTCAATATGACAGAATTCATGTGAAATGATTAAATAAATAACAACAGAAAGAAGACTTTTCAGACCCCTGCTTTATGCCAGGGGTCAGAAAGAAAAGTGATAGGGTGGCATTTGTTGTTGGAGCTATCCAAGTGCAAATAATAAGGATTATTTACCAGGATTAGCATGTAGTCTTTTCTAGAAAGAATGTCTGGTGCTTGCCTGTTATGCTGGCTGTTTTTTTCTGTTTGTTTGTTTGTTTTTTAAGCGGAACTTTGCAGAATGGAATCAATCTGGTGCATTTAGTAAGGGCTAGAGGTGGTGAATGCTGCAGAAATGATCTCATGCACATCCCAACTTCAGGACAGATCATTAGGAGTGCAAGGGGTTGAGGACTGAGCTTTTTCAGGGGGTCCTTGGACTGTCAGTGAGATCTGGAAGCCCAGTTCATTCATGTCCGTTTTGAAAAATCTCAGCCTCTGTTTCTAACTCATGACAGTTAAGACTTGCTGATGAATAACAAGGACCTAAAAGTTGTTGAAGGTGATGAAGTATCTATGAAATATGCTCCTCCACAAGGACATGTTTGCATATATTCCTTTTACTGCTACTGTTTTCAGACTTCCTTACATACATCTTTAATACAGCAGGAGATATTGCACTGATACCTACAAATCTTCAGGCTTAATTTCTCAAATGCCTGAGTTTGTCATGAAGAAATTGCTGCAGGGTTAAAAGTAGCTCTGTTTCTTAGTCACTTCTTTGTCAAATCAGTCTTTTCATAGGGGGGTACCTTCTTGCATCCCACACCTTACAGCATGTGAGGGGACCTAGAGTGGGTGTTGGAGGCACCGGTTTTTAGAAGTATCTCTAGTAGAGAAATGAAGAAATAATATGACTGCCCCCCAGCACTGAGAAAGCAGCATGTGTCATGGACACTCTTTCAGAGCAGAAAGATCCTAAAAGCCAAGCAAATGGGTATCAGATTCTGCATGAGGCTTATGACAATCAGCCAGGGAAGAGAGAGCAGCCTTGGAGTCATTCTCATAACTGACCTGCCCGAGCTTCTGTCTGGGAGGCATAAGCCAAGCCTTCTCATGGCTAAGACTACTTAGCACATTTTGTTCCAGTTCCTTTGAATAGGGAGGTTTTCCAAGAATCCAGAGCCCATGGAGCTGCTGAAGACTAGAGGCACCAATCAGGTCTACCTCTACTGAGGAACAGAAGCCTTGGAAGCTAGATGGCTTCATAAAAATAACTTTTTGCATCCTGTTCCCTGGTGCAGAGGATCAGAGACTGCAAGAGTATCAGAATTTCAGCTTCTCTGTCTCCCTGGCTCTCTTTCAGCTCTGAAGGATGCTCTGTGGGCAGAAAATCCCAATGTGTCTATAGAGCTAATGGGTCAACTCTACATGGAGTGCTGATGATTTCTGTTGCCATATTGCCACCTGTACCCAGCGCGATGCCATGTTCTCCTTAATTACTGACAAAAATGTCTCTTCAGAAGCCTCCCAATAATTACTCAAGCATCCACTTAAGTAGCTTTTAATTTAGACTTCCCACCCTCCCACACTCCTACAATTTCTAATTGCAAAGCACAGCTAGTCTTGTGAGTAAGCTTCTGCCAAAAGAAATTCAAATAACTTGCTCCCTGGTTTATACTACTTTGCATGAACAATACTGAAAGCTTGATGAGCCCATAGCATCTCAAAAGATGGTATTTCCAATGGACTAAAGCAGAAGCATTCAATCATAATGAAAGATGAAAGCTCTTATTGTGGGTTTCCCTGCATCTGACAGCACTTGGCAATGCTGTTGCACCTTTTGTTGGAGCGCTGCATGCTGCCTTGCTAGCTCTAGTAATGAGGCTCCCTGCTACCCCTGGCATGGGGGCTGGTGCATCACACAGAGCTGACAGCTGCCCCAGAAGTGCCTACAGGTTCCTGTAAATGCAATGGGACTGGTGACAAGGAAAGACCATGGCCATTGTTTCAAGTGCCACAGGAGGGGCAGCTGACACTGCCCCAGAGAGTGATGAGGAAGGAGAACTTCAGAGGACAGTTTGGGAAAGGAGCATTCCCAACTTTGCAACACTGTTGTGGGATAAAGAGGGAAATTCAGGGGGATCATGTCCTCCCATCTCAGAGGACCCAGCTACATTCAAAAGAGAAGACTTTGGGAAGTGGCTTTGATGGGCAGGCAGGGGCCATGACTTGTTGATATGTGTGTGCTGGAAAGACATTGCACTCTCCACCCATTTCTGCTGTTTTACAAGGGTGGTCTCTGGATACGAAATTCTATCAATACATTGTTATCTGTAGCAGGGCTCCAGTAACCATTTAAGTAAATAGTGGTTTTTGTGTTATGTAGTGTAGTAAGACCAGAGAGACACTAACTCTTTACTTGAAGTGGCAAAGAAACATATACATGAAGAAAAGACAGGCAAACGAGCAGGCAAGGCCAAACAGAGAAGAGGAAAGAAATTGTGTAGTCCAGGAACTCCTAGTCCAAGGTAGGATCTATAGAGAGGCTAAGAATAAAGGAAGCAAGGAAACAAAGTTGGCAATGTCCAAAAACTATTCTTGGAAAGCCCCAGAAGAGCCTTACAAAGTGGTTAGCACTGCTGTTGCAACTCTGCTTTGAGCAATTCTGGCGTTCAGCAGTTAGAGGGCAGAAAAGGCCAAAGATGCAATTCGCATGTGAGAGACATATTAGCGATACAGGTTGGGAGGCTGAGATGAGTGCCTATAGAAGATCCATCCTAACAATCTGTAATGGTGCTTTTTTTCCTGTGAAAAATTCTGTTCTGTCAAAATTGCAGGAAGGAGAAAGGAAACAGTCATTTCAGAAGAGCTTGTAGTACAGCAATATGAAGGTCCAGTTTCATGCACCTGCTCTGCCTAATGCAGAAACAGAGACTTGAGTCTTGGTCTCAAGAGTGGGGAGAGTGCTCATCAGCTCTCCTGCAGCAGTATGCTTTCTTGCTCTTTTGACATTTCACAGTGAGATCCAAAAAGTCTCATTTTCATTCCTTGTGGGGAGGAAACCTAACTTTGAAACCTTAAGATTTTTGCAAAGTGGATTTCCATTCATATTAGCTCTAATACTGAATGACAGTAGGTGAGTCTCAGAAGTCAAATGGAAGAGACTGTTTGTGATTGCATAGTCTAGTCTCCTGTTTTACTCAACTCAGGACTCCATAGAGCAGTCCTAGAAAGTTCTCTGTGATAGGAATATCAATAAGACAAGAAATTCTAGAAAAGTGAGATTTGGAGTATACATTGGGAAGAGCCTTTCTCAGCTGAGGGTGGTGCAGAGAAACATTCCCAAGGGACCCATGGGATTTCCACTGCTGCAGGTCCCTGAAGCAGGGATTGGACGAACCTTGTCAGCGATGATTAAGGTACTGCTGGCACAGTACAGGGGTGACCTCTCCAGGGTCCTTTGTACCCTGTGTGCTATGATATCAGCTCATTTATTTCTGAAAGAGGTTGACTATTAGGGTAAAATGATAGAGAATCCATCAGAACTCTTGCCATATAATTCTCTTGATGAATTGCTGTTACTATTAACAATAAACATGAGCCTTGCCTTGACTTATAGACTCCATGTCTCATTCTGACTTTGCTAGATTGAAGAGCCCCTCCTTTCAAAAATGTTCGTATTGAGAAGTGAGATATTTATCACTCAGGGCCAAGTCACCTCTATCATTCTCTTGGATACAGACTATCTCAAGCATTTTTTCTAATGCAGCCAGACTTTCAGCCACAACAAACTTTAAGTGGATACAGTATTAGCAGGCAAAGTACAGCTGAGTAACAAGAGCATTTTCAGAGTGGCCTTGTGTGAATCCCCTGTAGCTGTATTTATTGTTGCACTAAGCAGACTGAATTGCTCAAGTCTCTTGCTATACAGATGTTCTTTGTAGACCTCAGGCCTCCTGCAGCTATTTTCTGATCCCTTCTTATTTGGCAATGTCCCTTCTGAAGTACACCAGCTGGATTTTGTGAGTTTTGTGATAATAGTGTTTGCAACATTGGGTACAAATGTAATAGAGCATCTCGGCTTCTACTCCGCGTTAATACTGCTCATATAGCCAATGGCAGCTTAGCTGGAGGCTTGTGGAGAAAGCTCCTGCTCAGTCATATATCTCTCATGACTCCCAAGTCCTAGGCAGAGTCATTGCTTTCCAGAAAACAGTGCCCAGTCTTAAATTAATATAGCCTGCACTCTTTGCCCCTGGAGGTTTGATCTTATAGCCGCCTGCATTAAAATGAAACTTGTTTGTATGCACTCAGTTTCCCAGTCAATTCAGTTTAGTCTCTTCGCTAGATCTGCTGCAATCATTAATTATTATTCCATTATTTTTTGAATCCTTGGCTAACTTAGATTTGTTTCCAGGCCATTGAGATCTTTATTGGTAGTTGGATCAAAATAACCATTTGTGGGACTGAGTGGAGAGGGGATACTGGATTTGATTTTACTAGGCAAAGGGAAAAGGTGATATATTGCTGAGGAGAGAAAGAAATGATAATAAAAATAGCAAGAGGTGTGTTTTGGACCAGGGGTGTATGTGGGGGAAGTGATGTGTTCATCCAGTTCCTTTTTACCTCGTGCTTTATGTCAGTGGAAGATGAGGGAGTCTCCAAAACTTGTCCTAGCTGTATGGCACCTGTAATTTGTTAGTTATGTTAGTGTTGAGCATGTCCCTACAGTATGGGGGAGAAGTAAGCAGGTTTGGTTAAATGAGATGCAGTCTGGATGCATGTAACTTCAGAGGCATCCTGAGAGCAGGATTAATGTCCTAGCACTCCTGTTCTGCAAAGCTGGATGAGAGTTGCTGTACCAGGTTTTGTCAGAGTCACTGTGCTTCCCATGAGCTCCCTGAACCACAAGGAGTCTTTGTCAAGTGACAGAGTAATAGGCTGCCCCTTTGAAGCACTGCTCTTCCAACCCTGCAGGATTTGAGATGTGGCTTGGCTAAGGCTGAAAGTTCTGAACTCCTTATAGATTTGGAGACTGCATAAAGAGAGAAGGGACAAGTTTGGGGTCAGAGAACTTTCCAAGGCCTCTTTAGGTCTGGCAAAATCCATTGTGTACAGATAGAGAGATTTATGGGTGGAAGCAAGAGGGAACTTGTTATTTCATTTTGACAGTTTCTCTGTCTTCCTCTCCTGCTCGGTGTATACCAGTACAATACCTGTGCATTAACAAAGTTAGTGTCATTTGCTGAGAAACTTAAGGCCCCACAGTCCTGCTGGAGGAGTGTGATAGGGGTTTTATTCTCCCTCCCTTCCGTCCTTCCTATCATTCTCAATCATGCAATCGAGCTGTTTTGCCTCAGCCAAGATCTAATCAGGAAGGATTTGTTTGACTTTCAGCAAAGTCAACTTGATGGAAACTTTAAATTGAAAGTCTTCTCCCCACACACTTGAAAATGATTTTAGTTGGAATCACCGTTTGGCTGTATGGCTACAACGTGAGAAGGTTTCGCAGTATGAGCAGCTTGCTTTCCTCACACGGAGGAGGGAAGCACCACGGCTCCCTAGATCTCCTGAGCCCTCAGGGTTTGCTTGCAATTGACTGAATGCCACACTCCCCTCTCCATCCAGACCAGATCACCTTCGAGCAAGTGAGATGTAAAGTCAGACAAAATCAAGTTCAATGCCCATGGGAAATGGGCACTTACCGCATTATTGAAAGTTTAGGCCAAAATGTGCTACAGGCTGTCAGTCATGTAAGACTCAAAGAGAGAGATAGGGAGGGCTGATCCGTCCTAGGAAGGGGAGGATTATTAGGAGTTGTCTTGTTCACGAAAATGGTGCTATAAGGCCTGGAATTAATTTACAGAATGCCCTCTGTAAACTCCAAGTCTGCACAGCAAGCAGCAAAGCTCTCGATTCCCATCTTGAAGGGTCAGTCTTGTGGGCAGCCTCAGTCGGGAGGAGTAGCCCTGCACACATCCACAACAGTTCTGCTAACACAGTTGCTGCTGATGGGGTGCACACAGCTAACCATACTCTATTGATCTGACTCTATTAGCTCTACTTTCTTTTTGTGTAAAATATACAAATCTCTTCCTTTCTTGAGTTAAAGGACAGGACACATGGAACAAAACTCTGCCTTTACCTACCTATAGGCGTTTCTGGTAGCTAATGATGTAGTTCATCTGGTTTTACACCGCTGTGTTTTGGGTGGGAATTTAGTATGGTGTGTCTGAGTGGCGAGTAAGTCAGTTGCCCTCCTGCTAGGTCTTCTAGCTCTTCTCTGCTCCCTGGAAGAGAAAGGGCAAGCTTCAGAGAGAGAAGAGCATGGACTGCATGTTCGTTCTCAGGCTTACAACTGGGATTGTTCTGTCGTGGCTATTTCACCTATTTCTACCTCAACCCCTTGCTCTGCGTTAAAGGCACAGAAGATGTGCTCTTTTTGTCTTTTTCATGTGTTGTTATTATACACATAAGATCTGGGATGAAATCTCAGGTCCACATGCTCACTTCCCTTGCAGTTCCTTCGAGGCCCTGTGGTAGGGCTATCTATGTGGCCAGAGATGAAAAAGACTGTAAGGAGGCAAATGAAGGGAGCTATTGGATGGGAGCGGGGGAGCCCACTGAGGAAAAGGAGTGTGTGTCCATGTGTGAGGAAGGGAGGCAGCCACTTGTCCTGTCTTTTAGTCTTCCAAATTCAGCAGCTCTAGTAGAGGCAAGGAGATGCTCGAGTCTCCTTCCCATATGCTAAGATGGGTGCTTCTAAGTCTAGAGTACCTGGCTGGATGAGTGTCCCTCACACAGGAAGAGAAGGCTCTTAGCTCTGCCTCGTACAAGATTATCTGCAAATAAAATGCCTATCCTTTCACTGCTTCTTGTTTGTTGACCCCTTAGTATGGCCTCCTCCTTGCATTGCCTTAATACTTGAAGTGCAGTGTGGGAGCTGTCATTGGGCAGGTGTTTGCAGGCACTTTTGCTTGGACTCCTGCCACTAATGAGGCACAACTAAAGCACATCATTGAGAGGACAGGATTTTTTCATATCCTGATCCCACTGCTGAAGGCAATGGCAGAACAACGGATAGAGGAAACTGTTGGGGTGATGTGGTAGAGGCTTGAGATGAGCCCATCTTGAACAAGCCCCAGATCTCAGTCTAGTATGTGGGCCACGTGCTGACCTAACTGTCAGTAGGTCTCTCTTCATATGTGGGAACAATTTCAGATGCCCTCTCCTGCTAATCATACTGAGGCTTCATTTTGTGGAGGCAACCTTTACAGCAAGATCTAGGGAGCACAGAATCAACCCTAGGCTGGCTTGCTCAGCCCAGTCCATGCAGGCAGCTTGTGTTGTTTAAAACATGAAGTCCTAAAAAGGGCAGAATTTTGAAACATGGTCATCCATGTTTAATTTTGATGGATTTTCTGAGGTAGAGAAATAAACATTATGTTTATTTTACTAGCAAAGGAAAAGACAGTAGCAAGAGGTGGCTGTACCCTCGATATCTGGGCTAACAGGAGTCTGCTTGTCACTTTGGGTAGAACTTGGGAGCTGCAAATATTCTCCAAGTCAGATACAGATACCCTGGGGCTATGCTGGTGCACCTGCACGAAGGCAGAGTGGATCCCAGCGTGAGAATTGTATTGCCCCATCCTATCATTACACTTGCGGTCTTGCTTGATACTGGCAGAGTAAGAGTTAAGAAAATAATCTGTGTGGGGGAGAAACTTCCTTTCCTGCTGTCTTGAACAGGTGCTTCCAGAACCTAGGAGACCAGGTATATTCAGCCATGTATGAGGCTTCTTCTTGAAGAAAAGTGCATGATGACATTTTTATTCCTAGACAGCCACGATTGCCTTCAGAGAAGTAATACGTTTGTGTCCCCCTGCCTCTGCTTGATGTAGGTAACAAGTAACTGAGGAGAAATAAAAGCTTCTGTTGTTAAGTAGAAATCTTCTCTTAAAAAGAAAAATATGCATATATATGTACATATAAAACCTCAGTTGAATTCATTTGTTCTTCTGGGCTCCTGTTGGTTTTGTTGTGTCTGTGTTCCTTGTGGCTCTATTTTTCTAGCAGTAGTTTCATACTGCAAGCTGCATAACTGCTTACCTGCCACTTGTTTTAAGGCACAAATAAGCCCGACTTCTGCACTGAATCCTCGCTAGGCTTGAGTTGTTTTTAAAGACACCGAGTAGGGTAATGAATACTCCAGTGATGAGCTGCAAATTTGTTTTAATTGAATCTTTGAAACCAAAAAGGGGGGTAAGAGGCCCATTAAATAAATTATTTTAATATAGCAATCAGATGATGTAGGCTCTTCTGTATTTATTAAAAGGGCCTAGTCAGCTCAGAGCTCAGCTGTGCAAGAAAAGACCAGAAAGCCAGCCAGTTTTCTACTCTGATGATGTTTTAGGACCAGATCTCTCTCCTAGAACAGCAGATTTTTTAAGCGGCCATGTGAATTCTTATTAGGCATCCTAACACAAATATAAAGCCATGCATTGTAAACAGAATTACTTTGCACATCAAACAAGCAAAATATTGTAAGTTCTTTTCTTTATCAGGTTACCCAGGCATGTTTTTTTAAAAAGTCCACCCACGCGAAGAGACTGGGGAATGCCAAAGCTGCTTGAATTTTAATTATGCTAGACATGCAACAAGGGGCTACCCTGTAAAGAATAAAGTTAATAAAACATGGATACGGGCTTAATTCTGCTTAATAAGCAGGCTTAACAATACACATATTTTAGATGTAATTTTCAGTGTGGAAATTAGATACGCTCCTTTAGAGGAGGCTGAATGCAGACCTTCAAACTCAGTGGTGCCTTCCCATTGGAAGAGATTTGTTGCTATGCTGCTATAAAATGGTAAATTAGGCCATTCATAATTATTGGACAGAGATGGATGTCTTTCTTTTCCCCATTCAACTACAGAAATGTGCCTAAATTTTTTAAATGGGAATTAAATTTAAATCTCTTCCTTAACTTTTGGGTATTCATTTTTAGTAGCTATGCAGATAATACATGAAAAAAATATACTTCTACCTGTAGTTAGCTTGGTATGTGCAGAATTAGTAAAATAGAGATATGCCTAATGACTGAATCTACAGAACATAGCCTATGGATTCTGAAGCCTCTATGAAAAATAAACAGGATATTCTGTTAGCAGCCCTGCGGGAATTATTGCACTTCACTAAGGAAAGATGCCAATAACCTCCGTTTTGACCTAGATAGATTGTTCTGTTTAGGAAGGTAAGGGAATGCTATTCTAGATCTCTTCTCCATTCGAGCCACCAAAGCCCTGAAATTCAGCCAGGCCTTAATTTTAAACCTCAGCATTGAGGACAGAAGAGTTTATTTATCAAATGAACAAAGCCTAATAAATGACAGTCTCTTGAAATGTTTATACTGGCCTCTGTCCATACCAAGTGCCTAATGCGTAGGGGAGTGACTGGTATTTAATAAGCATTGAGAGTCTGATTCTCCAATGGCCATGGGGAACCTGACCCTCTGCCTGCTCATGTGCACAGGCTGGAACCTTTTTTCATAAACTGCAGTAGGAATGCTGGAATCTCTCTCCAGCATGATCAAAACAATCTTTCTTTTTCGTTTTATGAATCAGTGCTATTCTGTCCTTCCGTATTCAAAGTGCGTGCCGTGCAGATTTCCAGAATGAGAATAAGAGAAGAGAAGGGAGCTCAGGGGAAAAGAGGGAAGGGAGAGGCATAGATATATGCCTTAAGTAAAAATGGCTAAATTGGGCCAATCTGGTCAAAAAAAAAATCAATTCCTGTTGGAGACTGGAAAGAACACAGTCCCTAAATTCAGTAGGGGCTAGTTTGTATGGAGGAGCATATGCTGCACCCCCCCCAGAGAGGAGCAGCTGATAAAGGTGACAGGGGAGCTCTTTTCAGCCCTGTTTACACAAACAAAAGTTGAGAAATCTTCTACTGGCAGAAAGCAGAGGACGTGAAATCTTTTCTGTTGCACTTGGCAGTCCATTTGAGATAGCACATTCCACCTGCAAGAATGACGGTGCAGGAGCATGGTGAGACTGGCCTTAAATTAGCTTAGCTAAGGCTAATTTAGCTGTAGCTTAGCTAAAGCTCACTATGGGCTTGCATGGTGTTTTTAAATGCACGGTCTATCCTGAAAATTTTGTGAACTTGCAGCATGATCCACAATGGTACAGAGCAGGTGCACATGCCAGTAGTGTCACTGGGAGTTCATGGCACTGTGCCCTTTTTCCGAACCAAACCCCATGGACTATTTGGACATATATAAATAAAGACATAGACCTGTATGTTAGCAAATGCAGTATGATATTCAGTTTGATAAACTCTGCTTTAATTTGATTTCATTACTGCAGAGACACCTGTAAGAACCTCTTCTTCTGAGTTACAGTGAGTCTTTTCTCAGAACAACGAATCACTAGAAAAACCTGTTAGCAACTTTACCACTGATTAGGATAATTTTTAAGTGCAGAGCTGCTTCTCATAGTTTGCAGCTACACAAGAAAACAAAGGTATCACATATCAAAATATGTGAAACTTATCTAACATGGGGGGTGTGGCTAACACAGCATTCTTTAACAGAGATTTGAAGGCTATAGGCAGGAAGTATCTTTATATATAGGTGGAAAAAACTCTTGGGAAGATACAAGCTTTGCTTACATCCTTTGAAGATGGAGCTTTGGATAATTCACTGGCCATTCAGGCAACGATTCTCTGATTGCAAACTGCTTTCTTTAGGCCATGCTGGTACCTTGTATGGCAATATTCATTGAAGTCAAGTGAAATAATCCAGCAGAGAAAATTAAAAAATTAAGTATTTTAGTTAGAGGAAAAGGAAGAAAATTCTTTATTGATTGGGACACTTTACTTAAAAAAAAATGGCAGCAGTTAAAAACAGATCAACAGCCAAACATTTGTATCTGCCAAATGGTTTGAATATACTCCTCCCCTGTTCTCCTGGCAAACCTGATCCCACCTCATTTTGGCACGTGTAGGATTAAAAGTGCAAATCAGGAAGTAATGTCAGTGTTTAGCTGATCTTTATGGCTAAAAGAGATAGGTGTTTCAGATACTTCTCTTTTTTTTATACATTGTATTAGTTTAGAACTAAAATATTTTGGTCAAAGGAAAGGTCTTGCCACCAAGGAGTCACACTGATTATTTTGCTGAAGTTGATAACTCCCGGAGGTCACTGCCAGTGGGTTTAAAATCTCCTCTTAATACATGCTTCATCTGGACACTGTCAGGACTGAATTCAGTCTAATCCTGCCATTGTCAGTGGCCAAAGAGAACCTCGGGCACCTTCTCCTCTTCCCGGCTGAGATTCCCTCTCCCAGCACCTCAGTCTGCTGTGTGCTTCCCAAAGTATCTTGACATGCTCATCACCTTCTGCAGGTACACCTATTAGCATATGTGAATCTGAAATCTGGAAAACACCATCCTTATGGTGTTCTATAAGTAGTAGTCGCTTATCTAGATAACCAGGGACCTATTTCTCGATTTTAAATATTTTTCAGTACAGTTTTGCAGCTGGAGATATGAGAGAGCCAACCCAGCTCATGCGGGTTGCTCTGAGCAGAGCCGTCTGCTCTGAAAGTGGTGGTCTGCCTTGGAAGGCACTTACACAAGGGACAGCCCAATAGCGCCTACCACTTCTGTCGGGCTTTGCGCTCCCCAGGAGAGGCACCAAACCTCCGTCGCTGCAGAGCCCTAGAGGAGCTGCGAGCTGTTGCCCTGTTTTTGCTAGCACAGGCAGATGCTCCACAATGCAGGGAGCTGAGGCGCGGTACTTCCAGCCCTACCTGGGCATCTGCGAAATGGCCGAGGAGGCGGTCGAGGTGTCTGCAGAAATCGCGGGCGGCCCGGGCGGCCGCCGCTCCCTCGGGGGGGGTGGAAGGGGGGGGGGCGGGAGCGACCCCGCTCCGGGCGCGGCCGCGGCTCGGGGGGAGCGCGGCGGGCCGGGCCCGGGGGCTGCCCGGGCGGAGGGGCAGAGCAGGCGCGGAGCTGCAGTTGCCTCGCTCTGCCTGCGCGATTTTTCTCATCCAAACCTCGATCACGTAGGATTGCGTAGAGGAGGGCGAGCGGGAGCAGCTGCAATTCTCCCAGCGCCCGGAGCCCAGCTCCCGGCCGGCACCGGCCCGCCTGGCCGCCGCGGGGCTCCCCGCCGCCTTGGCAGCGGCCCCACGCGGCGTGGGCGTCCGAGGGGGGGGGCTTCCCCAGCCCCTCCCTCCCGTCTCCCCCCGCCTCGGCTCGGATCCCCGGCGCTCCCGGGCCTGGACGGAGGATGCGGGCGGGCGGGCGCGGCGCGGCTCCTCCTCGCCCTGCCGCCGCCGGGCGGGACCGCGAAGCGTCCTGAGCTCCGCACGGAGCAGCAGCAGCGGCCCCCCCCCGCCCCTCCATCACCACCTTCTCCTCCTCCTCCTGCTGCCGCTTCGGATCGCTCCTCCTGCCGCCGTCCCCGCCGCGGCAGGCTGGGGCCGGAGCCGCCCCGGTGCTGAGCGCCCCGCGGCCTCCCGCCGCGCCGGACGATGTGGGCTGCTGCCGTCGGGGAGAGCCGCTGCCGGGGGAGAGGCGGCGAGCAGGGCTGGGGGAGCTGCGCCAGCCATGGCGCTGTGAGCGCGGGGCGCCGAGCTGCGGCGATGTGAGCCCGCATTCGCGGCCGGGCGCTCCCCCACCCCCTCTTTTTTAATTTAATTTTATTGTATTTCCTCTTTTTGCTTGTTTGCTGGTCTGGTGCTTTTTCTTCTTGTTGCTTTTTCTTCCCCTCCCGCCCTCTCTGCGAGCGGAGTGGGGAGGGGGGGAAGGAGGAAGAGGAGGAGTGCAAACAGAAATGCAGCGCGGCTCGCCGTGAGCCCGGCCGCGGGAGCGGAGCGGAGCCGCGTCCATGTGCGCGCACTGCCGCGCCCCGCCGCGGAGCCACCGCGCTGGGGCCAGGGCTGCCTGCGAGCCGAAGGGGCTCTGACTCGTCCCACGGCCCCTCGACGGAGGGCAGCCGGCGAGGAGGAAGCGCCGCCGCCCGCGCCCGGGCGGAGCAGAGCAGAGCCGCGCCGCGCCGCAGGGACCCCGCGGATCCTCCGCGCCCCCCTCCTTGGACACAGCTGCCACCAGCGGACCTTTGCAAGCGGGACAGCCGCCTCCCGGATTTACAAGGCGCGGGGGGCGCTCCCGGCCCGGCCTCGGGTCTGGCACAAACCCACCCGCGCCGGGATTTGTAGCCGCGCTGCCGGGCGCTCCCCGGGGACAGACACATGGGCAGCGGGGTCCGGCGCCCGGCCATGGTTGTTAGCCTCGGCGCCCTGCTCCGCCTGGCCGGCTGAGCCCTCCCCGGCGCCAGGACTCGGGGCTGCAGCGCGTTAAGCGGGGCGACCCCGTCGCCGTCCGCCCCCCCGGGCCGCGGGGCGCAGCGGCGGCTCGGCCCCAGCGCACCCGGCCCGGCCCGCCGGCGCCCCCCGGAGCGGAGCGGCGCGGGGGGCCCATGAGCGGCGATGGCAGCGGCTATCGCCAGCTCGTTGATCCGGCAGAAGCGGCAGGCGAGGGAGTCCAACAGCGACCGGGTGTCCGCCTCCAAGCGCCGCTCCAGCCCCAGCAAGGACGGGCGCTCCCTCTGCGAGAGGCACGTCCTGGGGGTCTTCAGCAAAGTACGCTTCTGCAGCGGCAGGAAAAGGCCGGTGAGGAGGAGACCGGGTGAGTACCGTGGGCCGGGCCAAGGGGAGCCGCTCCGCGCGAGGGGCCCGGCCCCGCCGCCGCTGCGGAGCCGGGGGGTTGCCCCGAGGGCGCCCCCCGCCCCGGGCCTTGGCCCGCTTGGATGCCTCCTGCCGTGCGCGGAAAGGGCTGCTCCGCACCTAACTTTTGCCTGGGTCGCGGCCGGCTCCCCTCGCTCGGGATCGATGGGCACCGACCTGCGGCCAGCAGCCCCTCAGCCGCTGTCGGGAAGCGCGAGGAAATTGGGTCCCCTGGCAAGAGAGACTCGGCGGCTTAATCCGTGGTAGCTTAACCCAGAATCGTGTTTTCCCACCTCCCTGTAGATACGCTCGAGCTTTTAAATAGCCTGCTCTTATTTTCTGCATAGTGACAAGGAAATCGATAAACTGCGGATCAATTAGAATTGTGGCTATTTGCTAACTAGATCTATCAAGTGCTACTTCTTGAGCAGAGTTGCATAGGGAATTTTCTTACCCTAGAAAGCTTCAGAGGTGGTAGCCGCATGACTCTTAAACCTGATATGTAGCTCACAAGAACCTAAAAATGCATTTTGGGGTAGTCTCCCTTTTCTTTTTTTTCCCTTTTTTTGTACTCAGACTTTGTTTCTCGTGGAAAACTTCAGCCTTGCAATACGTGTTGCTTACATTGCCACGGTGAAGTCCCATCACCCACAGTTTAAATTCCAAGTGGTGCTTTGTGCTCTCAGCTCTCCTTAGTGGGCATGGGAACTCAGTACCTAGCCACAGTAGGCCCTCTATGAGTTCTTAATCGAACTGCTATTTTTTTCTTTTTTTTTTCTTATTGCTATAAATCACCACTAAGATTAAGGAAAAAAAAGGCAGCTCAGCTCTTAGGGATGTACTGTCAGTCTTTTTTTTTTTTTTTTTTTTTTTTTTTTTTGCCTGTGTAATCCTCCCACGTTTCCTACTTAGTATATTGTTTGTCAATCCATCTTTTCATGAAGGCCTTTTTCCACATCTGAAATCTATCAGGCACGACTGCAGCAAGGTGTCAGAGCTAGCTAGGTTACTCTTAACAGGCAGCTGCTTTTCTAGTCTGTAAGTTGAGGTATTTGACCTGTACTTAAGTGAGGAACAAAAAGAAATAGGGGGAAAGTCTCCTATCGCAGAAGGCCACTTACTCTTGTCAACAAAAGGGAAAGATTAATTAATCTGTTGTATTGCTGTCAGCATCCCTGATTCACACACTGTGGGCCAGGGACTATATTTAGCCAGCAAAATGCTTCAGGACCTGGAAAGCACGGGTTAGGCTGTGAAAACCAAGCTCTTTCATTGCCTATCGTAACAAAAGAAGATGCAAATTTGTGGTAGCTTGCTGGGCTACCCTCTGTATTGGTTATTCTGTGATCTCAGAACCTAAAGATGGTTCTGGCCCTAAAGCATGGTTGTTTTGTCTCAGGAATTACTCCTTGTAGGGTCCAGAGCAGGATCTGGGAGTCTCACTGCTTCATACAGGCAGACTGATCGTGCCCGTTTTCATTCCTCTTTGCTCCCATCTCCACCTGCTATTAAATGATGTCCTTCAAGCTAAGGACTAAAAGGACTGTGAAGACTGAACCTGTTGCTTAGGTTTTAAGATGCTTCATCATATTAAAGTCTGAGCGACTTTTACAGCAGTGTGGATAGTGAGTCTTTTACTGCTCTCAGCTGCACATGTCCTATTCTGATTCCTTTGGACTTACTGAAAGATTGCAGAGAATTGCTTAATTCTAAGAATTCCTTTAATTTGCGTAGACTTTCATGCTAAGGAAGGTGTTCAGTGATGTTATTGACATAAAATAAGGATCCATGCCCATGTAAAATAGAGCTGTCAATCACTTGTAACCTATACTGTATTCATTTTACAAAATTACGGAAGTAGAGGAGTTGTTTTTAAAAAATTATTGAGTGTCCTTTCCTAAGCTGTGGACTGTGCCTGCTTTAATTCCCTCTTTAAATCTTCAAATAGAGAATTGTTTCACTCGTCCGTCATATTCCTGCAATAAGGTGTGCTGTTCAGAAGGCAGCAAGTCGCTTGGTTTGCTGCTACTCAGTTTTATCCAGGGAGTATATTTGTCTAGATAACTTATTCATTGCGGAGCTGCTATTTTGCATAGAATGTGACATGCAAATGAATTGAAACTGGTTTAAAGAAACATGCGTACCTTGTGCAGTGACCCATAACCTCAGTAATTATGTTTACTTAATGATATGCTAGTTAGGTAGTTTGTAAGACAGTGAAAGGAACGTGAGAAACATCCACGTTCGAAAAGGTAGAATCCCATTTGGAAATGGTGCACTGCTAATGCAACTATCTTTACCTTTTTAAATGTGACCTTGTTTTATGGCAATAGGGAATAACTGTCAAAATACTCAGTATTCAAAGAGTGATTTTCATCTGCAGCACTCAACAAGCTTTACCAAATGGAGAAAAATCTCCCCATTTTACGGATGGTGAGACCAAGGCATAGATCAGTTACCTGACACACAGACCTAATTCCTGATGCTTGTTCCAGTGTGTTATGCTTTGAACCACCCAGCTGCAAGTGAGGTTGCACTGCTGCAATGATTGAGTTGTAACAACTTGCACCATTGCAGAAATAGCACTCTAATGGTGGTTACGTTTCCTTTGTTCGTTGCTTTGGCTGTGAAGCTTTTCTTTTTTAAGTTATCGTGTGCGCTTACGTTAGTTGTTTTTAATATGTGATGCAAACATTGCTGTAACTAAAATATTTAGTGAAGATGTATGTTAGAATTGTATTTTGCACTAGTTGACACCTTATGCTCTACCTCACAACTTGCGCAAAGCGAGAGTGAAATGCTCCTGCTCACGAATGTGAATGGAGAGTTCTCATCCAGTAGAAATTCACACTCACCTGGGCATGAGTAATCCCAGGTTCTAGTGAGCTCTGGGGAACTAGGTCTGTGCAGGGACATCTTGTATAGTCAAGGCTATCAGTGCCTAGAGAAAGCAGACTGCAGAAACATCTCATTTCTCAGATGCAGTGAGCACCATGTTGTAAAACTGGCACTAGTTTCACCTAGCTTTTCAATGGGCAAAGGCAGCGCTCTCGTGCACATGCTTGTAACTCTTTATTTATATTTGTTGAATGTGTTTAGCTCTAACGTATGAAATGACAGCTTGAGATAGGCCAAATAAGCATGCTGTGCTATGCACAGAGCTTAAAATTTGGAGACCTGGGCTTAACCCTGTTATTGTGAGTTAATACAGGCTATTGGCAGCAATTGTGAAGGTGCCAAGCAAACCGTGTGCACGTTGAACATGCATAACTGCATAAAGTGCAGATAAAGAAAGATTGTAAATTTTACTCTGACTATAGTAACTTGGTAGATTTTCAGAAGAAACCATGCTATACAGCATGTTTCGTGGTGCAGGTTCAAGAGATGGGTCTTTGTGCAATCAGAAAATGGTAGATCCAAGAGGTAAATGCAGAAGACGAGACCAAGCAGCTCTTTCTACATCTGCTCCGTCAATATACAGTGGCATTTCCACTTTGTGGCTGAATTAAAGTGTCCAGTCCTCTCCTGGTCAGGCAATTTCCTGTCACAACTGTTTTGTGATTCTGTTGTAAGAAGCTCTGGGCTGGTGGGCCCAGCTTGCCTGTGAAGGCTGTGGTTGTTGCCTCACCTGTGTTCTCCTCAATCAGAGCCCATCCTGGAGAGCTAAGGTGTGTGTGTGGGGGGTCAGGCCTGGGAAGGGCCACCATGTCCCCTGCTACAGCTTGACATAGCCCCGAGCTGCGGGATGACTGAGCTGGCGTGTTTTGGGAGCCTTGTATAAAAGTAGGAACAGAATGGAGTATTGGGCAGGGCATCCATGGGAATTCATGGGCCTTTTGTCCAAGCGAGCGCCGGTGGAGGGGGGTATAATTGCGTTCGGTCAGCCTTTGGACAGACTTTGCCAGGTGCTGCACAGCATCGTCTGCAGCCCTGCAGTTGTTGTACCTGTAGGTAGGTTTCCAGCTCAGAATGCTAACCCATAGCCTCTGAAGAGGGATTTTACCCCAGGAAAATAAAAACTATTCTGTTTTTTATTCTTTATTTTTTCTGATACATACTTTGCATTTCTCTAGAGTGAGAATGCTTTTCCTTAAGGATCTGAAGTTTTCTCTCAAAGTGAAGGAAATGGCTCACAGGTAGACAAAATGCAGTAAGTTAAAACATATTTTCCCTTTGTGGTATTTTTGATTTTGAGTAATAGATGGAAATTTGGAATTTAAAATGTACGTAAGTAGCTATTTATGCAGCATTTTAAGTAAAATATAATAGCAAGTTTAGCTGAAGGATGTGGAAGGACTTCATTCGTACAGAAATTCCTTTAAAACATCATCTCCGTAAGCTATTAAATTCCCTGAGTTATATCCTGAAGTCCTTTCTGATTTCATACAGGGTGAAAAGACGATTGAAGCTCATGGGGGGGGGGGGGAAAGCCTTTTTAGTTCTGTGTGCTGACTGTTCAGTTAAATTTGTCGTAGTCCTTCTGTCTTTTTACGAAGCTATTTATCTCAGAACAGCTGTAATACCTGCCCAGGCTGTGGAATTTGGCCCATCCATTGCCATAGTGTCTGAATGCCGGCTGTATTTCCTCCGTGCTTAGCTGCTGATTGCACATCATTCAGAGTGGATCCCAACGCTTTTCTGTAATGTGTGAATATGTGTCTATGCGTGAACATAGCCAAGGGCAGTCCATCAGATGCTTCTGCCGTGCTCCTCTGCAGAATTTGATACTGTCCCCCATGAGCCACTGCTATCCTGATGTGAGGAGTGGCAGGGGTGGACAGAAATGCCTGGAAATGCTCATCCTGGTTATTACCTTGCTGACAAGGGCTTTTAGAAGAACTAGCTGAGGTGAATGCTTGTATGCCACGAGACTGGCCAAACACAAGCGTAACTGATGTTTGTGAGGAAGGGGCATAGCTTTAAGGGACATGTGTCTTCCTTGCTTGAGGCTGTCTGTAGTTCATGAGGTCAGTCTGTGCTGCAGATCTGCAGGTGCTAGTGAGTGCTGGGATGATCAGGAGGGGGAGAAAAAGGCTTCCTTCTGCTCATGACAGCTTGGCAAATTGGTTTCATTTTGTCGAATGGAGACCTGGGGGAGGTCTTTCCCATGTTCGTGACTTGCAGATGTGGTGACTGTCACTCCATGTATCTGCGCTCGGTTACTATGGGGAGGTCAGATACCAACCCAGGCTCAGTCTCTCAGGCTCAAAAAGCTGGAGAAGGAACTGCAGGCTCTCAGGTTACTCCAGCATGTAGAAAACTCAGCAGCTGACTTTGCAACACAGGTTGTAGGTGAGCACGTCGGTCAGTAAGCCAGTTTTTACTTGGTCTGGACTGAATATGGCTGATGCCAAGAAAATCCATGGAAGTCATCCAAACTACCAGAGGGATGGACGTCTTCTTTTCCCATGGCCTTGGGGGTAGTTGTGCTTGTGGGAACAGTGAAAATTGTTGTCTAGTAGGGGAGGTTCATCATTAGAGCTGTATGAATGATTGATTCTTCAGTCACTGATTGAAAGGAAAACTTGAGGGAAAAGCAGTTACTGAGCTATTATTTTCCTTCCCCAGAATATAAAAGATCAAAATAAATTAGTTTATCATTGACTGAAATAATTTCTTTTGAAAAAAAAGATTCAGCTTCATTTGGAGGATTTTTATATATGCATTTTTTTGTTAACCTTTAGGTGCACTTTAAAATGAAATGTTGTTTTAAAGTAAAAAATGAAAGGCTTGGGTTCCAAAAATACCAAAATGAAGACAAGATTTCCTTCCCTCCATCCTTCCCTCCATCCTTCCCTCCATCCTTCCCTCCATCCTTCCCTCCATCCTTCCCTCCGTCGCTGAATTCAGCATGAATATAGACTAATTTCAGTAGACCAGATACTGTATTTTTTTTTTTAGCAGATAGCTACTACTACTCAAAAAATCGACAACTTGACTCAGGCAGAGTAGAGAGCTGAGCTGCCACAGGAACTGAATAAATTGTAAGCATCTTACTCCTCTGAGAGACAAATATGATAATGAGTCCCACTATGTTGAGTACCAAGTGCAGACTCACTTGGGCTTACCCTCCTTCCTGCTTTCCCCTGCAAAAACGTGCACACCATGAACTGCCAGGTAACACTGTGGACGGTTAGGCATTTGTTTCATGCCTCTGACCAGCATGTAAACATTAGTTCTGGGAATTTTCTGCTTCTGCACAGTAGAAGCCAAACTGGGATTTACCTTTATTATTAAAGTCAAAACAATTATTAAAATGAGAAAAAAACCATGCAAGAGATTGATATCCCTTTCATGCTTGTGAATTCCATAGCTTGGCAGGAGAAGATAATCAAAAGAGTAAAAGAGCAACTCGAAAGAACTAACTTTTAAATACACATGTATTTTCACGTACTCCACGTTTTGTTGCCTGAACAGCAATACATTTTGAGTTGCTCCAATTCTATGGTAACGTTTTTGCTATGGCTGCATTATTATTGTACTTTAATCTTGGAAGTGTCTTGTGAAATGTCTAATACTAAAACCATCCACTCTGTACCTAGGCTGCACACATTGCGATCTGTCAGGAAATCTTATCTTTATACTCTTGTCTCCAGTTAATACACGGTTCATCTCAATTCCCTAAGTAATACAGTATTTTTCATATTAATGCTGTCTGTCTTACTTTTAGCCTGTTCTGGCACACAGCAGAATTCTGAAATAACTTGGCCTTTCTGGAGGCCTCTTTTACTTTGCGACACTTAAAAGCTGTAGTAAGGCCATTAACAAACTTTTGTGCCCCTTGCCCTGCCAGAAGAACTAGCAGGACTTCCTGGTGACTGATCTTTGAGGGGGATCTGTGGATTGGTGGGAGTGAGTATGAACACTGAGCTCTTGCAGCATAGTAGCAGGTCTGTAGGTCTACCGTTCCCTGACAGTACGGTCCCTGAAAATAGCAGCTAGGATACATCTTTAAAATGGTAAAGCAGAAGGCAGCTTTTGGAAGAGAGCTGCAGAAACAGGCTGTAGTATTCAGTTTGCAGGCAGACTACTCCGGCTTTTCCAGCTTTCATACTGCAGCACGTACAAATATCTGTCTGTCTGTCTGGAGTACTGAATTGGGGTGCTCTGCCATCGTATTGAAGCTGACTTGGCTGCTGAGAAAATGAAGCTAGATGTGCCCTGAGATCAGCCAGATACCTTTGCTGCCTTGCAGCTACTTCAGGATGTTATGGTTAAAGGTGACGTGACGCAGACGCAGGCTACGAGGCTGGGCTGAGTGTCCAGAGTAGTGACCCCTTCCTGTCCCTAGGCTCCACAGCATGTGCTACCATGTGGTGCCTTACACCAGGGCTGGGGAAGGCTGGATCCCCACAGCTCCTCTGGTTATTGCAGCTCTCTGCCTTTCCCCGTGGAGCAGGCTGGGCTGAAAGAGTGAGGAAGGGGTTAATGCTGAAACTGGCACTAGTCACTGTGTGGGGCTTGCTCAGCTCTGTTCCTTATCTGCTGGGCTGCTGTGAGTTTGCCCCTTTCCCAATACTGTGTGAGGCAATTGCACTGCTGTCCCTGAGATCCCTCTAAGGAGATGCCAGAAGAGGTTATGGTGCTGCTGGCAGAGCTATAATCCTGGAGGGCTATCGAGCTCTTGTTCAGACCCTAGGCTGGGTCAGTGTTGGGGAAGGTAGGCATTTCCCTCGCAGCTCTGCCCTTCTCTGCAGCTTCTGCACGTATTGCACCTGAAGTTGTGCGTGGGAGAAAGGGAAGGATTTAATCCAGGGGATGCCCCCCTAAGAGTCTGCCTGGCACTGCTGCCCCTTCAGCATTAATGAGCACTTAGGGAAACTGTATTTTGGGTGGGCATTGGTGTCATCATGTTCCTAAAGAGATTTGCTCAGTCAAGGATCTCTGGTGCTTCGCTGCCTAGAAGGTGGGCAGCCAAGTGAAAGGAGGGGGCAGCTACGCTGCTGCCAGCCTGCGTTCTCCAGCCTGCTTCCCAGGGTGTTTTGGTATGATAGGTCTTGTCCGAAGTGTGTGGCCAAATTGATAGATGTCAGAAAGAGGATGTGAAGTGGCTGGTTGTCTCCAGCGACAGTGGACTGGATTTGAGGACGAAGATCTGGAGCTGGATACAGCCATTATGGTGATGGAGAGCACAGAGCTTAACAGTGTGCATGGATCTTGCTGTGCAGAGGTGAAGTGGGGGGGGGGTCTCCCCCCTTAGCACTGCTTTTTCACCATCACTCCAGCGTGTGATCCGTCCTGAAACCACTTATTCTTTGCTGCAGTCTGCCCTGTTAAGGGGATGTACCACATCCAGTACATGGCCACATGGTATGAACTGGCAAAAGATCCACTAAGAGGCAATATAATTCTGTTACTAGTCACTCTTTTCCAACTGAGAGCTGATCATAGTCATGATAAAGAGCAAAACAGTTCCTTTATCAAGAAAGGAAAACTTGAAATATTTAAGTATTTTAGGATGAAATGGAGAAAGAAAAGAGTCAGGTCTTGTGGTTAATAGAACATGTTAACTTCATTTATATTTATCTAGAACAGCATAGTTTGCAGTCCCCTCCCCTTGCTGGCTGTACAGATAGTTTCTTTGCTTAGCAGTTGCCACCTGTATTGCTAAAACTGCCAAATAAATACATTTCTTTCACCTCCCAAAGCAAAACTGTTTGCAAAAGGTCAAGTAATATAGAATTGCTATAAGTGAAGCTAGGCTGCAAACAGCTGGTCACATCTTCCAGAAAACTGAAGAACAGGGAGAAATTAGGAAAAAGACACAGCAGTCCTTGGTGTCCAGGGACCAGCTGGGGGTTGGGATGTGCATGCTGGTTGCTGAACGTGGCTCTCTGGGGGGTTGGGGGCCGCCAGGCTGCAGGAGATCCAGGGAGCACGTCCTGGCAAGCAAGGGTGTTGGACTAGCCACCCAGTCCTGTGACAGTCCTTTCCCTGGCACAGGGCCTGTAACAGGATCTGGGTCTTTATCGCTGGCTTTGAACGCTTTCCGTTTCAATTATCGATCTGCAGGCGTTCAGGCATGCATCCTTTGGTGACCCATGTCATGTTTTGGTGGAGATTTTCTGTGACAGTGGCTAAAAGGACTGGCAGAGCTTGTGATATGACTACCAGAACTCTGCTGGCTCTTCTATAGTTTAGTTTTATGCTTTTCAATATGGGTTCTGCCTGCTGGCTAACACACAGCATAATTATTTTAAAAATTGTAAACATTTATTTTGACTTTCATTTCTTTCCGTGCCACTTCTACCTTCTATGTTTCTTTAAACATTTCTTCTATGATATCTATTTTTTTGTTTCTTCAAAAATCCTTCTTTTCTTTCCATAAAATAAATTCTAGATTTTATAGCTAGGGACAAATACCAGTTTCGGACTGATTAGAAAGCTACCGGATGACATTTGAGACTCCTTAGATCTGAGCCCTCACACAGTAAATGTCTCACGGGCAGCTAGAGAAGGAGAAGCTGTGTTCAGAGGCCTGCTGGAGATGTAGATTTTCTTTTTTTTTTTTTTTCCCTCTATCTGGCCTGTGTTGTCATGAGCACAGACTTCCCAGTGAGGGACCTCTAGGTTTACAGCTCTCTCCTGAGACGATGTGGGGCAGACGACCAACAGAGCAGCTAGCGAATGTGCCTGTGCCAGTGGAGTCCCTCGGACTGCCTGACATCGGAAAAAACGTTTCTAGTGAGATATTAACCACAAAACAAGTGCGTTGGGACTGCAGTGATTAGATTCTTATACAGGGATGTTACGTGAGCTCGCATAACCTGGTAGGAGCAGGTACCCTGCCTGGGACTGACAGCATCTTAAGTGATTCATTTCTGCTCAGCACTTGTTAATAGCGTGTTCTGTCCATTTTCGATTTTAATTAATTTACTTTTCTGAGAGTATGGGGCAGAGTGGAAGAATGATGTAGTCATTTCTGTAGTATTGTGTTGGTTGCATGAGGGACATCTTGTTGCTTCTGCAGTATTTCAGGCCTGCTGAATTGATGGAGGAAGCAGAGAGATTTAGTGTCTGAGAACAGCACACCTCACAGTGTAGCGACAGGCATGAACAGCGGGGATGGTTTCTGCACTGTTCACTTCAGGATTATCTGTGATCTGGCAACCTGAGTGAGGCACTTCAAGGTGAGGGGAACTGGGGGACTCTACCATGGAGCCCTACAACAGACTTGGGGTACAGACGTGTGATAATGTCACCAGGTTGTGGACTCCTAGAATTGCAAGAGTAAAGGGACCCCGAACGCCAACTAATGCAATCATACCCCTGTGCTGAAACCCCCAACGTGTTTCTTTAAAAAGCCTAAGTTTTCTTTGCAGGAAAATTGACTTCTGTAAAGTGAATTCACTCTGCACTCTGTGAAGAGGCACGCGTGTGGTTAGTTTGTGCAGTCACGTTTGTAGGCAAATGAAGTACGCTCTGCGATTGTGGACACACACACAATATTTATGTTACCCTCTGTTTCAGTCGTGGTGAATATGCTGTAATTTTGGCTAATTACACAATATGTCAGGAATAATTGCAGGGAGTTCCTTAAAATAAATAATACATCTCGTTCACTTTGCTCTCCATACTTATGAGCATGGCTCAACCTTCAGTAGCCAAGCCATTGACTCTGCTAGAAAATGACAGCTTAGGAGCATTAACTACCAAGTCTGTTCACTGGTCTTTTGTTCCAGATACCAGTTCTTGTTTTTTCCCCCTCTCTACCTAGAAGGGGCTCACACTGTATAAATTCTGGAATAACTCTATGTCTTTCCTTCCTGCTTTCAGTTTCTATCAGGCTTTGCTTTTCTCCTCATTAGAGATGGAGTCAGTACATGTATAGAGAACTGCTCTTTAAAGGGAAACGTTCTGAAAGTTTGATGACTGGTGAAACATGCTGGATCAACAGAGCAGCACAAAACATGTCCTGGGGGTGGGAAAAACAAAACTAGGAGTGTAACTGTGTGAAGAATTGATTTTTCAGTTCACTGGTCAAATAAAAGAAGTGTGTGGAATGGAGGGGATTTGAGTCCAATGAAATACTTCATTCAATGTGAAATGAAACTTTGGGTTTCACGTCCAGCTGTTTTAAAATCTTAACTTTTTTCATTAAAATTCTAAAGAAAATATTATTTCAATGGGGAAAAAAGAGAAAACATTTACCTCTAAGAACTCCTTTTTTCCCTAATTGATGAGATGGAGTTTGTGAATAGCTTCAGCTGATCTTACTCTGTATTTTTGGACAGAGATAATACTTAGTTGGACAATTTTACTTGGAAGTAGTCAGCAATTTCCATACCAAGATACCTGATGGCAGAGTTGGGGTATCAGTGATCATCTTCTTGCCATGCCATTGCTTTCCCCTGTGGTCGTTCTTAGAGACCATCCTTCACTTGTGTGCAGAGATTGCTCAGAACGTGTGTGCTCACGTGTGTGATGCACGTTAGTTTGACATTTGCCTTCTAAGAAAATTCATCCAAGACTTTGGTCCTCTGTTTTCTTGAGCCCTGGACCTCACATGGCTGTTTCTATGGGGTCAAGAGCTTGGAGAGGTGCAGGGTGACTCCTCCCTAAGTCATAACATCGATATACACTATGCGTGGGAAATAAACTTTTCTGGAGGGACTCATCTTTGTAAGAGCAAAGCAAGTGTAATGTAAAGCTTAGTACATGTCTGTTCCTTGGTAGAAGGGTGCAGGGAGGCAGCTGTGCACTGTGCTGAAGGGCTTATTACTATTCCTCCTTTCAGGCACCAGCACAGGAAAGGAAAACACTCCTCTGCGTGCTCTTTTTGCCTGCAGGTTGCCATTCTGCTCTTGTGACACACTGACAGTTACAGGAGGAGATGCCTTTGATGGCTGCTGTCATCATCCTGAATCTATCATCCCCTTAACTTAGGGAAACAGCATTTTTGGAAGCATGTCCCTCAAATGCAGAGGCCAGCCCTGTTAGCATAGCCTGTTATTTCATGTAATGCATCTTGGAAACACCAGTTATCTCTGTAGTTATTTGGCCTGGGTGGAGGTTCTCACTTGAGATGAATAAATACATGAGTGTGCTGTGCAGCCCTATTATCTCAGAATCATTTTCTTCTCAGAATAAATTTGCTGTAGTTGGAGGGTGACTCTAACCCTATAATCACTGTGAACTGGAGCTGGGCATGCCCTTCGTTCTGCATCACCAAGAGAAAAGCTGAGATCAACTGTTTGATGCCTCTAGAGTCACAGACCTCAGGAACCGATTTCTTCCCATCAGTCAGTCTATTTACATTTCTCCATCCTACCTACAGGCTGGGCGGTGTGCTGATGTGTCAAGGTGAATGTCTGTATCTAAACAGAAGGGATTTGTGGCAGCTTTGCAAGGTGCGGCTGGACAGACGACTTTGCTACAGAGCCTCTCCTGATGCTTGTACAGCAGTCTTTTCCTTATCATGGCGTGCTCTCTGGTTGCACTGGGTCAGGCAGCTGAGTGTGGTCCATGAAGGCTGGCACCACATCCTGCAGTCATGGACTACTGGTGTTGGAGCTCTGTGCAGGCAGTCTGAGGAGGAGGCGTTCAAATTCACATGCCCACTAATGCTGCTCATGGCTTGTTTCCCTCGTCTCTGTGGACACACGTTCATTTGTCCTCCCCCTGCCTGTTACTCAGGACGCTATAGGCTGACTTGCGAAGTCCCTCCAGGCCACCTGCTTGTGGGCTTCTACCAGTTTGAGTGTGTCCTTCTGCTCAGAACAATTTTGCTGTGTTGGCTAACCACTAACATCTTGGCAAACATTTGTGGGGCTGGGAAATGTCCTCCTTGCCCCTGCCTGTATGTTTCTCTGTACTTAGTGACTCTTGTGGGAGTTGAAAATGTTCGGCCTTTTGCAGCACTGTGCCCTATTTGCAAAGGAAGGATTTCCTACCTGCACACCCAAATGACACAGTTTGAGCGTCCTCCAGGATCCCCGTGCATGGCTTAGGATGCTTCGACCTGCCTTGTGCATGACTCACTGCTGGTGCAGTCACAGACACCAGTTTGCAGCGTCTGCTGAATGCTAGTGCTCTGTTGTGATCACAGTTTGTGTAGCCAGGACAAACTGGGCAAGACACACTGTCCTGGAGAAATACACCCCTCATCTTCAAGGACAGCAGCTCCTGGTGCAGCAGCTGTGAGTTGAGCCGGACTCAATGAATCAGCCTAGCGAATTGAGCTATTAAGCTTGCGCCAATAGTGATGCATTTAATTGGAGACAATCACTTACCACGTCTTAAGTCTAAAGCACCCTAGAGAACTTAGCAGTTACTGGATGGGAAAAGAACATTTTTCTCCCTCAGCTTTTCATCTTCTCTTTTGCCCTGAGTTCTGAGCTGATGCCTGTCACCATAGTAATCTGCATGGAGCTCACTGATGCATTTTCGTGCTGAGTTAATACAAGTCTTCATTAATGTGGTAGTTCTAAACGAGGCATTTTGGTGTCCTCCATCTGCATGTGTTTGCAGTATTTAGCTTATCGAGTATTCTAGAACCCTTCCTTTTTAGGAGAAGGGAACTGCAGTTTCTGTGGTGGCACTTTAAACGTGGAGTTAATCTAAGTAAATTAGAAGCAGTTTATGCACTGACTTGAATGCTGGTTTTGGTGCGTTAAGGATTTGAATGCTGGTTGGGTGAGTCATAAATCAACCTCCCATTATGACAGCTAAAGCCTGAATGGAAGAAAAAAAAGAATAATGGAATGTGTAAATTCCAACCTAAAATGTTTAATTGCCATAAATAAATATTTAAAAACATTTAAATGAAATACATTCCTGAGATGCATTACAGTCATATCTTCAGCAAAACTGTTGCACAGGCTCAGAACATAACACTGTTCCCAGGGGCGTTTCAGATCAGCCCTGGAGATGCTTTCTCCTTTTGCCAGACCAGTGTCCTTTGCAATGCAGCAGGTACCAGGCCGGGCTGTTTCAGGAGCCTGCTTCAGGAATCCGTTGCAACATTGCAGAGCTAAAACCAGGCAGAGACATTGAGTCAGAGCATATTCTACTGCAGAAGAAGAGAACAAACAGAGAAGTCTCCTGTCAAAACTATGCAGTAGGTATCTTCCTTCTACCTCTTTGCAGGTTACTGACTACAGAATAGCTGCTTGCCGCCTTAGCCAGCACAGTCCTTTATTGTTTGACAGCCTATTGCACAGGAAACAGTAGCCCAAGTGCTTCAGAGTTTGAGACATAACCAACTCAGAGTACCTCTGGTACCCGAAACAGTAACTTCTGGAGTGAATTTTAAAGCAGTTCTGCACCAGCAGTCTCAAAGAGCAGCCTGCCTGCCAACCACAGCTTTGCTGTGAATTGCAAGAATCCTTGGAACCAGTGGCTCAAATCCCTGAAAGGTCATTAAGCCCTTCATCTTTTAAGAGATTACTAAAAACCAGTCCCCTTGAGATCTGTGCCATTAACTCAGTGAGGTCAGACTAAATGACTGCTAGGAG
Source organism: Rhea pennata (assembly GCF_028389875.1). NCBI lineage: Eukaryota > Metazoa > Chordata > Aves > Rheiformes > Rheidae > Rhea > Rhea pennata. The sequence continues at coordinate 14,059,426 of NC_084671.1, read as the reverse complement.
CGGGGTCTTGCTGGATCTCTTTAGATTTTCCAGCCGAAGGCAAAGTGGGACTTAGCTTGCCTCAGCCTTTGCAGTCCCATACCAGTAATGAGAGGTCCTATGTGAACCGCAAGAAATGGGTTCTTGGCAGGTTGCCTTCCACAATGGAGTCCCAGCTGGAAAACAGTGTTGGGCCCTCCTCGCTGGTCCTCCAGAGCTAAGGGTTCGGGGAGGGCTCGACTGAGCTGCCCTGCAGTGCTTTACAGAGTATAGTGTTCCTCCTGCTGGGGTTTGTTCTGCTGCAGGTGGCCAAGCCATATTTGTGCTGCTGCTTTACTGATGAGAATAATCAGGACTTAGTGCCCTTAGTGGGTTTGCTGCATGCAGGATTGGTGCATGACCTCACAGCTCCTCTCTGCATTAAGGGGAGGTATCCTGCTTGTATGGTTTTTATTTTGCAGATATGGAGTAAGCTCCCTATTCATCTTAAATGGAAAAATAAAAGAGGTCATTGAAGAACTGGTGACACTTCTGATTAAAAAACAAAACTTTTTTTTTCCAGTGTCTCTGCCAGAGTTCTTATTCTCTACCCTACTGCATGCAGCAAATAGCTTCAGCATTTTGGGAGCAAGGGATGTGACTGTGGGGTAACTGATTTGGATGTGATCCTCAGGCCTCCTATGAACATGTCCCTAGAGATCAAACAAGATATGTGTGAACACCTGCACCTATCACATCCTTCAGGAAGCCCCAGGTGGTAAAAAGCTCTGTATAGAGCTCGTAACAGAAAGCACAGCAGCCTGTGGTGGACTGAGATAACTTAAGGCTTAACAGCAGGGCAGCTGAGTTGAATAATGTCAGCATCACATTACCTCTTAAATAATGATGAGGCAATTAGATATCAGATCATGACTTACTTAGCCTCAGCTGTAGTAAAGGCATCAGGAAGTTAGAAGGTGAAGGGAGAGAGGAATACAGCTAGAGTGGTGAGTAGGTTATGGGATGACTACCCTGAGAAGGGTCAGCAGCTGAGGGCCATGCCTTTTCTTTTGGCAAAGCCCCAAACTGTGAGATGCTGCAGCCCAGGAACAGAGCTATAGCTTAGCTCCTGCTCCCTGTTGTTCTTCACTGCTGGGAGTGGGCCTGTGGGGATGTTTCCTGGGAGTGACCTGCTCTTGGACTTTTGGGGAGCACCAGTTGAAGAATTTGAACTCAGCTGTGTCAGAGAAAGCAGAGGGTCTGCTGAGCTTCCCTTGCGTATCCAGCCCTGAAGAACTGTGTGTGAGCGGCTAGAATGTGATCCTTAATGTAAGCATCCTAATAAATAATGATGTTGCTTATAAAATAAGGGCAAAAATATCCCTCTGCATATTATGTAGGAATGCTAATAGCATGTGGTCAGCACTGGGAATACACACTTTGTGGAAATATTCTTGTGCTTATTCTTGGGGTCAAAAAAACTGTAACTTGTTCTTTATATCCATTCTACCACTAAATCACTGCAGTAGTCTTGTACATGTTAGTTCAGGTCTGTTGCTGTAGGATCAGCTTTCCCTACAAAAGAAAATAGAGGAGCATCCAGAAAATCCTGAGTGAGAGCAATAGGTTTATCCCAAGTGTGTTAAGCAGTACCGCTCCTTTAAAAGCGAGGGAAGCTGAGTCCTCAGTATACAAGAAGGGTGAGGTTAGAAAGGTTTGAGTTTGATTCCTGATGAATTCTGTGAATTACAGAAGAGAAATGCTCATGGCAGGGTTTGTGTTTAGCTGTGCTGGTGTATGTGTGTACGTCTATATATATATATATATATATATAATGTTTTTTTTCTCTTGATTATAGCTGGGGGGCAGTATCATTGAGGGAACTTCAGATTAATAAAGGTATCAAGGTTTTGTGGTTTCTTTATTGGCTTTACCCTCCCCCCCAGCTTTATTGGATCTCTAGGAATGCTACTTGTAAGGGAGGGCTGTTCTCTTCCCCCCCCCCCCCTTTTTTTTTTTTTTTTTTGCTAAATTGTGAAAAGCATTCAGTTTATTTCATTATCTACTGCCTTTTGTTCTGTCTTATCTGAGTGTCCCACCCTTCTTAGTTGAGCAGAAGAGGTACTGGTTTGTGATTTATTTTCTAGAAACTTACACTTTCCACATGATAATTGCAGCAAAAGGGATAGCAATCCTGGAGAGGCTATGATAGAATTACTGGTTTCTGTAGCTGAAAAGAAGTGATGCTAGACTATATGGCCTGATGCAAGTAAGGAGCGTCTTAGAAGTCAAGTGCAGTGGTTTTGCCTCTAGACTGGCATGAGAAATCTTATCTTGTGATTATGTGGTCTCTTTTTAGGTAGTAACTTTGTGGTGAGCTTTGAGGAGAAAGATGGGTGAATCTGTGTTTCTTGTTTAAAAACAGGCTTCACCCAGAGCTTTGTCTGTAAGCCTACTAACCATGCAGCTGTAGGAATAACAGATGCCAATATCCTACTTTATGCCCAGACCAAAGTACCTGGGGGGAAGCAGCTCCTCAGGCTAATACCATCACTGCCATTGCTGTTTCTATTTGAGTTGATCCCTTTAATTGCATCTCTCCACTGATTGTAATTTTGAGGCCCTGCTAACCTGTCCTACCTTGCCTGGTGAGTTCTGGGATGCAAGGGGAGTCTAGCCCAGGTGTTGAACCTGCACTGTGGAGAGGTCTGTAGTAGTCATTGCCTAGGCAACTCCTTAACCATCCTAGGCTGCAGACAGTATTAAAGGAGAGGACTTTGTGCTCCTTATGCATGTCTCCATGCTATTTCTACATTTAGTTCAGGTAACTACCCAAAGGTGTAAGCTTACCAGTGCTTTTTCTCTTTCATGTAGAAAGAGACCCAAGGAAGTGCAGAATCTGGGTGAGGCAAAAGCTGCACATCTCTGAAGTGCCTTATGATGCTTTAGTTTCTGAAAAAAGCTTTCGTTAGCTGGCGCTGCAGGGCTTCCCCAGCGAGTCTGGGGAGCACAGATGTTCCCGTGGAAAAAGATCTGTGCAGCATGGAGAGACAGGAACACCACTGCTGTCAAATTGCATTAGGGCCAGGAGAAATGTGGTGATTTTTATACATGGCTTAGAGCTCTCGGTTTCACTCCCCTTGAATTTTATTTTGAGTTTGGGAGTAAGCCTCAAACTTCAGCAAAACCAGGTCAGATCAGGAAAAAAAGGACAAGTAAGACAAAAATTTCTCCTCCAACCTGTACTCTGGCAGGCGTTGATTTGGAAAAGCCCTGGATTACGAAGAGGGCAGTTGTCAAAGCTTGAGTCAAACCTAACCTTGTGTTTGTCAGCTCAGTAGCAAAAAAGGGACACTGGGGCTTTAGCCTGTGTTTCTTTGTGGTGACATCTGCAGTCTTCTGGTACCATTGTGTTTTTGTCTATATCCCTGATGCAGGCAGACCTCAGGTGATTTTCTTATAAATTCTAAAAATTATAAGGTAGTACTATTAATGAGCAGTTTTGCCCTATATTTTACTCTGTACTGTATTTATGAAAAATGGGAGAAGTCTCCACATCCTTCCAAAATGATTTGTATCATTTGGTTTGGACTCAGCAAAAGAAGGAAAGGGGATTTTTACTGTTTAGTTAAACATCTTCCTGAGCAAGAAAGAGGGGACAGGGGTCAGTTCTTCTCTCTACCTGAGGGGTTTTAAGGCAAGATCTTTCCCCTTCCTTAGCACTCAGAAGGCTTCAGGCTGCAGAAGCTTGTTCTAAGTCTATCCTGCTGAGAGCCCTTCCATTTTGTGTGAAGTACTTTCACATTAAAATTTAACCAGAGAGTAAAAATGAGACTGAGACTCATTCAGGGATTCAAACACAGATCTCATATCAGAAAGTGCCTATTAGTAGGTGCCTTTACTATTGGGGTTGTAGATAAAAGACAAAGTGGGCAGGAGCAAGAAAGGTGGTGCAGTCATCTGTGCCTGAAAATACACCTTTTCCTTCCCTTTTGCTTCTATGTGCTATTTTTTTTTTAAGGCAAGTTAAAGCATCTGCAGCCAACAAAATAGACCTTTAGTAAGACGAAAGCAAAACATTTTGTTTAATCTAAGTCTCATTTTGATATATTTTGGCTCGATTGACATCATCTCGTAGTAGATGGCTAGTACAACTGTACTTATTTACTTCCCCTATCCCAGGGTTGAGTCACAGAGGGACAAGCCTTTTCTGCAATGTACAACATTTTGGTTGCTACGAAATCACTTTTTTTTTAAGATAGCATAGAAACTGTTACTGATTTATTCAGTGGCAGGCGAATGCTTTTGCAGATGCAGAATAGTGCCTGATTCTCCCCAGGTTGGTGAAGGGGCTGCCAAAGCTAAAACATCCTTTGCACTTGCAGCCTGTCTGCATCTAATGTCCCTACTTACTGCAAGGAGGAGTTTGATGGTTGCGAAACGCAGGCTGAGTGGTTGTGTAGTGCTGTCCTCATCGAGCTCTACAACTTTCGTTTGAGAAATTGTTAGAGATGGGGGATCCTAATGGAAACACTTAACACGCAACGTGACCAGAGTTATATAATGACTATGGCTTATTAAACAGTCTCACTAGAGGGAGGAAAGACAAGAGTTTGCCTAGATTTTGGTATGCTACACTGGATTTTTCCTGTCTATTGAGCCAGCAGTAACTAGCTTTTATTTATTTACTCTTGGTGGGTGGTCACATAAAAGTAAAAATTGCTGCCACACAAGGAAAATCTACTATGCAATCTAGCTAGTGTGTCTGTCTGTTCATGTATAGCCAGCTGTCTTACATTATTGGAGCAATGTCTGCCAAATTGTAAGATTCATATGATAAATTGAAGTTTTCCTGAATGTTTGACCGCTTGATTTGTGCTTGATCAGTTAGACAGAAGGGAGACTGATGGTAATACTATGGACCTCTGACATGTTAAGTCATCTTGTGACAAAATTATTTCTTTCTCATGTTTTCCTTTTCCTTCCCAGAAAGGTCATAAAATATAGTGTAGGCAATAGAGAGCTTTTATTCAGTCCATGACTGACCATCCTGTGATGAACTGAGGCTTGGAAAGGACCCTGCTAAAGGCAAAGGGCAATTCCCATCTCCCAGACAGATTGTGTCATGTGTTTTATCACTGGAAGGGAGCAACATGTGGGATTTTAAAACAGGCATTTTTAAGGTGGCCATAAATGCTTCAGAGGTCATTTTTAGAGGTTTCTTTCATCTGTTCCTTTTAGGATCCCTAAATCCCACACAGTTGGACTCGTGCAGCCTGATTCAGCACTCAATTACTTTAGTTTTGCAGCACTATAATACCATTGATTTAAATACATTTTCATTGGCATAAAACTGGAGCTACACAATAGTGAATCGAATATATAGAAACCAAGCTACTTGGCTTCACAGGCACAATAAGAAACAATAAGAAATTCTTTGCAACTTTGCTAACAAATTTTCTTCTAAATGAACAGCATATCCAGAATATGTAAGTTGTTTAAAGACATTCAGTTGGTAGGTTACTTTCAGTAAGGTGGTGTTCCATAAATCTATTACTTTATGCTGCACCAACTATGCATTGCATTTTACCTGCTCATTTGATCTGCATTTTATATGCCTGTATGTCTATGTATGTATGAATATTTTACAACTACATTTGAAAGGAATTGCAGAAAGCTGTCTTATCGGTCAAGTACTGCTTTATTCACTGAGGGCTTTATGGGGGCCACACAAATTAGATCTCTTGCCACTTGGTGCATGTTTAGTATATCTAATAACTATTATTATTTTTGCAGAACCCCAGCTGAAAGGAATTGTGACAAGGTTATTCAGCCAGCAGGAATACTTCCTGCAGATGCACCCAGATGGTACAATTGATGGGACCAAGGACGAAAACAGCGACTACAGTAAGAAAAATTAGCCTGTTTTGCAACCCAATTCCAATCAGATGTATCACGTAGTGGGGCTCACTTATGAAGCTTCATTTTTGAAAAAATCAAATTATGAAGAAGCCAGCTGTTTTCTGCACATTTTTTATCTATACTTTCACTTTAAATCTCTCCTGTATAATATCATATGTTTCCTCTCCAGTCTTGTTTCTCCCCCACCATCCCTTCCGCCAGATTCTGTAACTGCCATCTGGGTGGGGTGGAGAATAAAACCCATGATTTGAATAGCTGCCAGAAGAGAAAGAAGATTATATTTATATGCATGCCACGTGGGTGAAGGATATGGGGAATTCTCTCTGCCAGGAGGAGAAAATTGTTTTTACTGTTTTATCCTGAAAAATTCAACAAGCATTAGGAATTTCCAGGCTGGAGAAAACCAGCTTTATATTAAAAATCTAGTGTTTATGCCTAATCTGAAGGTTCAGGTATTGAATGACCTTTCCTAAACGAAGTGGTCTTCCAAAACCCCGTCGAAAGAGATTCGATTCATACCATCCATCAAAGCATAGCAAAGTGCAGCAGAGGCATGCATGTTTAAAAATCATGCTGATATGCAGGAGCCACATTGGTTTAAACATGCACAAGTAGCCTATCTTCCTTGCAAAAGTAGTAGTTTGCCAAATAGTGAAGGTCCTTGAAAAGTTAGAGAAGGTTGAGGTGTTTTCTGCAGCATTTCTTCATTTCATAGGCTTCAGTTGCCCTCTATCAATGGAGTAGGACTGAAGTCTTAGGTCTGAGTCATTCTCTTCCCAGTCATTAGTAGTGATGAAATAAAGCTGATCTATGTGGTAGGCTTGATAGAACCAAACCTTAGGTACTTCGTGGAAGAAGAGACCTACTTTATTTGAGGACAAGTCCTCACTCGAAGTTCCTAGATGGTTCAAAGACATCCTTCGTTAGAGAAGGAGGCAAGATTTGAGCTGCAGATGCAGACAAGGGTTTTCTGCTATAGCACAGCCCACGTAGCAATGCCTTGGCAACATCCTGTGAAGAATGTGCTTGGATGAGAGCGTAAGGTGAATGCGGATCTACGTAAGCAGTGCTTGGCCAAATGCTGCAGAGTGAGCAGGGCGCGTTGATGGAGGTGCTGGGTACGGTGAGACTGCCCCAGCTGAGGCAACTGAGCCTTGGGGCCAGGTGCCATGTGCAAAGCAGAGCATGGGAAGAGGAGCTTTTAGAAGACAACAACTCAAAAATAGTGGAAGGCTGGCTGCGCTGCCCTTGCAAAATGATCCAAGAGGCTGTGTTCATCACAGGCTTGGCCAGTAGCATGCTGTGAGCATCAGGTTTGGGTTCTTTTTCGTGTGCTGGTGTTTAACATATGAAATATCACAAATTACAATGACGCAACTTGTAATTTGCATCAGAGGATGTGAGATCAAGAAAAGGACCCCTTCCCCCCCCCCCCCCCCCCCCCGCTCTGGTCTGTGGGGTCTGGCCTTGTGATTTTTCTCAGGCAAACACTAACACATGTGATGAGTTCAGTGGGCTTTTACACATGAGTCATGACCCAGTGTTGGGTCATATGAGCTGCTTTTTAAAAAAGAAGCAATAGGATGTTCTCAGTCCCATTTTCCAAGAGGAAAATCCCATTGGAAGCCCGTTTGTCAATGACATGCAAAGAGCTGCTAAAGATGATAGAAATTCGTTACCCTCATCTATCAGTAAGGACCAAACAACAAAGTAACGGGCTTAAATGGAAGCAGAGATGAATTTAGGTAAACACAAGAGGAAAATAAAATACATGAGCAGTTCTGCAACATTTCAGTCTAGTAAGGGAGATGAGAAAAGGTGATTCTGGCTGTATCTAGGCCCATGCAGTGGGTACCTTGTGAGTCCGTATGACTGAGATATTGGCCTGGAATTGTCTCATCTGTGGATCCCATTAGAAATGTTAGAGATCAAAATTGATGAGGTGCTGAGTACTTGAGCCATCTCCATCCTGTCTCTGTAAGTGGAAATAGGGGGGCTTAAAGATGCTTCTAGAGCATAAATCTCTAGATGTGCAGTCCAGCCTTGGCAACTTGGTGAGATAGGAGATATCTAGCTGAAATGTGCCAAGCTAGTCACTCAAAATTAGGGTGTACAACAAAGTTTGAGTCAGTATGTCATCTGTGAGGTTTTTGAGGTAAGACTGGGGCCAAAGTATTCCCCCATCCCATGACTTTAGTATGTAAAAAGAGAAGAAAATAACCTAATCTGATAATTTAGCTCCTGAAAATGAAATAAGGAATGAGCTTTCAATGAGTTTTAATTTTTATCATGCACTCTCTTTGTACATCCTCAGGTTCTACTCAACTACTTACATTATATGAAGCTTCAAAATTAAAGGTTACTTCAAAGCGAAACCATATTTTTTCCACTTTGGAAATGCCAATGTAAAGTGCACTGACTATTTTTTGCCTGTACAATTTTCCCCCCAAACCTCTAAATTTCTGACCAGAAAAAAGTCAAAACTTATGTGAATAGTTTCAGATCTATCTCACTGTTATTCTTCTGATTTAAAAACATTTTTCCAGAAGTTTCCTGACCAACCAGTCAGAATTATGTGCTGTATTTCTGTGCAAGGGTGAAATTCATCAAAGGGTAGACAAATAATATTCCTTTATTCCTGGAGGGGATTTTGATTAATTCACATCCACTGTCAGAGGAGGACAATCGTGATGGCCACAGCAGAATCTTTTCCAGGCTCAATGGTCATATATTCTCCATGCAGAAGCTGTCTTAACACTATTAAATACAGAGTGGAACACCATGTTCTATACATCTCAGCTCCGTGTTCTACAGCAGCACACGGATTATTCAAATTAGCATTATGAAAGGAAGCTTAATTTTCATGGAATACATTAGGTTGGTTTACTCTGGTAAAGTAAACATTTAAAATGAGACTTGATGCTTCCCTTAGATGTCTAATGCAATTAAAAATTCTAATAAAAATCTAGCTATTTATATAAGGGGAACTGATAATATTTAAGCAATTTTTAAATTTATTATCTATCTGGTGCCCATTTTATATGTATTCTTGAAAGGCTGATGGCATTTATTTTCCACCCCCTCTTGCTTAAAGAAAAGGGAAAAAAAAAACCCAGAAATCAAGTTCTAATGGCATTTGAATAGGCATCCAGCCAGTTTCCCGTGAAGCACATGAGACATCTGTTCCTTATACCATGCAGTTAAAGGCATGCCATGTTAATATAAGCCACAAGACAGATCTTCCTACTTGCACTGGGATATGTGAAAACATTTTTTTTTTAATCAGACTGCATTTTCATGGATACCCTTGTCTGTGCTCATAGTAATGTCATCTATGAAGCTGAATTTGGGGCAGTACCTTTTCTTTCTGACTGTAGTGATCTCATATGGTTTTTCAGGACTGATTGTTGCTACTGGTGCTTGCATTATTATGGTTCTTTCCTGAGTTGAGGAAGGTAATATCCCTTCTTCATGAGAACCATTTGACTCCTTAGTATTCCAGTATAATCCTGCTGAACATCTGAAAATTTTCAAAAATAGGCAATGGGTAAGGGTAGATCAACTCGTCCAATCCTATGGAAAAGGCCCATTGCATCTGGAGACTTACCAATTATGCGTTGACTGTATGTGTAGAACACAAGGATATTTTAGATTGGGGCTTGCTGGACATACACATAGAACTGTGGAAAGATTAAAGTTGGAAGAATTTCTGGAGGTCTCCAGTCCAGCCTCCTGAGCAAAGCTGGGCTGTCTTCAGAGTTAGATCAGGTTGCCTCATTCCAGTTTTGAATGTTTCCAAGGATGAGCTATTCCATACCTCTGTAACCTCTCTGGTTCCAGTACTCCACAGCTATCATTGAGAATAACATTTTTCATATCTTTCTTGCTGCTACCTTTGTCTGATGCTGCTTGTCCTTTCACTGTGTTCCTCTAAGAAGGGACTGGCTCTGTTCTCCCCTTTAGGTTGTGGAAGACTGCAGTCAGATGGCCACCACTTTCTCTTCCTCAAGCTGAACAAACCCAGTTCTCTGTCTTGCTTTGTGTATCTTGTGCCCTAGCCTCTTAACTGTTTTAGTGGCCTTCTTTATTCCTGTCAATATCTTAATCCTCACGTTCACTGCAGCTGAGGCTGCTGTTGATTGTTGCGTCCTTCATCAGTTCTTTCTTACTCATGAGTAGCACATACTGCCCCAAAACCAGTTTTACCACCAGCTGGTATAAATTAATTTAGCTGTTCTGACTAACTTACTGCTATTCTATCAGCTGACTGTATGGGCTACATCTTTTACGTGGCACTCCTTACATTACTCTTCCATTGCTGTAAATGAGTTAAGCCAGACTGATAAACAAATATGCATTCAAAGTTTAAAAGTATATAGAACATCTAATAAATTGTTATGAGAGTGAAAAAATGCATTGATGGCTGAACAGTTTAGAGATGGATCTTGTTAAAACTATTAGCATCAAAAAAGCAGGATCAGGTGTAAATCTACCAGTGGATGAGTATGGTAATGAAGGAAAATAAGCAGAAATAGTCAATATATGAAATAGTCAATAGCTTTTTTTTTTCCCCCCTGTGTGAAATAAAAAAGCATGTCCGTCTCTTATACAGTTATAGATAGCATAGAAAGTTTACCATTTACAACAGAGGAAGAGTTTTAAAAGCATCTACTGATGCTACTATTTTTTTCTTCAAGTCAACAAACCATGCAGCCAGTCCTACCTGACCTAGTTTCCTTCTCCTGTCCAATCATGTTAAGGAGAACTTCCCCCTGCCCCCGACACAAAATGAAACAACTTGGTTTCATGGTTGATTGTGGAGGAGGGATATGTGTGTGTGTGGGGGGGGGGTTGTTTGGGGTTTTTTTGCTACTGTTTTTTTTTTTTTTACATTCTTACAGTGGAACTTGGACATCTGTTCCAAAACAAGCTGAAACATGCACTTAAAAAAAAAAGAGAGAGACAATAAAATGCTTCAACTTCCTAAGGGTTTTTTCTAGATTTAGGTGCAGAAACAGCTCTGAGAATTTGCAAAGTTTGGATTGACCCAGAAATACTTCAACAGAGGAGAATATTTGGTTCTTAAAATGTCTTTGGCTGTCAGTTACCTGTGTCAGATGCACTCTTCTACGTGCCTGTCTGTCCGCTAGCTTCCCTGCTCAGCAGTACGTAGAAGACGCTCTGCTGTGCCTAAAAGCTGTGACTGTGGGTAGCGTTTGTGCGATCTGCAGTACAGTCCCAAAGAGCATGGGAACTGGGAGCAGTCTGTCTACTTTAACATGGAGCTCAGCAAGTTGTTGCTGTTCTCCCCTGCCTTACTGTGTATGTGTGGGGGAAAGAGATTTGGAGGCCCTGTGTGCTTCCAAGTGGGATTTCTCACCCGCTGATTCTGGGCATTATCCTCTGCTGCCTAATGAATGCTTTGAATGATCTGTTACAGGTTTTCTATGCAAGACAAATTGGCTGTAGAGAATGAATGATGATGCCCATTTGGTTTCATTATTAGCAGTAATGTGCTCCATTTTTCAGCAGGGGGAAAAATCACATGGGGAATTGCTTATAGACTTGTTATTTGCAGAGGATTTTAGACCTTCATGATAGTGACAAAAGTGTAGAAGTATAAGCTCTCTTTGATTAGTGAGCTTTTTACCAGTAGAACTGTGATAAAATGCTCTTTAATGCAGAGTAGCTGCACTGGAGCTATTTATCTCATCTTCAGACTGTATCAAAACAGCACTGCCCTTGTTTACAGACCGACACACATACTGGACTTCATTTACCATATCCAGCTGTTGAAGTCCTTCCTCCCTCCCATGAAATCATGTAAATCTAGGCACTGGCTTCTGTGGCACTTCAGCATGTACTTTGATGTTTTACTGAATATGGTGCTTAAAGGCATGAAATGGGGCTAGGAGTGGGTTTCATTTTGCCACACTAGAGGTGCTTTTCTTTTAGGAAGCTCATGTAGGGGAGTTATCTAGTCTTAATAACTGAGAGATAGAAGTGAAGATTCATTTGAAGTTGGGATTCATGAATCCCTTTTTGGTGGTAACCCTAAAGCTACCTTAGCCAGGGCATCTAACAGTAAATATCTTCAGTAAAGTTACTTGCTGTGTTCCTTGTGTTTTTTCGGATACCTTAAAGGAATACCTGGAAAGGTATTCAACTGTGACCTCTAAGCAAATCCACCCAATCAATTAGAACATAACCAGTTTCTCATTGCTCTTCTCACACCCTTTGGATCCTACTTTTTCTCTTTAAAATTGTGATTCCTGTGACTTCAGTGAAGCTCTTATCTGCACTATGGCTTCAAGAAAAGAATCAGGCCATATTTTCATTGCTTTTTCTTTCCTTCTTTCCCTTATTTACTTGAAATACTTATATCTTCTGAAACATTCTCAACAAACTTCTGTCTCTTTTGCAATTATTCACAGACTGTACATGAGGGAGGTTCTTAGGAAGCATGTTTTGTTGGGTGCACGCCTTCCTGTGTTTGAGTAAAATCCATGTGTGTTTCTTGGGATGTCTACATGTAACTGGTCTCTTTGGGAGGGGGGCTGGAGCTGAACTGCACCTGAGTGATCCTTTTTTGTCATACCAAGATTAATACTGGCCAGGCCTGAAGAGCAGTAGTACTTTGAATAGGCCATTCTGGCAAAAACAGTTCTAGCTTCCAGGGCTGAGGTTAAATCAGTGGTGGTCTGTGGAACATGCTGCTGCCAGGCAAGGAGAGGCTTGGGCAATGGCACAGTGGGAAGCAGGACCATTTCTCCTGCAACTTTTATGTAAAGACTCCTTTGTGCTGTGCTCACACCAGTGTGATGTGTCAGGCAAAATTTTGAAAATTATCTACAAAGTGAATCAGCTAGATGATGATATCCTTACAGTAAACTGGAAAACAGAGTGCTTCACTGCAGGCTGTGTCACTCAGTCTTTCCTCCATATTCTGTACCTTAACGAGTCTCCCCTGAGGCTAATTTGGACTCCCCAAGTATCTTGAGAAATTTCAAATAATCACTTTACAAATAAATGAGTTTTTTTTTTTTTTTTTTTTTTTTTTTAATGAAATGCTTAATGAATGGATGTATGTAGAAGGGGCAGTCTGACCTCATGACTAGGGAACCAGAAAAGTTATTCTCATTTCAGGGCAGTTTTTTTTGGAGAGGCCTTGCATAAAACATTTCAATGTTATCTGTACCCTTGTTTCTGCCTGATCCTGTGTCCAATCTTTCTACATTCTGAGCTCCCTCGGACAGGATCTTGTTAGCTCTTTTTAAGCTAATGCAGAAGGGGTCCTGCAACGTCTGGGTGCTCCTGTCCTACAAATCTCACTTGAAACAAAGCTATGCTAAAAATCGGTGTTCAGTCTGTCAACGCTAATAGTCCTCTTCCCTCTGAGCTGGTTATGTTAGAAACGTAGCAAAAGTCTGACATTACAATAATACGTGTGCTGTAATTTTGAGTATTGAAAGCTGTTGTCCTCTTCTGTGCTACCCAATGCTTTTTCTGAATGTGGAGGAGTGCTCAAGTCCTGGAGTTTCTTTATTCCTTTGATAGCAGAGATCAGAGGACCAGTCACACAGTCACGTTAATTTGCGTCATTCTGGCCATGGTAGCTGTCTGTATACTCTTTCAGCATATGGCAAACGCGAGAAAATGTGGCTAGGCTTAAGTCTGTTTCAGAGTGAACTAAACTAAGTTGTGTTACCTTGTGTTTGCCACAGGCAAAGATGTGTACGTGTGCAGTTACTATAGCTCAGCCGGCCCACAGTACACTGTTAAGAAGTGTTAGCTTGGGTGTGTATCTGAGCCCATGACATTGCAAAGATAGTAGATCAGACACACTGATGGACATATTTAGGCTCCTGGGAGGCAGATGAATTCAGTACTTCTTAAAACTGACTTTCAGCATTGACCTAATGGCTGCAAACCTTTCCTGTGTTTAGAAGCAGGACTTTTGTTTCTATTCCAGCATCTTTTGTAAGAATCAGAAGTGGGGTGGGCTGGGCTGGCCCGGCCCGGAGGAAAGACAGCAGTGGCTCTGCAGGGTGATGACTCCTTAACTGTTGCTTTTTTCTTCCTTCCGCAGCCCTTTTCAATCTAATTCCTGTGGGTCTTCGTGTGGTGGCAATCCAAGGGGTGAAGGCAGGTCTATATGTTGCCATGAACGCTGAGGGATATCTCTACAGCTCGGTAAGTACTTTGCGCTGCTGGGCTCCTGCAATGATTTGGCCTGTAGGCAGTGGGGAAGACACTGCATTGTGACTTCTAGCCAGCTTTTTTCTGAAAATGATCACGTGTTTGAAAACCTTTAAAAGCAGGAATTGGTGGGGGCTGCTGTAAAGCCATGCAGTATTCTCTCTATAGTGGCTCTGTGGAGTTTTGTGGCAATATTTTCTTACCTTCTGTTTTCCTTTGGGTAGTTACTTAATGTAGGTCATAATATAGTTTGCTGGTTTCACGCTTGTGAAACTGCTTGGACTGAACAGGATTTGCTTCTGAATTGCACATGTGTAACTAATTGTAAGCAGTGCCCTAATGGGTCGTACTCTGGTTTTTGACTGCTGTGTAAATCCACACTAGCAACACTGACTTCATTAAAATGATTCTAGACTATTCTGTTGGCATAGTGCTTCAGCTGCACAGAATTCTCTATATTTGTGTGGTCTTTTTAATGCACATAAAAGATAAGTGAGGCATTTTTTACTCACTAATTCCCCTATAACTTTCTTAGATGGCATGAAAGGGCATGAGGTTATTCATAAGATTCTCATTTGAAGTAAGTAATTGATTTTTCAAAGTGAATAATTGATTCAGTGATTTATTAAATATGGCAACCTTTTGCCAGAATTTTTTATGCTTCAAATAACTTTGCTCTAGTTCTACATAGTAAAAAGTGATGGTTAGTAATACACTTCTCATTTCTGTAGTTATGATATCTTTAAAGTGTATAGGCTAGATTCTAATCTCATCTCCATTTGTGTAAATCTGTAGTACAGTGAGTCTGCTGTCGTCTAAGCGTTTACTTTGCTTTAAAAGCATGTGTAAGGTTGGAGATAGGCTAGGTAGATCAACATTTATGCCCTAAGCTGTATGGACGGTTGTCCTTTTAGAGCTCCTATGTGCTTTGCTGTAAACCTTTGGCTCCAAGGATGTACTCTACCTTCTTTCTCAGACAAAGCCAATGCTTACGCTAGTTCCTGGAATAGTAAAAGGCTGCTGGCTCAGAGGACTAAAACCGTTGGTATCTATCTGTGTTGTTGTTAGCATTCCAGTAAGTGCAATGTGCTGTCACATAAGATACAGCTTGAAAAAGGCACAATACTTCATAACTGGTAGCAGAAAAAAATATTATTACTGAAATGTGTGTAGGCTACGCATCAAAACGCCAGAGAAATCTGCAGCTCTAGCTTTTATTTACCTCTCTGATAGCAGTCAATTAGGTTTTCATGTAGACATTCTACACAGCAAGGTCTAGGTGGCTGTACTTTGGAGTACTTTCCCTGTAAGATCATGCTCTCTCATAGAACTAAGTTCTTTCAATGCTGCTAATGTAGCTGAAGCTGATTGAGGTGGAAAAGGCCAACCTGCCCCTATGCAATATTTCCTAACCCGTATCATCTGTCTTCTTTCCTGGGTCAATTTTATACTACTCATATGTTTAGGATTTCCCCCTTTCCATTGGGAAGTAGCAAAACTTTCTCCCCAGTAGGACAGGGAAAAAAATGGCAAGTTATTACGTTAGTATGCCTGGCAAGATAAGTCTTGAAACTGGCTGGTTGTCAAGAAGAGACAGAGAGATCAATCTGGATGTCTGTAGATGCCAGACGCTTCCTGTTCTTTCATAGCCCAGTAAACATAAATGACTGCCTCTAAATAAATTACGTCAGTTTACTAACAATGAAAATCTCCTCTGTTTGTAAAGCTATCCGAGTCCTGAAGGTAGAAGGTGCTAACACCAGGTTTAGTGTGGTACTGCATTAGCATGCATGCTTCACCCTAGGCACAGAGCTGTAGGGATCTGGACTGAAGATTTACCCTGTGATTGTGCTATGTCAAGTGTAAAGAGACCTGAGCTCAAAACTGAGACTCCCTGTAGCACTAGTACTTCTGAAACAAGGAATGCAGGAAAGTAGAGTACAAGTTCAGCAGATCTGGAGGTCTGGGTGATAGACCATCTACTCTTTAGTGCATCAGGAAAGGGCGATAAATGGATGCTACTGGCCTATCTTTACTCCAAGGAGATGAAGCTTGCTGGGCCCAGTTTTCTTTGTATTGACTAGTGGCAGCAGTAAATCAATGAATTCTCTGTACTTTAAAGCAGATCCCAAGGTAAGAAAAGAAAATTTGTGGATAAAGCATATTAGGAATTGGGATCGTGGGTCAAGCTGCTCATAGCATCAAAGGCAAGGATCAGGGTCCTATAACAGAACTGGATGTGACTGAGAAGTGCTCAGCCTGTACAAGCAGTCTCTTGGATGCTGCAGCTTTCTTTGTGTGACTGGGATCCTACTCCAAGCCACCATTTGGCACAGCTATGTCAGTCTCAAAATCTGTGCTGGAGAATTGCTTTGGCAGGACGTGACAGTCTGTTCTCTCGGGGGCGAGCAAGGCCTTTGGCCATGTCACCTGGATCTCATTGCTTCCTACACCAAAGGACATATTGTCCCTGTTCCTTTGCTTACCAGACCCTAAGCTAAAGCTTTGCTCTGTCTTGGGCCAGTTTCCTTTGTTATGTGTGTACCTGTTTTTTACCAAGCCTTTTCAGAAGGATTTCTGAAAAAAGTCAATAATTCCCTGTAGATACAGTTTACTCACACAGATCCATCGAAAAATGGACTTGGTCTGCTGTTTGGCTGTCTCACTTAGTATTTGTCCTAGATCTAGCCCTGCTAGGATGACTTGTGACACCCCAAAGCTTGAGACTGTTCTAAGATAAAATGCAACTGTCTAGGGTAATCCTTGCTCTCCACCCCACCTTGAGTCTAGATTGTTTATGGCTGTAAGTGAACATATCTTCTGTGTTTTTTATTTTTCGGTAGTGTTTAATCTGTATATGCCAGCTAAGACCTTGGCTAACATCCTCTGCCCTGGATCAAACCAGAGCTGGATACAGGCTATTATCAGCCTAGTTGCTGAGACAATTTGTGCCAGCTTCTTCTGAGCCAAGGAAATCTTGAATGAATGAATTTAGAATAACCAGTCCTCGGAAGAAGTTTTCCTAGTGACTGTCAGCACAAAAGCAGGGCTAAGTGAGGTCCTCCAAAGCCAAACTCAGCGAGAGGGTTCTCTGCAGAAACATGCAGTCCCTTTGAGGACCCTCCTATGTTCTTGGCCACGTTGATGCCTTTAGTAATGACTTTCCTCATCTCTTCTGTGCAGTTAGGGATGAGCAGGGACAGTATGTGGATTTATTTGTTGCCTAAAGCCTGCCATGGATCTCTAGCCAACTTTTGAGTTCTAAATGCGTTACATGTCAAAACCAGCTTGTTTGGGAAGCAGATATTTAGGACTTTTATGCACTGTTTACTTAGACTTGAGACATGATTTTTTTTTTTTTTTTTTTTTTTTTTTTTTTTTTTGCAGAGTTGCTGACCGCTACTGGGGAATTAGATGCTTAGCAAACAAGAAAATCAGGCTCTTGGTGACTTGAGGTGTCTGCCTTTGCATAGAGCAGGATGCAAAATACTATTTTCATAACAAGCTGACAAAGTCTTTGGTGTGTTCCTATTGAGATTTCTTCTAATGCGGAACAGCTGTAAATTCCCTGATGATGCTTGAAAGTTTTTGTCAGCACCTGCTTTGGGGAGCAACACAACTCTCCCATAGGGACCTACTGTTAGTATTATATACCAAAGCAACAGTGTATGGAAAGAATGAAGTACAGGCTGTATTATTCATATTGTTTTAGTACTTGGGAAGCCCAGACCAAAGGCTGGTTATTGCAGAGGCTAGAGAAAAACAGAACAAGGAGGTAAATCCTACTTCACTGAATTTACAGCTTAATCATAACGTGAGAGGACAGCTCTTCTGTCTATCTAAAATTAATAGTTCCACTACCAAACTGATTCCTAATGTTGGTATGACCTTTCTCTGTGAGGCAGAGGTACTCACTTCTCCACTCTATCTTTGGCTCCCGGCTTTAGCACCGTTACCCCTGTTGCAGCTCCCAGGAGTGTGGGGAAAAGTGTGTCCACAAAATGTTGTTTTGGCTGTGAGGTAAATGTGGTTCTTCTGGAGCAGATGCTAGTCATGAGCCTATAGAGCCACTATAGGCCCATCCAGTCACTCAAAGTACTCTGAAATTGCAGCTCTCTGTATGATATGTATAATTCAGTGGCATTACAGCTGAGATGGGTTTTGCCCCAAGTGCATAACACTTTTCTTCTAAAATATACTGCTCTCACATATTCCTTGTTGTTTAACTCTAAGATCTAATTATTTTTGAAATGGCAAATCATGATACATAATTTATTGGAAAGACTGAGAAAGCTCTAGCAGAGATATGGAATATATAGGAAGAAAAAATAGGTCGCTTACAAGGACTCAGTATGATTTTTACAGTATAAACCTGTGAGTTTGAAATGCTGAAATTAGAGCTTGAATCACTTCAAAGATTCCTGCTAATAAGAGAATGATTATGCACAATTAAAAAAGAAAAAGAACTAAACAGCATTGAAAAAACCCAGGTCACATTAAGAGCGCATTGTGCCTTTTCATTTGCTTTCTCTGCTTTTTTATTCTGTTCTATCACTTTGCATAATAAACATGTCTTGCATAATAATAAACAAGCATCTGGAGAAGTATGCATATTAACTGAATTTTTTAAATCTCCTTGCAATGCTATAACTGTTTCACTACAACTCCTCTAGGGCTGCTGCACTCTTATTTACATCACTTCAAGGTCATTGGCTGTAATCAATTGTGTTGTATTCTCTGCCCTAATAGGCTTGGATCGTTAAACCTGCACCAGCCAACGCCATTTCTTTAATTTGTATTTGACCTCCAGTGATCCCAGTTGATTCATTCAGAAATACAGCTATGTGAGGCAGGTATTCTGCTCATAGCCTTTTTGCAAGTTTCAAAAGCAAGCACACATACTGGGGGGATTCCTAGTTCACGTGCCTTGGTTAGGAACCAGGTCAGTGGAGAGAGCAAAATGTCTCCAAAGGCAATGCACAGCAGGAACCCAATTCAATATACTTTGAATTTCCCTCCAGAGCAGCATGTGCTGCTCTTCGGTGGCTATCTAAAGAAGCACGTTGAACAGAGGCATTATTTGGGAAGTATAAAACTCCTCTTGTCCTCTGGCTTAATTGTAAATACCATTATGGAGGGAACAAAATGGATGTTCAGTGTCAGCAGTTCTGCTGAGGATGGACAGGCACTGGGAGCAGATTCCTGCCTTGTCTTGAATGTTCCTAAATACACCTCCTAATAAGCGCTCTGGCACATCACCCTTGTAACATTGAAACTTTGCTTTTGATATCTGTGTTTGTAAGTGATCACTCTTTCATTGATGAGGTGCTACCACCATTTTTCCTTTGCTTGATTGTCCTATCACTTTAGAAGATCTTGAATGGTCCAGGTCTCTCTCCATCACAGCAGTGCAAACTCCTCACTGACTCGTTTGTGTACAGTGCAAGTCATGCAATGACGATGCTGGCCCACACTGGCTCGATGGTTATTCAGGGTGTTGTAAAAGCAAATGTGGCAGTAGGATTGGCATGCCCTAAAAATGGGTATGACCTCACTTGGCAGGACCAGTTGGACTGCTCTTCAGACAAGGAGAGCTGGCAGGAGAGCCAGGACATTGTAATACTGTGGCTTTTTGGGCAGGTTTCCTATTTGGCCTCTTAGTTGAGGGACTGCATTTCCCAAATTTTCCTATCACCGCACCACAGCAGGGCTCCCAGGAGGGGAGAGTGCCACATGGCACATTGAATCTGATGCTTCAAGGTGGGTCAGGCTTAACTTTCATCTGTGGTGTTTGGCTATTCAAGCAGGAGTCTGTTGAGAGGACAAAATTGGTAACAGCAGGACATAGTCCTGTTTTTCTAACTAGCTGATCCTTGTCTTATAAAATAATAGCACAAATTATGAGAAAAATATATGCCTCATAAGAGGTGCTCTCTCTTAGTCTTAGTTGAGCAGGACATTTAGGAAGGTGTTACATTCCACCTAACAGCATCCAGGGAAGCCAGAATGGGACATATCTTCTAGTAAACAGTGGTCTGTCAGTATTGGGATGCATTAAAATCATTTGTTGAAGTTTCATTTTGGAAGAAAATCAGGGAAAAATGCGCCGGTAGTACTGACTCATCTAATTTTGACACTTTCCCAAAGGAACGTTACAGATTCCCATTTTGAAACAACTTTAAAATGTTTTATATTGCTTTATGGTTCCTAATAAAATCAGAACAAAATGTTTAGATTGCGGTTGAGCATTTCAATCCTACATGACTTCCTTGAAGTGTGAAAGGGGGAGGAGAGCAAAACATGGTAGGGGAAGGTTGAAGTTTGCTCTAAACTGTTGAGGAAGGCAAGAGTAGAGATCTCAAAGATGAATCATAGTCAGCTGCCATCTTCTGCGGAGTGTCCCTTCTGCTTATTTCTTTGAAGCCAGAAGTATGGGTCTGACCTTAGATAAGTTGATAAGCAGTGGGGGCAGCTGCTAAGCAGCTGTAGCACTGTATAAAGCTTGTCCATTTTCCTCTGGTGCATGGTGTGCAATCAGTTAATCCTTGTAGAGAAATGATGAGGTTGAATCAGAACTGTTGATGCAGTACAGTTTTATTGAGTTGGATTTAGAAAGGAAATTCAGGAAATGTCCAGACTGAAAATGGGATGGCATGCAGGGAAGCTCGTAGTTAGCAGAAATGGCATAAATGGAGCACTCATCCCAGCAAACTCAAATAGCCTTCTAGGCTAAGGTGCTCTGAGTGTCACGCTGCAGCAGATGTAGGCCAGTGGTTGCAGGAAAGTCCATATCATTATTGCATGTTGCAAGTACAACATAATCAAGTCTGATAAGGAAGAATTTGAGTAGCTGTGATTTTTTTTTTTTTTTTTTTTTTTTATGAACACTGTTTGAGGAAAGGATTTTCCTCTTTGAATGAGAGGCAATGGGCACAAACTGAAACACAGGAAATTCCACCTGAATATGAGTTTTTTTTTTTTTTTTTTTTTTTTTTTTTTTTTAATGTGAGTGACAGAGCACTGGAACAGGTTGTCCAGAGATGTTGTATCTCCTTCTCTGGAGATATTCAAAACCTGCCTGGATGCAATCCTGTATAATATGCTCTAGGTGACTGTGCTTGAGCAAGGGGGCCAGGGGTTGGACTAGATGATCTCCAAAGATTGCTTCCAGCATCAACCATTCTGTGATTCTGGATGGGAAGGGTAACATCTTCCTTCTAGACAAGCAGCATTTAAAAAGCCTAGGCCAGGCTGTAGCTAGCTTTCCATGCTATCATGGAGCTGGTGTGGCAGAACTTTCTCCAAGGTACCTTGACTCCCAGGGTTATGCTGTATTTGCTTCCTTCGTTGTATGCGTCAATGTCCAGTCATAAAAGAGTTACTTTTGTGTGCCAATGACCTAGACGTTTCTCTACAAGGAATTACGCTGAGAACTGCCAAACTTCTTTCACGCAGGCCAACCCATTGCCTGTCAGAGTGGCACAGGGCCCACAGAAGCAAAAGTTGGCTGTCACTTTTACGTTACCGTGCTTAAAAATGTAGTGTGTTAGAGCCTTGTGAATGGAAGATGACAGGTCATGGGAAAAACTACCGTGTTTCCCATGTCCCTCTACTGCAGAGCCTGCTGCTTGGGTAGCCCAGGTGGCTACATGTGCTCAGCTCCTTCCACATTGCAGACTGAGCTGCTTAGGTAACTGGTCTCATCCACAGTGGCTTCAGTGGCAAGAGCTACTTGGCTAAGAGCAGCTCTGATTTTTATTGGAATAGATGCATTTCTCTGCTCATCTTTGCCCACACCCTGGCCCCCATCAATCTGGAGACATAGTTGCAGAAATCCCATTTGTTGCCTTCCCTTTTCATTCTGCTGGCTAGGAGATGTAGGAACGTTTCAGTAACTGAGCTTCTCTCCCTGGGCTAATATTTTGCTTTTCCTGAAACTCTCCAGCCCACTTTGTTCGTTTTTTAATACTGTTTATCTAGTGTCTGTTATGGCCATGGATAGTGACAATGTCTGTTTTACACAAGTAAAATGTAGTCAAAATTCCAGCATGTCAAGGGTGACAGTGGGATTATAATGTTTTATTTTGTGGTGGAGGGAGGATAAATATTATCCTTTCTGAATCCACAACTCTAGGTTTGATGTGAAAAGAAAAGAGGAAAGTTTGAGCGAGGACATGTTTGGCTGAGGTCAGGTGTGTGTTAATGAAGTGATTTGGATCTCCTTTCTGATAACTCCAAAGTCAAATATAGAATGAATAAAACTAGTGAATGGCATACCTTTGCCAAGCAGTGACTAATGGCTCTGGAGGCGAAAGCAGAAGATATGACAGTCATAGACAGGCTGAAAAAAACCAAGAAACCTTGCTGACTGTGTGCACAGTATTATAACTAGGAGCCAAATGACAGAAAACCTCTTTTAATGGGGACTATTATTGAGCTGTGAGGTACTTTTCCAAAGGAAAGGGATAGAAGTTCAAAATACTTGGGCTATTTCAAGCCAGACTGGCTGAATCAGTGGGGAATATGCTGTAGTGGAAAGGCCTGTATGGCAGCCTGAGCCATCTG
This sequence comes from Rhea pennata, assembly GCF_028389875.1. NCBI lineage: Eukaryota > Metazoa > Chordata > Aves > Rheiformes > Rheidae > Rhea > Rhea pennata. The sequence continues at coordinate 14,036,782 of NC_084671.1, read as the reverse complement.
TAATTTTGCTGTGAAAGGATGCTATCCTGACCAAGCACCTGCAAAGCAAAAAAATGGTTTTCTTCAGCTCTCAGTCATGGGGTCTAAGTTCGGGTCCTGTAGCTATTTGGTTCTATGAGTCCCAAGACACAGGGCTGGCTTCTGGTACCTCTAGTTACATGACATGGTGCTGCAGCATACCACAAGCCTCCTGAAATCAGTGTTGTAAGTGGACTCAGCAGAAGTTACCAAAGTAGCTGTGGAAATGAAACATGTTTATAGAAGTTCCAGTTCAGCAAAACATTTAAATTGCACCTTGGTGCTTTGCTAAATCTACATTCCCAGATCTGCCCTGCAGTAGAGGCATTGACTAGCCACTTTGTAATTTGGTTGCATCTTCTGGCATCTTTTCTGAAAGCTATCCTTTACTTCAAGGAGAACTCCAGATCTCTCTAACTTCTCTTGAAGTGAACTCATCTGTGAAGACATGAGCAGGACTGAAGGAATCTGTTTGTACTACTGGCAGTCAGTCACTGTTGTGATGTGTTGCATGCTGACAGCATGCTCAGCTCTGTAGAGTGTGGGATGGCCAATGTGCCTGTTCCAAGGATTTTGCAGTCTGTGCAGTCTCCACCTTTGTGAGTGGGGAAGAGCAGAAGGGCATCTTGCCAGCAGCAGTGCCCAAAGGGATCCCAGCAACAGAGCACACAGATGAGCTGATTGCATCCTTGGGCCTACTCTAGCCCTGCCTGAACCATGCCTGGTCCTTGTGTCTGGACTTGTGGTATGAGATGCACCAAAGACACCTTGCAAGTCTGTTTTCTATAGATGCTCACAAAGGCTAAGTCCAGTTCTGGCCTCTGACAGCAGGTTAGAGAGCAAGAGAAAAGCAACATATATGAAAGGTTAGAAGCATTTTTTACCCATTGGGTCCACTAACAAAGAGTCTGACCTTTTTTTCATAGGTATTTCTAACCCTTGTGGAAGGCTGAAAATGTCAGCACTGAGTGGAAATTGTTGAGTTCTTTTAGATTTGCTAGATGTATGTTACTGGGATATTTAAATATGTGATCCAACTTGTAATTTTTGAATGAAAGAATAAGCTAGCTAGATTCTGGCCAAACTTTAAAAAGCTTTTAAAAAAATATTCTTTTCTAACACATTTTTGGTGGTATTTCTTCTCTGAAATGGTACAGGAGGAGGGCCTAGGGTGAGGCATACAGAATTCTGAGATATGGGATTGTGTAAGAATGGATGTTGGAGATTTTCAAATTTCAGCAGCAAGAAGCAAGTTGTAACCTTTCTTCAGCCGTAAGTGGGCGGGGGAAATCCTAGCTTTTCTGGATACTAAGGCCAGCAGTGATGGTTCTGAGCAGAGCTAAAATCATGGTTTAGTCCTTACTTTCCAAGCTTATATGCAACTTTCTCTGCTGTTAGTAGTCTTCTGCGCACTTCTCACAGGGCTAGAAAACCAAGTAATTGTGGTTGGAGTAATACCCCTTAATCTCTTTTTGGTGTATTAGTCCCCTTTTGCCTGTAATTAGATTACATGTTTGATCTTTTACTCTTGTGACTAATTTCACTTACTTGCAGTTTTGCGGTTTTTTAGTTATACCTTCCAAGCTGTTCTGCTGCTCACCTTGTTGCTTTTTTTTTTTCCCTTAACCAATTTTTATTAATCCAGTATCAGTGAACTTTGGGGTACATATATAAAGGAAAGATTCATCTTGATGGACAGATGCTATGTAGATCTGGGGACTTTCTCCACTCCAGGAAGGATTCTAGGCGTAAGACAGCTTTTCATTGATTAAGAAGAGACTTTTTTTTCCCTACTGATGCGCTACAGATTTTTCTACTTATCACATCCTTTGTTACATATGCAGCTGCTACTCTGTGTGGAGAAGCTTGACAGGCCCTAAAGCTTTTGAATGAAATGTCCCCTTCTGAAATTGATAAATTCAACCTCTCCCTCCAGAGTCACAAGCTGATGTAGTACTTTAACATTTCAGCTATCAAGAAAGCAGTAGAGAGACCATTAGGGCATCCTGCTACCTCTGGTGTGCTAGTGACATCTGAGGAGCAGAGGAACTCAACAAGCACTGGTAGGCTTTCATGCAGCTCTTTTCTGTAAGTTAGCATCTGAATCTCAGAAAGTTGAAAGTATTTTGATATTCATAGCAATGTACTCTCCAATCCCCCAAATACATACCTAGGAACCAGCTCCATGCTAAAAGCTTCCTGAAAGGTGAATACCCTCTTGACATAAATAAGACATGGCGTGAAGATTGTAAGTCTTTCTATCTTCTCATTGCTTTCCTCCTGAGAAGATTGAAGGTTGACTTCTCTTTTAAGAAGCTTCCTTGGTTGGCTTCTCTGAACACTGCACATCAAATGCATTATTGATAACAGTGCGTGGGAGTTGCATGCACATATGCACACGTTACACATTCCCAGATGCTGTCTGGAGCACTGCAAAGGAATTACTGCAGCTGGGCAAATATTGCCTATTTCTCTCTAAAGCCTCCGAGATAGAAATCAGCACAAGTCTTCTGCGTAGCTTTTTCTCTTCCACCATCAAATCATCGTAATGATGAAATGGAAGAGAGGAAAATAGAACCTTAGGGATTTTGAACAAGGCTCTTAGGTACAGAAGTGCTGAAAAAGATAATGTCCAATTTTCTAGGCATATGCAAGGTAAGGTGAGGAGCCTGATTCAAGATAATTTGAACATTCCACCAAGTGCAGTGGTCATGTTGGTCAATTGTTTCCCCCAGCAAGAATCTCTTTAAAGCAAGCAAGAGTTGAGAAGAGCAGTTTCTTGCATCCCTGCTGCAGTGTCCAAGGTCTGTGTGCTTGTGCTAGGCATCATGTATCTTTAAAGTGACTTTTCCCGTTCCTTTCGGGTTGAGGAATCAGCATGTTGTCACTGTATTTCTCTAAGTGGGTTCATGTGCTCTGTAAAGAGCTCCTTTCTTTCACCTGGCACTAGCTAACTAGTGGTCAGTGCCAAGGAGAACTGCCATCGAGTGCTACTAGGGGAGATACCATCACTTTCCCCACAGCCCCCTTTACACCTCTGTTCTTCCCTGTGCCTGTTTTTCTGCCAGATAAGTGGCTGCAAAGGGGCAGCTGCTTTTCAGTAGGGCAGGGTGGACTGGCTGGAGCTTTGTTTCCCATTGAATGGGAATCCAGCCGGTTCAGGAGAAGGGTACTGTGCAACCAGCCCACTCCACAAGGGATCCATTGTGCTGTGGTATATTGTCTTCCTAGTTCTTAGGGGAAAAATGCTCATAGCTGTTGTACCTGCTTGTCCAAAACACCTTCTGTTTTCTCTCACCTCTTGTTGCTGCTGTGGGCATTCTGGCAAAACTGTTCCTTTTCCTCTCAACCTCTCCTGGCATGTCCTGCACTTTGGGAATTATAGCTAAACAGTTACCTGTGCTTCCTTGAGTGATGCTCTGTGCATGTTTGTGGGTATCCTGTAGACATCAGATGCAATAGGAAAGCACCTAAATTGCCACTTCCATCTAGTGCTTCTCAGCTTGTGGACCTGTCTGAGAATGAATGTTCCCTCTTTCCGGTTTAGCAAAGAAGTATTCAGAGACCTTGTAAAGGAACTTCCCTCCCTCCCCCTTTCTCCAGCCCTTGAGCTTAATGCAGAGCTCTGCCTGAGCAAGCACTGTGGCATACAGGATCTCACTAGCTGGAGAAAGTAGAGTGTCACTGCAGGAGTCACACCTGTGAACCTTTTCTTAGCGGTTAGGGGGGAAAAGACACCTCTAAGAGCAGACTGCAGCTTGGCCACCCTGCCAAGATGCTCACACTGCTGCTGCACTTAAGAAATTGTTTCCAGTTTAAATCCTGTCGCTTAGATTGTGAATCACAATTTACTGCCTGTGACAGAATTTTCTGTGGATGCTGGAGGCAGTATGCTGTGGTGAGTGGGAAGGGGAATGGAGCAAAGGAAAGGACTCTAGAAGACATTGGGGTGGCATCAGAAGCAGGGTAGTTTGGTGATAGCTGCCAGGGTTTAAAGGAGGAAGGGGAAAGAGAACTTGTACTGAATGCCAGCTTTTGATGGAAGAGATACTGTGTCACTCCGAGTCTCTGATGGAAACACCACACAAATACCGTCAGCATAGTAAAGGATCCAGCCTGTGTTTCTCATGTGTCAGATGAATAGAGAGCAGTTTAAATGCAATTATTTTGCCTAAAGCTACATCTCATTATTCAGCTTCAGGGATGTGCTGTTCCAAGGGTGTCTGGGTCATCTGGATCAGTGGCAGTGCGAAGAATTAAGGCAGCAGGAGTTGCAGGGGCCGGTGGTGTGGGTCCTAAAGCGAATCTGTTATCACTTAACTGTGAGTTGTTCCTGGATTGTCCCACATACTCAGTTAATTCTCCTCTTACCTTGGAGAGCTTTGTCACATAGTTAAGGAAATTGAGCTTAAAGGAGCAATGTGACATGCCCAAGATCATGTGTGAGGACTGGATTAGGCCTTCTGTTCTTCCTGATCTTAATTCTGTGCCTTAATCACAGGCTTTCTTTTATATCACTGTTGGTTATTCAAGGAAATGGTGCCTCAGCAGCAACACAATTTGTTTGTATGGTATCTTGTGTCTGAGCAGATCAGTCTGCTTTGAAAGCTAAGCTATGTGCTGTGTAGGCATGGCTTGCTTTTCCTTCTCTGTTTCCTCATTTCACCTCTTTTCTGGCTCCTCAGCATTTATGTCCCTAGTAATCTTCATTGAAGATGATGGGAGTAGGCAAAAGAACCACAGGAGAGTCATACTCTGCAAGCCATCTTCCCTTGCACATTTTAATACCATATGTCAAGTGCAGTTGCTCAGAGCTCCACAGATACCTCTTTTTCAGCCACCCAAAGAGCAAGGGCTGCTCACAAGATGGCAGGAGGAGAATTGGAAATGGCTCCTGAGAAACTCAAGATTGCAGCAGCATTCTGGAAAGAAGCAATTTTAAGTGTTGGATATCTCCAGGAGCTGAAGTGCCAAGTCTTTCAAGAAAAGGATTTGTTCGTAGCAAAACTGAGCATGGATAGTCAGACATTTTAAAGGCACCCAGTTCAGCACCCAGTACGTTCTGTTGTTCTTGCTGGGAAGAAGATAGGAGAGGCCCTCATAGGAAGAACATAGGGTGCACTCAGCTCAGCGTCATTCTCCAGTAGAAGCCACTGGTAGTGACAGCCAGGGGAATCCAGGAGCAGAGACAATAGCTTATTGAGCTGTCTGAGACTAAATCTGTGAATGTTCATTTAGTCAGATGAGTGAGATGAGTGCATTTACCCTAGCTTATCTGAGACTGTCTTTAGGTCAATCTCAAAGAAATAGCGTTTGTTTTGGAAATTGGAAGCCATCATAGCATCACAGTGCGTGTCTTTGCAGGAGTTCAGAACAAGCACTCCTTAGTCACAAAAGCAAGCAAAACACCCAGATTTCCATAGCCTCAGTTCCTTGGGTGATGCTGACTGATTTCTGGAGGTTTTCAAATTCTCCTGCAGCTTTCTGAAACTGTTGGCCACTGGATTCCAAGTGTGAGTCTTGCAAACATTTTATTCTGCAACAATCTACATTTTTGTAAGGAGCTCTGAGAGATGACTTCTTAAAGTATTTTAATTACTTTTTGTATTTCCAGGAGTTTCTTGCAAAGGAGTTCTTTGTGAAAGTTTATTATTCAAATTTGGAAGTATGGAAAGAAATCAATTTCCTTCTTGAAAATTACCTTTTTTCACCTACTCTGTTCACTTATCATGCTCTGCTTTGCAAGGATTATTCTAATCAGATTTCACATATAAAAATAATGATGTAAAAATAATTCTCCTCTTTCAAATATTCAGCAGGCTTAAGTAAATTAAGACATTGATCAGATTCTGTTCACTATTGTAGTTGTGCATACAATGGAGGGTATCCGACGTGGCTGGGAGAAGAATTTTGATGTAAGTTTTTTATCTAAGGAGCAAGGCTGTAAGATAGGACTGAAGCTGGCCTGGTTCTTGGGAATGGTTTGGTTAAACTTATGTTTCTGGGTAGAAACTGGGATGCCAACCTGCAAGGCTGGAGACCAGCCCACCTGCCTGCTTCATCCTTGTCAGAGGTTACTCCCTTGCAAATGTGCAGCTTGATCAGATCTATGAATGCATTCAGTCTCCTTTCTGTCCAAAATACCTAGATTAGCAGTAACTGTTCAAACTGTGAGAAAGCTTGGCTCACTTGGAGAGACTTAATTAGGGAAGGGGTGGGCTGGCAAGGGGCAGTGACAGCCAGGGAAGTCTGAAGCGCTGTGTTCTTCATGCAGTATGTGAACATAGCCTAAAGCAGTGGGGGCACATGGCAGAGAACGAATGTTTGCATTGCTGCTGCTTGCGCTGTAGGAAGCTGCTCTCTGGGAGTGCAAAGCAGCCAGGCCTGACAGCCTGGTGCTTCACCATCACCTCTTTCACTTAGCTATTTCAAAGGGGAATCAAATGTCCGAATTGCTTGAGTGGTTTTGCAAATCTGTTCTCAGCCTAATGCACCAAAATAACAGCCTGCAGCAAGGCCAGCACAGCTTCTCTGCATACAGCTTATTTCTGATTTGGCAGCTCTTTGAGAACCTTATTTGCTGTACATATCAAGACTAATAGCACTCCTACAGGGGCTATGCTACATTTCACCTTGACCATCCTCCCATTCTTCCTTAGTAAGCTCATTATAAGATACTAAATCATCATCAGGGTTTTGCCATAAGCTACAAGGAATGAGTCGTTCTGTAAATACTGCCACGAGGTGGTACGTTCATGTTCCAGTGTGAGGTCTGAGCTTTTGGGAAGTCTGAAAGAAGGCCACCCTGATAATGATTCTGGCTGCTTGTGTTGCAGTCTGACTTACTCTACTGCCTTTGAGTGAAAATTAATCCATATTCCGTAGGTGGTGGGTTCTTCTGGGAAGTGACTGAGTGAAAATGGATGTGTTCTGTTCATATTGAGCCAGGATAAGGAATTATTTTGAAAGTCCCAGGCACATGAAACTTAACTTTAGTAATAGTCCAGGCCTGCAATCAAAACATCAGAAAAAAGCCTAAGTGTCATTACTTTGCAGAAGGCAGGCAGGTCTTGTGCTTTGAGTACTAGCTGGACAGTTTGTAGGGTTCAATTTCCTGCTGTGCCACAAAATCTTTTCCTTGACCTCAGGCCCAGTCACTTAGGATTTGATTCAGTTACCTAAACCTAGATATTTATTTCCTCTGGAATGTGCCAGTGCATTCTGCCTGGACTCCAGACTATGGCAAGGCTCCCATAGGTCCTGTGTCCCACCTACCAGCCCTTTGCATGTGTCTCAGATGCCTCAGGACATTTCAAATGGCACTAGAAACTTATATTTAGTGACTAAATAAAACCTTTAATTTCTCTGGCTCAACTGCACATCTAGATGGTGGAGATGAGATTTCTTTCCTGCTCCCACAGAGACAGCGTAGAGATAAGTGTATTAAAGATTGACAGGCACTAGAATGCTATGTTGAGGGCACTGTGTAAGAGCTTGAACAGATAAGGGAGTGACTACCTGGCAACATGAGATTTTTTTGCTTTGTTTTTTACCTCAAAAGATTTTCTCCTTCATGTACATTTTCTATCAGAATTTTAGAGCTATTATACAGAGATGAGCTCATGTGAGCATCTCACATCTGAACCCTTCCCAGGTTAACGTTGCTCCAGATCTACCTGCATTTGTCTCAAAGTTCAGTCGTCTCGGCCTTTTTGACCTATTTGCTCCAAGTTCCTCAACCACAGAAGTGTGCTTATGCTTTAGGTGTTTTCAGTGGCATTTGGAAGAAGTTTCCATTTAACCTCTTTATTATTCATTAAAAATAAATGGAGAAAGGAGGCTTTGGGTTTTCAGATCTGGCAAATTGAAATGGTGCAGGCAGATAGGGGATCCCTATTTGACTTCTAAATGGGATAGACTGACCCAGTGCCACCTGAGAGAATAAACTAGGAACCTGACCATCTTTGTTTTTCAACTAAATCTCTGTTCTGGCACCTAGTTACTTCATTATCAATGATGCTGTAAATACAGGAGGCTTCCTTGCTTCCAGAAGGATTTCAGAGTAATCACCTGCTCTGCAGTTCCTTCCACTTTTCTTTATAGGCTTCAAAGCCCAGTTTTGTGCTGAACATTATCCTAACATTCATTTGGAGACTTTCCAAGAGAAATTTTATATAGCCCCAAGAGAACTTCTGAAAATTTCCTCCAAGAGAAGTGAATATTGGAAGCCTGTAGGACTTAAAAGTCCTAACTAGTATAGCCACATTGGACAGTCACATCTATAGAGTCCATTGAAATCTAGGGCAGGGTATTAGGTCATCTCCTTCCTCAGGTCTCCCTTGAAAAATCAACCTATTATTCTCTATAGCAAGGGACTCCCATGTGCAGTGAGAGAGGTGGCCCCTAGCTTATATTCAGGGCAGGAGGAGGAGTGTGTCAACACCTTTGCTCTCTGCAAGACAAGTTTTAGCCACAGCTATATGAGAAGAAACTGAGTAACCTTGCTCCAAAGACCCTGTGAGACATACTGCAGCACGCGGTGATTACATCTTTTTATTTATCTTCACTTTCACAGTGTCCTGTTGCTCTGTGCCAGTAGTCATCAATCAAATGTTCAGAGAGTAAGGTATAATCTGTCCTCAGTAGTGTCACTTTAAATTTAAAAATTCTTTACAGTTAACAATGAACTTTCCTTCCCTGACACTTGAATCTCTAGTCTTTGAAACGTCCAGAACACAAACAAAAGCCAACAGAGGCCTTCTAAACATACTGTAAGTTGATGACATTGAATGGATTCTCCATTCACATTTGGCCTTTTTTTTTTTTTTTTTTTTTCCTCAAAATATGTCCAGAGAAGGCCATGGTGGCTATTGTTCCAGTTCCTCCCATATGTTGCTAGAAGTTTGAGTCAGGAGCCTGTCGTATGCATCTGATTCTTGCTGGGTACTTCGTTGGCCTTATACAGTAACTAAGTCATCAAGAGACATGAGCACATCCTTAATTCAATGTGAAGATGTTTGTGCCTCCAGTTATACGTGTGCTTAAGAAGTTGACTGAACTGAAGAAGGATTTTCCCTGGAAGATTGCAGAGGACAAGCTTTTGATCCAGACCCACATCTTGCTCCCTGCAAAACTTGGCGGTGTCCATCTAGTTAAAATATCCCTCTCCGCATCTTTCTAACTCATATCTCTGTAGGAGCCATCTGTCTATCTAATCTTCCAAAGCACTAATTGATGACTGTGCTTAAGAATTTGACCATCCAAATAGAGTCCTCTAAAGATGAAGCCAGTGATGCAAAGATTGTTAGTGCATGGTGAGGCATGGTGCCATTGTTCATCTTCCTACTGCCGCTCTCTTTCATTTTCCACTTGAATTTGCAGTATAATTGTTAAAATGAACATCCTAGTTGCCCCTAATCTTTTGATTATAATGCAAATATAGACCACTTTTCGTTTGAAAATTCTGTGCAGGAAGGAAGGAGGAATGCCTCAGTGGACTACACTGTCAGATATACAGAGCTAAATTCACATTTGATAGGACAAAGAAGAATTTACATACTCAGAATGGGTAATTGCCTAGTGAAGAACATGGAGTGCATGCTAGGTAGGTAAATTATAAAACCCTGAGGCTGTCATAATAAATTGAGGTTAAAAAATAGGTTTATATTTTTGAAAAAGTAGATTTACATGTGATTCTTGCTCATTTAGATAAATCATCTAATATATTAGCCTAATACCCTGCAGAAACAATAGTCTGACTTGTCAAATATACATTATAAGAGAAAATAAAGATTTTTTCAGTAAATTTGAGTATTATCCACAAATCCAATACAAATGTGTAATTTTTATTTCCTTCTACAGTATTCTCTGGCTTGAAAGCATTTAAAATTATGCTTTTTCCTGATTAGGTATCTTTTTAGAAATGCATGTTAACAAAACTCCTATTACTTTCTTGAGCCCTTTCTGTCATCTAGATAACAAAAGCCATTGAATAGTTCTTTAGTGTGTCACTGTGGAGTCAGCAGAAAATAACTGTCCAACTGCAAACAAGAACTGATTTAACCTGGTCTTTAGATTACAACAAATAAATGAATGGGAGAAACATGTTGCTGATGTTTACAGCCTTCAGCAACTCAATAACTGCCTTTTCAACCTCAATTGACTGAAATAAGCACTCCTAAGGAAGTTTTGCTGCTAATTGTTTTTATATTTGTGTTTGTTTTTTAAAGATGATCTTCCCTGCCCTCACCAACAGTATCTTGGTAACTTTATCCCTTTTCTATTTGGGACATCCATTACCTTTAGCGCGTGAGTACCTGTAGATTTCTGAGCAAGGCTGAGATAATAGCTGCAAGATAAACATTGCAATTAAATCGGCCAGTTTGGCCTTCTGTGGAAAGCAAGCTGTGAGGCTTCTGTCAAACTTGGTTGAATCATTTTTACCTAGAGCAATATTTTAATGAAGCACGCTGTCTGGGTTGGACTGTAGGGTTTTCATCTATTCTGTATGGAGGGTAATATATGCTGACTGACTGACTGTACTCTTAACCAACGTTTGGAAGGTGCCTGTAAAGTTTCATGTGATGTGATGCAGAGCAAATGGGGGACTTATTAGACGTATACACTGGCTGAGGCAGAGCAGGTTCTAAAGGCAGTGAAGGTGTCATATATATACTTACGTGTAGAAAAGAGAAAGAAAAAAGAGTGGTTCATGCCTGGAGATGAGTCTTTGGAAACATAGCCCCACTGAGTTTTGGAGGACGGTGAACCTCACTCTCTCAGCACCCTTGCCGATGGTTTTCAGGAGAACATTAGCAAGTTTAAAACCAAGAAAAAGAATATTTTTCCCATAGCGTAGGAGGGCTCTTAAATACAAGGATACCGCAGATTACTGGAGACCTAGAGAATAGGACTCTTGCCCTATTGCTACACGCTTCATTAACACATCCACTGCAGATCCCTGCCAGCAGCAAAATGATAGGCTAGAGGGACCTTTGGCAGAAGGAAAGCTGTCTTCAAGAAAGACTAGGAGCAGTGAGTTAGGAAAAGGGTGAACTGAATGAACCTTTGCTTTATTATAACCTTCAGACACCCGCTAATGACAGTGGTGGATGTATTAGCAAAGCTGTCTAACAAGGAGGTTGATGACAGGCCCATTTGACAAGAGGACAATAGTGTTGTAGGAAGTTTATGCATGTCTACCAAGGGCACGTGGGGTCTCTATGAAAGATCCGGGTATTTAATTAGAACTGTGTTGCAAATTCTTTAGTCTCCTGCCTTGCTATTGGACTCTTCCTCTGTGTTCATCTTTTTTAATCTAATCTTTTCTCTCAAAATAGTATAGGCTGATGGCATTAGTCAGCATGACCAAAGTCCTGGGAATCTTGGGGTAATTACTCTTTGGCAGAGTTGGATTTTTAAACTGACACCAAGAGTAAAAAAACCTTTAATCTCCAAGCTTTCTATCTTTGATGAGCATTGCTGAAGAATAGGAGGAATAGTATGCTTTTATTTCAGCACTGAATGTTTCTGTGATAGCAAAAACTGATGACTTCGAGGTTCCTTATTCTTCCCTCCCTCACCCTACCCATGCCCTAGACTATAATCATCTTTGCAAAGAATCATGACAACTGTTTGGAATGCCTGAGACTGAATAAACATGAAAGATCTGCCTTAGTCCAGGTATATTTTCAGTTAAAGTCAGTGGAGTGTGTGTAAGAGCAGAGTGAGGACACAAGTTTTTCTAGAGGGGGTTGCATCCAATCTTCTATCTCCCCTGCTGTGGATACAAATAAATGTGCCATGTATTCTTGACTAAATAGAATTATGAAGAACAAATGCTAGACAAAGTGACATTCAGTAACCACTGGGCCCTTACACACGTGTTATTTGGAGGAGGGACAGGAGAGGCTGGCAGAGTCTGAAATGCCAAGCCAAGAAATGAAAGAGATTATCCAAATTCTCTGATACTCACCTGGCTAGGAACTGAATAAATTAGACTTCCTGCAGAAGTCAAACCATAGGAAGTCACTATAGTGACACCAGTCACTCATAATGGAACACTTTGCCAGCAGGCAAAGATCCTTCTATTTGTAAGTTTTCTCAGATATATTTGCTGCTTCGTCTCAATTACTGACCTATCATTTTGTGCGAATAATTGCTTTTCTGCAGATTGTTCACAAGCAGTTTTTACAGGGCTGCCTCTCATTTTTAGTAATGTTAGGATGTTTTGACAGCATACAAAAGTTACTGAGGAGATCGGGTGGTCCTTGGTTATCTCACACCATCAGGAGGTTAGCCTAAAGATTTGTGAATACACATCTAGTCACTGCTAATGTGTGCGGACTACCTGCAGGGAAGGGAGACCATGTTCACTTCAGCTGACTCTTACAAACCTGATCCTGAAGTCCCTCCAGATGACTAATATTTTTTTCCTGCCAAATCTTCAGTTTTCACTCAAGGCCAGATTTGTCAGACAAAAGGACAAGTGGTCTGTACGTCATGGAGCACTTTTGACAGTGCTAATGGACAGGAAATTAGCAATCTTAGACAAGGTCTTTTCTTATATGAGGAGACTTCCTTAGTAGTTTCAGCATTTGTACTGTGTCCCATGCCCCACAGAAAACAGTCAAGTCTTTGCAGGCAAGTAACGAAACCTGTGGCTTTGCATCACATAGCTGTAGCAGGGGCACACCACTGGTCAGGAACAGCAAGGAGGTGTAACCGCAAAGAGCTGCTGAAGTCTTATTAGTAAAGGTGGAGTATTCTCATGAACCTAAAAGAAGAACGGTAAAGACAGCAGAACTGGACAGTTTGGAGTACTAATAGCTGGATACTGTGAACTGTCTGACCTGAAGGTAAACAAAGAGAGAAATACCATTTCCTTCATGTCACACCATCTGCGTGGCATGTATTTTCAGTTTGAGTTTGAGCGTCTCTGTCTTGGAAGTAGTCATTGTGTTTCAATTCCTGTACTGACAGTTTTGACCAAGATAAAGGGAGCCAGGCTGCTTTCCTCAAGCAGCAGTTACACCGAGTTATCTTATTCTAGCTGCATGGAGGACTGCAGGCCATAGAACTGTTAAGTCCACAATGTCATTATAGTGGCTGTTTCCTTTTCTTTTCAAACAATGCACTGTGAAAAATACAACTTACCAAGAACTATGTTCTACTGCTATTTAGATATACTTTTTAAATATATACTATATATATGTATATGCTTTTTTTCTCTCGTTTCTTAATCCGCATCTTAAGCTAAGGTTGTTTCATTATACTTCACTGAGGTCTTATATGCCTTAGAGGTACCAAAATTCCCTCTGGTTTTGTCTGTCATTAATTGTTAGCATTTTCACAATATTCCCATCAGTAAACTTGAACAGAGTGTCCCAGAATGGAATAAAGGTATGGAATTTGTTTAGATGGCTTTAATGTGCAAATGCAAATACATTGCCAAGATTAGACCCTGTGAAACGAATGCAGCAGCAGAGCAACGTGCTGAAATATGCTAGTGCATAAATATCCCAGCAGAAAGGTTCAGAGCCATCTGCAAAGGCCACTGAAGCTTACCAGGGAAGCCAGAAATCAGAGAGAGAGGTAATAATCAGTCTTCAGTGTGTCAGAAGCATACGGGCCTCTTTCTACGTTATGGTACATGAATGTCTTTTGTATTGCAGTATCAGTCTTTTGGTGCTAAAAGAAAAAAGAGAGAGGCACAGCAGTTTTAACAGAGAGCTCAGATACAGACTGAAGACATTAACTTGCTGAATGTCCTGTTTTTTCTAAAAGAGCAATCTGGTTACCATTAAAAAGGCAAACAAGCAAAAAAAAAAAAAAAAAAAAAAAAAAACCCTCCCAAATAATTTTGCATATTTGCATTTGTGTTAATAGTTTCCTTTCTTTGTTCCACAAGATGCCTTTTTTCCAAGAGATAGGACGAAACAATGAGAGGAAAAACATTTTGGCAGAAATGGTAGAGAAGACTTTGGCAGATGGATGGTAGAGGAGATTTATTGCGTGATACAGAATTTACTACCTTCTACGTCCAAATCCTTCTCTGTCTAACTTCATACAATCCTAATAAATCTCCACCTCTTGGCCAGTATCCACATCCAGCCACGTTACTAGTCGTTGGTGGCAATTACTATTTGTCATTATCACCACTATAGCAGTTGTCAGTCTGAACACGCTGGCTAGGAAAACTAGTTTGTCTGTCTGTGCTAAGGAATACTTGGAGCCAGTGATGCATGGTCAGAAGGCTGGTACAGCTGACCAACATTGTCCTTGCTGTGTTTCCATCTCTTGGATAATACCTGCTGTTCTTTTATTACCTACTTTTAATGAATTGTGTATTGATATATGTGTTACTTCCGTTGCTGTGAACCAGCTGTACTCCCAGGCACTTCAGAAGCTCAGAGATGTTCCTGCAATCATCAGTAATAAAAATGTTGCCACTTAATTTGCACTGTCATTTCAGAGCGAAGAGATAACATTCCCAATGATCTGCCTTTAAAGGGAACTCATTTGTGGCTAGTACTCAGAGTGAATCTACAGAGATTATCTTGTTCAGTTTGGAAACTGCAGTGTTAATTAACAGGTCTTCAGAAACCATCTGTGAGATGTTATTGCAATTGGAGATTTGTTCCTACTGATTCCTGGGTGGGGGGAGAGTAGGGGTTATGCATTGGTGGCTTGTAATTGCTTCTACATTAGTGCATTGATCACTGTGGGCATATTCAAAGCAGAAGTTATTAAAGTCAGTAGTGCTGCCTCACCATTTTATCTCTATTTCACTTTCCCCCATTGCCTATGTTCTTTCTGCAAGGGTGTTTGCTGCTGTTACGCATTCAACACTTCTGTGATTTGAGTGTGTTCAGCAAAATTCCTCCAGATGGGTTACAGTGGACTGTTCGAAGCCACAATGCAGTAGCACAGAGGGTGCTCAAGTTAACTTCGGCAGTGAAATTATACAACAGAAGGCATTATTACAAGTGACTCTGTAGCCCAGTAAATCTTCCTTTATGAGTCAGAGGTTGGAGGGAATATAGAGAAGGGCAGCAGAAGTGATTGTGGGGCTGGGGGTTGAGTTAGAGGTGAGATGTTAAGAGAGGGGAAGATATCATTGTTAAATAAGGCAGAAAATTGCATACAAGAAGTGCTCTGCTGGCTAAAAATGGGATTTTTTCCAGAATATGGGCAATGAACAGAAAGCATCCCAAAGGTTGTTGGTACAAAGTACCAACCTGATGACTGGAGTATACTAATCCAGTTATTTTTGATCTGCCAAGTGGAGGTTTCTGAGAGTGTGGTGACTTTAGATGCAGGTGCATGATTTAAATCACCGTCTTTAGTGTTCACGATATGTCCTTTGATTTGACCCATAACCAAACATGGGAAGGGCGGCAGTTTCTAGAGAACCCTCCTGTTTAATACTGTGTGCAAGGGACCTTTCTGTTCTAGCAGAAGAAAAAAATCCCCGTATTTAAAAAGGATAACAAGTAATTTGGGAACTGAAGAAAGCTTTTCTTTTCCAATGAGTGTGTGTTAATTAACTGCCTGTCTCTACAAATGAACTATTAGTAGAAGGTGCTTAAGTAAAATGCCCTGAAGCTGCCACTTTGCTTCTCAACCATCTTCTCTAAAAAAGATGTGATCTGCTGTGAAGCCTAGTCATGGAGCTGAGGAGAGCCTGCAGCAATCTTCCTGCAGGAAGGATGCTGGCAGCATTTCCATCCTAGCTTTGTTAGATGTCGTGGCAACTTTTCATTTTGGTGATGACAGTATCCTTTTAACCCACCTTTTACACCTGTTGGGCTTTCCTGGAAGCGCCTTCTCTGGTTTGCACTGCATCTCTTTCAGGACTGCTGGATTACAGATTCATTGTGCATGTTCTGTATAGGTGCATCTGATCTTAAACTATTGATTAAGAGAGCGTCTAGGCTTCTAGCTCTAAGATGATGCTGATCTCTTTTCCTTGGTGATTCCAGGTCAGTTAGGGCATGTGCCATCCATCAGACTTCTGACTGCTGGGCTCCAGCATGGCAGAGAAGGATAGCAGCAAGGGGGACGTGGCTGTGTTCCTTTTCTCTTGCTCCATTTCCTGACTGAAGGTTGTATGTATTTCCTTGCCCTCATTCTCTCTGGGTGCTGACAGTATGGCCTCTATATGTGACCTCGCAGGGGGAATTTTTATTCTTCTCATTTACTGCCTGCTATTTAGCCCTTCTGTTGGTTCTTTTCCTGGTAGGTGTAAAAGCATCTTGTGCCTAAGGCTGTGGGGACTCTGCAAAAGGCCCTTGGGCCACAGGCTTCTCTAGGGAGGGTGTATGGGGAACCTGAAAAAGGCAAGAGTTTATCCCAGCTTGTTAACAATCCATCACAAGAGATGCTAGCAGTGCATTTTGCTTTGACTGCCTAGACACCTCCTTTCTTCATCTCGCAGAGAAGGCAGAAAGGACAATCCCAGTTCTATTTTCACCAGGATAAGGTGTGAATTACTCTAGGGACACTGTGCAAATCAGTCTTGATTTATATTAGCATGACTGAAGTGGACTCATAAGAACATCAAAAGAGAAGTGCAGTCTGAATTACTTTGCTTACAGCATATGCTTACATCATATGGTGGCTGTGCCCTGGAGGAGCTGTCCTTGCCCTGGGCCTTAGGGAGGGTTTCCCTTCAATGATAGGACCAGTAAGTGACTTCTCTGCCAAGGAGTGGGTTCCTTTCTCTGTGTCATTAGCAGGAGTGTTAGGTTGCCAGTGTCATCTGCCTGATGCACTGATAATACTAGCGCATACAGAATTTTGCTAGGGTGCTATGGGTTGTACAGTTTAATTATTTTAATTGGAATTAAAGGGGAAAATAATTCCCTCTTACAGTACGAATGAGCAGGATATAGACTGTCCTATTTTTTTTTTTCAAGTGAGCTCTGCTGAAGACATAGGTGCAGAGATATGTAGTCAGCCTGCTTTAATGAGATTTGGCTGTAATTTTGTGATGAAATTAGTTTAAGATAAAGTCAATCACAAAAACTGGGTTTCAATGTATTATAGCACGTTTGAGACACAAAAATCTTATTCATAGTATTAGTGAGAAAAAGACTATCAGAAATCATGTCATTCTGAGAGATTTTCATTCTCTGTATAGACACTGGAGGACAATACTGCTCTTAATACCGGGCCCATGTGATAATTCATGGATTTCTTTTCCAAATAGTTATTGAACTAAGAAAAAGCAATGCTATTTTAAATTAAGATTTTCAAAATTTTGAGATTCTTATAGAAGCCTTGGACATAGAAAGTGAACTTCAGCTGAGGGATCATGAGTTGTTTCAATTTAAATTAAATGGAAGGCTAAGCGTTGAACTGTAACTAAGATTCATGATTTCATAAAAGTGAAGGAAACTAGTTATTGAAGCAAACCAGGCTGCACAGCTAAGGACTTGAATGCAGAAGTGCCTTTTTTTTTCAATCAGAGAGAAAAAACTCTATAGAATTAATATCCCAAACAAAGGAAAAATCATGTAGGGAAAGACATGTAATCTAACAGATTAAAAAAAAAGGGGGGGGGATATTTGATGTAGGCAGAAAGTCCACAAAAATGCAAAATATGATTCAGCAGAGAAAACTATAACTTTCTGTTCAGAAAGCACATGGGCAAAATAAGAATCACCAAATAAAATGATGTTAGATCTTTCAAAATAGAAAAAGAGAGAGAAGAAAGAAAACAGTAAAATTCTATTTAGCAATTAAAGTAAAAGCAGGAAAGAAGTGGGCTGAACATGCCTTGAGGTGCTAGTAGAGGTTAAAGGTGATTTTAAAGAGGTCCTGAAAATATGTGAACAGAAGGAATACTTCTCTTCATTTCTTAGTAAGGAGGGTGACATAGCCAGAGGGGATGGAGAGATTGCATGCCTAAGCAAAAGAAACCGTTGCATCTGGGGTGGAAGCAGTGCCCCAAGATCCAATATATCAAATTGCAAGTCTGTTGACATACAGTTTTATGAAGGTTATGTGGAAATGTGCTTCTTATTGAAGGACTTTTATTTAAGATTCAGCAAAATAAGCATCACAGGCTCATTCCTTTGACCTCAGTACTACCAAAAGGAAAGAATCATTTAAAACTATGGAGGTATGTGGTAAATGAGATAAATTGTAGCCTGGTAGATTGTACAGATTAATATGTTATCATTCTTTATAGAATAACGGAATTCCTAGATAGAGGGAAAGCAGCAAATGTTATTTATCTGGATTTTGTTAAAACATTTGATATTATGCCACATGTGTTACTAGTCCAGCTGGAAAGTGAAGGACTAGCAAAAGAGATGATAGAGGGTGTGAGGAAGCTTGCAGCAGAGATGACAACAGGTTGGATGCGCTAGTGTGTCTAGTCTGGCCTGACAGCAAAGCTGTTAAAGTTTGGGTGAGGAAAGCTCCTGGTAAAGCTTGCAGGTGACCTTGATCTGGGCTGTGTTGTCAAAGCAATAAGCAGCTGGAATATTGCATAGGAAGAACAGGGTAAGTCTGGGTGGCTGGAGTTGGAGAAACAACCACCAAAAAAAGTTGTAGTCTAAAGCAAACATTAGAGACTGCAGCCTGATAATAAGAGTTTCTGCTCTGGACTATTTAACTTTACTGGAAACAACTGCTTAAACCTTGGCAATATTAATTACATCATACAACTGTGTGACACCAGTGAGATGCAACTAAGAAAATGTCAGATGACAGTGCAAGATGTTAGTAGGCACAGATTACCTGCAGAGAGCTAGAGACACACACTTGCTACCGAAGACAATGTTTTCATCTTCTGCATGCGTTTCTGATTAGCTGTGTTAAAAAGATTGAGCAGAGCAGAGCAAGTGCAGAGAAGGTCCGTTAGCATGATCTGCCTTCAGCTGATTTGTTTAGTTCCTGGCAAAATGGAGAGGGAGAATAGGTTAGATTGCTGTAAAAGTAATACTGGTGGTATAGACTAGCAGTGTACCAAAGGCCAAAGCTGGCGCAGGAACAAACAGCCACTGCCTTGCAATGACTACAACCCAGGAACTCATTTAAAAATGAAACTTGAAGGACTTACGAAAGGAATGATGTGATATTGTTTCCTGCAATTGTCAGAGACTGGACTGTGTGAACCAGGAGGTTACCTTCTCTCTGCTATTTTTCTCTGTTTTGGAACAGCTATTTTTTTTTAATAGCTCGCTTAATAAAAAGTCCAAATATGGTGAGATTTTTTAATGTAAGTGATTTTATAAATAATATATTTATAAATGGAGAAAGCACAGCAAGTATTGCCTTGGAAACACACTTATAAATGCACCTTTGCAGGATGCCTTCTGTGCATTTGAACACACAAAAAGAAGAAATTTATAAAACATGCCTCATAGTGCTACCAGGACCTTGCAGTGTAAGCCTATTTAAACGACTTCAGTTGTTTTGCTGTTGCTAAAGGTCCATATCACCAAGTGACTTCCCCTTGCCCTGTGTTGGCTCTGTCTCTGATGTGCATTAGTGCTTTGAGGAGCTCAGCAAGTGCCCCGCGGTGCCCATAGTGCAGCCTTTGTCAGAGTGGTGGCCAGCAGTTTCAGTACTTTGGCCACATCCACAGCTAAGGGAAAAGACTTCTAAATTCTGCCTTGGTCTGACATTCGGGAGAGTCGTCATCTTGCTAGGCAAAGGCAGAGGGGAGTCTTGTCACCTGTCTGTCTGCTGATACCTGAGCTCAGCCTTCCACCCTATTTATTACAGTTCCTCAGCAAGAAACTTGTGGGAGCTCATACATAGCAGACCTTTTGTTCATTTAGCAACAGGAACTTAGAAAGGGAGATACTGTTACCTGGGAGCTGCACTGGCAATTCCACCTGAACAGTATCAGCAAAAAAAATTTTTTTCCCCTCGCAACTAGCTGAAGTTAACTTACCTGCTCATTTCCTTCTATCTTCAGTGTCTCCCTTGCTCTTTGCTGGGAGATACAAATGTTTATGATGTTTTCACTTCACTTGTGGCTTAGTGATTAATATTCTGCAAGCTGTTGAGCTTATGGACACTAGCTATTCCCTGTTCTACTTAAGGTACTTAAGTCAGTTGGGTTTGTTTTTCTTCCTTTTACTAATATCCACTTGGTGAGTTAATTGTGTAGGAATACAGCCAACAAAGGCAGAAAATGTAAAAAACCCCATGACGTTAAGCTGAGCTAGGAGTCTTCTGCAGTACTGGCCTTCACGCATTGGGAGGGGAGCATGTAGGAGAAAGAAACTGAGTGCCAAAGTCTGCTGTATCAGAGGAAGCTGTTTCTGGTGTTTGTTCCCTTGGTACTGTCCTGAATCGGAGACCTGCATGTCCTCTCCTGTCCCAGTTTGACAACAGGGATGGAAAAGCCATGCATAGATTTTGCTCTTATCCCTTTTTTTCCCCAGAGGCTTGTGCAAGGATTGGATGTCCTTATGAATAGACATAATTTTTCAATTAGTAAATTTGCTCCTCTCTTCTTCAGTATATTTATTCATTGGCAGTCCTGAAAATAGACATGGATTAAGACTGAGTTCCTTGATTTACCTGAGATGGAAAAAAATTTAACAAGACTAAAATGTTGGAAGAGAAGCATGTGACAGTATTTACTTCTTGTTGGATTACTCATTTATGTCCAAGCAGAATATGTGAAACAGCAGCAATTGGGACTGCTGGGCTTGATATTTTGATGACATTCTTCCACTTTGTGTAAATAAATACTTAGAGGATTCACATTTCAAACAGAGACCTCACTGCTTTTGGAGGAGTGATAGAACCATTAAGCAATATGGTATTTTGAGGCTGGGCTTTATTAGTTTCTCCTGGGAGAGGTGTTCCAGCTTATGGAAAGCATCAGTAGTTGGACTGAGAGAGACAGTAATCTTTTAAGTTGGCACCTGGGATACTTCAAATATATGAAATACCTGTAGTCCAGTCCCTGTATCAGTGAAAGTTTTACTATTTATATAAGGTTGAATAGGAGCAGCGAGAGACTCTTACTCTGCCCCAATGAAATTATTGCATTTCTTATATTTTTGAACACTTGATCTGATAGTATTTGTCAGTACTAGGCCTCTGTGTATATATATATTTTTTTGAATTTATGAAGTATTGAGCTGAAAAACCAGAAATGCCATCATTTGGGATCATGTTCAGCCTAGGGACCATCAAGAACGTTTAGCTCCACCACAGTGTTCTCCTCTGCCTCAGCCCAGTTCAACCCCATGCTTTGTCCCATCCAGTGCAGCCCTGATTCCTTCTTGATCTCCTTTCTTTTTTATCAGCAATCTCCTTGCTCGTGTTTCCTTAGTCTTACCCTCTGATATTTGATAATCTCAGTAGCTCCCTTTTCTTGATCCGTGCCTGTCAGTCCCAGTTTACTTCTTGTCCTCCTCATTTTCCCCTCTGATTCTTTTATTTCTCGTTCTGGTTACTGGTCCAACTTTGTCTCATTTATATTTAAATTGGCCAACTCCATTTTGTCAGGACCCAGCAGAGAAGGTAGAGGGAAAGAAATCTCTTTGCTGTCAGTTCAGATCAGGCACAGCCTGTAACCATCCAAAGCTGAAATTGCCAGGATTCTTTTCACTGGAATACACGGAGTTTGGGCAGAATCAGTAGGAATGAACAGCTCTTGACCTACAGCATATCTCCCCTGTACTCGTGTGTAAACTTCTTTTCACAGATCATCAACTTAGTGAAAGATTGAGTGAATGTTCTTTACTCCATAGGATGAGGGTGAGAGGGATTTTCCAAGAACATTTCACTAGAAATAAACATATTTTTCCTTACTTCTTTCCTAGAAATGCAGGAACTGTCATGGCTTAAAGTTTCCAGGTGAATTCATCTTGAGATAGTTGAAATTATAAGTAAAACAGTCAAAACTTGGAAAAGTTGTAAGCACTGGAAAACAGAGGGTTATTGTGAAATTTGTCAGATAATCTTAATAGTTTCATCTGCAACAGCAAAATTCCATAATACAATATAATTCTGAGTTATCAGCACTGCATAGATGAACACCATTAGATAAATGGGACCTAAAAGAAAGTGTAGAACACTAGTATCCCAGCACTTACAGGCTGTTCTTTTATTTTTATATTTGTAAGGATTATGAGTGTAATAATAAAGTGAAAAACAGCTGATTATTCCTAAAATGCAAGTGTTCTTTTATTTTTATATTTGTAAGGATTATGAGTGTAATAACAAAGTGGAAAACAGTTGATTATTCCTAAAATGCAAGTGTAACAGAACACATGCTGGTAGTCCCAAGCACTGTCACACTTTAGGAACCCGTCTGTTCTTATATCCCAAGTTACCACCTCATAGCTCACTTTTGAGAAGGATTTGTGGCAATGCCAAGCTGATTGACCATGACCCCATTTTCTAAAGTGCCCTCCCTGACAGCACAGACTGTGTCTAGCCTGTCAACAAATCTAACTGAGAAAGTCCAGAATAGGAACACTAGGCCATTTATCAATTCACTTTGAGACTTGCATGGTAGAGTTTCTGACTTCTTCTAGCATCAATACCAGGAGTACAATATATCCATCCCCAGCAAGCTTTGTCCTTGTGTACCTCTCTCTTCTGCTCAAGTGTAATGAACAGATTAATCCTGGAGCCCGAGTGTCAGTTTAGCCTGTCTTTGCTTTTGCTTTGTTGAGAGAAAAACTGTGGGACAAATGGAGTATAAGCCTCATAGTCATTGTCATCCTTTATTGCTTGGTTTCTTGACAGTTTATTTGGTTGACTTTGATACGTACTGTTCCAGATAACGTTGACTTATTAAGAGTTCAGCCTCTGTGTTCCAACAGCGTGGGACTAAAAACATTGAACTGAATGCGACTCTAGCAGAGAGAAAGGGCTCTGTGAGTTTTCACCAGCTGAGGAGCAGCGCTGGGCTGTATGAAAGATATTACAGATTCTGTAGCAGATTTTTTGAATCCAGATTCTGTTTATTGGTTCAGCTAAGAAAAACCTGGTCTATGGACTGCTCAGTGCTGTGTAGGAAGACTGCAAAAGAGCTTTGAGCTCTAATGCTTTCTCTAACTGTAGAGATCAGGATAAGACTGAATACATAGTACTTCATTTTTTTTTCTTACTGTCAGAGAAACAACTGAGAACTACATGGACCATGGACTGGCCAGCTCTGATAGTTTCCAAAATGTTCTGCAATAATGAGATTCCTTGAGTCATCCTGATTGTGGTGATATGCTGAGTGGAGTCTGTGTGTAAGTGTTGGAAATGCTTTGCTGTGACATTAGCTTCTGACTTTCCTCCTGCCACAGGGAACCAGAGTTCCCAGTGTTAGTGGGGAGCGCAGGTTTTTTTCTGCTTGCTCCCATCATTAACAGGGCTGAGTTGTGCAGCATAGTTCAGGGAATTCAGCCTAGGCTTTCCTTCAGCTGATTTCCTCTTTAAAAGCATTGCTGCCTAGACAATCAGACAGCTTCTGCATATGTCTGATAGTTTGGGCAGGCAGTTGTCATGGTTATGGATGCTGCATAAGAACCAAAATAGATGTATAGAAAGATGGTGATAGAAGTTGGCGCCGATCCTGTTTTTTCTGTACATGAGCTGGCAGGATGTAGCATGGAGGAACCACCTGTTTCATGGCTTCATTTTTTGTCGAAGATAGTGGCTAGGATTTGTGATTGGTCTTGAACATTGCAGAAGGCAAAAGAAGACGATCTGTCTGAAAAAGAAGTCGTTGTTTTGATGAAATTTTGAGAGGAGAAAATAGATAACTAAAGATGTTAGTTTGTTTAAAAAGTCCACATTTCTTGAGTTTTAGATTACGTAAAATGAAAAATATCAGTGTTAGGGAATGTCAGACTTTCTCTTTCCTTCAGCTATTTCTTTTCTCCCACTTGGAGGGAAACAGCAAGACATAATGCTGCCTTTCCTCCTCTCAAACTGATTGCCAAATGTTAGTTGTTTTTAGAAATGTATTTTTTAGTTCTTCTCATAATCACAAATCACTGCCTTGGGCTTTTCTGTACAACTGCCTCAAACCTCAAAGGCATGGGGAGTTCTACTGAAAACACAGCAAGCTCCTTCTCACTTGATAGCTATTTCAGATGGCCAGTTGAGTGCAGAGGGGAGGCAAAGCAACTCCATGGCTCTTTCTGCATAGGTCCATCAAGCCTCTGAAAGAATGAGTCCTGTCTCTGCAGCCCTACCACTTTCTGAATCATGCATAAATCTCTGTAGGCTGTGTATCTCTGTCACAAGCCACCGGGAAGTATTGGAGCAGGCAGGCTGCTTCATCTTTGCAGCAGGTGGGTAGGGTAGCAGCTGAGGGGGTTGCAGGAGTCAGTCTTCTCCACCTTCAATTGCAAGTTCCCTGGAAGGCTGAGGCAGTCCACCATCAAGGAGCCCTGTGTGAATGGTAGATCCTGACCTGTGGCAGGGAGTCAATGAGCAGTGGATGACCGGGTCTCCAGGAGAGGAGCAGAGGCTTTGTCCCTCCTGCTGTCATCTTGGGATGTCAGGCTGGACAGAAAGAATGGAGGCACTGGAAGGTGGTGGTGGAGTGCTTTAAGCAAAGCTGGTGCAGCATTTTGGAACAACAGTCTGAATCACAGAGCCTTGCTTGCATGCCACATCCGGGTTGTACCAGGATCACAAACAAGAATTTTGGTTGCGTTCGGGCTGCAAGCATCAGGTCCTGCATTTTTGCACCTTACTGTAGGTTTTTTCCTCTGTACTCTTTCTTCTACAAATCCTATGATTAACTGTTAATTTCCTTGTAACAGTAACAGATAAAGGGTTGCAGTAAAGTGGTTATTCTGTGTGTTTTTTTATCCTAGTTCTCCCTTTGCAAGCCTCTTACAATAGAATTTTAAACTGGTTCAGGGATAGAGCCTGAAGTTGATAAGATGTTAGTTAAGGTGATGGGATAATCAAGTCACTTTGATTTCTCCCCAGGCAAACTTCTCTGCAGTCTATTAAAATGAAATATGATGCCACTGCCATTTCCCTCAGATGTAGTCAAGGAGATACTTGTTTTAATTCAGCACAAGACTGCCCCATCGGCTTGGATTTCTACTATACATATTGACATTTGTAATTTATTACCCTTTTACAACACACAGTAAAAGGATGTTGTATTTGCCAGGCTGACTTTTGAGAACTTCATCTCAGAATCAGTCTGTATAGGATACATGGAAACTGTTTTCGGTCTCTCGTTAATGTGCTGTGTTATACAATATTAAAGCAGGCTCTATTTATTTTTCAGGAAGCCTTGGGTTTAGTAAAAGACACAAGTAGAATATAGCACTTGAATGGTATTATCCTGAGTGTGATAAATACAGAGGCCTCCTCACGTCCGTGGCTATGTAATGGTCTAGTATGATTCTGATTAGCTGGCACTTTGCCTTCAAATGTAAATGGCCTGAAAAGGTAGAAGGAACTAGACCACAGAGGATAGTATGTGCTATACTCATGTTTCACCCAAAGAAGAATGCATTTCTTCAAAAAGTGTTTAATGTGGAAGGCATGTTAGGTTGAAAGATGCTGCAAAAGTGCCAGACTCCATTTTGAACTCCTAGTTCTGCAGATGAGGGAGAATTGGAACCAATGTGAAGGTTACATGTGCTGATGCCATGCGTGAAGCTCATCTCTGAGTACCTGCAAAGCCAGGTGCTGCATAATCCACAGGACAGAGCGGGTGAGGTAGGCAGCTACTTCAGATCTTTCACCTAATGCTGCTTCTAGTTGGTAATCCAGGTTTCATAGAACTAGACTTTTTCAAGGGGAGAATGTCAATTTTGACAAGATGTTATAATTTTTCGATTAGATAGATTGAAACAAAAAATTGATTTTGGCATCGATATGTCATAACATTGTGATTTGATTGAAAATGGCCTTTCTGCTGTGACAGATTCCACTTTTATTTCTTCCTTTCCTGACTTTTTTTTTGAGTGTTCAGTACATCAATGTCTTGCCTTGCTTTGAACTGAGAACATTCCAGATGTTCCCAGTGGGGGAAAAAAAAAACCAAAAACAAACAAACAAAAAAAAAAAAAAAAAAAAAAAAAACCCACCTTTTTCTAGCAAGGCTAATGGTTCACTCCCAATGTCGTGTATGCAGTAGCTGACAACTGTTTAGCTTGGCATGTGATGTGAGGCTCTGAAACCCCATGCTGTGTTATGATGGTTACATATCTCACCATTTCATTTCTTTTAGAGAGCAGAATAGTAGTAGATATGGGCCCCACAACATCTTCAGAACCAAAGATTATGACTTGTGCATTACTCTGAATTCCTTGAGGCTAAAGAATAGAGTGAATGAAAGGTATAAGCAAAACTACTTTGTTCACAAATATATTATTGCTGCATGCTGTTGGAGTTAGGAGGTAAGATTTTTCCAGGGGATTTTACTTATTCTGGGAAAAAGGCCTGTATCTGTGAAAATTTGCAGCAGAAATCTCCTTTGTTTAAGAGGAAGCAGCACTTGGTACTTGCAGGACGTAGTAAAGAGTTGCAGATGTTATGCAAAAGGAGCTCTTAAACTAATTCAGGTTCCTTTGGAACATGACTGAGGATTTACTGTTGGATCTCATGGTATATCCGTTTGTTTGAGATGCTTTGGTGTCACATGGGGGAGATGCATAAAACCCCTTTATCTTTCTCATTCCATCTCCTCTTACTCTTACCCATCTCAAAGACTTGCTTTATTAGTAAAAGATAATAAAAGACTAATCACAAAGAATGGGGAATTTTAATGGCTTCATTTACATGCAGCGAATTTCTCTCAAATCAATATTATGTTGTCAGAAAGGAGAACTGGCTGGATGTTTTTACTGGGTTTTCGTGTCGAAGAAACATCAGTTTAAGCAATGCAGTTTGGAATACCCTTTGGGATTACTTTCCTATTCTTTCCCTAGCAGCTCATCTTCATTTGTTTTGAGACTTTTTCTTTTCAGAGAAAGTTCTGCTCCTTCAAGTAGGAAGGGAACATTTAATGTCATTTATCTTGTACTTATGGTAAAAAGCTGGCAAATTTTACCTGCAGATTTGCTTGTTAGATGGTGGCATGAAGAGGTAGTGCTTGTGTACTGAGAGCTTGAAGGCAAAGCTCAGGTGAAAACACTGAAAAATATGTTGACTTTCCTAGAAGAACAAGGCTGTCTTCCTTAGATGTGGCCACTGACAGTATGCCTGGAGAGGTGGACAGACACATCCTGATGACTGACCTCAGAGAAACTGTGTTGCAGTTAATCTTGTGTCACAACATGAGCAGTATCTGGCTTAGGTTTCCAAGCAGAGAGTCAGTGGAGTGAGCGGCTGGTTTGCAAAAGTTATACATCATTTTAAATTACCTTTCTGTGTTTATTGTAAAACCTGTTGCAATAGCCTTTTCTCTTGTCAGTCTGGGGCTCAGTCCTCATCTGAGATAGAACAGGCATCTTTCCATGGTGGACAGCAAGGTAATGAGATCACTCTTTCCCCAACTGAGAAAGTGTCTCAGATGGCTGGAAAGAAGAAGTTGCAAAATTCCTGAAGGAATATGTCCAGGTCATCATAGTGTACTGCAGCTGAGGAAATGATGGTCATTTCTGTAATTTTTTTTTGCTGTGGGAAGCAGCAGTTGCAAAGTGAGGTTGCTGTTCTAGATGGAACACCCACACCACACATGCTGTGCCTGGGCATGGCAGTCCAGTTATGCCTTTTGTGCTGAGCAAGCATTGGAGAGAGCCTGGTCCACTCCCTTCACCAGTCTTACTGTGGGCAGCCAGCTCTGCTCCCTGCTTCAGCACAGAGTGGGCAACAGTCTCCCTGGGATTGTGGGTTCCTTGGAACATGGCCAGTGGTTCCGAGTCTTACCAGCATTCAGTGAATGACTTGTCATGGCTGTATTTCTGTACCAGTACAGGGAAGAGAAGATTCAGACTGTGTGTCTCTTTGTACCCTATTTACAGGGTACACACTAATGGCACTGTCTAAATAACAGTAAGTGCCTATAATTTCCGTAAAAGTCTCAGGAGGCTTTTTTACTGCTCCTGACTGGTGCTACTGGAGTTTACTTGCTTAGGAATAATGACTGAGCCTTTGGGATGGGATACGTGTATGCTTGCCATGTTGCCCTTTAATCAGCCCCTCTGATCAGTCCATTCCTTCTACTCTACTGATATCTGAGAATCCTATTTCTCCATTAAAACTACTTTCCTATTTAAAACACAAGATTATAAAGAGTTTAGAACTCCCACTCTGTCAGATACAGTGGAAAAGGGAGAATTTTTATTTAAAATATTAAGTGAATGGACAAAATGGAAGAGAAGAAAAACCTCAGTGACCTCGAATGAGTAACAGAAGTCACTTTTGTTGGTCAGTGATCTGATTTTCACAGGGTGATGATGTAGAGTATTACTGTAGGACTATTGTGTGTCTTTGGCACAATGGTCCAGGTGGAAGGAGCCTTCCAGCTTCTACCTACAACGTGAGCTTCACCTGTACTTCTGAAGTCAAGGAATTCACATTTCCTTGGGCCACCCTTCCACAATTTCTGAAACTCAAATGGCCATCTTGCATGTATACGTTTGTACTCAGTTCATGGTCCTGGATTTGTCTGCATTTGAAAAAGCTAAAGACTTTAAGAAAAGAGGAAAATGTGAAAGCTGAGATTCTGGAGAATAGAAAGGCAGTTTAAAGAGTTCTCATTTCGTTGTACTGATATTGGTCTGGTCTCAGCTCAGAGAGATGCTGTGGTTCTACAGATCTGTCTCTAAACAGAAGTTCTGTAGCAGTCATTTGTAAAATGCAAGCATGGACCCAGCTGCTGAACTTACAAATTTCTGCAGCACTTTGGCCCAGTTTTGAAATTTTTGTTTTTGTGAGTCCCTATTGTAGCCACCGAAGGATTTTTTTTGAATTTGAGACCAACAATGTCAATTTAGATTCATCTTACATTTTAAGAGTGTTTTCCAATCCTGATACATTTTGATTTGTTTCTAAATTATCCGTGCTTAAAGACATTAAAAAAAAGTGTGTGCCTTAAACCTAAAGATATATGTATATATAGTTGTCTATCAAGGACAATATTCTATGTTAAGATTTCACCCAATACATAGATAACAAAACTCAGCAAAACAAAGCAGTACCTCTTTTTATATGTGCTAAGGCACACTGACATTGTTCCTCTCCCTCTCTAGGGAGTAGGTGGTGCAGCCTTTGATCTTCAGACTGGCTGGGAATGGAAAAGCCTTCAGAATTCAATAATCTTTATTTTTTTTTCAACCTTATCTGCATTGTGAAAAGGGTTCTGCAGGCTGTTTTGCATCAAACTGCCTATTAGGTTCAGGTTCTGACCTTCTGATTTCTATCTCCATTCTTTTTATTCTAGAGGTCTTCCTATTCTAAGGTGAATTCACACGCGTCTGAAAACGGGTGTTTGCATTCCACGTCAGGATGAAAACTGATATATGAAAATATATCAACTCTAAGAAGTGTCGGTTAGTTTCTCTCGAGATCTCTAGACCTGGCCTACAGCTGCTATGGTTGATATGGTTGATATGCTATGGGTTACCCATTAACTACCCTAACGATTTAGCCAGGCAGAAATTAATAATACATCTTGAACATCTAGGGATAAGAATGTAGCTTATCTCAAAGTTGTGAGGAGTGACATAAGGCACTTCAGTATCACCTCTGATGAGACATCAGAGTGTCCTGGAAACAAATACATCCTGTTCCTTATGGACCACTCTTCTATTATTGCAGATAGCTGTCACTGACCTTTAATAGATACTGATTCACAGAATGTTCACCGTAGTTCCACAAAATGCTTCCCTCAAAAGATCATATTGAAAGCACATAATAGAAAATGCCAAAGACCACAATAACAATGTTAATTTTACAATTTAAGGGGATAGAAATGAGGCATCATCTTCAAACTTTATGTAAAGAAAGCTTTTTTATATATAAATCCAAACCAAAGCTCAGAACATTTTGACAGATTATTTAGCAGCTCTTCTTCTTTCACAAACAATATGTTTCAAACACAGAAAGATCTTTTATCTATAAAAGTATATCCATCAGAGAATCCACCTGCCTGCCTTTTCTGTTCATAAAGTATGTAATTCCTCGGTCTGCATTCACACATGCTATTACAGTGATTTCCTTGGCTGTAGTTGATGAAAATGGTTCTTTTCAGGCTAAATGTGAGAGGAAGAACAAGGATGTGTATGTGAGGGGGAGCAGAACTAAGCTTATATGATGAGCCATAAACCACGCTAATGCCCAGAATTTTCTAGCAATACAACTAAACTATGTATATGTAGACAGAAATAGTGCTAATAGTCTAGTTAATTAAACCATTGCCAGGCTCCTGCTGTTACAATACCTATTAATGCCTAATACTTACATAGCAGAATTTACCCAAACACTGCAAACAGCATTATGAATTGGAAATTAATTAAGGCTCACCCTATATAGTTAGAGAGAAATTATTACTTTATCTATTCTGCATATCCCATGTTTTGAATCCCAGTCCTCTCTACTGTCAGTGGGCAGGACAGCATTCCTTACCCACTCTAGGCAGGTTAATAAACACACTATGAAAATATGAGCAAAACTGGAAGTTTTTGTCTTGTTAATTGGTGTTTCCAGCAGCTGTTCGCTAAGTGAAGGAAAAAAAAAAAAAAGGAAAAGCAACCAAAAATGTTTTTTTAACTAGAAGTCTGTGTTGGAGAGGAGCCCAGAACTGAGTTAGATACGGGGACAGTCCTTTGGGACTAACTGATGCCCAGTGCTTACTCCTGTGGTCCGAACGTTCATCATTTCAGTTTTTATTGTCTTGTCTGCTAGTCAGTAGGTTAGGTTAAGTCTTTGCCTTAGAGTGTCCTATAATCTGAAGTTGTCTTACGTGGGCTCTTGCAGTCTGTCATCAAGCCACTTCCCAGACTTCTTTTCAATAACCAAAGTGATAAGGGATAGTTGGAAAATTAGTCTGTTCCACTGAGCTCTTAATGCCATACAAAAACAAGAGCTTGGAAACTCTTCAATGAGAGTGAGTGAGAGAGGCAGCTGATCTACAGCTGGAGAACCCAAAGCTGGTGAGGGTAGGTCTTCACTGAGGCACAGAGGTATGGACCAGCACCACACTCTGCCTTGTTGGAGTATTTTATTGTGGTGCTCATCTGCATGCCCTCCCACTCGCTTTGATTGGAGATTGCATGTCAGAGCTCCTAGTGAAACTTTCTTTTCCAGAAGTTTCTTGTATACTTTGGGCTTTTTCGTGGGGTGGAAGTGCTATGTTTTGTTTGGTTTTCCTTCACTAGCTCAGCTGAAAAGGAGCCTGGAAAAATGGGAACTACATGTACTTTGGAGATCCCAGAAGTCAGTCCCGTAAACCACTTTGGCAGGCAGGGCTGGATGTAGCTGTGTGGGTTGCAGGGGGAGCAGGGTGGGCTGGTGGACCCGTGTGGGCTCAGTGTATGGTACATGACCTCCTTCATTGCCAAATGAATCCACCCCTGCTGTGTAAACAAGAGCACATCCTAGGGAGCAGCAGCTTGGTCTGTCCTCAGCAGCAAATGGAAAGACTGAGTAGGATCCTCTTAGCAAAGCCCCAGGGGTTGTTGTTTCACAGTGTAGTTGGTTCCCCTGTAAGCCTCACTGCTCCTCAAGCCTTGAGCCTTTTCTCATCCTCTTTAAAGCCACTGTTAAACAGTGGGGACTTGAGGGATCTCCCCAGGGGCTAAGAAGAACCTCCCCCATATGCAGAAACTGGTGCTTCTTGCAGCTCCAGTGTCCATGGTGTCTTAGGCTTCCTGGCTCAGCATTAGAGCGCTGGCAGCCTGGCCTGGTTTACCAAAGCCCCAGAGAAAAGCAAGCAGTGGTTCATGCAAAATCAAGCACAGGGATGTAAGAGTACTCCGCTTGGCCATGGCAGCTCATGGAGGGGCAACATCCATCCAAGCTGTGAAGGAGAAGCAACAAGTTATCTCCTTTACATCCAGGGGATTAAGTTGGAACTTATTCCAAATTAGCTGCTGGAAATCATCTCCAATTCATTGAAATCATTTCGAGCTTTAGGCTGTGGCTGGCATTGTTCTGACCCCATGATTTCAGCAATGCCATCCTAGGGGCACGGTTCTCAGTTAGACAAAGCTTTTTGCCAGGCTTATTTTTCACCCTGGCAGCATTTGTGGGTGTTCCCCAGGGAAGGTTTTGGAAAAATTTCTGTAGGTGACAACCAGCCACCTGTGCAGGCTGTGATTCTCAAACTCTTCGTATCAGCCCTCAGACAGGAGAGATCACAGCCAGTTCATTTAATGTTTGAATCAAATAAAGCTACATTTAATAAAGCAAATCCAGGGAGCATCATAGGCCCCCTTCTGCTGCTGCCTGTGGGTTTGTTGTCAAGGTTGTTTAACAACCTTGACAAATGTTCTTAATAAGTGACAGGCTGCCTTGGCAGGGTTTCCATGCACATCAAACGTGCTGCTCGAGGTTAATCTAGCTGTCCCTCTCCCACTTAGGAGGGATGGGAGAAACTCCTCAGGCAGAGCCCCGTGTTTTGTGGGGTCAGGGCCTCCCTCTGGTGGGGATGTCCATATGGACTTTCAAATCTATGGTTCCTCAGAAACAAATGTCAGGATCTGACAGAGTAGTAACATTTCTATGCTTAGTTTTTTTACCATTGCAGCTGCGATGTGTCTGGCCAGAAATGCCTGTTTCATTTTCTGTCCTTGGTCAGTGTGCAACATTTTTTATGATGGCCCTTTATAGACCACATTATCTTGCCTTCTATTACTTAAAAATCTATTACCTTTTTATGCATCAGTTCAATCTCCTTTTCTGCAATGAACTGCTTTGTGGTAGGACACAGACGTTCAAAAATGCTGCGGCTGTGGATTTGGCTTCCCCAGGAGCTGTGATGTAATGACTTTTTATTTAAGCCAACCTTTAAGTTCGGAGGGTACACAAGAAATTTTTCTTGAGGCAGGTTAAGTTATCCCATTACTGCCATGGCAGGATTGACATGCTCTCTGGAGCAGCTGGTGCTGCTCAGAGATGGAGTGTGTTACTGGTCAGATCCCCAGTCTTATCTGATATGGCAACTCCTACATAGGAGAACTTGCATTAAAAAAAAAAAAATAAATAAAAAATCTGTGGTTACAGTTGTCTGTGTCCAACACAGTTGTTAACTAGAACTCACTGAAGGCAAAAAAAGAGGAAATGTAGTCTGAAGACTACCTTGATGGTTTTGACAGTTTATGCCCTTTTAGACAAGAAAAAGATTTTCTGGTCTGCCATGATCAATATTAAGCTGAACTCTGCAAAACCAGTCATACTGTCATTCATTAGCGCAGCGCCCAGAGGCAATGGTTTGAAATTACCATGTCACTAGAGTTTTGCAAATATTTTTTCCTTCCTCCCTGCAGTTGGTTCAGTAGCTATTTATCTTCTTGGCCTCAGCAGAGCTCGGTCACTAGTTGCAGGTAATGGTAAAATCATCAAAAGCTCAAAGAATGTGTTTCATTCTGTTTTGACCTGATGGCTCAGTATCTAACATTACACACTCTTCTCCCAGCTGAGAACTAAGACAACTGGGAGATGAGAAACAGGGACTCTTGTCTGCTCCCTGAATGCAGGGCCCTCAGGCTGCCATTCTGCAGTCTTGTAAGATTACAGTATATCTACTATCTAAGTCTGCAAAACTTGTACTGAACAGTGGTACTGTAGTATGTGTTTGCCCATAAATATATCCATTCTCATGTACTTACAGTTTACATTTTAAGTGCCTGAAGTTGGTTTAATCGTTTCATAGTGAGTAGGTAATTTGTCACTGTATGTGCTTGTGTATGCATACATGTATGTATCTATATATGTTTCCCTGGCTCGCACAGAGCCTGTCCACTCTCGTACCAGTGATAATTTCTATCTCAGTCTCGGAGAGGATTTAGCAGCGGTGACAGAGTAGCAGTAAAGATTCCTGTTACTGAGAATTAAATTACTTTTCAGAATAAACTGCAGTGGAATGGTCCCCAGCACCCTGTGAAGCAGTGGCATGCATAATTAAAAACCAAACTACTCGTGTCAAGTAAATGAAAAGAGCATATCTTGTCAGCTTCTTCCTTTGCCTTTTTATTTTTTGTTATTATATGTCAACCCTTGCTTTGCAGTCTGCAAAACTCAGTCATTTGTGGTGCTTCGTGCATTCATTAGTATGGTAAACACAAGAAGAGTCAACTTTTTTGGGATAATAAAAAAACATAGCATAGCAAATGCCAGACTAGGTCAACTCTCTAGCCCCATCTAATCCTGTATCTTGCTCATTCAGAATAGATACAGAAAAAACAATTAAAAACTAGCTAGAATTGTAGTAGCTAGAATTGAAAAAATCTGCCACCCCTCAGCCCCATCCCTCTTGTCCATTGGATCGTGGTCTCTAATAAAGAGAGACTGATTTAAACCTCAATATAAGAGCCCTATCAAGTGAATTTCATCACTACTCACATTAACTCTCAATACCTCTGAAACTACCTGGTATCTTCCAGAAACTTAAATTTTGTCCTTCACATCTTTCTGTATCAGAAAGTCACAGACTTCTGTGGTGTAGCAGCTTCCTGGAGACTTTGGTTGTCTTCATGTTTTCCATACTAATATCTGTATTAGACAGTGTCCTCATACGGTTAATTCACATTCAGTAACTTCATTTGGGATTACTGTTCATGCTTTGAAAATTATAATGTTTAAAATAATCAAAAACAATAAATAAAAGGTTGATGCTTGATTCCCAGGTCCTGAGGGGCTTCAGCTTCAAAATTTTTTCAATTTCAGCTAAGTTAGAAACATACTCCTCTTTCTTAAGGAAAATCACTTCATGCAGTTCCGGTCACTGGCTTTCTGGGGAACAAAAGTGCATACTGTGAGACTTGGGTTACGTTTTCGATAGTTAGCTACCACTAGCAGCAGAAGCCAGTCTGGTACAGGGAGGTTTTAGGTGCTGTACCCCTTGGAACTGGCTGCCCCTTAAGAGACCAGGAGAAGTTGGCAATGAAATAAAATAGCAGTTAGCACATTGGTGCTTGCCTGAGGGAACAGGAGAAGTAAAGGTCCCTCTCTCTCAGTAATTCATGTGATGGCTGTTTTTCAGTTTTAAGAAAGGTTCTTCTTTTGACACTTGTGTGCTGTCAGATAATTTAGCTCTTCACTGTGCTCACTGGTGCCGTTTTCCTGATTATTTGCATTGAATGGATGGCAGCTCACTCCCAGGCTCTCTCTTGGAGTGAAGTACCTGGTTCCCCCTGAGTTGTGGGGATAATTCACTCCAGCGACCATTCCCTGAAGGCAGTCTGGAGGAGAGAGCAGGCCAGATTTGTTTTCTTCCAATCTTTGTGCAGCCCTTCAAAATTATACTGGCAGGTCTTGCATCCTGAGACATGCACACAAGCTATAACCTCAGTCACATGCTACAAAAATATCGCCAGTGGTCTTCACCGCAATCCTCTCATCATTTCAAGGACTTCTAACTGAAGAATGATGCAACAAATGATGATGATGTTACAGAGCCATAGGAGCACTGTGTACAGCCCAGGCTCCTAGACCCAGGCCAGATGCTATGCAGACACGCCAGTTTGCCCTTACAGGAGCTAGCACAGCAATTTGGACATGAGCCTGTCTCTAAAGATCTCTGTCTAGGCTGGGTACATTTAGTGTACAAATAGTTTGGGCTGTGAATGCTCATCTATATTTCTCCTTAGTAAGTTCTCAAGAATATGACAACTATCTCCTGTCCCCTTCTCTTTGCCGCATGCCTGTCTGCAGCCCTGTAGAAAGGTGAAACTTGGTCCCAGGAGAGAGAAGAATGCAAACTGAGCATTTGCTCAATGTTGGAGTAGGGGAGATTCCAAACTATTTAGGTCCAGTATGGCCCCTACGCTTGCTCAGAATCTTACAGAAATTTCTTTTGCTCTGAAAATCAATAAAAGGCAATTAACTAGAGGTTAGAAAGGGTCCTTGCTGATAAGCCAAATAGACACTTGGCTTCTTCCATTCACCTGCCAGGCTCATTAACAAAATCTGAACCATTTCCAGGGACCTGCTTACTACTTACCCGCAGGGCTTACCCTTCCATCCAGCTCTCATAGCCCAACTCTGGCAAATGAAGCATTTTGGGCATATCACTTAGCTAGGCAGCTTTCAAATACCAGCCAGGGGAGCTAGGTTGGGAAGACTTAACTGAAGACAGGATGAAAAAAAAAAAAAAAAAAAAAAAAGGAGAAGGCAAGGACACAGGCTGTTCCAAGGGGAAGTACTTGCTATACAGCTGGAGAATACTGCAAAGAAAGCTTTGTTTAGAGAAAGAATTAGCTACATGAAAGTCCCTCAACTTTTTATCGACTTACCTTTATTTTTTTCACACTTGAGTGCCATTATTAACTACCTGAACCTACAGTTCAGAACAGAAAGATTTATGTATCTAAAAGGTATATAGGTTTGAAAAATCCAGGCTTTATTCTGCTCTTGATTCCACTGCATCTACCCATTGAATACAGTCAGAACGCAGGGTGGCTAGGTCTGCATGCTTGTTCCATAACTCTGATCCTGCATTAGTATGAAATATATGAGATATTATTTCAACAGATCATTTCAGAACAATGCAACTGCCTTATTTGGTGGAGTAACTTAGCTGACCTAATGGACAAGAGAGAATTTGCATATGATGCATAATGACTTTAGTAAAGCTTTCTCCTCTCCAGAAGGAATTCCCATCTGCAAGCTAGGCAGAGATAGGCTAGATGAAATTAATGTTAGATGGGAGGACACACGCTTACAAGAAGCACACATAGTGCATAACAATCAGTGTCTTGCAGTTAAATGGAAAACACACCCTGATGGATCTTGCACAGTCTGTCTTGAGTCTGGATCTCCTCAATGTTTTTGTTAATGATGCATGTGATAGGAGATGGAGACTACCCATAGAAAAATGTGTGGATAGTGCCAAACTGCGAGGCGCTTTAGAAGGTGAGGTCAAAATTCCAGTACCACCTTGATACATGGGAGAAGTAGTCCAAAATCAATAATGTAGAATTCAATAAAGATGATTTTCTCTTTCTTCCTTCCTACTTCAGAAGGAAGACTTAAGTGCAGAGGAAAGAAAGAAAAATATTGAGTAGCAGCAACACTGCAGAAAAAGGGCTGCAGCTTACAGTGGACCACAAATTAACATGAATCAAGAATGAATGAGAAGCTTATAAAAAAGGGCTGTTGCCATTTTGGGCTCTGTGAACGGATGCCAGGGGGAAGGGGTAGTTACTCTATTCTGCTAAGTCTCAGATGAAGTACTGAAGCCAGCTCTGGGCACTGTGCTTTCAGAAAACCCTGCAAGAGCTGGAAAAAGAAGGCAGAGAAAGGAAGGAAGGGGAAAAAAAAAGTGGTCCAGATAAAAACTGTAAGAGTTACAAGGTTTAGAAATGTGACCATTGGGAAAAAGATGAAATGTTGGGAGAATGGAGAGTGGGATTTTTTTTTGTTTGTTTGTTTTTTTCTCAGAGGAGGGCAATTCAAGAATGATACATAGGCACAAAAAATGACAGACAAGTATGATAGCAGCATTCACATGCACAGAAATTGTTCTTGAGACAATTGTGAGCAATTGCTCTTTGTGTCCATTGTGGGAAGGGCAAAAAGCAACAGACTTAACTATTAGCAAAAAAGGAAGGAAGAACTTTGCGACAAACTCTTAAGAAAGCACTGGAACAAGCAGTTAGGGATATTATGGAAGGGGAAGCTTAAGACCATGTTAGGATGCTTGACTGCTCAGGACTAGCTTCTAAACCAAGGCATTCAGGATCATATTCTGTCCTCATCTGTACACCTGCAGTCACCAACTTAAAGTTTTGTACACACATAACAAGTGGTGGCAAGGGCATATCACTGACTGGGGAGGGTGAGCTTTAGGTATTGAGTATATTTTAATTCTATTCAATTCTTTTTTCCACTTTTTGAGACCTGTTTGATTACCAATTGCATTACAAGTCATTTGAGCACTGTTAATGACCCCAGTTAATCAGAGAAGCGTATTTCCCCATGAAAGAGTTCAAACAATGAGAGCAAGTACAGCCAAGATTAATGCTTCCCCTGCAGAGATAATGTCCTCCAGGGCCTGGTTGCCGAGCTCTGTTGCAGGGCAGTCACCATGTGAAAAAAGCTACAAATGCTTAGCACTTCTGCAGGATGGCTGTTCTGTAATCTTCTCAGTTGCTGAGATGAGGTTGAATATTTCCTTATGGTTTAGAACAAGCGTAAGAATTATGATCCAGTCTTGCACACAGAAATTTGTTTACTAGACATTTTTTGCTGCGTTAGAATTTAGGCCCCATCCCAAGTCCTTTTGTTATTAATGAGCCTTGTGTATATAACCTACCCTAGCCTATAAGTCTTTAATAGCACTAACAGATTACTTATAGATCTTTATGAGTCTTCTATTTCCTTTACATTATTTCCAAGAGTATTTGGAGGTGAAAAGATACTTACACAAGCTTTGTGGCATTTATGAAAGTGTTCAGGTGATTCAGGTGCCAAAGTCCAGCTAGGCGCCTAAGCTGTTTCTTGACCTTAGTGAGTAACATGAACTACATGCTGAAATTGCTGAACGTCTCTTGGAAGATGGGCATCCAAGAACGTATTCTGGTACTGTCCATCTGTAATTCAAGCAGGAAATGCTGATGCTTTTAGGTCAAAATCTAGGGCCAAACTTCATGTGACCATCTCCTATGTTACTGCATATACACACCTGAAGCCATTAAACCTGGGGCTTATTAGTAAGCTGATGACAAAACTCAAGGAAGCATTCAAATTCAATTTGTTTAAATCCCAAGGCCTCTGACCCCCAAACTTGAAACCACATCTGACATCAGAAAATGGCATGAATTGGTTCTAGACCAAACTTAGAAAGGTATGTGCTACTCTGCAAAGTAGCTGCAGAGCAAAAGAAAGGAAATATTATGTGAAAATAAGATGATTAATATTCATGCAAGTGCTAAAGAGTGACATTTTGATTCCCTAACACTAGTATTAGCATTTTGCTTTTTGTCAGCAAACCTGAATTGATTTTTGGCTCAGTTTTACCCTTTGAGGTAAATCCATGGTAATAAAGTTGTACTTTCACAGCTTACTGAGTGTGCATGCATGCGTTAGGAGAAGGGTGACTGTTTTGATGTAAATTGAGAGTCTATATGAAGAGTAATGTAGCAAGAAGTCTTTCAGTAATAACCATTTCTGTTATTCACTGGTTTGTATTATCATGGTATGTTGAGAGCCTGGGGCCAAGAACATGCAAAATCTTCCCAAATGAAGATGGAACCTTAAACAGGAAGACAGCAAATAAAGCAGCTGGGAAGGACCAGCTGGACACTCAGGCAGGCAGTGCTGGGCTCCAGTTAGAGCTCCCTCCCGCAGCAAAAGCAGTTGCAGGAGCTGTGCCGGGAGCTGATCTGCAACAGGGGCCAGCTGTGGGGGACCCCAGAGTAATTACTCAGGATCTACTGTTGTGAGAGTTTATTTGTCCTGCTGCTGAGGTTATTTGTCTCGGTTTCAAGTGCTGCACAGTGAAAATATCGTTATTGGAGAAAGATCTCAGAAGAATGAGTTTCTTGAAGTGCAGTTGAGCGTTCACTGCCTGCTGATCAGTTGCAGGACCTTTACGCTCTGATTAGAAGCTGAGAGTACTTTTTGTTTTCAGAAACTCCCAATTTAAATTGATGAAGCACAGAAGCACACTCTGGCTGGCAAGATACTCAGGAAATCAGCTGGGAGCCGGCATGATATCTCCAGCTTTCATCTTGTTTCACTGTTATTGCCATTGCTTGGTGACTTTTGATTTGAAAAATATTGGCTTAGCAGAAATGGGCTTGTCACCTGTCCAAATAGCCAATCTCTGATATCCTGAATGTCTAAAGGATTTTCACTAGGCGTGACTGAAAGGTTCATCAATAATATAGCAACAGCATTTAAAATACAGAAGAGGATTCTGACAAGGGATCGTCAAGGTCGGGGAATCTCAGAAAAGTTTAACCTATCCAGAGGAAGTGTGTTTGTCTTCTTTGAAGGTGTAGAAACTTGCAATTAATTATAATACTTATATTTACGGAACAGCAGGGAAATCCTGCTATCAGCCACAGCTAGCTACAATCTGTCCTGTCCATCACAGGAACAGAGGTCTTCCAAGAATGACCACCTGTGTTTTCAGTTAACACTGCAGCTTGCACCAAAATTCTTGCTGCTCTATGTAGGCACCATCAAATCAAGGTGGATGTTCAGAATTTGATGAGGTCCTTGATGCTTCAATGAAAGATAGAGACGGTCAGCTAGAGCACCCAGGATTAGTTTAATGCATGTTGAAGTTTTTTCTAGTCCCCACACCATCAATAAGGTATCCACACTTTGAGCATCTCTCGCCTTAGATATTCAGTTACTTGCAAGAGGGACTGCTCTGAAGTCAAAAATGCCCTCAGGGTATCTGTCCTGCTCTCCGCACCCCCAAGCAATTAGGAGATAGATGCAGTGCAATGAAATCTTTACAGGCAGAACAAACTACAACACTAATTTCATCCTCTCTGCAAGTGTATGAATTTGGACAAATTCAAATCTAAAAAGCACAAACTGTGTAATGCGCTGGCACCAAACTTGCTGTCTGTGCAGAGATCCTCTACTAAAAATGTGCCTTTTGCCCTGGAGCTGTCAAGTCCCCTGCTTTGTCATAGAATATCTCTGGTGTTGGGACTGATCTGAGCCACCTTTGATGGGTTATGAAATCTGGAACCTGGCGAGCCACACTCTGTCGCCTTTTCCTTCTATGCCAGGCCCTGCCCAGGTTATACCCGCTGCTACGCTGCCCCTCTGCTCTTTTCCCAAGGGTTGCTCGCTACTTCATCTTGCATGGCCAGCCTCTCCTGAAGTAGAGGTAGGGATAAGTGTGCAAGTGAACGTTAAACCTATTTAGACATGTGCTTTCCTGAGGAATGAGTTTTTATTTTGTGGCAAGTGACTATATCTGTTCTAAAAATGAGAAGACACCTTGGAAATGAGGGCCTGAATGTATTATGTCTGCCAGACTCCTGAGCTGGTTTGGGGGTTTGCTTTCTCTTGCTTTCTCTTGCAAGGGGTGATGTCACCTTTGTTGGCCAAGGT
Source organism: Rhea pennata (assembly GCF_028389875.1). NCBI lineage: Eukaryota > Metazoa > Chordata > Aves > Rheiformes > Rheidae > Rhea > Rhea pennata. The sequence continues at coordinate 13,995,622 of NC_084671.1, read as the reverse complement.
CTAGTCTCTGATTACCCTGGGAAAAGCGATACATGGTGTGAACGGACAAGCAAGAGTTACTGAAATTCTCTCTGCTTGTGTGTGTTTAAGTACAAAGATAAGCATGAGAAGAGAGGAGATGCCTCTGTGTGCTTGTGTCTTAGGGATCCAGGCACAATTTTGCCTATATGTTGCTGTATTTTTAGGCTTAAGATGTGATGACCCCAGTAACCAGGGGAATGATTATATGAAAGCAGTTTCCTACTAAGAGAAAAAAAATTGTTTTTGCTTCTCCCTTTGTATGAGTGCTGTGGGTTAATAGATCCGCACTACTGAATCAGTGAGATTATCCTTTTTTATTTTTTTTTTTTTGAGGATGGTGTTTGAGATTGTTTCAATTTCTGATTGAACTTTCCTTGTGAGACCAGGGCTGCCACACTCCAGTCCCTGGGATTGCTGTCAGTGAATTTGCTTTGGACTGCACGATTATACAGCAGAGAGCTGACTGGCAATGGAAGTGAAGTTGTGCTCTCCTAGTCTTTTCTAATAAGAGCAGGGATATCTTCTGTGTGGTGTGGGCATTATGTGCAAACCCTGTTCAGTCCCAATGATTACATTCAAGGTTTAAATTTCTATGTACAGTTGCACCTGACTAGCAATCACTGCACATTTTCTCTCTTTCCTTCCTTGGAAACAGCTTTTTCATGGAAATTAATCTGTTTGGCCAAAGAGTCTCACTGTTGAAGTTTGGATTATTTTCAACACAGTCAGTTGACAGCAACAGCAATAAACAGTCATGAGTTTGGGCAGGAGCCACATTTTGTCAGCATTTACCAGCTGTTGTGAGAGTTGTATGTGGTGTAGAGGAATGAAGGGTAGAGTAAGGGGTTCCTAGCTGGCAGTAGGAGAGGTTACACTTTTTCCACACCAAAATTTCTCCCAGGCAGAAGCAGACAGGTTCAACTGTTGCTGAGGTTTTTGTCCAGGCAGGTAGATCTCTGCAAGTCCCACACAAACAGCCACTGTGCATGTGTAGGTGGCACAATATATACAATTCACAACTGATTTATCTAATTGCATGAACTCATGTAAGCTTTTTATGCAGTATCTATGCAGCACTCCTGATGCACCAGGATGGGTTAAATATATGTATGTCTGCTGCATATATCTGTATTTCATGTAGGGGAGTGACAGGAATGGATAAACCTTAGCAGCAAGCACTCCCACAGCTTGCAAGGTGGGTAGGAGCTATGTAACTGCACAGCTGCCCCCCCTCTCCTGCAGTGGGGTCAGGACTGCAAAAGATCTCCCAGGAAGTTCCCTACTCTGGTTGTTTGAGTAGTGCACAGGCCGGATATCTTCTTCTTTGGAGGCTTTCCTAAATTCCTGCCATTATCATGTCAGGGAAGGTGATGATGGCTGCTTATGTACCAGGAACTCTGGCTGCATGTGTGAGAGCAGATGAGAGACAGGTGGCCGACCACCGTAGCCATTTCATGGTAGGCATGAGGTGTGCTGTTAGCCCAGGTTGGATCCAGTTCAGGGCTCTGATGTTGTCCCCTGTGATTAGCCAGCCAGTCAAGGGGGCCTCTCTCATTGCTTTGCACCATGATATAAGACTGCAGTAGAGAGGGTAATAGATGTGCAGAAGACAATTATATGGAACTTATTTCACCTGTACTTGGAGATTTCCATGACTGCCATGACTGCAGCTCTCTGTTGCAGCTGAAGGTTGACACTGACTTGGTCCTGTTACTTTCTTGGTACATTATGAGAGCAAAGTTTATAGTGGGAAAACAGCATGTCTCTTTCTTATTTTGCTTCAAAAGTCCTTTTTTCTTGTATCACATTTCTGCATGTCATTATGAGGGAAGTGGCCACAGAGAAGTTGCTTCTTATAATCAGTTGAAATTGAAACAAAGATTTTTCTGCACCTAAATGTTTTCTAAAATACAGTATAGTGTGATCTGTGCCTGAAGGACTCGGCAGAGCAGCTGAATTTCCGAGTGATCTAGGTTGCATAAAACTGTGGCTCAGGAAGAAGCAAAAGTTTTCTATGTTGAAATAAAGTGTTGGAGAATAGAGAAAAAGGAATCAGAAGTGGAAAAAATAAATATGCCTAGAAGGAAGGGGAAGAAGTTTGTATGATGTGGCATTGCCCATATTGTGAGACTGGAAAGAGGACAGTTCTTTAGGGACAGATCTTAGAGCACACCAGTACCCTTAAGAGCACACGAGGGAACAATCCCTGTCCCAATCCAAACAGCCCTACGAAGAAACACCCTGCAGTATCATCCCTGAAAGGGATGTTGTCAAATGTGATGAAGATGAAATCACCGTGCTTCCCTGCTGTCTCCAGCACATTTCTCCCGAAAGTGCAGTCAGTGCAGTTGTTATGCATGAACTGTGAATGCAAACACATCTCCCTGGTGCCCTGTCCCTGAGTGCACGCTTCTGGTTTTCAAATGGCATCTGAAGCTGAGCGATTGCCTGCTGCACCCCAAGTGTCCCCAGTTGCTCTGTGGTCATCAGATTTTCATAAACTGTCTAGTTTCAGCAATTCCCCTTGTAAACCAGGGAGTGAGTGAGTGTCTGACCATGAATTTTCCTAACTTTACAATACTAGTCACTGCACAGATTGATCCCTTGTCCCAGCATTGCGCAGGGGTGTAGAGCAGTTAATACAAGAGAATTTACTTTTTGTGTGATTCATGCTGGGACAATAGCCAGAAAAGACCCTCATCCTATTCTGCTCAAAATGAAGAGCATGAAATGGCACAATTTGAGCAGGGACAAGAAGAGGCTTTTGAAGCACTGTGGCTGTCCCTTACTGTCTGCCATCACTTTCTCTAGTTTGTCTTCTTTACACTGAGCCAAGGCATGCGGTGGCACCCTTTCTTGGGGCCTTCTCAGGAGCCATGACTTAGAGGGATTGTGCTGGGGAAGCTGAATCCAGCTCTGTTTTGGCTTTTGATCACTAGAAGATGCCTGTGTTGAAAAGCAGGAGCAAGAATGACAGCGTGCTTCATTCTTTTGCCTAGAGGGACAACAGCCCACTGCTTGAAGCACATGGTGTTCAGAAGCCTGCCACATTGATTAAGGGAAGGCGTATCAGGCTTTGACAAGTTACACTGGAGGCTGAACATTGTCAGCTGTAGAGTACATGCTAGCACATATACTGCATACATAAAAAGCTATTTATTTTTGCAAAGGGATAAGCTGCTGATGATGATAGGGAATTCATTTCCATGGACATTTGGGGGTTTTCTGATGTGTATTTGCTTGGCATCGTTGCTTAACAACTTTATTTTGTTTCCCAAAACATTTGATGCTATTACTACTAGAATCAGAAAGAGGAGACAGGCCACAGCAGCATCGTGACTCAGTGCAATGTCTCTTGAACTCCAAAGGTGTTATAAAGTGGAGCTTTCATGCAAGCTGAACAGCAAAGGGCATCATTTCATGCCTGCAGTGAATCCTAGTTTGCCTGGTATTCCACTGCCTTCCTGTACTGTCATGAACAGGGTAGAGAAATGCTTTTACATTTAAAGAATTGGGCTTGGATTCAGAAAATCCAAATTCTGACTCTGACACAGCCTTTCCAAGGATCTTATGCAACTGACCTCATTTCTCTGTGTTCAGTTACTTCCTCACTGAGATGAAGTCTTCTTCCATCCCTCATAGTACTCTTGTGGGAGTGAACTTAGCTGGAAATATTCAGATGAGAGGTACCATTTGTTCCCTGCGGGGACAAACCTCCACCCTTAGTTGTGGCATTATGGGACTGATCCTGCTTCTGTCCTGTAGAACTGCCTATGTCAGTCTGGACCTAACATGAAACAGCTAAGTATCATGATGGTCTAAACTGCATTTGTTAATTTCTTTTCTCTCTAAAATACCACATTCTATTTTGTCATTTCCTCCTATCTACCCCCAAATCTAATGCAACACAGAATAATTTTCCATGGGCCGAGACCTGACGGGTAACAGAGTGTATGGCATAGCAAAAATGAAAGTAATACCAGAAGGTCAAGAAAGGAAATAATACCAGAAGGAATGTGAGACAGCAGGGCTGGGGTTGTGGCTGTAAAGGTCATCCAACAGAATCTTTTTACCAGTTCCCTGCTGAGCACCATCATTTTGACCAAAGAGAGTGTCAAGGTCCAACTCCATCTCCTGAGAACTGGTGAAATCAGTAAGCAATAGGGGCTCTGCTGCTCCAGAGCTGGGCAGCAACATGCATTCCTGGAGATGCTCCTCTGAACTGAGCCCTGTCTGGAAACCTCACTCCCATCCCATTTTCTGAAGTCTTTCCTTTCTCAGACCCTTTCTGCCTCTCCATGAGGAGCTACTTCAGCTCCTGTATCTGATCCATATCTCCTGTCTCCTGACCTGGCAGTCGTGAGCTCCCCATCCTCTGGAAACAAGGGAAGCTTCTGCTACAAGTTTGGCCTGTTTTTACACTTTTACCTGGGCATCTGCTACTGCCCATTGCCTGACAGTTAGTCTGACTCAGTACAGCTGTTCTTAAGTCAATTTTAATACGAGTGTTTGAAACCAAGATGGCTCACTGGAGAGGCTGGTGTCATAAGGAACGGTGCCCCATTCCCCACCGTGCCTGTTGTGAGCGTGTCTGGCGTCGGGATGAAATCCACAGTGCTCACTGTGAGGCTGCAACACAGGGAGAGTTGCCAGCTGCCTGAGAGAAGCAGCTGATGTATCAGTGTCGCCAGCTGATATTGTCCCCTGCATCATGCCCGGTAATTGGTACATGGGGCTGAGTTGTCCTTTTGTAATGATCGCTTCTTTTATCGCCATCTTCAAAGATGGCTTTGCACACAAGACCAAGAGCAAAACTCCAGCTCATTACTTGATTGCATAATTACATTCTACTACAGTGTAATTTGGTTATGGAAGTAATTAAATGGATCAAGGTCAGCAGTAGGGCTCAGGACACAAGTGGGGGAAAAAAAAAGCTGAGAACTTTTTAGTGCAGAATGCCACTTTGTTGGCTGCTTTTGCAATTCCAGTTATTTTTGTGGCCTTGCTGCTTGTCTTTCTGGCCTCAGCAGACAAGATGTGATGGGCTATTTCATAAATGTTATTGAATAGAGGGAGGAGGCACAGAAAGGCAACTTTGGATCTGTGAAGTATTGAGAAGAAACAGAAAAACAGTAAGGCTCGTGACAATCGGTGACAACCTGTCTCAGCTTTTCACATGGTCATGGTGAGAAGGCCAGAGCAGCTTCTCCAAGTGACTGGTGGAGTGAAGGGGGCAAATGTGTTTGAAGGTAGGGGCTGCTCCTTCCAGGGTGGTTTGGGTTGCCTTTCCGCAGGAGGCCCTTGAGACCCATGAACCTGACTCTTCTTTCACTGGGGACTTTGGGTTAGATTTTGGTTGGAAAAGAGAAGATTTGTACCTCTTGCTGCAGTGGGCTTCTGAAAGCACCTAGCAGTATAAGCAGCAGGGGAAAGAAACCAAAGGGTTATGAAATGGAGCTTTGATCAGAATTGGTGTCATGAGTAGCAAGGACTGGATCAAATAGTTCAGGGAGTCCCTTCCACGCTGCCCGCTCTTTGTCCTGCTGTGTTGGAGCATGGGCTCTGCTGCACCACAGTGACTTGTTCCTGGATATATATGGTAGTGGGTGCACAGATTTTTTTGATCCTCTAGAAAATTGGAGAAGGAAGGAAAAAAAAAGCTTTAATGTGTTTTCAGGACTTGTGAAAATGAATGTACCTTGCTCAGAACAGCAGCTGAAAGCGTCATGCGAAAAAAGTTTACATGAGTTGAGCCGTGCAGAGCAATCTAGTCTTTCTATTGACTTCCAGAGCCTGACTGATATGAATAAATAATTTAATGGCTATTAATGTGAATGCTGCTGATTTTGAATCTCGGTCCTATCATATTAGACCTTATAGCCAGCTCTGCCCTTAAGGAACATTCTTTCTGGCTTTGTATCCATGCAAATGTTATCTGCAGCCTCTGAAGAGGCTAAAGCTAAAAAAATGGCTTTTGAAAATGTGTAGCACCAGGATTATCACTCCTCATTTTTTATCAAGTTTACGCTAATGAAAAAAACAAAAGAACAAAACCCAAGACTTTTCAATACCAAAGTTAAATTTAGAAAAGAGTCTTCTTAAAGAATCCCTGTCAGCTGAAAGCTTTTTTTTTATGACCAGCTTAAAAAGCAAAATCTCACAGCTCTCATTATTTTTTTCTTGTGCCTCACATGCCTCATATTTCTTTACTGCCCTCTTCTAAGTAAAATATTCTGCGTGGTGCTCTTACTTTCTGTATATTCCTCTAAGTGCATAGGCTCATTGCATGTTTTTCTGAGCATATTAGCAATATAATTGCTTCAGTTAAGTCAATAGAAAAGCAGTAGTGTAAAACTAGTAAATAAAGTCCAATGATTTTATGAGCATTCTCCCACTTGCTTGATTGAATTTCTGCTTCACAGGTTTTCACCTTCCAAATGCTTTCATGTTTTGAAATACGCTGAGAGCGGTTCATAGCTATACTGTTTGTTTCCCTACATGGCAGTTTTGAACATGGTGAAAGGCTGCACGCCTGTTACTGACCCGACCTAGACTCTAAGGCCAGAAATTACTGTTCAGGTCTGTTAGTTTGAATATATCATCTGATGATAGAGTTTTGCTAAATAATTTTGCTTGCAAGAAATCTCTGAGTGTACACTTCTGGAGCAAATCCTCCAATCATTCTCATTTACTGTTCTTTGGTTTGCATCGTTGACTGGCCTTTGACACACTGCATTTTGGATGAAGCTAAACTGAAGAATACACTTCAGGAGTACCCCTAGCGTATTAGATGTTCAGGCTGTGGAACCAGATGACAGCTAGGCCAGCTTGAACCTACCTTGACATGTGTATAATGCAGATGTTGGATCCTCACAACCAACAGTTTCAGTCAACGCATTTGTTCCTGTTGCACCCCATGACTTGCATTATAGACACAACTTCTGTAAACCAAAATCAAATGTACACAGATCTGACTGTAAGCCCTGGATCTGAGACTCTTGCAATAAGCTACAAATAGCAGATACCAATTCTTAACTCTAGCTTGCTTTTTTGATCCATTTTGGGCTGTATAATTTAAAGACAGTTGTACAGTCTTCTATATATTAGTAACACAATAAAATGGTCTCCTACTTTACTGTGCATTATGCCAAATAGAATCACTGTATTATATTATTCTCTTTCTAGAGTGACTATATTATTTTAGATTTGAAATTGCAGTCATTAGTTGGCTTCTGAACAGGATCAGATGCCAAAGCTAATCTGAGTACTCTAGCAGCAAAGTGAAAAATTTCACTATAACCACTATCAAAACTCCCTTACGATATACTTCCATCTGTCTGATTCCGGGGAAGCAGAGTCAGCTACGATGGATCACTTGACTTTCTACACTAAAACAGTCTAATCTGAGCTGTGGCATAGTCTGGATCCATACAAAATGCTTGTGTATTGTCCACATGGTATTTCACATCAAAATGACACTGTAGGAGGAAAAAAGCAAGGCTATCAGAGCATACTTACAGTGAAAATCCACTCAAGGTATAAATAAACGTAGTCCTCTCAGGAAAGTTGTTTTGGGCTGTGAGGTTTGTCAGCTCTTTCAGGCTAAGCAGAGATACTGTGGTCAATACACAGATAGGACTTCTATCACAACCTAGTTGGCTGATTTTCTGATTCCCAGGAAATAAATGAACAAAGGGCTATCTGCACTTCCTCTCTCTCTCTCTCTCTCACACACACCTTTCCTCCCTCTCTCCACCTCTCCCTAAAAATGTTCAGAGGAACTGGGGGCTAATTCATTCCTCATATTGAGTATCTTCTCTCTATGTATCATATATAACTAAAGACAGGTTCTTCATACACAGTAAAAATGTAAAGACTTCCAGATGGGACATTGGTCCTAGAGCATCTGGCTCAAGAACATGGAATCTGAAGGACCAGCAGAGGAGCCTGCTCACAGGAGTTACAGTTGAATGTTGTAGTTATATGATGGAAGTTCACCAACAAGCTCTCTTCACTGCCAGTAAATAATATTCAGGACCAACAGAAATTTGCCCATAGCTTCTCTTCACAGACTGCCTTTATAGCACAAATGCACATTTGATGGTGGTCTGGACAATGAGCAGAAGGATTTGAAGCATTGGGCATGTGTTTTGCTTGGCTGAAGGTAGAGAAGCCCCCAGCGGAGAGATGGGCCAGACACTTTTGTGTTGTCCTGGAAGTTGTTAGGAAAACACCACTATCTTTTTTTTGCTTAGCTGAATCAGCAGAAACCTTGCAAACCTAGGCTTTGAGACACAGATCTTGATGGGCTTCCTTTGGCCTTCCTGATGGGTAGCAGAGCTGGACTTGACCTAAGAATATACTGTGAACCTTTCTTTTCTCTGTGTGTAGGTGCTGCTACAGCTGTAACAAGGGGGAGGAAAGAACCATATTGATTGTGACAGTTCATAAAATTTCCTGTGGTTTGTAAGATCCTGTCTGTCCAAAACAAGCTTACCCCAGCCTCCACTGGTGTTTTAGACCACAGGGCTTGCAGTTAATTGGCCAGTTGTAGCCAACCTGTCAGTAAGTTGTCAAAATATTAATAATATAGCACCACTCATTTTCAGGATGGAAGTTTTAGCAGCAAAGAAATTGAATTTCCAGCCCTGGTCATGACAACTCTGAAACTGGTTTAATGCAGGAGAGATCTTTTCAGCATTAGAAAAGATAGTGAGTATGTCCATGATGGTGCATTTCTACTGAGTCTTGCAGTTTGAATTTAAGAGTCAAAGCGAAGAGGCAATCTTAGTACATCAGAAGCTTACAGTTGTAATAGGCCTGGTGAGCTTCTTGGCAAGTCCTGCTATCTTCTGCCCATATCAGAGAGAGAGGAGTTTCACGTAAGAAACTGAACTGGGACCCGGGGAAAATTAATTTGTATATTAACTTTGACATCTTTTGTTTTACAAAACTCTCAGCAAACCAACTGGTCTTCCACTGCTCAAAATCTCCGCACAAAAATGTAGAAAATAAGAGCTCTTCCCTGTACTCTGTCATGATGAGAGTGTTTTTCTTAAATGCCCAGAGCATTGGTACTCTGGTTTGAGCCTTTGAGGCTAATCTTAACGTAAATAAGAATGTGATAAATATAAAATATTTAAAGCTAATTATTAACTAAGAGGTTTCTGTAGAATGTTAGAACAAAAGGATCATATTTATAAATGCATAATCATTATTTTACTTAATACATTGTTATTATTATCAACAGTATGAAAAATAGCAATATTGTAAAAGTGACCAAAGGCCACAAACCAATTTATGGTGCTTTGTACTCAGACTCGGACAAACTGATGCCAAGAAACTCTCTCAGGCCTTATGGAGAGATCACAGGCTCAAAGCATCCCATTTGGCTGAGTTTTTAGGGTGTTTATATTGTTATTTTTCTTCATGGTTGTTTCAGGCTTTAGCAGCTGAGGCAGTAAGATGCTAATTTAGGAAATCTGTTTTTCTTGTGTGCGACTAACATATCTCTATCTTGTCTCATGATCATTATCTCTGAACGCAAAGATGTATTTCTGGCTCCTGCTTCGGAGTAAAAGGAGTTTCTATCATTGTTTCCAATTTCAGATATTTTGTCAGAAAAATAGAATTCAGAGAAGACAATAGATGAACTGGGATTCCCAGATTAGGAACCGAGAAGTTGGTCTTGGAATGGATTCACGACATGCCCAAGCTAGCAGTAGTAGAGCACAAGAGGCTGCTGTCAGAAAACCCCCTTTTTAGGAAGCAATTATTTTTTTAGAAGAGTAATGCAGAACTGCATGGGTCAACTGCCATTTGAATGAGCTATAGTGTGATCACTTCTCCAGTTATTAACAACTCTAAATTTTAGAAGATGTTGAATTTTCAGCCTGAAATAAGACCCAAAATTATGGGAAAAAACCCAAACAATTAAAATTCAAATAGACTTTATGTTCTGAAGAGAAGAGACTAAAATTTATTCCATCCAGCCATTAACTTAAATTTTGGGTCCATCATGAAGCAAACAACAAAATACGCCACTTGCTCTCTGTGTCTTGTCTGCGATTTGCTCAGCGCACTGTCATCCCTGGATAATACTGTACATAAAGCTGTTTATTCGTTGGTACCCGCATCTTACTCCCTGAGCCTGTTCTTTCACCGAGCCTGCCCAGGCATGTGTAGCAAAACCTACTGCTCTCCAGGGAGACGTGGAAGTGAGCAGTCCAGCTTTCAGAGTCATCTTGAGTTATGTTCCTGTCAGCACTCATTAAATTGAAAGCTGTGTTCATATCAGCATTGGATGATAAGCAGCCCGCCAAAGGCCAGTACAATAAATTGGGGCATTTTTAACCTTAGGAACTACTTAGTAAAAATGGGCTTAAAGCAGGAGAACACTGTATTGAGGTGTGATAGGATAGTCAGATTTGAATTTGGATCCCCCAAACTCCTTGGTTTATCTGCTTTGTAGCCAGTGGGAGATTGTAGCTTGCATAGATCTGTACAAGCTCGTTTTGATCAAGGTAACTAGTTAGCTGAGGCAGAAAGCTTGATGTGTATTGCAGAACCTGCCACTGGGCTTGTCACAGTCAATACTGAGCCGTGCGCCCAGGCAGATGTCCTTGCTGCTCTGATGCAGTGTTACCTTGCAAACATCTACATGAGCTGCAATCGCATCTGTATCTGCAGCATCCTTAAACCTTCTCTAGGGTTACATGGGTAGTTTAATCAAGCCTCACACACCAAAGGGTGCCTTAGAACAGCTTGTATTCACATACAAAGATCTGTAGCTTAATTACAAAGTGCAGAGAGCTGGACGAGTGTCCTAATCTAGATTTCTTTGCCTATTTGTTTGCAAACCTGCTCCCTTCAACCCCCAGGCGTCCCAGGCAGAGCCAAAGAGCTTGCAGATGCTGTACTGTATAATTAAGTGGATCTGTGTTCTGTAGCAGGGCTATAGACTCCCATATTTTTGTAGCAGCTTGTTATTTTAAAATGTATCTCCTCTCTCCTACTTCTAAAAGCCCACCAAAAAGATTTGGCACCAATCTCTTATGGACCTAGAAGGGGGAGAAAAAGTGGAGTGTGAACAGTAGAATATCACCTGCCACCTGGACAAAGATGCAATGAGATGTAAAGTCTGGATGCAGATTTGCAGTTCTTGATCACGTGCCAAGAGAGAGCTCAGCTATAATTATTTTAAAACTATTTCCAGATAGATGCAACCCTAGATCATCAGGGAAACTACAGGGAAGTAGGAGGACACTGAAGTCAGTCAGACTGTACATAAGGTGTCATTCGCTGTGGGACTGCTGCAGTTGTTTGCAGTGGGGTGTGTCCTGTGAAAAGGAACTATGTGATTAGAAACTTATCCTGGGAATACAAGTATGCCAAGAACAAGCTTGTCAATATGAGATTTGTGGTCACATGTCAGATGCTCAGTGATCATGGCATCAAAGGGAGCTTTGATTAAACTCTGCTCTGGCTGAGATCAGTGGGCAATGTGGAATGGGCTTTACCAGATAAGAGCCAAGTAAAGTACGTGCTCTTTTCCAGTGCCATCCTTTTCCTTTGAATGCAGCAGAGTTCGTACAGACAGTGAACATGATCCAGTCATTCTATGGTCTACCTCAATAACTTTAGTTAAGTGCATCTGCTGATAGCTCTGATGATGCTTGTGATTCGCTATTGACAGGAGGCTACTTAATGTGTTTTTGATGAACACATTAAGTATTAACGTGAACATCAGTGAATATCCTAAGCCAGATTCTCTGTGAGGGGATCCTTGCTGTGCCATAGACTTTGGTGCAGTTCTGTGCTTTTATCCCATCTGAAGGTCTGGCACAGTAATTGTGCAGAACGTAAAGAGAAACCCGTAAGTGCTGTAAAAAAAGAAAAACTATTACTCTGGGAATGTGTTTGTTAGCTATTTCAACACTCATAATTAACATCCCTTTCCTAAACAGTGGCACAAACTACTTGCAGAATGGGCTTTTTCTTTTATAGCTGCTAGTTTCAGTGACTAAATTTATTAAGTCATTAGGTTTGTGTGTGGATGTGTATATTTGAGATTCTCCTTTGGGTTATAATAAAGGGAGATCTTCAGGAAAAAAAAAAGAGATCTTTATTTATTTGGCAATTTTGAGAATGTTTGTAAGGAAATGGCAGACAGCACAAACAAGTCTCCTAGTCCAGAGGGATGCTGAGAGCAAGCAGCTGGGATACAGCAGCCAGTGACATCCTTCCCACTGGCTTCTTTGCTGTCCTAGAGTGCAGCACAGGAAAACCTGTTATCGTTCCTGCTGCGACCGGGGAACGGTGGGTGCCTCTGTGCCAGTCAGAGCTTGGCCCAGGCAAATCAGAGGGCAGGCACTCGCTGGCCCTCGTGGTCAGGCAGAAGTGCGTACCAAGTGCCACCATGCCATCACGCATGTGGGGAACCACTCCTTGCGCCTCCTGGCTGAGGACACCCCGCGTGCCAGCGCAGCGGAGCGCCCAGCCTCGTCTGGGCAGCGGCTGGCACTGCTCCCTGTCGCTCGGAGCAGCACCAGGGCGGCCTGCTGCAGCGGCATCGTTGTGCCGGCACCGCTGGAGCGTGGTGTCACCTTGCCGCGCCGTTACGCTCTCCATGCAGAGCAGTCGCTCTGGAGTTAGGCTGCGGCTGCCTGGCCCCGGCTGCATGCCCCATCTGCGGAGCCTCCCTGGACAGCTTCCCGGCTCGTTGTTTCTCAATGAGCGGTGGCAGAGCCGCCAAGCGCAGTAAGTAATCGCTCCCCTGGCAGCCAGCAGCTCCCAGAAATCACAAGCAATCCCCGGGTGACTGCAGGTTTCCCAGACAGGCTCCTCTAATGGCTTCCTTGAGTGTGCGTGCGTGCATCGATGGAATATAGAGTAATCCATCACCCTAACTGACCATTCGCCTGCATCTGGGTGGTCGTGTCGGTGGGCATTTTTCAAAGGAGCTGAATGCTGACTCGGCTTCAGGGGGTGACTGCATTCACCGAGTATCCTGGACCTGACTTCCGCCTCATGCCCGCATTCAATAGCCACGCTTCTCCACAGAGGTCTGCAGAGCTTCTCCTGCTTTGCAGAAGTGCAAAGGAGAATTTAGTTGAACATTTTGCATTCGAGGCTGAGAGCCTGGGATAGGTTTACCTGACCATGACAGGTCAGGAGAAATCTGTCCTTTCACATCCCACCCTGAGTTTATGCTAGAAGGAAAGAGGAGGGCGGCAGATGCAGCCAGCAATTTCCTGAAGGAGCAGCCTGACCCAGATTATATCGAGGTTGTTTAAGCTTGCATTTGGACATCCAGTCCACATTTCCATCTACATATGGCACTTACTACTGTTGGGATCAAGGATAAACTGAACATCTGCTTTTTTTCTAAAACAGAAACAACTTAGGGAGCAATCCATGGTACCTTATGCCCTCCCTGAGCAGGCCTGACATAGTGCAAAACCCCCCAAATGAGAGTCGTGTCCATTTAGCTCTCCTCTTTGATTCAAAGTGTCATTGAATGTCTCCCTAATGTTCTGTGTGATAGCTGCCTTTTTAAAAAAATACTCTGCAATTTCAAATATAAGAAAAATGGAGTTAGCACAAACCAGACATGTTTATTTTTTAAAACCAATCTAATTATCTTACTAGAATTGCCTTTTGTTCAAAGGATTGGATTGAAATATAGAAAACAAGTTGCAGGCAGATGCTAATCATTTTGCATGGAAATTACTAAGATTTCTTTTACCAATATTTCATGCAGATTTTTAGTTTAACATTTTTAAAAAAGAACTTTTTTTTTTCAAAATGTTTTCAGTAATATCTACAGACATTTAACAAAATGCCTCAGGATCTATATCTACTTACTTACTTTCTGCCTAAAAATTATTTTGTTAAAAGTATATATTTCTTGTGAAGATAAAACTTTTTTTTTCTCTAAATCACAAATATAATCTTTAATGAGGAGAACTGGTGGGTTTTCTGAATGAGCTGAGTTCACAGTGGTGCTGACAAGGAACTGAGAGTCTAATAGCGTTTTTACGAAAGATTAGAGTCACAATTTATTGCTTTATTTAAAGACTCTAAAAAGGCTATTGATTGGAAGATGAAGCCATCTGTCTTCTCACTGTCTTGTACCTGGTCGTGTTATTTCCACCAAGTAAAGAGCAGGGAAATTAAATGAGTGGGGTTTATTATAAGGATGTTCTGAGAGGTCTCTGCACCAAGTTATAAAGTGGGTACTGCTTATCCTACCATTAGCTCTGGCGGAGGATGTCTTGTCAGAAGTGTGGAGGGGGAGATGCTCTGAGGTTTTGCTGTTGTTTGCTGCTTTTAAGCTACTTGGTACCTTTGGGATGAAGAGAAAACATTGAACTCTAAGTTTGCCCATTTAGCATGTTTTATCAAAACTGAATTCATCTTAACAAAAAAAAAAAAAAAATTGCCTCTGAGGTCTAGCCAGTAGTTCAGTGCTTTTCCAAAAATGCCTTCAGTTATCTGAGTTTTCACTCTATGAAGCATTTGTTGTTAAGAGCTACCTTGTTAGCCTGAAGCATGTTAGGTTCACCTGCAGTTTCCTATTTCTGTCCAGCTCTTTTCAGTCCGAGACAACTGAAAGAGCAGTTCCCACTTGATTTAACATAATTACCACAACTAATTTTAGAGTATCCAAACAGCTCTTTATTACTGATTTCTACTAACCCCTCAATGAGAGATGTGGGCAGAAACTAAGTGACACAATATAGCTGTTCGTTGTAAATGTTGGAGACTTGACATTGGCTGCCAAGAAGATAGCGATGAAGAAAAATATACAAGCGTGAGTGCAAAATAGATTTAGAAGACGTGCCAAATGTGCAAGTGTTTAGGAGAGCGGCCTGAGCCCCTCAAAAGTACTGTCCATGTCCTGCTTGTCTGTCCCACCTCTTTTCCATGAGCCTGTTTTTGTTCTCCATCTGCCTTCCTTTTGCAGGCAGACCCTACGGGGTCTGCAGTAGAGATTTCTGGTGCTTGAACCTGTAGAGCCCTGTGGTGGCTCCACAGGACGGAGCTGGATTCTCTCTGCTTTCTTTGCCGTAGCAAAAGCATCTGCTGGATTGCAGGCACAAAGTCGTCTTCTCTGGTGAGAGATTGCATGGCGGGGAAAGCCACAGCTGAGCTTCAAAATCCCAGGCAGGTGACAGGCTGGTAATTGGAAAGGAACTTTTTTGAGTGTTTTCATGAAAACTGAGACCGTTTCTTAAGGGGTTAGTGAAGACAGTAACTGAGGATCCCTTGCGGTGCTTTTCCGCTGCACCACCCTGCTGCCTGCCCCATTTTATGTTGCGTGCGTGACTTTGTGTGTGTAGTTTATTTTAGAGGCTTTTACTGTCTGTCATCAATATAGAATTATACATACTAAATTACCATTTTGGAGGTAGAAGGAATATTATCCCAGTGTACGTTTGTTTTTGCATGGCACAGTGGGAGCCCAGCTGTTGCTGATGTAGTGATATGCATAACAAAAAAAATTTCGTAATGAACAAAAATGGCATTATTTAGCTAGAACTTATCTGTCATATCTGTGGGGTTTCTAAAACTGCCTAATGGACATAACTGGAATGTTTTTTGGTGTTATTGCAATTGTTACTGCCCTAAAGTGGTGTTTCAACTAAATTGTGAGGAAGGAGAAATCAACCAGCCAACTTACAAAAAACAATTGGAGAGTTTTCTTTGTTTGTGTTATTTTGAGGAGGCTTAAACTCTTAATAGAAATCACCTTTTTTGCTTTACTTTTTGAAATGTTCCTTAAGTAGATGTCTTTAAACATATCCACTTTAACAGAATAATTTTACTGCTTTATTTTGTACACATGATATATGCTATGGTATGTGCTTCTGTGAACTACAGAAAACATTATACTGCAGTAAGTTTAAAACATATTTATCTTAGAACTTTCAATTTTATATAACTTCTAAATAGAATCTAAAAGTTTTATTTTGTGATAGAACATTTTCAAAAAGCATTTGCTGTTAAATTTCTAATTCATTGAAAACTAAAAGAATAGTCTTTTCTCCAAGTTGAAATTAAAACAAATGTGGAAAATCCAAATATCCCACGCACTATAAAATCCATGTTTTGGGCAGCCTAGTAGCTTTCCCTCACTGGCTGCAAACTTTTCAGTCCATGTAAAGATAATTTTATTAATACTTTTATTATTATTATTATTATTAATGGGGGTAAGTAAGCCATAGGGAATGGGATCAAGTTGTCCAGTCTAGTTTATTCTCCATGCCCAGGAGAGCCTCAGGCCCTGCAGTCTGTGGAGATTAGACATTACCTGGTGACACTGTGCAGACTGGTGAGGAAGTCAACTGAAACCTGCCTGGCTCCCACGTGAGCTATGTGTTCCAAGGCAAGACAAAGCCTGGAGATAAAGAGCAGATTTAAGGAGTGCTTAAACACTGATCTTTTGGGAAACTATTCAAACACTGTTTTACAGTGCTCTAAGTCATCTGGATCTCTCTCAACTTGTTTCACTCCCTTCTCCTAAAATACTTATTTCTACAGCAAGGAAGATTGCCTCAGACAGGGCAAAACAACCCGTTAGGCTGAAAGTATTTTTATCTGCATGGTGCTAATGATTGATGCAAACTTCATGCACGCGGCACAGCTCTGTGCTTTCTGCTGCTCTTTATCTTCTGCGACGTCAAGTCTGCCTGGCTCCATAGGTCGGTTGCACATTGGATTTATTGTCATACCAGCAACACTTTATATAACCCCCAAAGCACTTGGGAATACATACCTCCTGAGTGTTGCTGAATGCTCAAAATGTTCACTCTTAAATGAGGTCTGCAGTAAATACGTGGCAATGCTCCAGATGCTTTGCTCTGATGATGGTCATGGGCTTTCCGTTAGGGAGGTTGGAGAAACTCCTTAAGTCTTGTGAGTGGCAAAAGATTTGCTGAGCTTGAGCGTAGAGCTTGTTTGAGAGAGCACTGCTTACCCGAGTGATGGATACGACGACGCCTGCCTTCCCGTACGGAGGGTCGCAGCGTCCTACCTTGTCTGTGTCCTGCAGAAGGGATTTTTTGATGAGAGTGTTTCTTCAGAAGATACTTACTTGTTGCAGCTGAAGCTTTTTTTGCAGGAACGTGGTAGTTTTAGTGAAGCCAGTAAGAGAGTTCATTTGGCCAGGATGAATTTACTGGTCAAATTTAAAGTCTAGGAAAAAGAACCAAACAAACAAATAAGCAACCTGACAACCGTGTCTGGCTGAGTGAAGAGTTGAACTGAGGCCACTGTTACAGAGCCCCCAGCTGGCTCTTGATTTAAGAAAGGTTTATTAGTATTCCCTGATTTTTAAGTCTTGAAAAATTTGTGGTAGTTATCAAGTTTTCCTCCTGGGTACAGTTGAGAGTAGCTTCCTCCTTGAGACTTCATGCAAATACAATACAAATGGCAAAGACGTAGCTTCCCCATAGGGGCTCTTTTTTTTCTCTCTCCTTTTTTCTTTCCTTTTTTTTTTTTTTAATCTCCCCCACCACCTACACAGGCTCAGGAGGAGATGTCTTTAACAGACCCATTTGTTTTTTGTTCCTGGGCAGATGTGAGACTGCATCTATGTATCTGAAGTAACATTTAGATGTCAAAATTTTTTTAAATCCTTTCTTTTTCTTTGAAAATTTTCTAGGCTTTGTATTAGCATTTTCTCCTGCCCTTTTTGGAAATAAGTAAGTTGCGTGTTAGTTTCTTGTGTTCCATTTCTCCACATCCACTTAAATGTCCCTTATAAGCAACCTTTTGCCTACAAGTATTTGAAGAAGTGACAGTGTTTTGGACACCAACTATTGTACACTCCTGGCCCATCATAGGGAAGGTAAGAGTGAGCCCAAAGGAAGGCACTGGTAGCACCAGAAGAGTGGCAAGCCACTATCTTGCTTCTCAATTCTGTTTTTATTTTTTTGCTTAGTATTCAGCCCAAATCCTTAGAAATGAGATCTGGGAAAACATACGTCCTCCACAATATTTCAAGATTCCTGGCACAAATCTGTGGCTCTTGATATGCAGACAAGGGCATTGCTCTGACTGTATTTTCAGCTTACCGGGGCACAGATTACTGAGTTTTCCTGCACATTTTTCAAGACCATTTTCTGTGGGTTGTTTTGTAAACTGCAGCTCTTCCTTGTCGGTGAAGGTGAGAGCCTTCTCTTTCAGCAGGGAGTTTTCTGGATCTGTGTTGTTGCTGGGAGCTGGCATTGCTGATGCCTGTTGTTTTCTGTCGTTAAACTGACTGTAATGCGTGACCATCGTGTATCACTCAGTGCTGCTTAATTTAGGAGATTGGTGATTAATTCCTTCTACTGCTTTTTCTTTCCTTTCTCTCTCACTGCAGGATGTTTTCACACCAGAGTGCAAATTTAAGGAATCTGTCTTTGAAAACTACTACGTTATTTATTCTTCCACACTGTACCGGCAGCAAGAATCCGGACGAGCGTGGTTCCTGGGACTCAATAAAGAAGGTCAAATTATGAAGGGAAACCGAGTGAAGAAAACCAAACCTTCATCACATTTTGTACCCAAACCCATTGAAGGTATGGAATCTGCTCTCTCCCTCCATCAATGGGATATGGGGAGGGATGAGTTTGCAACTGCAGATATGGGGCAGCTTGTGTGGGAATGGGGGGCGTTAGGGAGCAAGATCGGGAAGCAAGGACAGTAGCTGCAAAATTTCTGAGCAGTGCTGGGCTGCACTATTAGCGTTTCATCCACTTTCCTTCCTGTGTCTGCACATTATCCCAAAGAGGATTCTCAGCTTTGGAGTACAAAAGGATGAACTTAAATCGCCTACCACATGAGAAGCTGCTGGGTAGGGAAAGGAGTCTTCCAGCTATGTTTTACATCTGGGCCAAAAGTTTAGAGGGAATTAGAATCAGAAAAATTTGTAATGTGATGATTTTCTCAACATCATTCAGTGGGTTTCCAGTCCCATTTTGAGTCAGTACAGGTAGGATTTATCTCACCTGACTTTAGACTGTGAGCCTCTGCTCATTGTAATGAGAGAGAAATATGTTCTTCCAGCACAGTTGTAGACTTATTTTGTATGTCTACCTTAAAAAAAAAAAAAAAAAAATAATAAAAAAAAAGATTTACTCACATGTCTTTCCTTGTCTGTGAAGAGACTTTAGTAAGTCAGTCACTGTTGATACAGATACCTCCACCATAGATGTCCAAAGTTAGGTGAGCTGCTGTCATCCCATCTGCCTCCATCACAGCATGAGGCTTCAGTGAAAGAAGTAGAACTGAATTTTTGCCCTTCTGCTACAACTGACTACACACTCCTGAAGTGTGCCACAGGTTCATGCTGGGGGATTTTGGTTTTTATGGACTGGCCCACCGGATAAATGGAGAGCCATAATCTCCAGTAAGATGACTGTAATACTTGACAGGTACTAATTTGATTTCAGAAGCAAGAACACTCCAAGTTCTTTTTCTGTTGCACGAAAAAAGCGCAACATTTTGATCCTGAAAGTAGGTAAAAATGAAAATGTAACCATTTGGCTCCTAGTTTGGCTTCTCTACCTAGCATGCAGTCCATTCCTTGCCTCTTCCTTGTTGGCTTTCTGATTCTATCCCTGACCTACTAGTAGCCATCCTGGGGACACTGCAGCCAGTGGTTGGCCTCAGATGCATGGCTGTGTGGAAGAAAGCAACTGATGCTTTGCTGACAGGTACTACACAAACAGTGGAGGCCTCAGCTAAGGTCTATGCACCTGTATCTGTTTTACGGCTCCACAGCAAAGGCCCAGGGGCCAAGGGGTGTCTGTGTATATAAGTGAAAGGCTAATTCAAGAAGGCAGGGTGAAATCTTCTGTTGAACTGTTGAGAAAAAGGACAGGTAGGGAAGTTCAGCTCTGAGCATTCCTTGAGTATCTCTGGCCTTTGCACAGGAGATGGAGGTAAGGAATGAGAGGAAAGTGGCGAGGAGTCTTCTTGTCCTGTGCTTGTTTTCAATAGCCTTTCTGCAGCTGAAAGCTTTTTAATTATTTATTTTGGGCATTAGTGGGACTGTCTCCCTAGAGCCCACTCTATGTTTTGCTAAGGAATAGGGCCTGTTTGGGGCATGAGGTCTGTCCCCAGCTTCTCTTCTGTCTCCTTCTCTCCTGCCTTGGCTGGGATGTGAGTCTTTTGCAAATGATAGCTTTCACAGCTGCATTTCCTAGCTCCTGGTATTTGCTGTCTGCCTGTAGGGTTTCTTTGAGTGCAGGCTTCTTTTTTGATGTAGTGCACTTAGTGTCTGTTGAATGGCTTAATAGTTGTCTTTTGCATGCATTTAACTAGGACATTCCTGTGGCTCTCTTAGCTGAGCCCTGCCATAGCAGAGGTGCTTGACCCACAGCAGCATTCTCATTGCAGCAAATGCCGCTATGTCTTTCATTTTGAAAAACCCAGCCCAACCCAAGAGCTTCCCGTTCCTGCATTGCATCCTCCCACGCTTGCTTCAATCACACCTGTCACATAACCTCCCGAGCAAGTGAGCGCTTTGGAAGTTGGCAGCCAAATTAAGGGCTCCTCCACCCCTTCCCTCCTCCACAGGCTTTGCAGTCAGGCTCTGTGAGTGCTGCTGCATCAAAGAGCTGGCAGTCTCCCAAGCCAAGGCACGTGTCAGCTTCCCAAAGCATTCAGCTGTCTGGGACTGTGACTCCAGACGGAGGACTCTGTTCTCCAGCCTAAGATTCATTGTAGATAGCAGAGGGTTGTGGGGAGGGTGGGAGTAAAACGAGCTCAGCTCCACGTGACTTGTCTGCACTGCATCCATCAAAGTCTCTGAGCAGAGCTTGCGAGAATATGTTAGAGAAGAGGGGTAATTCCTTCCCTGTTTTAAGAGCATCTTTCTCTCTGTCATGACTCTGAGGAGTATTCAAAGCACTCTTCTGCTACATTTGCACGTCCCTTCTGGTGAATGCCATGGCATGCCCCAGCTTGTGGGCTTTGCTGCTTTTTCCTCCCAGTATGTCACAGCTCTCATCTGCAGTATGTACCCAGGTTTCCTTTTGTTCAGGTTACCACTATGAGCATTAGTACTGCGACATGATGGCTGACACAGTAATGTATGCAAGGATGAATCTAGTCCCTTGGGAAACAGAGATGTTACATACATTGCTAGGAATCACTTCACCCACCACTTCAATGGCAATTATGTCTGAGATGAAACTTCCCAGAAAAATTATGCAGCAGCTTAGTGAAGAAAGTGTTTGCAGGAACAGGGAATGTGGAAAAGCCCAGATTGCTCATAGAGCAACTCAGGGATAGTTTTTACTCCCTTTGCTTTCCATTTGTATATACATGTGTGTGTATCTAGCTGTCTGTGGTTTTTAATAACACCTACAGTTTTATGTTATGCTAATAGAACAGAATACTTTGATTCAGATAGATGGTCAGCAAATTGGAGTTGTTCTGTGTGAAAGTTACTGTACACAAACTAGAAAGGTTTTGGTGTTTTTCTGATAGGATGGGGTTTTTTTTGGTTTAGTGTAGGTAGAATTTGTTTGTTTGTTTTTGGAAATAACATCAAGCTTAATCAATATAAAAGCATGAAAAACTTACTGAGTAATAACAGGGGAAATATTAAGTTCCTTTCCCATCTGCGTACAGGCAAAGCCAAGCAAACAGCCTGGCAGAGAGTAATTAATGTACTGCCAGGTGCCAGTTTTGGTTAAAAACACACATACCCAACACATTTCTTTTGATATTTTATTTCTGATCACTGATCATTCAAGCTAAATGAGCCTTTAAAGTGCAGACATATAGATTGGACCAGACTGCACAACAGATTAGCTTGAGTATAATTGTCACTTGGATACCAAGCAAACTTTTAAAGCAATTTCAGTCTCTCTAAGTGTCTGAAGTGATTAATGGTGGACAAACGCCATCATCCATGGTGCCTGTTGTTTTTTTAAACAGCTATACCCAGCTCAAACAATGGGAGACTTTTCCATTCACTACGTTAAGAATTATATCAATCAGAATGAAATCTGGAAATGAAAACATCATTTCCAGATTTGCTCTCCCAAAAGAGCTACATTTCACTTCTTATCTGACCCAAACCATAGTGTATTTGGGTTTGCTAATCCAACCACAGAAAGTGGAAGACAACACTTCCTCCTAGTCAGCAGAGCTGTCCCTTAACTCCAAATTCATGGTGCTTCAGCCCCCATGACTTAGGATGATAGCCGATGTGAGGGTGCCCTGGTAATGACTGGTCTGTTCTGTTTTCTACCAGTGATGGATATTAGAGTGCAGGGAACAGCATGACAGCCCCTAGATTTTTCCCAGTGTATTTCCCTGTGGTAACAACATCCCAGATTTATAAAGCAGAGGCTTCAGATGTTTCAAAGAAGTGGAAAGATACTGTTGAGTAGGAAGATGTGGTAGGCCTGGCGAAAATGCTTTATAAGCATAAGCACCTTTATCTATGCAAAGTGTTAAGCAGTGTTCTTTTTTTAAAAAAAAAAAGAAAAAAGAAAAAAGAAAAAAACTCTTTATCAGTCTTCTGTTAAACACAGTTCTTTTTTATGGGTCTGTCTTGCAGGAGACCATCTTTGGTATGTTGTTTTTCCCCACACTAACTAACTCACTTGTTCATCAATCAAAACTCCTAATCATATTATTCGACAGCAAATGCAATGTATCTTAACCATACATTTCCTTGGCTTTTTGTCATACTGTGCTCTGTTTCTCAGTTGAACCAAGTGTGATTCCACCTGGCACATTTAGCCACCAGACGGATGCAAGCTCAAACGGCTCTGAAATGCATCAGCTGGGACTGGGTTTAAAACAGAGTAATTAGAAGCAGAAAACAAGGGTGCATAATCACTTGCTCCCTCCTGCCCCTAGCTGCTGCTTAGACAATTAATTCTCTCCACTGAAGCATTAGCTAATGCAGTAGCCGTTGCCTCCCGCTACTGCAGCCACTGACGCCCTGAGCTGTGGCATCTATTATGGGAAGCAGGCCTGTGTCCTGGGCTGCTTGCTAGGGCCCTTTCCTCTTCTAGCTTACTTGTACCCTCCCAGTCATTTTTTTTTTTTTTTGTCTTAACTAACTGCTCATAAATTTGTTTGTTTGTGCATGTGAATGTTAGGCACTCCTGGATAGCAGGCATGCAGAGAATTGGGGGGAGGGGGAAAAAAAAATAAAAAAAGCTGCAGTCATGGGCACAGCTCTGCTCCTGGTCGCCCCCTTCCATTTACACCCATGGCTATACAGCAGATAACACTAATGGCACATTCCAATTAAAGCGCGAATATGTATGTGTTGATTAGAATCTGGGACATGAGAGCTGATTATCTGATTGAAGCTCCAAAGCTTGGTTTACAGACAGTATGGGCTGTATTTGGCTTGGTGTGTGGGTGTGGGTGGGTGGGAGAAACAAGGAAAAGCAGGGAGGGGAACCTTGTACCAGCCAAATTTGCTCATCCTTCCAAAGCTGTCGTATAAGCATTTGGCTTAATGCTGGGAAAAAAATCTGCTGGGCCCTCACAGTGGTCCGTGTACAAACAGATCGTCTCCCCCACCTCTCGGTGCCTGACTGCCATCCCTGTGTGTGAGTCACAGTCGAGTTTCCTTAGTACAAATTGAAATCAAAGACTTTGTGTTGCACAACATGTCACGCTGGCCTTAAAAATGCCATGTGCATGCTTACATGTGCCTGTGTGCACACATTCCTGGGGGGGGGGGGGGGGTCTTGGTGTGCACAGGTTTGCTACCGTGCACCCAACCCTGTTGTGTGGGAGAGTATCAGGCTGTAGTTAGTGACACCATATAAACACTGTGTATACTGATACTGTAGGTGTGTCTAAATATTGAAAACAAACTTGTCCAATGCTGCTGTAGATTTTTCTGGTATAGTTTGTTGGTACAGCCCGTCTTGTGCTGATGCTTTGACAGTTCTGTCTGAAAAGCCCAGTCTCAGCTGCCTCCAGCTGTGCCCCTTGTCAATACTTGTTCAGTAGACTGGAAGATAAACTTCTAATTTCTGTCCGAGTTACTTGCTTGGTACAGGGTTGCTTTAATTTTTAGCTGTAAAAGTTGTTTACTTCTGTAGCTTGATTTATACTCAATACTCCGTGGGCCTTGTTAGCGACTCACTCAATGTTTTTGCCTGAAGTCCATGGTGAGAGGCAGGGAGCAGTGGACAGCCGAGGAACGGGAACGTGCAGGTGTGCTGCTGCTGCAGACTTGGCTCATTGTCAGCCCTTGTGTTTAAGCATGTAGCTCAGCTTGGTAAAGTTGCAAGTACTGCTCTGTAAGCTGTTATTGCTTATTACAGCTATGCTTTGATAGAAATGAAAAAACAGCGAGAATAAATGACTTGTCTGTAAAGTACACTGCAAAGATCTGCCGTATCAGAGTTCCTGCGCTGTCTCCTATGTACCTGCACGTTATCTCCAGACCACTCCCTCTCCTTGCTGCACTAATCAATGCGTTAGTTCCCTAAATGCCCAGAATATGGACGGTGGGAGTTCTTGTGCCCCACCACCAATGTGCTGCCACCATGAACTAGGCACTGTGAAGGATCAGCAGGGTATGGGGATTTATTTACGAAGCTAGTATTGCCCCTCAAACCCTAACTATGCCTTAAATTTCTTTCTCAGAAACTTCAGTGATATCAAAAAGTCATGGGACTTAGTCTAAGAAATTACAAGACAACATGAGCACAAGTTTTCCTCAGTTCTGAATCTTTTTCATACTGTTCTTTAAGCTTTTACTCTCCAGCATTAGGCCCCTTCCAACACCTCTGCCAAGGAGTCTCGGTAGACTTAAGGCTATAGTGCAGGTAGGCACTTTGCCAGCACAGACAAGTACATTATCACAAATACCTCCCAAAGTGTAAGGGGCAGCTAAGAGGGGATGTGAGTGCCCTTCTCCTTCTGTTGCCACCATGTCTACACTTTGCTTGCAGCATTCAAGCAGTAGAGCTGATCTGGGCAGCTCATGGGCAGTCCAGGCAATCCTCATTCAGGCCCAGACACATGGGACAAGTCATTTGTTCTCGCTGTTTTCTCCTCATTTTTATCAAAGCATAGCTATAATAAGCAATAATAGCTTACAAAGCAGTACCTAGCTCATAGACATTGGGAGGCTCAGCTAATGTATGTGCCTAAAGTGCACCTTGGATGAAAGATGCTCTACGGGAAAAATAATATTTTTTCACTGCTCATATATTCAATGCAATATCCCTCCTATTAATACACAGTTGGCTGCACTTTATCTCTGTCCTGTATTGTTGCACACTGCTATAACTGTTTATCTAGCTAGGAGTAAAATGCTGAGCAATAATGTCATTTGCAGCCTAGATCTAATTGGCAGGATTTATTTGCAAATCAGGGAAGGTTATAAATATAAGCACTCACATTGCCTTTCTGGATATGGGAATATTCGTTTCATTTCTTCAGATAGATAGATTTTGAAATTTTGTTGTTGTTGATTACCCAGTACTAAAACATGATGGGCTCTATCCCCCTTGTTTGAGCTCTGTGCAGTAGATGTGACAGCTTTACAAATTGAAGAAGTACACAATCTTTTCTTTCCCTCCTAATTTTTCCTAAGATCCAGGCATGTGATTTGCAGTCTTGACCTATCATCTCAAGTTCTCACCTCTGATGTACTGGCCCTTGAAATGCCTCAATATCTCAATCACATATACACCCCACTACACTTGCAATGAGATCATCAGAGCTACTCCGTTTGGTGTGAGATGCTAAGCTCTCCCTCTGCAAGTGCTCCTTATCTGGCACACCTCATGCAGACAGCTATTAGAAAATAGTCCACATGGCTAGTTAGGTAAATGTTTTATGCCACACAGGACACTGAAATTTGCCATGTCTTGGATAGACACTGTCTTCTCAGGCTCTCTGTGCTCCAGCAAACACATTTTTAGAGGCACACACTGCTTAGCCAGTGTTGGACAGAAGGTGCCCTTCGTCCACCTCATTCTCAGGTGCTTCCAGGTGACCATGCCAAG
Organism: Rhea pennata; assembly: GCF_028389875.1. Lineage (NCBI taxonomy): Eukaryota > Metazoa > Chordata > Aves > Rheiformes > Rheidae > Rhea > Rhea pennata. Next base: position 13,969,601 of record NC_084671.1, on the reverse strand, counting down.
CTGTGATGGCTTCTGGCTTGCTGTCAGTGAATGCATGTGTCTGCTCACAGGCTGGCTGTCTATTGATTTACAGGAGGAATCAGAGGTGCTGAGAGCAGATGTCAGCTCTTGGCTGAAGGAGCCAAAATGGGCTGGAATTTAAGCTCTGGATTTCCAGATCCAGAGCTTAACATCGAGAAGGCTTGGATGGATCAGATGCAAGAGTAGTTTTGATTTGAGATTCTCAAGGGCTTCTTGTTAAAAATTAAGGCTTGGTGACTGGGTAATTTTTGGATCTACTATAGCTGATGTCAGCATCTTGAGACAATACATAGTGCTCTGAACTGGAATGGTTATTTTATATACATAAATGTATCATTAAAAACAATAACGCACAGAACACTAAGAAAGCAGAGGTCCCGTGTTTCTGTCTGTGCCTCTGGAAGGGTAGAGATACAGAAGGAGAATCTCTCTGGCAGCAAAGGCAGGCGCTCTGCATGACAACAGGATCTACTGCTGGGTCACTGACGTTTTTTAAGTGTGTGTACTGGCAGGGGGGATTTTAGCGTCACATACAAAGAAGTAACTCATTGTGGTCAAAAAGCTCTGTGACTGCAGGGCTGTTAATTGGTGTCTCTTCTGTTTGCAGTGTGCATGTACAGAGAGCCATCGCTGCATGAAATTGGAGAAAAACAAGGACGCTCAAGGAAAAGTTCAGGGACACCAACCATGAATGGAGGCAAAGTTGTTAACCAAGACTCGACATAGCTGACAAATACCCTCCCTTCGTCCAACTGCTCCCCTCCCACTCACCTACCCACCACACCTGGCGAAACCACACTGAGACCACGACAAACGGAGCAAGGCAGGACCTACCGGTAGTGGCTAGGAGTCCGAACTCAAGAATCTTTCTTTGTGTAGGATGAAGGCATCGAACCACAGATCTTGCCTGTTTCAACGTTTTAGAAACAAACAACAGCAACAACAAAAAAAACACAAAAAAGTGAAAAAAATGTTTTAAATCAGGACTCCATTAACATTTTCAAAAGCAAACTGTTTGCTCTGTGATCAAAGGGGGAAAAAAAAATCTCATCTCTGCATAATAATAATAATAATTAATAAATATAATAATAATAAAGATGTTACCTTTAAAAATAAAACAAAGCTTTTGGAAAATTGAACTTAGCATATGATGTGCAGGAAACAAGTGTATTGCGAAGACGGGGACTGTGCTTTCTGTCTTATACTTTCACATCACGTTCACACTACTGTTTTTTCTATTCCTGCTTCCCTGGGGATGGATGGGATTTCTCACAAAGCAGGAAAGGTAGGGATGGATTATGACTGTGTTTGCTCTCCTATCAATAAAATATGGCCTGTCCAAATTAGAAGTCTGACAGTTATGGGCAACAAACTAGCTACTCTGTATTCAGTTTTTTCCATCTACATTCAACTATCGTGTAAGTTATTTGTTGCTAGTGTCACTATGCGAGTTTGTTTGACCCAAGTCTCACATTTTATGCCTTTTTATCATAATTATTTATATTTATAGCTTTGTTTTACCATATGAGTTGCCAGGGGAGTTTCGGAAATGGGTTTTCAGGTCTCCCAGGATGAAATGATCATATTTATTAGGGGAGAGTTAGAAGATAGAGGGGAGGGAAGGCATTTTGCTTTAAAATACGAAGTGAAGGAAGTAACTGAAATACTTGCTGTTACATGGCAGTGATGATGCATGAGGTATATGAGAGGGTGGCATGGATTTAAATGGGTGCGAGGAAAGAGTAGATGGGGTGTGCAGAAGAGGGGTGGATATGGGGGGGGGAGTGAGCATGAGTGAGTGTGCAAGTGAGTGAGTGTTCAGTCGAGACAGAGAAGATGCTGGTTTTTTCCTTCTTGCAACCAAGCTCTCGCTATGTGTTAAGGCTCCACATACATCTCATTTTACACAAGTTCAAAGCCTAAGCTGTAAGTCCCTCTAAACCAAAGCCGCAGCCCAGCTGAGCCTGTTATTGGAAGAAAAGCTCTGAAAAGCTGAGGTGACCTGGGTGCAGCAATGGCTTGCTCTCCAAATTACACAGGAGAGTGTGAACTGTGCTTTTCCCTCGTGACCCCCCCCCGGTCAGGTGCCAAGAATAACCCTTCTTGGCTTTCCTAGGCGATGCCCCAGCATGTTGCGCCAGTCACACGCCGCATGTGGCATGGCACACGCTGCCACTGCAGCCAGCCTGGGCGCTGAGCCAGGGCAAGAGCCAAAGGGGCAGATGTGGAGAAGGGCTGTGGAAGGCCTGAATTCACACGGCCACTAGGGAAAGGCGAGGGAGACAGTGGCATGCTCACTCACCGCAGTGATGGCATTAACGGGCATTGGCAAAAGCTGTTCTCCCTGCTCCTGCCTTGCTCAGTCTCCCCTTGTGCGTGCATGCGTGTGTGTGGTTTTTTTTTTTTTTGGGGGGGGGGGTGTTCAATGAAGAAGCAATGTACCTTCATTCCTGCGAGCAGTGCTGCAAACAGGGATAGAGGTGCAAAGAGCATTTCTTGTCCCATACGTGTTACTTCAGTCTCTCACCTCTTTCTGCACTGGAGGTCTGCAGACTGGAGCAGCAAAATGCAGATGTTACACAGCTGTTGTAGTAAAAAACAACTGCTGCTGAGGCTGAAGGTCATGGTGTTTAGGCCACTGTTAGATCCCCCATGAGCAGCAACAAGCAGAGTGAATCAGCAAATGCCCAAACACCTAGACAGACATAAAGTAACAGGTCTGAACGGCCCATGAGCTGGAGAGAAAGAGCCCAAAGTTTTGGCATTATGTGCCAGGAGTGATTGTAAAGTAAGTTATGGACACACAAAAACAAAAAATTCAAAACACCACCTTAATTCTTGGGGCTAAGCTTCTCCGGCTGCTGGCAGTCAGTGAGTGGGGGCGGGTGGGGGGGGGGGAAGGGACATGAGCCTACAAGACCAAGACAAGGACTCGGCTCCTTCCAGCCCCCTTGATGCGCTCCCAAGCAAGTGGGTGTGCTGCAGGTGTTGGTGATCATTTCCGTAAGGGTGCAGAGCAAGAGCAGAAACCAAGAGAGCCAAATTTCAAGGTTATGGACGACTCCCAGGATCAGCATGAAGGAATGAATTTCAAGCATGTCCTTTCTGTGTTTTGAAAAGCTGAAACCTTGAAATAAAGAGCCTCTTATCACGGCTTTGCTGGCTAATGCGGCACTGAGCTCCCCACCTACGTGCAGCCAGCAGGCCGGCTGTGCTGTATGGCCAGAGAGCGCACCAGTGCCTGCGTGGGCAACATCAAAGCACCGTGTCCATCAACCGTGCCAAATGTTAGCTTGTAAGGGCGCACTGGGGCCTGGCAGCAAGGCTTTCTAGGGCTGCGAGTCATGAAGGCTTGGCTTATTCCTTCCCTCCTCCGAGTGCCCACAACACTAGTGCCAGCTCACTCAAACATTTTCAGCCTGGCAACACGGCCCCACTCCTCCCCCCTCCGCTCCAGCCTTACCTAGTACAAGTCATTGCCTACATTGCAGCTTGCTGACAAACTAGAACGAATTCCAAATTAAATTTGGGGGGAGGTGGGTTCTGTTTTGCTTTCTGGAGAGTTGTGGGGCTCAAAGAAAGGGAGCCTCAAGAACCATTACTTTGAGTTAGCAGGTCCCTAAATAATCGATACACCAAGCACCTGTGCTGCACCATCGGCTGAGCCAAGATCCCACCCCCAGACTCCTACACCCAGGCCTGGAGGTGGATGCTGGCTGTAGAGAAGCTCAGCTGAGCTCAAGTAGCTCTCAGTAACTAACTCTGCTGAATCTATAGCAGGCCTTTGCCCCCACAATAACACACTTTTTTTGCCATGATTTTTGACTGAGTAGAACTTGGACATTACAAGCCCAACAGCAGAAAGCACTTCACAGCACAGAAATATGGTTACACTTAAAGGATTCATTTTGCTTCACCCTTGACTGATTTTTAATTTTTAACGGCTAAACTGTTCTTCCGGTACGTGCTATGTAACACAGCCCCTCTCACCTAAGCATTAAGGGTAAAACCTGCTAACATAGCTCATTTGGCACATCAGGAATTTACTGGAAAAAAAATGCAGAAAAATGCCAGCAAGAAAAGCATGACACTGTGATAACAAGTCGGTTCCTCAAGTGTCAGGGCTGGCACCAAAATGACAATACACTGTAAAGAGAAGCTGACATTCAACAAAGCAGCTTTTTGAAAGTTGCCTGTCACCAACATTTTTTTATTTGCTCTCAGATAGGGTCTGGCTGATAGATCCCTATGCAGTCCTCTAAGCTGGCACGGGCCTCACTTTACACCTTTATACCTTCAACTGCACTGATTGTACATCACGAGCGTGAACCTGCCCTGGTAGGACATCATTTCCACACTGTTCTGTGCAAAGCTGAAGCAAATGAAGCTGGAGTTTGTATAATAAACTGCAACAAGGGGGAAAGGGGCAAGTGAGTGTCTGCAGGTCTAGATCCCGTTCCCAGTAAATCAAACTAAACATGATGGCACTTCCTCCATGAAGTCGTTTCCATGGCGTTCACCTCTTCCCTCTCCCACATCTCCTTCAGGATGACTGAAGACTGTTTCCATGGAACAAGAGGAAGCAAATCTGATATCCTCCTCACCAGAAGGGAATAAACCTTGTCTGTTACCCTTGCTGTTTTTGCTAGACACCTCGATTAATGACAGGAAAACTCCTCATAGCCCACCTGATATATTTTTAGCATGAGATTTATGTATAGCCACATCTCAAACCTAGTTATTCCAGTAGCTGCTGAAGGAATTGTAGTAGTAAAGCACTGCTGCCCACTGAAGTGGCCACAAGTTAAAGCTGAAAGTAACTACTATTTCAGGACAGAGCATTTCTTTTCATGACACTTGCATAACTCAGTGTTGAGTGCACAGAAAGGCTGGACCTCTTCCCACTTGCCTCCCTCCTGGGCTTTGGGTACCTTTTTTGCAGCAGTGGAAGTCTAGGTCAGCATGACTCCAGGGCTCATCTCCCAGTGTGAAAGCGGGGAGCGCTGTGAAAGGTGCACACAGCATGCACTGCACTTGTGCCCTGAGGACAAGACTCCAGGGCATTCCCCGTCTGAGGCAGCCACAGATCAGGGCAGGAACGTTTGATCTTTCATAGCTTTCTGGAAAGGCCAGGAACTGTGGTCCAACAGCTGCTAGAAAAGACAGAAGAAAATTGTTTCATTAGCATCACATGCTGATGTAGGCATGGGGATAATTCATCTTTAAGAAATGCTATTAATGTTTACTGAATAATAGAAATGAATCTAGGCTTTCCAAAAAGGAAAAAAAATACCTTTTTAAAAAAGAAAGAAGATAAGTGTCTGGTTATGGGATCTGAGGCAAAGCAGAGGATAACCCTCCCAAGAGCCTATTAAGAATGGGTTATATATTGTTCCATTTTCCATGCTCATTACAATCACTGCCCCAATACTAGCTACATGCTGCGCCTTTTCCTATTCTAGTACAATTTTCCCCATGGGAACTCAATATCTCAGTTTAAATACTGAGCAGAATTGGGAGAAGAAAGCAGTGTGCCTCTGCTGTGTTAACCTTGTGCGCTAATCTGCATTTTAGGTATTTTAGGTAGCTGGTTACTACCCCTCTTTCTCATTGCCTAGTAAAAAAAAAAAAAAAAAAAAAAAAGGGGGGGGGGAGCACAGGGGAGGAAATTGTTGGCCAGACAGTAAAAGTAAATGACACTGTGGAAATCAAGGTATATCAAACTTGCTGTCTTTCAGAAATTAAGGCTTTGGTGCATTTAATTCCTTGAACTCTGAGAAAAAATGCAAGGAGAAAAGCAATTGGAGGCTCCATTTTAGTGCCAGTGACTGCACCTCTACCTAGGGAAGGCTGCAGAAGCTGCAGCTTGTTCCTCTGAACTCCTAAAGGGGAATGGAAAAGCTTAATACATAAAATAACTGAACAATTTCTACTATGGCTCAAAATGCACCCACATTTACTATGCATTGGAAACTGAAGTACTGCTGCTCTTAAGAAGCAAATAATTGTTGCATCTCAGAGAAGACAGAATGGTTCTTTGAAGAATTGCAGTAAAATGAGACCACAGGAGGTGAAGGAAGAACTAGGGGACAGAGATTCAGCCACAGTAATCCATGAGGTAAAGGGCACTGAGCTGAGCATGGACACCTTGCAAACCTGCTGTGGTACCCCATCATGCTGCAGGGCTGAACCACAAGACCTGGGGCTGGTCTGTCATTTCTCAGTCTTTCCTGAATGCCTGGGAGAGGAGTTCAGTGAGGAAAATGCATCCGTAAACTGGAGACATTTAAACCTCTATAACCAGCTTCTGGCTTAACTCCTACATGTGATGATGTTTTGCTTTCTTCGGGGTCAAAGCCCCTTCTGGGAGGCAATGCTGAATCCTCCAGGCAGCTGAGGCAGAGCAGCTCCTGCTGAGGTGGCAGCACGGTCTCAAACCAAGTGCCCCAACTCAGGTGGGCTCCTTGCTTAGTCCTTCCCTTGGCATGACAGGGCTCTGCTAAACATCCACTTCTAGGGACACAGTAAAGAAAAAAAGCCAAGGGTCACCCTGTCCTGGATAATGCTGCTTCCAAGAACCCTAGTCTGTGAAGACCCTCATAGGTGATATCCCAAAACTTGAGACACAGGGACGTATGTAGCTCTCCCGTGCTGGTGTTTGTGGCTGCAGCCTGTGCGCTCATGTGCAAGGTGCCTGATGTCCCTAACAGCCACTAGTCAGTCCTGTGACAGGGCTTTACAAGGATCACTACATTTTGGCTTGTAATGCGGTCTGATACTATCATAACGGGACCTGGCAAAGACAAATAGCTTCCTATGCTGCTCTGCCTTGGGAGAGGTCACTTACATGATCTGACTCTCACGTTGTATCTTATTAATTTCATTTTCCAACTTACTGCACAAGCTGACTGGCAAGTGAAATAGCTCCACTCAATTCACAGTTAAACAGAGGCGCGATCCAGGGCAGATAGCACAAGATCAGAGATGTATCTTTGCCTGGCAGTAACTCAATTTGAAGATCAAAAAGAGGTGTGTTTAACTTTGTGTTATTTTCATTTTTAATTTCCACTGTTTTCTGTGCTTCCTGATAACAGACAAAATGGAAAGCAGAACTAATAGGTAACAACACACTTGAAAAATATCTCTTTCTGGTGTGGAAGCAGGAGACTTTCACCCTCTCACAAATAAAAGGATACTCCTGTCATTCCCATAGCTTAGTGATAAAACTACAGAAGTTCACTCTAACCTCAGATAAGTACTTTTTGCATGAGAATGTAACAAACTTTCACAAGGTCATACTTAGGGCATAAGAAGGCTTCCCCTTCACCAGCAAGTTCAGGTGATGCTCCTACTGGAATAGTCATGCTGTAGCATAGGAGCCTAAACCTGAATTCAGACTGCAGTCTGCATGTGGAACCAGAGCTCTGTCCAGGGAAAACTCCCCATGGGGATTCAGAGACCTACATTAGCCATCAATGAAGCTCTGGGTCAAATTCTCCATTTTTGGATTTTCCCTTGTGCATTAGCCCCATACAACTGAATCCAAATTTTAAACCCTATGGTCATCTCACTTTTTTTGACCCTTCAAACACAGCCACCAGACTATTGTAGCACTTTACACCCTCTATAACCAGAAATCCATCTTTTACAAAACGGTAGCTGAAAAGTTTAAAAATCAGATTATCTGAATATCAAGTAGCACTAACCCTAGCCCTAGACATGCCCAAAGCTTGGAGTCCATATTCGCATAGAAATCAAGCTTTGACTGTTGCAGCTTGAGACTATCTATTATTAATTCAGTAAAATATATTTTTTTTTCTGTTCAGAGATATGTTCCTTGGGAGAAGTTTCTGCAAACACACCAGCACACTTCAGAGAGAGATCAGATGGATGAACTCACGAGATTCAAAGCTGGAGGTACTTTAAATTGAAAGACAAGCTCATCACTGAAGTTAATGAAAGCTTTCAAAAGGCCGCATGAGCTCATTACAGGTGAAGGCCGCACCTTTTCTTTGGCAAACAGTTGTCTTCCTGCAGAACTATAGGATTAAGCTTTAAGTCATGGCAGCTTGCATTAAAACAACTGGTCAAAAAAGGAAAAATGTAGTGCCTCCTACCTGGATTTTGCTTTATTTTGAAAATATTAAGGAATCAAGAATCAAATTCACCCTTAGGGCACCTCCAATGAAATCAATGTACATCCCTTGGAATTAATCTAGTCCAAGCCTCGTTTTCTCTTCAACTGCAGGAGCCAAGTATCTGTCTTGGCAACATGACCTAGTCGGCATCTTAACAACTGCTTTTGAGGCTGCAGTGAGGGCGAAGGCATCCTGTGAACTTACAACTAGGGTAAGAGTTCCAAGGTCCAAAAAGTAGATAGGACCCAAAATGAAGCAGAGATTGGTGGCAAACACCCACTTTGACACAGTGCTCCATGCCAGATACACTGGCCAAGTCTCTACGTGGCACATCTGCCAGTACTGAGTCCTGTACCTCAGACAGGTGCTGTGAAGAGAATGCACCATTAACAGAGCACAGCCAGCTTGATTATAAGCTGATATATTGATGAGTAGGGGACTGTAAAAGCAATCCTTACCTGTAGACTGCACAAGGCTATCCTTTCCCTGCTTAGCCAAGGCTGACTGAGCAAGGCACCTCCTCGTTTATAGAGGAAGGTATCAAACTCTACTACTCAGCTGATGGGCCCCAAGTGCTATAATAAAGAAATGCCAGCTATAAAGTCATAACACTGGGAAATTTGTGGTTTGTGATATTTTAATATCCTGAGCAGAGGATTATTTGCTGTTTAGTGTGCTTTAAAATGTTCTCCGTCTGGACAATTGATAGCTTTACTGCTCCGGCAAGGAATAATAAACAGCTGTGCAGTTAAAATAAATGAGATCCTCTGGATCATCTCAGGGCATCATCATGACATTCTTGGAGCCATGTTAGGTCATGGAAAGGGTGAGGGGTAATGGGGGGTTTTTGACAGCTGATGAAAACACTTGCAGCTGTTCAAAGTTCATGTGAGAGAGAACTTAGAGCAGATTAAGGGCAGAAAGAACAGTTGTAAATTATGCAGTTTTACCTCTTGCATAACACAGACAAGTGACTTACAACCAGAAATCCCCAGTTATAGCAGCATTGTTCCAATCGCTTGGAGTTTCACATGCCCAAATTGTACTTATCCGATGTAGCAGAGAGTTCATCAAGAGGCTGGAGACCAGGTAAACAACTTCTATACATGTTATTTTCTTGATTGTTTCTTCAATAACGATCACATCAAAAACACACTGAAAGTAGTGAGAAGACTCCTGTTGACACTGCAGCAGTCAATCAGATCTGAAGAGTTAAGAACTCAGATTTTTTTTATTTGCACAACTGGAATTTGGTACTGACTCTTCCAACAGTCTGTATCAAATTCTGAGCTCCGTTTTGAATAATATGTTCAATACACATATAAAATTGTCCGAAGGTCATCTCTTATAAATATATTCCAACCCACTTCCATGCAAAATAATGTTTTTTGGCCCAAGTGAAAGAAAGAATGGCTGACAATGATGGCAAAAAAGACAGAGTACAGCTCAGGAAAGGATGCAGGTCTAGCAATGAAAAGTGAGGGAGGGAATGGGGCAGGGAGGACAGAATAGCTCTTGGGCACGACAGGACATGGAGGCATCAGGTCAACGACAATGACAATATTGACAATGAAGGTCAGAGCACGTCAGATGTAGGAAGGTCTCCTAATGGCTCTTCATGACTTTTTTTTTTTTTTTCCCCCCCTCTTTTCTCCAAAGGCTGTCTGGTCCCTCTCTATCCATCTTCTGCCACAGCGGCTGGGATCCCTGCAGCATTTAGTAGAGTGGAGAAACTTCACCTCAACGTATACTGGGGCAAAACTCTCTTAGCTCCAACTGCACACAAGCCAAATAAAGATGTGAGCCTCAGTAGCTGGCAATCCTTGTTATGTGTTAAGGCACATGTTAGATGTGGAGTCAGAGCTGGTTTTATTGTGTGTGGACTGTATGATAATGAAGATCATCTGCCCAGTTTCTAGACAATCGAAACTCTAGGTAATATTTTTTGATGCTGCAGTATTCTTTCAGTGAGAAGAAATACTGTCTCCGATTTGTATTCCTCTGACTTGAAATCATTCATTTTAAATGACTGTTTGTTCTGTTAATTTAGAATCCAGGCAGGCATGGAAACAATTTATTTTGGTTTCTGAAAGGAACTGATCTTGAGTTTGTTAAGCACATATATACTTTGCTGCTTTGGGATGTAACTCCCTGCAAGAACGAGATTCCTTTATTGCGAGCAGCTCCATAGCGAGTTCCCCAATGATATTCCCTAACGAAATCACTGAGGGACTCCCCTTTGCCTTTAGTGGGCTTTGAAGCAGACTCAGACTCAGTGATGGTTGCTTCAGTAAGTACCCCAGCAGTGTGGCCCTCCATGTGCACGAAGCTAGTGAAGTCAAATAGCTGAATGGCTGAGCCCTGACATGGGCTCATCATGTTCAACTCAAGAGGCCACTCTGCCTCTCTAGCTACTGACTCTGTGTCAAAACTAGCCCAGTGGGCCTGAAGCCAGATGTGGCGACCCAAGACCCAGGATCAGGACTAACTTCCACCATTTCTCCAAGGTGTTCAGATCTGAAGCCTGGGCACATCCACAGCTCAAAGAACAGTTCCCCCTACCTTTCATGTAAGCTCCAAGGGTTGGATTTGATGCTACAGCCTACCCACAGCAACAGGGGCATCTGAGGAGGTGACAGATGGTGGCCAAAAGCGCATGGCTGTGGTCTCTTAACTGCCACAGCATGGGGAGCATCAGCGCCTGCAGCATGGCATTATATGCCCTAAAAATGTTGGCTGGTTGCAACACACGGGAAGGGAGATTTCTCTGTCCCCCCTCTCCCATTTGCACAGCATGAATTGTACATGGGCCCCTCCAAGACATCTTGTTTTGTACTCACTTCTCCTCGAGTCAAAGCATCAGCTGGTGGCTGATCTGAGGGAAAGAACTTCCTCCACAGGCTGAAGGCTTGTGACAGAGCCAAAGGCTCTTTACAGCATCTCATCTTGCTTTCTGCCTTGACCCTGGTGAGGAAGGTAAATTAAACATCAGTTCTGTCACACCTTTCCTTGGCTCTTCTACAGGAGTTATTTTGCAAAAACCACAGGAAGAACTGAATGTTTTTTTGATTTATAACTGATAAACAGGAGGACACAGTCAGTGCCATGGTGACTTCCAGTGCCATCACCACATGATGCAATGCAGGCAGTGGGCTGACACTGAGATAGGGGTTTGGTCCAAACACATGCTCTCTGGCCAAATTCCCCTTCCCAAACAGTGGCTGCTCATTTCAAAATCCCAACATGAGCCCTCTTCTCCTCTGCAATCCAGAACACCCTGTGCTTCCTACACTCTCTTTGGAAACCTAGAACCTTGCTGCTAAGAACATGGAAAATCTCTTCCAAAAATCTTATACATGCTGATACAGATAGCATAGGATTTGGCCATTCCAGTAAACAAATTATCAGCACTCATTTCTTATTACTTTTGTTGTATTTGTGTCTGCCTCACAGCAGATTTCCCAAGAAAGAGCTCTGATGTCTGTTAACTTTATTTTCCCTAATGTCTAAGCAAAATCCATTTTTTGACAAATGTTTGTTATTATTTCAAGTAGAAAAGTAACTGATACTAAACAAAAGCTGGATAATACCATCTTTTGTGATATGCTGAGCAATGACTTGGACTACAACAGTGTTACATGAAGCAAGGATGTGTTTAAATAGACTTCATTCTGGTTTTCCACTAAACCTCAGTAAAAGTGCATTAAATACATGTATGTCAGTATCCCAGCACAGACGTTTTGTTCTGTAACTCAAAATGTTTCATTTTACCACTTGGAGAATTCTTGCCAGTTGGCAGCTTTGCATGTGTACTAAATTGCTAAATTTCTTAGCATTTACCCACTTATCTAGTTTGACACAGCATCCCTGCACAAGGCAGAGGAATTTGGGCCTGGGAATACAGGCATTGCACTATTAGGGTCATAGACACTTAAATTGGCACTTTGTTGTCAGATAGCATGGCAACGGCCCCTTGCAGTTAAACTGATAATCAACAAAATATGTTAGAAGTTGCATGAATTGAAACTTTAGCCACCTGACAGCAGAACAATTTGCAAGAGAGACTACACTGTCAGAAAGAGTCATGAACAAAATCTGTCTCTCATTTACTTCAGGCAGATCATCTCCTTTCAAACTGAAGATGAATTCATGGCTGTACCTCTGCAGTGACTACCCATGGATTTGATAGCAAGTTGAGCCCAAAACCAGACAAGAGTTTATGCCTGTGCCATGGATTCAGCTAAACTGATTTTGCAATTAGCTGCTACCAAAACGAGGTGGAAGGTGTCATGCTGGTGTTCATCTGACTCTAGTTTAGGATTGATTCAAGGCCCTAGAAGAGAAGAACATGACTTGATAGTTTAGCCCCTGAACAATCTCACTGCAGGGGCAGCCAAGAGCCAATGCTGGCACAAGAGAAATGGAAACATGTGGCCATCAGTGAGGAAGACACCTGGTCTGCTGCTTTCTGATCCATAGTATCAAACCATGTCATCTCAGTGCTTGCTGTTCTCCCAACAGACAGAACAGTATCAAGATCAGGAGATCGTTGAAAATTTCTGGCTTCTATCCAATTAAAGAGAGACACTAAGTCCTAGGCTTGCCTTTTGCTCCAAAGGAGACTAAACTTTCCTTTCTCTGATGACTGACATATCAGAAACAAGGATTAAAAATAACCTATTAAGACAAGCACTTTAAATCTTTACAGCTACGATGGATACATAGAGTCAGGGTCATCTCACCACAGATGGCTGCTTTGAGTATTTCTAACACTGTTCCTAACCAACCATCTCAGTGTCAGGACCATGGCAGACTCCCAGATTCCCCGGCCACAGGTCCATGCAGTGCCGTTGCAGGCAGTCTGTGGAGGGAAATGCATGAAGGCAGTCTGCTGACAGCCTGTCCCCGTCTTGATGCCGGCAAATAAACTGCCTAAACTTTGCAGTGATGCTGAGCCAAGCTGCAAACTGTGCTCAGCCCTGTTTCAAGCATGGCCATACTTTCAGATTGACATTAGGGCTGGGAGCAAGCCTAAGTCTGAGAGTAGCCCTGAGTATCCAACACAGGCAGGAGAGATTCAGCTGTCGTCTCAGGAATTAAAAATGGCTTCTAGAGCCCCTTAGTAAATATGTTTTTTATTCCAAAGTGGAAGGAGCTTGAGGTCAAAATGTCACATTTTTCAGCATTTCAGAGAGCTCTGGTGTTCAGTCTGGACTGAAATTCCAGCCCAGGTGGTACAAGTCATATGGGTTTCAGGGCAGCCATCATTTCATCTTCTAACTTACGCTGCTGAAAGCGCTGGCTTTCAGGTGAACGAGTCCTAATAAATGGGACAGAGCCAGACCCAGTCTTTGTCATTGTTTCTCAGGGCTCTTCATGGTAGAGGCAGATGTCTAGCTAAAAATGAAAAACATCCTCAATAAAATCAGAAGATCAAAGGACTTTCAAGAAAAAAGCTCCAGCCTACGTCCAGGAATGGCCCTATCTAAGGTGCACAATATCACGGTAAGACTGTCTATAAGGCATTCCATCATGAAGGAGCTGAACTGTATACCTTCTGCTGAGCTCTTCACCTATGTGATACCCCAAGACACTGTATTTCACATGGTTAGTTATCCTCCAGCATAAAAAAGCATTGCCATTTCTCTCCATGGTAAATCAACAGCATACTAATGACATCAAGTGAAACAGCAATTCTTTCACTGTTTCAAGTTCTTGAGCTGTACAAGGGAAAAAGACATTACTGACAGATCTGTTCTTCTGAACCTGCCCAACCTGCAAGGGTTTGAATAACAGAATAAAACGCTGTCTGGCTTAGATAGTTTACATCCACCACCACCACCAGGTCTGCCTGCACTTACACCAGCCTCTCCCACCCACCGTTAGTGAAGTGGTTTGGTCTAGTGCCTGCTGCACTGGCTCGAGACCAAGGCAAGCTGGGCTCTATTCCCAGACCTCCCTCTGCTTCATGCTGTGCAGCTCAGATTACTTCTCTGTGCCTCGATCTCCCTGCCTGTAAATAAAAAAGTAAACCAGTGGTGTCTTTTGGAAAGCTCCAAGAAACTTGTTTAACAGTGGAAAGAGGGAAGGATTAGGACTATCCAAACTGCTACTCTGTACACAATGGCTTGAACTTGAAAGACAATGAGAACTGGGCTCAAGTCACCTCCGCTTGTTTCTGAACGCAAACATTCTCATTGTTGAAGATGTGCAAATTTAAGTCTCCTTCCTCTTGTACTGCTGCCTTTTTTCTATAGTGCCTGTGAAAATTACAACTTTGTCATTTGAAAACAAAAGTGCTTAGCTGGCAAGAAAGGCTCCATAAAGAATGCAATGGAAGCTGTCACATCTGTACCATCTGAACACCATCTGTCTCCTGAGTTTACTCTGAAAGAAAAAAATACCATCCAGTTTTCCCACTATACATAGTAAAATGCTTAGCAGTGGTACTTGGAGAAGGAATGAACACATTTCAACTAGACAGTGGCATCATAAAGCTCAGTAAATAAAAACCTGGAGGTTAACATTTTTAGAGATTAAGTAGTCTGTTAAGTAAAGTTTACCATTGTATGTTAGGGTGTTTGTAATAACCACATAGTTATGTACATGCAACATTCAAAATAGGTTCCTTGGCTTTTTTTTTTTTTTTTTTTTTTTTTTTTTTCCCAGACTGGTATTTTTGTCTGTGACTGCTTCTGAGGAGCGACCTGACATTGAAAGGCTAATTTGGAAATGCAGGCACCTGCAAAATAGAGACATTACTTTTGGTAGAGAATCGAAGGAGAGCAAAGTGATAGAGAAGGAAAACAAAAATGCAATCTTATCTCCACTTAAAGGGCTTATGACAAATGCTGGAAATGAAGGTTAACTGCTGCAAGTGGGCTCGCTCTACAATACCACTAATTATCAAGATACATGGAATCGAATGCACAGGTTCCTGGGTAGCATCTTGCTGAGCAGAACACTGAACTATATACATCATTGTCCATTTGTAAGACTCTGTGCAGCCCCTATGGTTAGGAGCTTATCACTTATTACCTTCCCCTGTATAAATCTTACACTAGCCTCACAGATGTTTTGTCCTGGAAGAAAGGAACAGTGACCAAATCCACTGCAAGTCTAAGCTAAGAGCAGAATCTGCTGTTTCTTGGCTGGTTTCTCAAACAGCTTTTGCAGCTACGGCAGAGCAAACCTGGATAGTCTTCAACTTATTCCAAACTCAGACAAGTGTTTTTCATTAAAGTAAAACTGTGCAAATAGTCAAGAAAAGCTGCTCCTGCAGTGCTCTCAAGGGTCACAGGGCCTGGTGCACACAGCAGATCTCGGTGCTTTCTGGGGAAGTTGTGCCCTCTGCTAGCTTCAAGATGTGGCTGCTCAGAGCTGCCATCGCTGTGACTTTCAGTTGACTCTATTAAATCAACAGGATTTGGGACAGAATTTGCCCAAAACACCTTGGGAATCTTCAGTGTGAAAGTCACCACTACGTTAGATTGATGCCTCAAAACACCCTCTCAGGACAGCCAAGAATATTGGCCTCACTTTGCATATGGGAAAAATGGGCCTCAAACAAACACAGTCTTATGAAGACACATCTTCCACAACACTCCAGTAACAAGCAGATCAGATCCCTCTGGTGCGAGTACTCCCAAAAAAACTGCTGAAACCTCCTGGCTAGTGAATTGCCTCAGCACTACAGGTCTCTAATTCCTGTATTGCCAATACTGCTTCCTAATAGTTTTTTCCCCTGCTTCAGCATCATTTCCCCCCCAACATGAGCAGAGAGATTATCTCAATTATTCCAGCTGTTGTGCTACACCATACTGAACATAATCAAAGCTAACAAAGCACGCTTCAGTAGCTCCATTGTAATCTGGCATTAAAAGCTGAAGATCCTAAATGAACAGTGCTTAAGCTGATGTCATACTCAAGTGAGTTCAGCAGGGGAGAGAGAAAGCAAAGAAAAAAGAAATCAAGCTGTGGATTTTACACAGCTGGAGGTTTTTATTATGATTAGGAAACTTCAGAGAAGTATTGATACAATGGGATGGGAAGAAGCCATGATGTCAGGGGTGTATCAGCCTCTATCTTTTTGAAATTCAACCTTCTTAGATAAGGGAATATAGATTTACCTGGGATTGTCCCCATACAAGGCCCTTGGTAGTCCTGCAGATTCACTTAAAACACAGCAACAGTTAACAGAATGGCTTCTTCAAGGCATCCATTTGAAATAAAATGAAAAGAAAAACAAAGCCTTTAAAGTAGAGCCCACATTATACATACTTCCAGTTCACTTCCCTAAGCAAAGGGCTCCAGATACACCCAGCTCCTGGGTGGATGTAAAATAAGAGATCAGCTTTCGCTATAGACACAGGCAAAATCCAGCCCATCTGCTGATCGTGGAAGCTCCATCCAAACTTGCAGCAGGCAGCATATAAAGGAGATCTCAGCCTAAACATAGTGTGGGAGGGTGAACAGAAATAATTTCACCAATGGTTAGTGATAGAAGGGGAATTGGCGCTGGTTCTTAATCCACTGTCCAAATGGTGAGAACAAGTACTAGCGACTTGGCAGTGGAGGCTGAAGATGTTCTCTGCACTGGGGTTGCCCTTGCTGAGCTCCCCTAACTTTGGGCACATCCCTTAGAGCATTTGCCGATCAGTAACAGAGGCGGCAATGCAGTCCCTGTCCAACTTTTTTTTTTTTTTTTTCTTGCTAAATCTTGTTGCAAGAAACTGGTAACATCCTTCATGCCCATGAAAATGCATTTTCCCCCATGGATGGCTTTTCAGGTGTTATTGGGGTCCACGCCATGAAGTGAGACACACTAAAACCCTGCACCTTGGGGACCCTCAGGCCATCTCTAAGGAGCAACAGAAATATTTCTCAAAATACAAACGATCAAAACTGCCCCCTGTCATTGCCCCACTCTTACAGACTTATCAAACATTTAGTCCTTTTTGTAACACGAGTGGTGACATTCCCAGGTGCCTACCCTTCCTCTCTTGGATGCTGCAAAGGCCAGAAACTGTCCAAGTTTTCAGGCAGTGCCATTTCAGCAGATCTGAGAAACATTTCTTGACATCTCCCAGTTTATGTGAACCACAGCAAATCCTTCTCCATTATCAACCTCTAATATCACACCCCAGACATGCTCCTTCCAGGGGCATCCAGCTCTTCATGGCAAGTGCAGAACAATCTCCCCAAATCAAGGCTCATGTGGTCCAGAACAAAAAAAAAAAAAAAAAAAAAAAAAAAAAAGAGACTTGTTGTGTATTGTACAGCCTATGAGACAACTCAGCAATCCGATCTCCATCTCATACAGGGTGACATTAAGCATACATATAGCAAGTTTCATATAAAATTTGCCCACTCCTCCATAAGACATCCTGCCCAGGTAATACACACATGCACACACACAAGACACAGAGTGCTCTTAATTCCCAGTGCCCGAAGTGTTAATACACCACAGCAGAAATAAGGTAATCTCTGAAATGAGGACAGTGCTCTGCAAACAGATCGATCCAGGGTTGCCCTTCAGTTCCCAATTGCTGACTGACAGCAAATTGATCATAGTGTGGCTTGAATTTCTCTCCTGACAATTCAAGCAGGTCAGGGCCAGGAGCTCTGTAAATGCATAATCTGTATCTGGCACTCGCTCTCTCGGTACTAAACAACGATAAAACCCTTTGGAGCAAACTGTTTCCCCTCTGGCTGGTTAACTTTCTTATCAGGTTGAACTCCTGGGGTTATAAGTACAGCAGATCTCCTCCTTTGAGGCAGATAAGTAAAACATACTGTAAAGAAAAGTACAGGGTATTGGCATATCTCTCCCAAAGGGGCTGTTGGCAGCTGGATGCCACACTCACCGTTCGCAAACGTGAGGAAGGAGCAGGGTATTTTTTCCAGGGCTCCTTTGCTCTCCTCTCTGCCATCCTCACTAGTGACTGATAGACTACTTGTTCCTCCTTCCCTCTGGCTCAGCATGGGAACAGCCAGGGCGGTACACAGGCCACAGCAGCATCTTTGCTAATTCTCAAAGTGCCACCTACAGTTTGTGTGAGTGCATGCGTACAAGCACACACATTCACGGGCAGACAGGGAGGTGTGCTATGAATGTGTGTGTGTATATATATATGTGTGTGTGTGTGTGTGTGTGTGTGTGTGTGTGTGTGCGTGCTGAGGCAAGACCAAACCTGCACACAGCTCACACCTGAGAGGATGGAAATAAGCCTGGAAATGCTTCTGCACTTCTAGGAAAGCTGACCAAGCAGACTCTACAGGAGTACAAACCTTGCGGGGAATTAAATAAGGCTGTTCCGATGACATCTTTTATACTTTGAGTGATCCTCAATCCCTAGCCCTACATAAGTGCCTCAAGCACAGGAAGGATTCTGGTAACTATTTCCACAACAAAATACAGTTGTGGCATTGGCAGCATCAGCTCCCAGAGGTGCCAGACAAATGACAGCTAGTGTTAGAGTAGGGCAGAGCAGCGGCTTTAGTAATTACAGCAATTTAGCAATCACCATGACCACCTCCCCTCTTCCCTACTGCAAATGCAACAGTTGAGAGGCCTGGAAGAAATGAAAATATGCAAGCAAGACCAATAGGTGCTTTCAAAAAAATGAGAACAAAAGCTGATTTCATATGTCACAGGTCCAGTTTTGGCAGAGGTGAATGGGGAGGTGATCACAGTCTGTTTTTCATCCAGAAATTTCAGGGGAAAAACCAGCACAGAGCAGCCAAGGGACAAACTTTGGTGGCCAGTGAGATCAATCTGAACTGACTACTCTGTTCAGGACCTGCTGAAGAAAGTTCAGAAAAAACATTGTCCATTAAGAGGTTTGGGGATCTGGTTCTGTGTTTTAATCAGAGCTGGCTTTTTAAACTGAGTATCGTTTTTATTCCTTTGCTTATTTTCAAGGAAAATGTTTGTAATTATTGAAAATACTGAAGGTTTTCAAAAACATCTTTCCTACTCCCAATAAATGAATGGAATAGGAAAAAAAACACTTTTAAAAAATCATTTTCTTGTAGAGATATTCTATGAGAAATAAAAGAGGACTTCATTGGTTGTATCTTGTCTTATAACAGTCAGGTTAGCTGGAATACTCACAAAAGCCATCCCTACATCCCCGGGGATAATAATGACCAAAAGCTCTCAGGTAGAGAGGCTCTCCCTAGATATCTGCCCCCTGCCTCACCTGGGTACTTCCAGAGCTCTGCAGCTATGTCGTCTCTTCCCTGAGGTTTCATCAAACCCAGAGAAGGCTGTGATGAACTGACATGCCCTGGGGATTGCAATGACTAGATCACCAACTTTTTGCCCCAAACTTAAGAGGAGCAACCATGGAATTGGGTTGCACAACCTGTACATGGATCCAAGCCAAATCAGCTCAATGTGTGAACCTTGATGACAGCTTTGTTGTGTAGGTGTTCTGTATTCACACAGTAATAGCTCACGTCCTAGAGAGAAAAAGCAAGATGTGGGAGAACAAAAGACAGACCACTGAGGCAATGTGGAATGGCAAAGCTATCAAAGGATGTCCAGGCAGATGGAGTCAATTGGGGACACAACCATGAAACCCTGACCAGTGACATAAACACAGAACCATCCTTTCCAACAGCACTCCTTGGGGCATCATGCCTTTTCCTTAGCCATCACAAATCCCCGTACAGAACAGGCATAACTTGTAAAATTACAGCCCGATATTGCCTAGTCAGGTTACCTATTAGCACAAATGACTATGACAGAGACAACTGATCTTGACTCATTGTATGGGCCGATGTCCAACACAGTCTCTGTGTTTGCTAAACAGCCCATACATGCAGAAAAGTCATCCTCTGGCATCAGCAGATGCTTATAGGAGAAGACCCTGCAGAGGCCTCAGTGTTCAGCTCTGGATCTACTCATCCTCTTCGCTCTCTCTTCCAAGCAATCCCAGAGAACCCAACAGCATGCTGTTTGGACATGGCACACTTGAAAAAGGTTATTTATTTACAACAATTTCACTCTGACTGACAAGAAAACAAGAGCACAGAAACTTTTCTTCATACTTGCTGTGGCTTACAGCCCAAAAGCAGCTGGACTCTGACCAGGCTGTGAGAATGACAGACAGTATTTTGGGGCAGAGACAGCTGTGAGCCCAGTTTCTTCCTGCTACTATTTGACTTTTAAAATGCACTCAAATGGAGAAGTTATTAACTAATTGGGTACAATTTGACTCTTTGGTTTGGCTACCACTATAATAGATGTACAGACAGCATATTCCCAATATCCTCTTCAGTCATTCCTCTCACCAATCAATTATTTTTTTTTTTTAAAAATCTCTGTTATAAGTTTAAAACTTTTGTGGAAAAGAGGAGGTGGAAGACATTTCTTCCTTTCCGTGAGTGAGAAATGCTTTTAATCTACCTTTTAACAGATTTTTTTTTTTTTTTTTTTAGCTTTTAAAGAAGTAAACAAAGTATTAAAAGGTCAAAAATCAAAATGAAACATTTAAGTTGCTCTAATTCTTTTTTCTTTTCCAAATCTGCCACTGAACACTTGAGATTTCAAATTCTGTTCCAAAGCACCAAGCAAGAAAACAATTTTAAAAATTTCAAAACTCTTCCAGAAATAGAAATACCATTCTCACAAAATCATCTGGACTATTACTGTGTCTGTCCCTGAGGGCTGGCCCAGCAGCCACGAAGAATGGCAAGAGAAGTTCATTTAGGG
This sequence comes from Rhea pennata, assembly GCF_028389875.1. NCBI lineage: Eukaryota > Metazoa > Chordata > Aves > Rheiformes > Rheidae > Rhea > Rhea pennata. The sequence continues at coordinate 13,948,721 of NC_084671.1, read as the reverse complement.
TGGGCCTGGCAGGGTTTGGAGTTGGAAGAGTGTTTAAGTGGCTTCTTCTAGGACAAGCCCTTAGTGCTGTCAGAGACTGCAAGGGTAACCAAAGCAGCTTTTGATTATTTATTTATTTATTAATGTCTGTAAGGGTTAGGTTACTTGCCTGGCAGATCTGCACCAGACCCACTGTTCTCCTGGTATTTTTCTGTAAGAGGAGAGACATTTGGTGGGTGAGAAGAGAAGAACTTGAAAATGCAAAGGGAATATTTGACCAGGCAACTTCCACCCTTCAAAACCCCCAAATACATGCATGCACGAATGAGCTGGATCAGCAGAAGCTTAAATCCCAAATGCAGGTAGTCAACCAGCAACATCTTTATTTGTAACCTTCCTTCCCAGTGCCTGAGTCTGTTAATTTGGAGCCTCACAGCTGCTAAGTATGTTGGTAAGAGCCTCGGGGAGTGGGGGGACTCTTACTGGGGAAGCGATCGGTGTTCAGCTCACAGGTTCATAGCCAAACGCTTGTCTGTAGGAATCTGGCTTTAGGATCTAAGCCAGCATCTTTTCGGAGGTGCCACAGACTTAGCCTCCCACCTGCAAGCAGCTAGCTGGATCGGGACTGTTCACCTTGGCTGGTCAGATAGCATTTCAGGAATAAATGCATTCAAAAGTTGTGTTAGGTACTATAGTAATGAGAGAAGGGACGAATATGACAGATTACTGCACATTTGATTCCTTATTGTACCTCCCGGACCAGGTCAGTTAACATGACTTCATGAAAGTGCTACTCATGCTGTCAGCTCCTGGAGAGTCCAACAACTCCAGCACAGAATTAGACAAGTCCATCACTTCCGAATCCTTTCTTTTCTCATGATCCAAGTGGAAAGAGAGACTCTGGCTGCTCTTTGCTACTGATACAACTTCACACCTACAGCATTTCCACACATTTCCAGATGTGCATACACTCAGTGAACTGGAGAACTGAGCAGAACGAACTATCAATAGCTCTAAAGTCGGTATTTAGATGCAGTCATAAAAACACAATTCTAGCTTTGATGATACATTATCCTGATGAGTTCTGTATGTAAATACATGTTATACCAGCTAATCTAGGATGAATCTGTATGTTGGTGCACCAGCTATTTGCTCCAACATCAACATAGGTCTTTGAGAAAAAGAGATGCTTTGTTTACATGGCTGTGTGACAGACAAGTGAGCTGTATATTTAAACTGGAGGTGGAAACACCTACTGAACATTTGTGTTATTTTCTATAATTAGGACTCACACTATGCTTCTTAAAGAAGACAGCTTTACTCCAAACGCAGCTTCCTCTCCTTCCTCCACTGCAGGCTGCGTTGCTGCTTTGCTTTGCGAGCTCTGTAACGCCGTATTTACTGATTCAGCTAACAGTTAAGGAAGGTCGAGCTGACCTTGCCGTGCGCAGGCTGTCTGGGTAGGGAGCCTACTGGGGACTGTGTCTGTCTGGCTAATATGGCCTCCCCGAGTGGTAAGCCTGCTACTTGCTGGAGTTAATATTCACACCTACTCTGCGCAGGGGTTGCAAATACCCACGAAACAATTAACCTACCACAAATGCGTGTTTCATCATTTTTAATCCAAGGTGTTGACAGGAAAAATATTTTTTTTTCCCTACGTGGTTTAGAATAAGAAACAGTGCAGTCTCCAAATTTTACTGAAGAAATGCTTGCTAAAAGAAATTCTCAAACAATGAGTTCCCCAAGCAGCCTTTCTTCGCTCTGTAGTTTTCATGCAGCATGACATTTAAATTTCCTATGACGTATACTTGGTTTTGTGAGAGAAAAGCCCTTTTAAAACATAGCGATGACTAGTGACTGATGCAACTGCTTTGCGTTTAGAAAGAGTTAAGAGAAACACATCACATCTCACGACAGAGCCAGACCTGCTGTCTCGGTTCCTTTGAGTCAATCAGCGCATTGTTGCTGCTGTGAATCAAAGGCGAGCCTGCAGTACTACACCGTATTATAAACCACATACTGCCCTGCAAAGACAAACGCACCTGACTATTAATTCTAAGAATTTATTCAAGTTCATAATCTCCTAGTTTTCTTTATAGTCTAAATAATCAAAATGCAATATTTTAACTGACATATTTTATACCAGCTAAGTGCCAAAGACATGAATATATATAGATTTGTACACACATGTAGATGCATCTCACATATATATTCATTTCACTGTACAGAATGATGGAATCATTGTTATATCTTATATAAGGCCGCATGCTGTTTTCTGCAGATCATGATTCCATCTTCTGTTTAAGAACTACAGGATATAAGCCCCCAATATTTGTAATACATTCCCAGCTTTTGGAGGAACTGCAAGAAAGCAACTTACATTTGAGTTAAAACTGTTCCACAAGAAATATGCACATTCTGAATAGTGTAATTTTTCAGGCCAGAGTAGCAAAAAGACTGTGGAACAGAGTAAACAAACATACATACAAAAAACTGGTGAGCAGTCTGAGAATACATATATTGCTAATTACCAGAAAGGAACAAAATATTAGTGTACTTTATCTTCACTGTATCCTTCTATGTCCTATAAAAAAGGAAACAGAGTTTAGGACTGCTAAAACCTTCTGCAGACTAGCAGCTTACTATGAATTTCTCCATGGGAGTTCTTTCTCTTTAACTCATAAGTGGGACAGTCTTTGCTGAAAAGCCAGAGCAGGTCTGAGACACCTTTACTGATCCAAACATTTTCAAAAAATAGGTCTGACCCAGGTGCTTTCCTCACTCTTCTGCGGTGTGGGTGCGAATGCATTGCTTGAAGCCCTGATATGCACTCAGGGACCAGGGAAATGCCATGCAACACCGGCAGTGGCAAACACGGGATGCCTTACCCACTGCGAGGCAGGAATAAACTGCTTCATTCTTGATGTGAGCGCATAATCTGCACTCCACATGAACTAGCAACTTTATCATCTACTGGATCCTTTAGGTATTGAAAGACAGATACAAGCATAGCTATAGAAATGCTGTGATCAAGAGCTGGTGCTCAGGGCAAGGTCCTACTGAAGTCTGCAGAAAGCAGTGGAGTTCAGCTTTGCAAGCCAAAGACGTGGGGCACAAAAGAACAAAGTGCAGGTATTTGCCAACTCTACCTTCAATCAGGGCCTCAGTTACCGCACAGATTTGTTACACCTATCACGGGAAGCACCTTGAATGCTGGAAACAGTGGGAGCTGAGCTAACAATAAATCCCTGTTACTGCGGCTGTCTAAGGCAATTGGCAAGTTTGTAAGTATAACACTTACACATATGGTGCGTGTGTGACTGCACTGTGCATGCATATCAGCAGTGGATTTCATATTAGAGGTTTTTATAGATAGATGCACATTACACAAAAATAGAGACCCAAAAGATGTATTTTTCAATGTAGCCCGCTGCCATTCCACATGACCTAGATAATTCAAGGGCAGGAAAGCTGCATAACGTAGTATCTTTCCTGATAGCAAAGCAATAATCCCCTTTCTGTGAGGAAATGACAGGTTTGAAATTGCCTTGTGTTCCCAGGCTTTAAACTTGGCAGCATGTTGGTTCTTGTAAATGTTTCACTCCAGAAGAGTCTGACCATCCATTATTAGCAGCTAATTCACTGTCAGGCACGTGGGCATCAACATTTGGACACAGGCGATGAGGCACCAGCTGTTAGCCTGCTGCAGCTCCCCGTACATTAAGGACTGGTGCATTTCCTGACATAGGGATTTATTTCATGCATTGTGGGCCACAGTTCTGATGACAACAGTAATTCAAATAAAGCCTGTGGCTTGCAGAGAATCCCTTTAACTATCCAAGCCATGGGCAGTGGAAACAGAACTTATTATGCAGTAAAAAACATGGTGAGAGGAATAATGTGAGTTTTGAAACTTCATGTCAGCCTCCCCAAAAATACTGCACTTGTTAAAAGTAAATGTGTCTGCCATCTAAGCATTCTTCCCTTGCAGCTGACTTGAAGGGAGCATTTTGATTGATATTAATTTCTGATAACCGTGTATTTCAATTTATAAAAAAAAAAGGCCAAGTAATTGTCAGTAGTGAGGAATTACAAATAACTTCATAAATATCAGCATGCTCTTAAACAGGAAGTGACTAAATTTGTTGTGGTTTATCTGTAAAAAAAATCTTCTATTTATAACAGCATCTCCTTTAACTAATTAGCAAGACTAGCATTACTGGGCTGTTTGTCAGTTGGATCCAAAGTCTCTCATCTCCTGCTCTAGCCCTGGATACTTCACGTCATATTCTCACTAGCTCCTGAGGGCTCTCTCCTATCTGGGTCCTAAGCAAGTCCAGACTCTCTCATACCTTGGCCACATCATTTTGTCACAGCTAATGTATTATTCTGCCATGAAGTTACATCTGGATATGTATATGTGGTGTTCTGTGACACTCAGCACCAAAATTCTGACTAAATTTACCACCATCAAAGCAAGTTGTTAGTCATACTGGCTATATTTTCTCTGATTCCTTTGATCAATCAATTGCTGTTAAGCAGGCGTAATACCATTTTTTTTTCTGCCTATGCCCAAGTGTCAGAGAGAAAAGAAAAATCTTCCCCCAAGGAAACAGGAAAAGCCAGATTATTCTGAACATTTGCCAAGAACAGGAGGAATACTTAGAAAGGGATGTTGATACTAGATTTAAGCAAAGGAAGAGAGCAATGAGGAACAAGCCCTAAAATATTCCCCCCCCCCTTTTTTTTGAATTGTTTGCCTCTTGTGAAATAATAGACTGAGGAACCCAGACTGGACTGTAAAGACAAAGGCTACGGAGCAATTGAGCTTTGTTTGGGGAAAAATGCACATATAACAGAAACCAGAGAGCTCCTTAAAAAATTGTTGGGAAATCTAGCAAAGATACAAGCTGTGCTTGTGGTAGCACAAAGGCAAGACCTCCGAAAATAGGGCTGCTAGCATTTGCATTGCCAGGAAGTATGCAGAAAGCATTGCACTGTGCTCAGACTATTTACATGGTGATTTTCCTAGCTTCGGGAAGTATTCATGCTGTCCCTCTGAGAAGCCCATTTTATATTTATAAGGCTTTATGAACTTGCAAAATCTTTCAGAAATTCTGATCTGTGCCTAATTTCCAGTGCTTCTTGTCAAGTGCCTTTCCTCTCCATAAAAATGTGTTATTAACTTTCAAAATCTTACTGCATGACTGTTAAATTCAGGGGAGGCTTCAGAGCAGTGAGTCTAAGTGTTGGAAACTGGTCCACTGGAACTAAAAGAAGAAAATGTTCTGGGAAGCAGGAGAAGGCAGGAGGACTATAATCATTCGGCATAGAAAGAGAAGGAAGTTGGAACTGTCTAGCAAAGCAAGCACACATCCTTGTGTTCTTTACTTAGCAGGAAGGTATAGTGAAGCCAAAGACTGGGAATGGAGAAGAGGCCAACATTTGGCCTCTTCAGAATTGTTCTCCAGATTGCAAACCAGCTATTGTGAAACCTGCTAGCACACTTTCTAAGAGCATGTTGCTTAGTGACCAATATTTAATTTTCATCCAAACAAATGCACAAAAGCCTCTGGATTTTCCCCAATATGTTACTAGGTTCCAAGTGAACATATTTGCCACACATTACAAAATGCAGCCCAGAATCCTGTTTCCCAGTCATCCTTGGTTTCAGAGATTTGTAGATGCCAAAGGCAGAACAGAGAATTTGTTTTCACTGTAGTACAGATTGGAGGATACCTGATAGCACATCTTACACCGGGCAAATAATTCTGATTAGTACTAGTTTATCATAAGGAAAACCATCCAGTTTCAAGAAAAAGACTGTAAATAAGGGACATTCTACTTTGTTCCAATATTAATTTGCTTCTTGCCAAACATTTTAACTCTATCTTTACACTCAGCGTTTCCAGCTCTGGAAATTGTAGAGGTGTCTGGGCGAGATTCTCTGACCTTTGTGATAGGAAAGAGTTGAGACTAGCTGATTATAACAGCATTTCTAGCTTTACCATATCTGCGTCTCTAAAAAAAATACTGCAGATGCTACTGACAGGTTTTCAGCAAGTTTGTCCACCCACAGAGCTGGCGTCATCTCACTTGCTGAAGGAAACTACAAAGGAGAGATTTCCTTTGGCTCAAGAGACACTTCTGAGTAGCGGCAACGTCTGTCCTTCCTCAGGCATTTCAGCCAGCAGGGAATAGCTTGGGAATCCACGGGCTGTTGTACCGAAGCAGTGGCCAGAAACAATTAGAAAGCTCTGCTGGGTGTTTCTTCAGCCTGTCTCCCTCAGACGGGTCTGGCGATTGCAAGCAGTAAGAGGCAGAACGGTCTCTCTGAGAGTCGTTACTAGAAAGCATCCTGCCTCTCCCTGGCACAAGGTTACTGCTGGATGTGAACAGGATGGCATGCCAAACCTAATGATAGCGAGGGGATGAGAGCACTGATAAAGTCCAGGTCAGTCAAATAAACTGATCTCCAGCCATTTCAGCCACTGCCTGTAACACACAAGCTGCTAAATCAACCAGGCTCCCTGCTCCGGGTGCCTCCTTTCGTCACGTCTACCGATCCTGTGCAATGCCTTCCCTATCTGGGAGCAGCTCCTAACCACAGCAGCTCCAGTGCCAGCACACCTGCCTGCAACATTCAGTCTCTTTAAAGATGCTACAGCAAGGGCTTATACCGGCCTGGCAGTCCACGACAAGAGGGGAGTCACAGTGCTGCCTGTGAATACGTTGCAGAGAAAGGAGCAAGTGCACCGTGCAGACCTTGTCCTGGGCAGGTGCTGACGGGAAAGGCCTGCCTAGCCTGTTCGGAGGGTGACCTCCGTGAGGAATGCGTGATCGTCCCACCGCCTCCCCACCGTGGTGTTTGTCACTTGCTGCATTCTGTGTTTGCTGATTTCTAAATCTCACATCTCAAGATGGACTCGTGGTTTCATCCCCACACTGGCTCCTTCAGCCCTATGAGGCTCCCCTGCAGGTACACTTTGCCCCTCACCTTAGAAACCACAATACTGGGGCTTCTCACTTCTTCTGACACTGCATATGGAAATGGGGACAAAACCCAGCACAAATGAGCCACCAACACTGGCCCCGTGGCCCCAGGAGCTCTGCCAAGCTGTCTGGAAACATGCAGCCTGTTGAGCCATCAGCATGGAGCACTTGCACACTAAAAAGGAAGAAAGCAAGGATATCTGATTTTGACTCTTCCTGCCTGCAGCATGGAAATATGAGTGCTGTAAAACTAACCTTTTTTTTTAATCAATTGGTGAAATTCTCCTCTGTAGCAGTTGTGGTCAGTCAGATAAACATGGAATAGTCATTAGAAAAAGATGGATGTAGCAGGTCTGATTAATCCAGGTGCTTTTCTTGAATAACAATAATTGAGATTTAGCACAGCTGTATGTATAAAATCAAATTTAATCATTAAATGGACTGCCTCCAAATTTACTCCTAACTCACCCTCACATTTATCTAAGGCTATTGGTATAATTTCATTGAAATTGGAATTTGCATGCTGAAAATTTCATCTTTTACCATAGATACCCTTGCAAAATGCAGATTTGAAGTTTCACTCTAGAAAGCAGAGCTGGATGCTCGTGAACCTGGTCCTGTCAAGGGGGAGAAGAGAGCACTGAACTTCGCCTCACCTGTGACTGCAAGATTCTCCTAATCCACAATTTACAGGCAGAAAACACCAGGGCAATGAACCGCCTCTCAGCTGAGGCTACAAACAAGAGAATTCATCTTTATATTCAAACTGCTGGAGTCAGCTACACCAGCTCAAGGAGCAGCCCTGTAAACTGGTTATTGTAGAGGGATGCCTTTGACATCCACAGCTTGCTCAATAACCACGGGTGCAATATAGCTGTATATAGTTAATACTGCATATATCATATAGTTAGTACTGCAGCACATAGGTGCTACTGTAATTGCTGCGAGTTTCTTAACTACCCCAGGAATGAGCTGGCCTGAGCACCTTCCCCTTGGACAGTCAGCGGACCTGAAGAGTACATCTGAAATGCATCCTCCTCTTACAATTATGTGGAAATCGCAGATTCTCTAAGCAGTTCTGAGACAATTTCTACCAGTTAAAGAAAATTAACCCATTTAATATTACCTTATTATTCGTTTACTTAACATGCGAGCTTGCAAAGGTTTTGTGAGCTTGTGAGGATTAATACGCTGACCAGTCCAGCACAGCCTGCTGCACAACCTAGTGCAGCCAAACTGTCCTCCCAGAGGACAAATCCAGTGAGCTGGAGCTTGAGTCCCTTTGGCCTACAGCCCGCATTGCTCTGAGCAGGTGTGTTCCTTGATTTCAGATCAGGCAATAGAAGGGAGGACATCTCATTTCAGGAGGGGAGTGAGGAGCTAAAACAATCATATAAGAGGTCTTGAAAAACACCTGTGCCCATATATTCATAAATCTATAATTCTGGATAAAATTATGGATTAAAATATCAGGTTAATGTACTCTATACACATTCCTCTTTACACAAACATCATACAATGTCTATTACAGTATTTGCATCTCTTGCTGCCCACATAGAAGTACGTTAAGGCTTGAATCCTGAATATTTTACTCAGTCTATTTCACAGCAACATTTCTACAGTTTTGTTGGGCGGTTTATCTGACAGCAAGCTGCTGCAGCATGACCCTGAGTCCTGGGATCTGTTAGCACTCTGGAAGGAAGCCAGTCGTACCATTTTCCATCTATGCATTTCCTCTGGGTTTGCCTCTCTGTTCTGTTTGGGTGCTTTGTAATTTATTTGTAATTTATTACTTTGTGTTGAGGTTTGCAAGTATTTTTTATTTAACAACATGGGCAAAAGCCACCTCTGGGATAATAGCTTGAGAATCTCCTTGGATTTATATTGGGGAGAAATTTGCTGCTGTTTTTTTTTTTTTTTTTTTTTTTTTTTTTTTTTTTTTTTTTTTGTGGATGATTAAGCTCTTAATTTACAGGCAATTCTAGTTTACAAATATTAAATGACCATCCAAATAAAAAACTTCCTGATGATTTGATTCTGAAATTAAATAAACCACTGACTTTTATACCAATAAATCTCATCCAGCGTCTTAAAAACAAAAGAAAACAAAATCCAAAACAAAAAGACACCCTTACCTCACAAAAAAGTGTCCCCAAATGATTTATCTGGGTCTCTTTTAGCAGCTCCTGATGCTCTGTTGATCTGTTCTGCAGGAGCTATTGAACTTGGCTGCATTCAGGCTGACTGCTGAGTAAGCTGTTTGCTCTCTAACTCAAAATGCAGTTGGCCTCCTTTACCCCCAGGAAACTTGGCTGATATCATCAATAATGATGTTTTAGACCCTCCACAAGACTCTTCTAAATCTTGCCAGCCCAAGGAAATGCTTATACATGCACATGCATACACTCATGCATACACAACCTGCTCTTAGGTTGACTGAAGCACTAAATGGGGCCAGTGGCTAAGTGGCAGGGAGGGAGCTGGATGCAGTGGGAAAAAATCAATAACAAGGGTGACTAGGGCTGTTTGCCTCGTAATTTCCATCAGAAAACAGGACAAGTGCCTGCATAGTCCTGCCAAGTGAGAACCAGACTTCTGGCTTGTAAACTGGGAACCTGCATTACATGAAAATTAATGGAGTTTGGTCACTGTGCATTGCTACAAATGTGATGTTGCTAAGGAGGTGGAAGACAAGCTATGTATGTGTTGTCTGTGGCTTCTGAATTTCTGTGTAGCCCAGCTGGTTAACCTTGGCCTCCTTTATCCTATGACAAGGCCTGGAACAGTGTTTCAGGCTCCTGTCCTCCTTTGTGGACTCTGCTGCTAAAACTACGAGAGGAACAAATATTAACAAGCAAAGAGTTCGACTCCAAAAGGATGGAGAATTTCTGCAGATATGGAAAATATCCATTGCCCCAGGGTGTAAGATCTTTTTTCTCCTCTTTCTGATTGCCTTTTCAAGTAGGCTCTTGACTCTCTGTGGGGTGAGCAAGGCCACAAGGAAAAAAAAAAAAAAAAAAAAAAACGAGGCCATGACCTGCCATCTCCTGAACATTTGCCAGTGATGCTCAACTTTTGAGATTTGCTGCTCTCCAGCCACTTGCCAGTGGAGGCGTGGAATATAATTGGAAATGCAAGACTGCCAGCAGAAGGTTTGCTGTCCTTCATCCTCTTTGTGCATCTCACAGGACTAATCTCTTGAGCGATCCGTAGGATCTGTGGACTGAAGATTAACTACCAGCACCCTAGAGTTACATGTGCTCTCACTGCTTTTGCAGGGCATTTCTTTGGCTGCTTTGATTTTTACACTGTCTTCCAGTTTTGTACAATTTCAGCCTTCATATTTGTCTGATTTCTAGCTCAAGTTTATGAATTCTAACAGTTGCTTCTCCACCCTTGTTTCCTTTCATTGGGCCAAGCTGCTGCTCTAAAGTGTCCATATTCATTAGTCAAGCAATCAAAAGCTTTTTCAAAAAGTTTCTCTCATTTCATCTGTTAGCAATTAGATTTAGAGAAAAAAAAGAATGTATTAACAAGTCTCTTTTACAGACGTTAAAAAGATGTTTATTATTTTAATAAATTCAATTTAAAAATCCCACCACAGATGAAAGCAAAATAGCCTGATGTGAACATTTTACTTCCAGCTAGTGAAGAGCCTGAGAACTACAGTTGTTCTGTTGTTACACCACTTTTTAGGGCAGCCTCCTGCCCACTAGCCCTGGGTCCTGTTCTTTTTCTTTCTGACACTTCAGCTTTAAGCTTATGCACCTGCCTGACCTGCAGCAGCTGGCATGAGGGAAGATGCAGCCCATCCTGCCTGGCAAGGAAGATATAACCTTTTTCATTCTGAAAACCTGCCCATGAAAAGCACGTGGATAGAGCTGCAGGACGCGCAGGTGAGGCACAGTAGACAAAAACCATGGTTATTCCTGCCTGGTCAAAGAGCCAGGCAGACCGAAACAGATTATGAAGCAACCCCAGGCACAGTGAAAATGGGAAGAGTAACAAGGAGATTCACACAGAGCTAGGCCTTGCTTAAATATTTCTAAAAATCAAAGAGAACAAAATAGCTCTGAGACATGGCATACACCCTAGGGCTGGATGATACTCCAAAATGTTTGACTGTACAGAAAGCTAATTAAAATGAACTCCTTGACACAATTTTTTTTTTCAACATGCAACATGGGAGCAGATCTGCACGAGGTACAGTACCACGATCACCATCACTGGCTTGGAAACATGCTCCAGTGTAGTACTTGTAGACACAGTCCAGCTGCTGCTTTGACACTGGCGGAACTTGGCACAAGCTAACATTTCTATTCTTAATCAGAAATAATATCTCGGCTAGGAACAGTCCCCCAAGCACCTGACCAGAATATAAAAATTCAACCTAGATAGGGGGAAAAAAAATAAATAAATAAAAAGGGGGGGGGGTGGAAAAAAAGAGAAAAGAGCTAGATGTTGTTCCTTAAGCTCACTGGACATCAATTGTTTGAATCAAGTACATGCTGAACACTTTTTCCCAGTGCTTATGATAGTAACAAAAACATTTTCTTGTTTTATTACAAATTGTCCTATATACAATTGTTAAGGGTCAAACCACAGAATCTACATTTCCCCTTAAGCAAATTGCATTGTAATTCAAGGGCAGGAAAGGAGAAGAGATGGCAGTATTAGATAGCTCGCATCGTTTACTGATGCTCCTGCTTTAGGCCGAAGTGTTTAAAGATCTGTGCTGAAAGAGATTAACCTGTGCTGTCAGCACCCCACGCGGGGTGAAATGCTGGAGAAGTGTACTGTCTAGAGCACTTAAATGCTAATGCTGTCCCTTATCATCTGTGCCCAGGGAAAGCTTCTTTATAAAAAAAAATCCTTCAGGGCACAGCTGATGCACCCAAGAGCAGAGGCTGCAACAGTGCCCTGGGAAGGCGGCGGCTGTCCGGGGCAGGTGGGCTGGTGCTCAGGACACACGGACACGCAGGACATGCAGGGCAGTCACCAGCATCTGCCTTGGCCTGCCAGAAGCGAGGCCAGACGGATTCCCCGCGGAGGCAGCCTGCGAGCAGGGAGGCGAGCTTTTAGGATATGGCCATTTCTCTCCTAGATACGTGACTAGGACCGCGAGAAAACTTCATACAGATTGTCGAGCCTTCTTGACCACTACTGAGCAGACTCAGGCCCAAATACACCTTTCTTCAGGAAAATTTAATTCTTAACCAGAATCTGTACATGGGGACTAAAATTCATCACTGAAGTTCACTTAAAATATCTAATTACCTATGTTAGATTAGAATGCCTGAAATGGCCTAGCATTACAATCCTCCCTCAACTTGGGAAGAAATATTCACCTTTCCAGGATCTACAGCTCTCCTCTCCAAGGGTGATATCTTTCTTTCATCTTAAACTGCTGCAGAACATGAAAGATTTATTTTCTATTAAAACAATATATACTTCATAAAGGGAAGCCCACAAGATAAATACTCTTTCCCTGAAATCCAAAAGCAAATTCTCCAGGGCTCAGGAAATCTTCTCTAGACCTCCTTTATTTGTAAACCCAGATGCATACAACCCTTATTAATTCTACAGCAGTAAAGGATATGTGATTATGCCATCTTCATTTGATTATATTAGTTTGCTCTTCACTGCCACAAAGCTTAACCATTGCACAAATAGACAGAGATAAGTTATAATTAATGACTTTGGGAATGTTCTGAAGATCACTTGTAATTGGCAATAACAACAAAAAAATCTCTAGTTCATTTAATCAGGCATTTGATGGATATTATGACTTGTAAAACGCATCCAAGCTTATTGATAAGGGGTAATTATTAAAGGCAGCTTCTATTTACTAAAGTAGTGGTAGAAAATATGTCATGTTAGCTCTGTAAGGCTCTCATTAGGGCATGAATTGTGGAAAGAGATTTTTCTGTCGGCCTTCAGTACTTTCTGCAACAAAGCAAGCTGATAGGATATTACAACTTTATGCCACATTGGACATCGTTCCTCATACAATAACGGATCTGTTGTTCCTTAGTATGAAGACCGTGGCTGGCCTTGCACAGAAGAAAAAAATCCCTGACCAGATCGGAGTTTCCACCTGTTTCCTTCCTCTCCATGTTTATTTAGAAGGCTAATTTCCAGGATGCATCTTAGGTGTGTGGAAGCACTCAGGCACAGCTCAGTGCAGTGCTGGAGCTGTCAGCAAGCCCAGCGGTTAAGGAAGGGTATTTAGAAACGAGGAGCGGTGCAGAACGCAGAGCACCTCAGGGATGGGCTTGCTGTGTCCCAAGAAGGCTCAAGCTTTCCAGCTTTTTTTGCTGTAGTGTTTCAAGGAGTATGTAGCTCAACACAAAGAATAACATGATGCTTCTTCAAAGATGATAATTTTTTTTTGTACAAGCACTGAAGACCAATTATCTTAAGATTATCTCCAAAAGTGCTGTTTCCAGATTGGTGTCATAGTAACACCAACATCCTGAAGAGATGAACTAATGTTTGTAGGTCCTCATAAGAGACTTGCTCCAGAATGTCAGGTACTATGACCTGAGCACTTTTATTTCAGATTACTGAAAGATATTATCATTTGTACAAGGTCTGGAAATCAGTTTCACATCACACTTTTAATGATGAGGGAACATAATGATTTGGAAATCTAAGCAACTAGTCAGGAGGCTGGGCTCTTAAATGACATTTTAAATTGATTGGTGGGTAAGACATTCTCCAGAGCAACCTCTCTCAGCTTTATGTTTTGAGTATTGCCAAGCTCAGGATAAAAACTGTAATTAATTTCTCCTTCTCAAAGCTTCAAATTATAATTAAAGGCAACACATATAATACAAAAGTTTTCTCTTGATAGTACATGCAATGTCAGAGTTAATAATTATAATTTTAACTCAGGATTTTTATCATTCACAATGTTAATCTCCTTGTTTCTCTGAGATTGAGAAAAACTAGAAAAAAAATGTATAATTGTTTCTTCCCCAAAAATGCATCTGTGCACCACTTGAATCCAGCATGCATCTAATTTTAACTGAAATATTTAATCGGCAAAATAAGCTTTGTTCTTGTTCTCAAGAACTACCTTTTGTAATTAAACAAAAGTGAAAGAATATAATAGATGGTCATTAACTAGGACCGTGTACATTTTCAGCTGGATATGGTTTTGCTGAAGGGCATTGCTGGTCATGATGTGTCCCAAAAGCGACAGCGCTAAGATACAAGCAGAACAACTGCTGCAGTGTACAAAGTTGCAATACGGCAGTGAGAATCTGAGACCCCCTTGTGCACAGGTTTTAGCAAACGCTAATGCTCCCTGAGCAACTCTGTGCAAGCGAATAACCCCACCCAAGTCAAGGAGACCAAGAGGCTCAAGCTAAGCCCTTCTACAAGTTTTGCAGGATCAGGGCCGCAGTTTGTCTCTGGAAGCCACTAAATCAATGTAATACTGCACTACACTTATTTCCTGTATGGTTTTTCGTTGTTTTCAAAACTATTCAGTACAGTACTGCTAGCATCCTGGCAGGGGCTACCTTAGCAATAAAATTATTATGTTTATTGCTATGCTATCAAGCAGCTCGATGTGGCTTGTAGTGCCACAGGCTGTCAGCTTGTGCTGCTCAAAGTCTTAACTCTATCAACAAGTCAATACATGACCACAAATAAGCTACAGTGCAAACAGCCTAGCTTGCCCCTCACATCCCTAAAAAAATCCCAAACAAACAAAATAGAAAAAAAAAAAAAAGAGACAATCTGTTTGTTGATACAACGCTGGAGCTGTGATGATAGGATGTGTTAGCATACCTGTGCCTAACCTAGGTAACAGCAGTGATTCAAAGGAGGCAGCACCACGTTATCAACATAAATATGGGCTCAGGAGTCTTGGGGGTTGTTTTGGTGCATGCATTTTGTTCTGTATGTTCACAGTGGTGGTAGACACAGCTGCAGTGCTGGTGGAGAAGGGGGGGGGGGATGAGACAGCCTCACTCCTGCTCTGCACCAGGAGCATGGATCCCACACTGGGCCAGTTAATGCAGGGAAGGAGTGCAATAGTCTATCATTCCATAAAACAGCGTATCCAGCTGACTGACCTGGATTTGCTCTGCCTGTGCTCAAGAAGCCATAAGAAGTCGCTGGCTCAAACATGGCACTGGGATCACATATCCACACAGCTCTGGCCAGCTCTAGGCTGACAGAGTGGACTTCTGCCTGGCCGTGAAGAGCAGGTAGATGTACTCAGCGCTGTTATCTATGCTAACTAGTGCCCCCCCTGCTTTTGTGAAGTTCGGACATTCAAAGAGGAAAATATAAAAGCTCATAGCAGTCACACCAGTCCTCAGAAGAGCAGCTCGCTTATGCATTGTCTTGTCCCTTAGTCTGTCATTCAGCACCCAGGAAACTTATCATCAAACCAGTAACACATCCCCTACACACATTTTATTCCAGCATAAAATATTCTCCAGTATAGCACATTTCCCTTTTGAAATAAAGGCATCTTTGCCAGAAAAAAAAAAAACCTGCTGCAGTATCTATAGTATAAACATCCACAGTAATGTAGATTGTAGGAAGGAAATTATACTGCTGCACAGTTTAAATCCACAATTTAGTTATCTGTTATTAAGCCCTTCACATGCAAACAAGGTAAAGCTTCTCAGGGTGAAGTGAGAAACTTTTGCTGCCATCACAGCAGCCAGACCACAAGCAGCAGGGCTTAGTTCTTCCACACATAATCAGGTTTTGAAAAGTCTCCTAGGACTCGAACCTGAACCAAAGAGAGCTCTCATGTGAAGACGTGAGAGATTACACTTGGGGAAGAGAAAAAAAAAAATCAATTCAAGAGATAACACTGAAATATTGCTTCAGACATAAGGGAAGGATGACTTGCAAATCAAACCAACTGTCATTACTTTTCCCATAATTGAGGGACTGGCAAAATTGGCTTTGTAGTCCATAGTGCTACAAAGTTGACTGCTGATGGTATGGTTTCACGGACATAATTTGGAGTAGAGTTCTTGTTTTTTAAAGCAAGTACTGATAAATCTACACAAATACACATACACAAACATACACATAGTTGTATTTCACCCTACCCAAAAGAAAATTGTTGGAGTAGAGAAATAAAGAAGAACGAGCACAAGTTCAGAACTGCCACATATATAGTTATGCCTTTGTCCCAGGAGAAAAAAAAAAAAAAAAAAAAAGCCTTTCAAATTGCATCAACTTCTGTGCAGGAAAACAAGTTCTCATAGTTTCTTGGGCTGAGCATGTGCTTAGAGGGAATCTTATTTGTGAGCCCTGACCGCCTACTGAGCCGTTGTCTGGGCTATCCCTTACCCTGCCATTGCCCCGGTCAAAACTAGAGGCTGTGAACACAGCAAACCTCAGTAGATGGAACAAGTTACCGAAAGAGAATTGCTGACAGATTTTTTGCTGATGTTGTTCAGACTGCTTCAGAGCTTGGTTCACATGCCTACTGAATTATTTCACCTGTGACAGCCTGCAGAAGTCAGCCAAGAGAGCACGGATTAGCTGTGCCATAAAGCTAATTCCCATTCAAACTATCTCCACTAATAGATTAATTCTTAATTCTGATTTTGCAGCATGGCCATAAACATAGTATGGCCCCTGACCATTACTCTTGAAAAGCTTGAGAATATTCAGATACAGGTTTTGAGCTTTTCCTTATTTTAAGTCTTACATGAATACTTCCTAGTGTACCTTGTTCTACTTAACCCAGTAACAGTAATACAGCAGCCATCATCGGTATAACTGAACATCCTGTGGCAACAACCATCCACCAGAAGAGGGAAATATAGCAGAGACTTACCGGATGGATTAAACAAATAAATAAAAAATAAAAAGATGCAGATGATCCCTGCCTGAGGATTAATTCTGAGCAGCAGCAGATTGCCTGGGCCAGCCTGGCAGGTCATGCTGGGGGCAATGAATGATGAGGGAAGCAGCGCTGCCTGATGTCAGTGCCCTCTCTGCGAGGATGCAGCATGGCCACAGCTAGCAACACTTGCTATTCCTCAAACCCTGAGCGTTAAAGTTTCCCCAAAACCAAAATGACAGCCCAGCCTGCTGAGCTGCTGAAATAAAGCAGCAACTCTGGAGTCCTCTTCCCTTCCTTTATCTCCCAGTTGTCACACGGTGCACTGCTTATGCCAACGTTATTTAGACCATCCTCTGAAATACACCTCTCTGAAGGCACAGGGGCAATGTTTCAGACCGCTACTCGGTCGCTTTGGGCAACTTTAGCCCTCTCTGCAGCACCCAGGAGTGCCTCTGTCTCGCCCTGACAGGGCTGAGGTTTCTGCCACTGCCACCAAGCACAGCGTTTATGAAGTATCCTAGTTTCCCCATCAGAGAAATAATGTTCGATGCAGTGCCTCTGAACCGAGTAATTTGTCAAGGTAACTGCAACAGGAGGACATAGCATAGCTAGAAGCTGATGTAGTACTGTCCTGATAGATTCATGCTGGTAAATTGATGGCTGACATTGCTGGACCTTTCAGTGGAGAAACAGCCTGGGCCATCTAAAATGCCATGTTAGAAATACTAGTATTTATCACTTACAGGCTGCTTTATAGCCTTAGAGCTATTTACAGAAATCAGCCAGTAGCTCTCCTCTAGTTTCCTTCACAGATAGTCTGCATAACTAATATTATTCTCATCTTGCAGCTGGTGAAATCCGACATATCAATTGAACTCATGAACTCAATTTCTAGCACTGGCTGAGGACCCACTGATCCAGCTGAACATTATAAGGGCTAACAAGAAAAGAGCACCTGAACCAAAAGCCTACAAACACTGGGATGCAACAAGAAGATTGGTTACAGCTGAAATTGAATTCTGTTCTCTCCCCAAAGAATATAGAAATGTACCCTTTTTAAAGACATGACACTGTACCACTATACAAGGAACAAAGGAGGAATTTTGAATTATTGAGGTTTGACTTGATGTCATATCCTAAATCCCTTTTCTGATGTTCAGTTGACCCCCTTACTTTTTAGGGGTAGATGTAGCAACAATTCAGTCATCTTTCCAAAAGGAAAAAATAAAACTGATACAGCTATTTTAACTATTTTTTTTTTTGAACTTTTGTCATCAAACCTGGAGCTTCCCAGCAGACCATGCAAGACAAGCTATTTCTCCAGAAGTGTCCCCTTTCCTATCACAACTGTGAGTAGCAAGTCCACTGTGAGAATAGATTACAACTACCCCAGCAAAGCACAAACTCCCTTGCCAGTCTAATGACTCCTTCTGTGTAGGATAACAAAAAATTAAACCTCCCTTGCATATCATCAAAACACTGGCAGCTTTGCAAGGCTTTTTGTGACAGTATCCCCATCTAATACCCACTCCCAAAGTTGTGTTGTACTCCTGGAAACTTCTCCTCACCCTCCCACTCCCATACAAATAATACTTGCATTACTTACAAAAATAAAGATGTAATTTCTCCTTGTCCTTCCGCTGTCACTAGCGCATGTTCCTGACTGCAGAGGCCCTTTCCTCCTGTCCCTGTGGTATTCCTAGCTATTCACAGGTGCTACCAAAAATAGCTCTGGGAACTGAGATTATCCCCACCTGCCATTTTTCTCTGCAGCTTTGCATTTTTCAGGTTGCTGTGAGGCTTGCAAATCATGCAAAGGGGATGCTCCACTCAGGTCTTAGCAGTGTTTAAAATGGGAATTGAGCACCTAAACTTTCACCTGTGCTTTCAATAAAACTCCACCCCCAAATAAAGATAAGCAGCACAGTATTTTTGACATACCTGCAAAGCAAACTACCAGATAGTCCAACATTCCCTACCTTTAATGTCAAAACCCTTAATCTCTCTGCCTGAAAAATGTATCAGGCATATGTCTGTGTTTGCACAGGACAAAACCCAAACCAGTCAGCCCAAAATAGCTTTGATCTTACACGTTGAAGTTGCTGTCATGAAACATGTTCCTTTTAAAAGTCAGTTATCAGAAGGTCAGAATAATGAGACCATTAAAATAACTAAGCACAGGCTGGGATCAATTAAAAAAAAAATGGGAGGAATAAGGACTTTAAGAACAAGTTGCTTCACCAGGGAATTCAACACAGCTGTGTCTACCTTGGCTTCAGTATTTACAGCCTGTATACTCACAGTGCTTCAACTCAGAGTTATATATGGCTGAATGCTATGGTTATTGAAATCAACTGAAAGGTAGAGTTTTTTTTTTTTTGTTTGTTTTTTTTTTTTTTTTTTTTTTGAAGGAGAAAGATTACTTTTAAAAAGCACTCTGCATGTTCCTATGTGCTTTTTTTTTTTTTGTTTGTTTATTTAAAAGAATCAGATATAATTATTGTATCAGCTCAGTCAGGTATATAAGCACATGCTTACGTTCATTTTGATCCTGTAAAGCATTTATTTAAGACTACCCTATTCACAGGGCTGAATGCATTCAGTGGGATTTGGGCAATTTTATGTCCTTTTGTTGAAAGTTACAGCAAAGGACTTAACTGGATAGGGATGAACAAGCTTAACTGGAGTTTCTTTGTTAACTGAAGCTGTTGCTTTTTTCCTCTCAAACTAGAAATAAGTATTAAGAATGAGAGATGTTGCTGACTATCCTATATGGACAGAAATATTTCTGGTGAGACATATGCCACCTAGATGTGGAAGCAGTTATCGTCACAAAGATGGGATCCAGAAAAAAATACAGCAGCAAGAGAAAAAAATCTTGTAACAGGGAATTAGATGCACAGTGTCTCTCAGGCTTGAGAGTAGGTAAAATTGTTTTTTTTCTTTCTTTATCTTTCATTGGAAATAGCAGAACAATTTGCAAAATCAGGTCGAGATCTGAATAATGCTTTTATGTTGAAGATCCAACATCTCTCTGATCTAGAAAAGCAGCTGAGACAAATGAAGTTAAAGCACTAGATGGGGATTCAGGGGAGCCCAGGAAGCCTTCAGCTTTGTCACTGGTTTTCAGTATAGTGGTGGTCATACCGCCAGTTTGTCTCCCAGGTCTTTTCTTTGTTTCCTATCACTTTTTTGCCTATTTACTGTAATACCTACAGTCTCATGACTGCCCTTCCAATCAATGACAAAAATGATTTGCATTATGAGGGAATTAAGTTTATTCCATGATGTAACTAGTGATGGTAAAGCAGAAGCACTTGAACAGATGTGCTGAGTTTTAGATAGTAAATTTTCTGGAAGCTGCATGCTGAGGTTGGCAGAATGAATTACTGTTTGAGTGGGGCAGTCTCCTTGCACACACTGGAGCCTGGATTCAGGCAACCTTTCACTGGGACAAGCACCGGGACATGGGGCAGTGGCATATGCTGTGAGCAGTGTCAGGCTTCAGCCATCACAAAAACAGATAAAAGGGCAAGAAGAAAAACCACCGTTACCTTATCTTGATCAAAAGGAAAAAAAAGAGACAAATGGAAAGGCAAGAGCTGCTGAGAGTAGGGGAAACTGAGAGGACATGGCAATTTCTCATACATTTTAAAGCAAGAGCATTTGTTTTCACTCTACTTCAGCTAAGAAAACCATTGCTTTCCACTAGTCTCCAAATGTCCGGCTATATCAGGTTTAATTGTAAGAGCTTCCAGTTTTTCCTTCATAGTGTTTTTCGGTACCTCTGTCTGTACTTGAATGTCACCTAGGCAGGAACTTTGCATCCTGAGAAACAGCATCTCAATAAAAAGCTTTCAGCAAGCAGCAGTTCTCCATGGCAGGGAGTTATTAATGTATTTGAGTATGCTAGTTAAGTGAGGTAATTAATATATCTCTGAACATTAGGTATGCATGGACAACTCTGATAGCTGTCAGCAAAATATAATCTAGGTAATTTCTAGCACATAAATTGAATGTATTCTTGAAAAACAATTTCTAATTATGAAGACTAATTAATTTTGGGAAAATGCCTGCTTTTGTTTAACTGGAACAATAATTTTAATTATGATGACTAACACCTAGTGGACAAATAGTTCTGAAGAACATCATCTCTGTCCACAAATAATCAGAGTTTTCTTTTGTTTAAATCCTGATCCTGTTATGTTACCAACCTCCCCGCCCCCCTTACTGCAAGCACAAACATGATTTCCTCTGTTATATTTAGGTATATGCCTGGCATTAAGCGCACTTGCAAGGGTGCCAACTGAATGTGCATACGCAGCTAGGTATCACAACCTGCCTGATGCTCAGAAGTGTGGGTGAGACACTCAGTACCTTAGGCAATTGATAAAAAAAAAAAAACAAAAAAAAAACAGGTAGCTGGAACAGAAAGTGTCTTTATTCCAGCTTCCAGCAGCCTGGCTAGTGAGTAGCCTTGGAACAAAACAGAAAAAACTAACAAAGTGTGAACCAAACTCTAGCCCTATTTGTCCACATTTGGTAATGTTCTGGGCAGATGTAACTTCTCACGGCTGGGACAGGGTAGGGGGTTTTTTTGGCGGACCCAGCAGCAGCCCTTTGTGCAGAAGGTGCTGAGGAGCCATTTCAAATGGGAGTCTTGAACCTGCAGCCTCTCCCAGCTCAGACAGCGCTTCTCCTCCACCCTCACCAGGACACAAACTCTTTCGGTCCTTATTTCTAGCTACTTTCTCTTCCTTTCTTCTTAGCAATAGGAGTAGACTGTTAGGAATATGAGATTCAGTGCCAGACAGCATCGCAATATGCAGGCTTTCAAGTGGCAATTATTCTGCTGAATTTACAAAACTTGTGCTGTAGGGGCTGAAAGAAGAACAAGCACAGAAAGGGAACCTAGATGGAGAAAAGGAAGTGATCATGGTCTGGAGCAAGCTGTGTAAGGTTCACGGCATGTCATGTTGCCCTCTGCAAAGCAGAGGAAACATCTCCATCTCTGCCAGTGGCTCTGTGCAGGGGTCACGTGGACCAAGGAAAAACAATGTGGCCAGCGGTCAGTGCTTGGTCCCACTGCCTGCAGCTGCCCAGGCTCTCACCCTTACACTGTGCAGGGGAGGGCCACTGGTGCAGTAGGGGAGGGACAAGGCTCCCCATCTTCTGTGCCTCCCATATTCATTCCCAAGCTTGCGGAGTTTGACATCTTACATATCCAGCTCTGTGCAATTGCATTTGCTTTCCTGGGATGGATGGTCCTGCTTGCTGTGTCCTTTTTACTACCATCTTTGCTCCCTTCTGGAAAGGAACTCACCACATGGTGACAGGAATTGCACAGAGATCACTATGAGGTTGTTTTCAAAAAGCGACATCTTTTTTTTCCTCGTCGTGGAAAGCTGTTTTTATTTACTCTGAAGTGCTAAACTGCTCTCCAATTCGTTTGGGATTTGAGATTAAAAAGTGAGGTTCAAGCAGCTAGTTAAAATTGCTGAGATCTGGAAAGGGAGTAGCGCAAGAAGCGTGGATTCCCCTGAAGCAGGACAACAAGCCTTTGAAGTCTTTTTCCTTCACTCAGCCATCTGACTTGTGCGCTATTCATGGCACCTGAGGTTAAGATTTACATCCCAAAAGAAAGACTTGAAAAATAGCTGGTTCACAGCACGCACATGTACCATCCAAAAAGTTCACAGACTTCACGGCTAGCTGCGTCATATTTCTCTGAGGTCTCAGTAACCTTGGTGCAAAGGAGTTACTTTTGTCAGAAACCCTATGTACAATGTTGAGTAAGGTGAAACTTCAGCGGGGAGATAGCAAACCTGCTTACTGCTCTTGTTTCTCTTCATCATCATTGATTTCCCTTGCTGAGTACCTGGATTATCATGGTGAATTATTCCTAAAGGAATGCTTCAGCAATGAGGCACACACTCCGATGACACAGGAAAGGCCACAGAACTATTAAAATGGAAAGAGAAAAGGCAATGTGGGCAGACTGAATCTCGGCTGAGGGCAGCTCAGAATATACGGTGCCTTAAGAGACTTGAGGTGAATTGCAGCACTAGCTTTGAAGCACTGTGTCTGTGAGCAAGGGATCTCCAGGATGGCAAGACAAACGTGTCTTTCTTGCTCTCTCACAAACTCTTCTAGTATTTTTTGTTTTACCTATGACTACATTAACTCTCATCTGGTGTTAGGCAAATCATCACAGGTGTGGGTGGGACTTTCCAAAATCTCCCAGAAACGTTGGATTCCAATTAAAATAAATGAAACAACTGTTCAAGCCAAGCCAAGATTTTTTGTTGTTGTTGTTAGAAAAGAGAATGGGATCAGAAGCAGATATTGAATCCAGCTGTATAAGACTGCTGCATTATGAGGCTTCTAAAATGGTGGTAAGTGAATCTGGGAGGACAGGCTGTACAGATAATTTGAGACAGCTAAGAAAAGTCATGCATCGACACAGACTAGCCCAATTGTCAGATACGTCAGAGCACAGGTGATTGCAGTATGAAGACACATCTAACAAAGAGAAATGCATTTGGAAATAACTGAGAACAAACGGGAAGCTAAAAAGAAAAATTCAAAACATCATCAGCCTGATACCACCAGTGAGCAAAACAGGAATGAGTAAACAACTATGAGCACTGCAACATACAGTGCTCTGCAGCTATCAGCACTCCTCAGGGGATGAGGGAATCCCTGCAGCGGCAATAATAGCAGCATCTGGTTCTGGGTTGAGTTCCCAGGGTGTGTTTTAAGCAGGCAGGAGTCTGGCTGCTTCTGAGTCTTGCAATGCTGCACAGAGCTCAGTGCTGGGCTGGCAGAGGTGGGTGGGAGAGGTCATGCAGGGCTTTGCTATGGAGCAGACGCACGGCACGGGAAGGCAGTGAGCCCTGACTGGGTCGGTCCTCCTCCTCTCCACTCACCACAGCACTGTGTCCCTTCAAGCTCGCACCCCCACCTGCACTGAGCTCACTGTGGTGACCATTTCCACCCAGCCAATGGCCCAAGAATACCCCAGGAGGTGGAAGCAAGTGAAAGTTTTGCAGTCAGTGCTGAAATTCTATTTGATTATTTCACATGAAAACCAAAGCAACTGGCTCCCAGGTCGTCCTCTCTGCAGAGGATTTGCCTTCCAAGGAGCGCCACAACTTGGCTGGTTTTGATGAAAGGTTCCTGCAATTGAAAGATTTCTGGAGAGGGTCTGATTTCAACAAAGCAGTGTTTTCCAGTGGAAGCACAGACTTGGGCAATTCCAGCTCACTGTAAAGATGATCCCTATTCTGTAGAGCAGGGATCCAACGCACAGGTGGTTTTTACTATAAAGCCTCTAGTAAAGCAAGTTGCAGAAACAGAATCCTGGCTGCAGGGTTTGCTTCAGGTACACAAAGGCAATGCTCACTAGCAAAAAAGTCATTATTTAATGTAATCTTCATCTTCTTCTTAAAGTGAGAACTGCCTTGTGACCAAGGGTTTGTTCAGCATCCATTAGGCTGGCCCTGAAAAAAGTTACTGTAGATTTTCTCATTAGCATTTCTAGGGGAGTATTTTGCCACAGGATTAAGATGTTTCACAAAAAATAATCAATTAATTCTGCCAGCAGTTGTGCCTTAGCTCTACTTCATAAACTTCAAATACATAGACAACACATACAACACTATGCACTAGTTTTGGGCGACCAGTGTGAGATGTGTGAGCCATGGGATTTTAGGGTAGCTAATACTTCTACGTTTTAAGAACAGCTCCCAGAGAACTCTATTGAAGACATGTACATGATAAGCCAGAAATACAGGAGAAGAAGATATGAACATCATCCCATCCAGCTGTCGGCATCTAACAGAGCCTAAATTATGACTGTATTTGGTCTATTTTTCTACTATTATATCTGGAGAGAAATAAAGCCATCTGTCACTATACCATTTTCCCTGCCTCCCCTAGGTCTCTTTCTATCTGTCTTGCTCTTGGGGATTGCCTGCATTTCCTCAAATGTAATAATTAGCATATTTCCAACAGATTTTGTGGCTCTGCTTCCTCTAGCTTGGCACTACACCATTGACCTTATATCTACTGTGCTTCCCAATAGACTGGCTGTAGTGCTGCAGTCCCGGGTATTATCACTCATACCTCCTTGCATTTGATGCTGCACAAGCCCATTATAAAATACCAGTCTGTGCTCCAACAGATTTCTAATCATAAAGGAGCTACTTATCCCTCCTAAAAAAGATGAGATGAAAATATTCAGAAGTATCAGCCTGAGATACTGGCCATTTATCACAAAAATGTTAAGATGGAAGTTTCATTAAATTTTTGGCATTCTGGCTATTTGCAAAGGAGAGTTGTCACAGCTTCTGGACATGAATATAAGGGGTGGGCTTTGGCAAGGAAGCAGGAACACCTTTTCCTGCATGTGCAATTTTTTTAAGCCACTAGACCTGCTTATATCAAGCCTGGTTTGCAAAAGCACATAAGGGTGACAAGTGCCTGTGTGACTGGAATCATTATCAAAGTTGCAGATTCAAGAAATTCAACATGCAAAATGAATGCACTTAATAGTCTCCTTTTTTTTGCCAGAAATAAAGACCTAAGGATCCAGTGCAAAATATGTCCTTTGATCTTGAGAATCTGTTGCAGCTGCAGTCTCCAGACTGAGGCTTTCAAATACCAATGAAACTATAATTTCAACAGGAGGGAAAGAGCATGTTATGTTCTTTAAAGCTAAATAATTAACAAAATGAATTGAAAGGACTGAAATATTCATAGCTTTAAAGATTTATAAATCAAATTTAAAAGCCACATATAATGTTGAATTATCTTTAAAAATCTGCCAATCTTGGACCTCTCTGTTTAACCTCCCCTTGTTATTAGGGTTATTAATGCTCTAAAAATGCCAGGTGTTCAGCAAGAGAGATGAAATGCAGCTTCCAAAACAACAGCAGGAGCTTCTGCGCTAGCGCAGGGTCACCTGCTCTGCCTACAGTCACTGGAGGAAACGGTATCTCCTGCATTACCAACAAGCTTCAGAAGAGCTCCTTTATTTCTCTCCTGAGCTAAAATGTTTAGAGCTGGCAGTGCCACACTGAGCTGTCCCTAAACCCTCAGAAAGGCTGGCTACAGCACTTCATTAGCATCAGCAACCATTCTAGTACTGACTGTCTGATAAACTGGGCAAGCAGCAATTCCCCTCTGCCTAGGATCTTCGCTGAACCACTCAAAAGACATAATGTCATTCTGTACAAGTGGATATGTGAAAACAAGAAATACCATTTGGACTGAAGTTGTATCTGATATGTTCTTACCCCTAGAATAATCTTTGTGTTTTAGCAGGAATTATACCTTCCTTCGTTCATCCTAAAGTAAATCAAAAATATGAAAAATGTGGCTGGTGACATTCTGCTCCAGCATTGTGTTACCATGGAAGAGAAGACCACCATCTGCTCTTCTATCATCAAAGCTGGAAAATGCTTGCCATGAAAGCAGACCTTGCTGGAGTACCACATGGATAGATGGCTCTTCCAAGCTCATGAATGCTGCACACCCAGAAGCATCTTGTGCTGCTCTAGCGTAGTCCTTGCAAACACAAGACAGCAAATGCCCAAGAGCACTGATCCTTTGCCAATAACCCATGTTATTATATAGCTGCTTCACTTCTCTTCAATATTCATGTCTAATAAATACTCTATATTCATGTAGCAGCAGGTAGACCCTTACCTTTTGCCAATGGTTTGTTTTCACTGACATTATCTCTAAATTATTCTTATTTGATATGACTCAGATGGTTTACATTTGAAAAGGTTTACATGGCAGTACTTAGAAGAACAACAGAAGCTGTCATCAGGCTACTTTTTTATATCAACTAAAGAAGTCAAATCATTAGTAAAAAAATAGTTTTAATATTACAGATTTGTGAATAACTGGAGCATTAGGTTTTCAAGAACAACATGAATTAAAGACTAGGTTATGACTTACGGAAAAAATACTCTCATCTAATTTTCTAACAAAGTTTAACAGTTTGATCAAGAACATTCATTTAGTTGTGGCTTGGGACTATACCTCCAAAAGGGCTGGATGCCTTATTAGAACAGCCAGCCACATATATGAACAGAGCACTTCCAAAAGGGGAGAGGGGTGAGCTGTGACTGGTAAACAGGATAGCTTTGGAAAAATACTTCTCAAACCAGGAGACGATTCCTATGAGCACTTGTCATACTAATGGGATCATTTTCTGTTCTGTGTTTATGCAAGGTCTGGTGCCTTTATTGCATTTCTCCTGACTAGTTCTGGTCCATCACAGCCCACCTGCAAGAGGAAATAAACCCCTAAGAAAAGCAGATCATCATCTGCCTGGTGACGTAGATTACCTGAACTTCTTTGTTCTTTGCTCACACCACCTGGCAATTTCCTGTCTTGATTTAATCTTTAAAAATGAACTCATTTAAATAATGATCCTTATCTGACAGTCATTTGCTTTCTCCAAGTGAGCTCATGTAAATCAAGTAGGTGGCCTGTCATCATACCACAAAACATCAAACCAATGCAGCAAACTTCAGGCAGGTTGCAATTAGTATTTTCAGAGTAGTTTCTGTGGCTCATTTACTGCTGCCTCTGCTGGTTGATCCTACGCAGTGAGGATTTATTTTTTCATGATCAGAGGTATTACTCAACCCAGTTTTAATACTTCTGCCTTTAGAAACACTATATTTTTGGGCCTTTCTATCACATATATGGTCAACTGAATAAATAAGAAATAATTTGGAAGGCAAAACATACATTTTCCAATTCAGAAAATGTCTATATAAAGATTGTCATCCTCTCAGACATGCTATGTGAAATTATTTGTTGACATTTCTAAGAATAATGACAGTCTTGTAGCTTGTTAGTGAGAAGTCTGTTGCAAGACTTGGTATTTGAAGCCTGACCTTTGAATTGGAAACAACAGCTGGAGCAGTTATTTCTTGTCTTTGAGTAAATTAAAGTAATACTTAGAGCTAGGACTTTATCTGTGATTCTTGAGAACCTGAAAATGTCATTCTGCAAAACCTCCTCTTAAAGGTTTTACTACAGCAAATACTGGTCAAATAATTGCCTGTAGTTTCTTTTTTTTTTTTTTTTTTTTTTTTTTTTTTTAATATTCATTGCCCCTAAGGCAAGGAGTCAACCAGAAGTGGGACCTCTGGGGCAGTGAGCAGGCACTTAGTGGCAGACAGTCCGTGTAACAAGCTTTTAAAGTAGACAGCACGTGGAAAGCAAAGCAGAGGTATGAACGCCTTTCCAGGCTCATCTAGCGTGGCAGTGGCAGTGCTGAGAACAAGCACGGGTCTCCTGATTCCCAGCACAACGCCCCAGCAAATATCCTTGCCTCCCTTCCCTGCAAGGGCATCACTGGGAGGTTCATTTCTTCCCATATTACAGTGGAGGAGGTTTTCACGTGAGAAGCAATCCAAAAGATCAGTTTAGATGTTGGGAGGATAATCCCAGTGAATCTGCTTTAAAAGGGGAGATAAATAAAAAAGATTTATTGCAGCAGAGACCAGAGAGATGTTGTTCAACCTGCTGGTGCATAGGGAATTATGCTGCACCATTGCTGGGCCCACTGCTGCCCTCTTTAAATCACAGGAGTAAATGACTTTATTTTTCTGGAAAGCTGTGAGGCACTCGCTCCCTGATCTGAAGGCAGAGTGAAATGGCAATAGTAACCTGCAGGGATATTAGCTACAGTGAGGACTGATGACATTAAAAACTGCAGTGCCAGCATCCTTCCTGTGCAAAACAATCCTACATGCTAAATCCCTCCTTTCCTCTACGGTGTTTCTGAACATTTCTGCAAGTGGTCACTTTCAATGGACAAAGATAGAAATATGTTAAGCTATCAAAAGAGGGTTGATATGTGAAGCCCAGACACAACCAGGAAGCCAGAAAAAGATGGGTTTCCTTTTCCCAGTTAGCATATTTGTGTTGGGATCTGAGGACAATTGATCAGAGTCTCAAATGTGATTATTTTTGGCAGGAGACACTGCTCATTGTGACCATCTACTAAGGGTATATCAACAAGAGAAATATGTGAATGTGCAGGACAATCCTGAAAGAACATTTAAAGGAGATGTCTGCGCATGTTGAGGTGGAAAAAATCCAAGAGAAATAGGCTGAGCTGCTGCAGTAGTTAAAGAGTCAACAGCACTTTTCTTCTCCGCCCTCAATAATAATAATAATAAAAAAACTAGGCTAATAACATAGCATAGTAACAAAAACAAAATGCTTCTCCAGAAATATGAGAGTAAAAGACATTATGAAGAGATTTTTAGAAAAATAATAAGATAAACCCTACATTTAGACTGAAGATCTTTTAGATAAGCTGTTGGGATAAAACAAAGATTTTTTTATCTAAAAAGGGGAAAGGTAGTCATCTGGGGGGGGGGGGGTTGTACCAGTTTGAATTTGGGCAATTTATTTCTGCTGAATATATAAACTAGATTTGAGGTAAAACACTCAATTGCATAATCAAAATTCAAAGAAATAATAAGATCCTGTTGCTGTCACTGAAGCAAGAGAAATTCATACTGAAATAAGATGTAAATGTTCAACAGTTAGAGTAATTTACCATGGGAACTGAGAGACAAAGTAGTTGCGTGGAATCTCTGAGTAGGAATGGGATGTCTTTGTAAAAATATGAACCGGTTCAAACAAAAGTGATAGGCTTGAGGAAGGTAAAAATAATGGTCTGGTTTATTCTGCCTTTGTTTTGCAGATCAGACTAGATGATAAAAATGAGTGTTCTTTTCTTTGATATCAATGATATCCATGTCTGAGATCAAGCGTTAGAGAAGTAATGGGCTGTTAGGATGTTAAAGGTTTCTCAGACTATGCGATCAGTGCCTTGTTCTGCACACCTCTGAGCAGGAGTGGAGGCTGCTGGAGAACTGAGGCTGAAGATCACACACTGGCCCTGCTACAACAGTCACAGTCATGAAGGATACAGCCTGTCCAAGCAACTGGTGCTCAGTGAGTGGCAGTGCTCACCAGTGGCCTTACCAAACCTCGTCATCAACAGCATCAAAGGCTGAAAAACCACTGGCAACTAGCAAGTACACTCTATCCGCCACTGCCTCTAAAGCACGTCCAGAAAGGTCACTGCTGCAGATAAAGGACACTTGAGGACACAGGGTCCTGGATTTGCCATCTCATTAAATTGTGTTTGACATTTTCACCTGTGCAAAACAGTAAGTATAAAAACCTGCCTTTCTGCTTACCTGACACTGCACACAAATGTGACGCTTTCACTAGCTGATGAGGAGGACACAAGGGAATGTGACTCTAAAGCAAGACACTGAAAATGTGAACACGTGGACCCCTCCACCAGGAGATCCCTTGAAGGTAAGGCCCTCTGTCTAGTTCTGCCTTCCCTGGGGAGGAGGAGCCAAAGAGTTTCAAGGTCTCCTCCCTCTGGATCTCAAAAGTTTAAAAAGAGCCCGTCTCATGTCATTCTGTAGGACGTTAAGATGAAACCTTCAAAAAGGTCCAGGACATTCCTAACTCCCACCAAAGTTTTACTTTTGCTCTAGATAAATGAAGCCCTTACAAAAGTTTTACAACCAATGTCCATTCTGCCCTGATGAAGAGCAGACACAATATTTATTTACTTATGTAAGATTGTTTCCTCTGGGCACTGGGCCCAAATATAACAATCATTCTCTATTGAGAAGATGGCTTTGAACCAAGCCATCTTGATGAAGTATTTCACATAGCCTCATTTACAGCTGTGTATCAGCCAAACAACTCAGCTACAAACAGAAACATCAACAGGAACTGCATAAGTACCCTGGTACTTTGGAAGGGAGGTTTGGCAGAAAAATAAACACAAGAGATATCCTTTGTGCTGCTGTCTTTTGAGCTTTTTGATGAAAGCTGAGGCTTGCAAGGTAATTTCAAACCATGTAACATGCTCATGAATAGCTATTGATAATGCAGACAAGTCAGATTAAATAAGCTAACTAATATTAGAAACAAAGGCATTCAAAGCTGTATTTCTTGTTACTTCAAGCATCTAGACTGAATATCTAAATCATGCTGGAGTTGGAAGAGGAATTAGTATATTTAACTATTCAATTATGTCAAAGTTCTTATTAGATGGGATAGAAAAACATCTTCTATTTTTTCACTTTTTTTGTCAACATAATTTAAAGAATTTGTTCTGTTTCTTTTTTTTTAGAAACTCCCAATTTTCATCATTTTATTTTACATTTTTTAAACTAAACAAAAATCTCTTTAAAAATGATGATGCTGTTTGATTTTTCATCCAAAATGGAAATTTTCTTCTGAATATTCCTGTTTTGTTTCTGACAAACAAAGTTTAGGCTTTTTTTTTTTTTTTTTTTTTTTTTTTTTTTAGTTGATCATGTCTCTTTTGCTGCATTGTTTGGCATCAGACAACATGTTGGACAGACAAGAAGCAGGTCTGAACTTTAAGACACAATTGCTCTCGACTTCTTGCTGTATCCCACCTTCTGGTGACAAGTCCTAAGCACACGTCAAGCTCTGTGTCAGACACTGAGTTTTACAGAAATAAAAACGGGAACCCACAGGCTAGAAGGCAGCATTACCCTGATCTGGCCAGGTACCTGATTTGGATTAATAGGAGACCAGTACTTTACAGCATGATTTGCAGAATACCTCTTGGACAGTTCAAATGCAACCTAAAAGGCATCCATAATTCACAACAGCATGCACCTCCTCTAGTGCTAAGAATTCCCAGAAAGAAGACTTGAAAGCAAGAAAAAAGAGCAATATAGGTGAGGATAAAGACAGAAGGCTAAGAGGAAGATCAGACGCCTCAAGGAAGGACTTCCCTTTCCTGGTTGTTGAAGGAGAAATCCTGAAGCTCTAACTCCCCTGGCAGATGCCATGCTCAAACTTCCCAAGCCATTCCTTTCTGATGCTCAGTTTGCTGTGTTCCCTGTGCAGGAGGGACTGGATTAGACCTCCTTCCCTGAGGGCTGGAAGAACAATCAAGGCAGTATGAAGTGGTGCCATTTCCAACCCCCTTTGCTGGGGCTGCCCTGCCACAGCACAGCGGAGGAGGGAGGGAGCTGGCTGCTGCCCACCACCTCTCTCCACGGAAAGCCCTCCAGCTTGTTTAGCAGCGTAACACCGGATAAAATTGGCAGTGTCACCTCGGATGAGAATGGATGTTACTCATCAAGCACTGGTGTCTGAGCTGATACAAAACGGTACTGAGTTTCTGTGAAGTGCAGAGAGAAGAGTTTTAAAATTACCTCATACCTCAAGGACACCAGTCCATACTCAAAGGTCAGGAGCACAGAAAAGCAACACGTTCCTGATGGAACCAGCTTGAAAAGACACGGAAAGGATTAAGCTAGGGTGGCTGTTGCTGAAAGGCAGGGGAGGGGCAGGGTTGGGTAAATGTTTGCTGAGATGTGGCAAATGCAAAATTGATTTTCTTCTTCATTTAACACATTTTCACTCTCCCCCCTCCCTTTTATGATTAAATTCAAAAACATCTTAAAGATACAAACATACTTAAAAGCTTAGAGGAGAGGCATGGGAGAGGGATTTGAAGGAGGAGGAAGCTACATGTTAGTCCTTGCGTGAGAGACTTCTCACTTAGAAAAGGCTCCAGTCTGCTAAGGAGATGCAGGAATGGTACGAAAAACAATACCCTGGGGAAAGATGGAGAGGAAGGTCTTTGTTTTCAGGCAGAAAGGCTGGCTGCACAGCACTGTGCAATCAGTGTCCCGTAGGTACTAACTCTATAGGCTGAGCTGCTGGGATTGGATCCAGACCACAGGGAAGGGCTAGGGGCTCTGCAAGCTCCTCTAGGCTGGAGAAACACAGAGATTCAAAAGAACCTCCCCTACATTTGTGGAGGAACACACAGCAGGTTGCAATCTTCCACATGCCCAACCCCCAAGTAAGGAGCCCGCGTGCATGAACAGATACAATACCTGGTGCTCTGGAGGTGTACTTCAATTCTGAAATGGAAGCTGTGAGAAGGGAAAGAAAGCTGGGCAAAGCTCTGTTTGGACAGTCATAACATCTCCTAGCCAGCTGTGGATCTTTTTCCACCATCTCAGACCATGGGTTGTCTACAACAGATCATACTGGCCATACCTAGAGGCTACCCAAACACTGAATGTGAGCCCAGCTACCAAGAAAGGTGTCATGTCAGCAAATTAAAGAAATTTCTTTTGCAGGGAACAGCCTTCCATTCAGCAACCACTTTGTGCTCCTGGGACTGTAGCTCTCTGGTCTGCCATGTGTGTAACGCACTTTGCAGATATTCATCCCCCTCCATAGGCTCTTGGCTCCCAACTCCTTTCTTTAAGTGGAGAGCAGCATGACTATGTCCATCAAGTCAAGAGGACCCATACTCATGGTTTAGTTTAGTCTGCACAACATAGGCCTTCCTGGTGTTCACCTTGCTTCAAATATAACAGGTAGAGGTGAATTAGAAATCTTCTGGAAGGAGAAAAATCCACCACAAATTATATCTGTTTTAACAGACATTTAAAAAATCTTTCACCTGGCAGAAGACTGAGAGTATTTTGAAGATCTGTAACATTAGCCTCATTTGTTGCACGGCAGGAATGTACTTGGGGGAAGAATTGGGATGGGTATATGTATAAATTGCAGCCATAAAACTGTAGCTTCAAACATCACAGATTTCCCCTTCTAATTCAACCATTCGGAGCTGGTCTGATTTGTAAGTCTGAGCTGAGTGAGAATGACAAAACTGGGCAAATTTCAAGCTTTTAGCTTCATTTTTCTTTAATTACTTACACACACCAGTACTGATGAAAACATCTGGAGAAGAGGGAGGGTGGAAAGCAGTATTAAGCAGCAAGACTACAAAGTAGGAACACCTTTCTTCTTTACATTCAACTATTGCACTGTTGGAAATAATATCTTTAAAACTTTGCTAAAATAGATATTCCCATTCCTATTTTCTCCTTTGCAGTAGTTCTGCAGTTTCAGCTCTGCGAGGGCTATCTGTTTGGGATTCCTCTGGAAACCCTCGCTTCCATGGCACTTGAGCACATTGGCCCATGTCATCTATGTTTATCAGTGATTTAGAGCAGCTTCATTCCACACTTGACATCCCTGGAGACATTCAGTTTAATCCAGTGCAGGTTTTCCCAGCCAACCAAATTAGCTCACTGCAGACATATTATGTGGTGCTTATTAGTCATCTAAATGCACACGCATACAGCTAGTGCTAAGCTGAAAATTTCACTGTTAAGGATGGGAAGAACCAATTTAAGGGAAAAGTGAGTTGACCTGAGATGTATATCAAACTAAACATTTTATCCCAGGTCAGTTCTGTGGCTAAATATGCGGATGTCCCTTAGATTCGAGTCAACATAGGTCTACCATTAGTATGTCCTCAGATAATAATTACTGTTTTAAACTATGCTGCCTGGAGTGGAGTCCCTTCTTGGTTTTGGCTCTGCAAATGTAACAGATGAACTTCATGTCAAGGTTTGCCCCATGGAAGTTTTTATTAGACAAGCTCCCAGTTCCCACAGCATTTAAAGCAGTGCTGCCTGTTCTTCAGCTCTGGAATAACATATAAAAGCCCTCAAAACACTCATTTACTATGTTCAGCTGGGGCTCAGAAACAGTATTTCCAAAGGCCTTGGCACCATAAAACTTCCAGAAAGCAGAATGCTACTGGATGTGTATCTGCCCCAGCAACTGCTGTGAGGACCTAATGGTGATCTGACAGCCTGGCCAGACCCTGGCAGAGGCTCCCTTGCAGTACTGTCCCCTTTGCAACTTATTAAAGTAACAAACCTGACTTGAATGTCTTTTAGGAGACTGTCTATTTTGTTATGAGCTAAGAGTTGTTTGTGGAGAACAACTTTTCAGGTGTTGTGGACTGCAAATCTAGTCACAATCTACTCATATGTACAGAACAAACTGAAAAAGAGTCTGGATTCACAGTGTGCTGTTCTTCCCTAGAAAAAGGTCTCTCTCTTCTTTCCTTCTTTCTTTCTTTTTTTAACAAGTGTTTTAAATCATACATAGCCTGGCAATGGGAAAATGCAGCAACTAGATGTTAGTGTGTAGCATCATCCCATGCTTCAGGTCCTATGTCATCTCATATGAGAACCAAGCTACAACCCATTTCCATGCCTTTCTTATCCTGTGTGAGTTAAAAGTAAAATGATTTGAGTACAATCTGGATGTTGCAAGATATCAGTCCATTCAATGTATTCCACTGAGCCTGGTGGGGATTATGAAGCCAGTGGGGTGCTGCATCCAAATCTGGATAAAGCTGGAGAAGCTTGCTATCAGTAGGAGTATGGTCTGAACTGGCATCGAGTCCCTCTCACAAGACCATAATGGACTGATCTGTGCTGTTTTTCCAAGTTCTGTTTTAAATGTTTCATGTCATAGAACATTCAACTTCCTGAGAAAAAGCATTTTCCACTCTGCACCAATTGTGGTAGCGCAATTGCGAAGTTCAAACTTTGCTCTGTTCTACAGTTCGACTTTTTGAACAAAGATTAGCTCAAAGCTTATCCTTAGGCTTGCCTCTGCCTCAGCATCTTCCTTTTGCGGGATGCTCTGCCCATATGCTTCCTCCTCTTTTCCCTGGAGAGCAGAGCTGCTGCTGGCAGGGGAGAAAGGGGATAGCAATCTGCTTCAGTGAGTCAGCAGAATCCAAATCCAGGAACAAGGTGGGATTTCTTGCAAAAAGCCAGGCTAAAATAGTCCTGCACCTTCTACGTGCCATAAACATTTTTGGAATCTACCCTTCACCTTGTCCTGTGCTGTTTTATTTTTTTTCAGGAAGGAGAGTATTCTGCATGATTATTAACTCTCTCCAAAATGTCTTTGGCAAATTATAGTGCTGCCTTTCTCCTTGAATGCATCCCACTGAAATCTGTGTTCCTATCACCTGCCCCCCACCTCTCTCAATGGCAGTTACTCTGTTCAGCTGTTCTTCCACTTTGCGTTCCTGTTGGACTAGCAATATCTGCATAACATTGTTAGGGGAAAAAAAGCTTTAGAA
Organism: Rhea pennata; assembly: GCF_028389875.1. NCBI lineage: Eukaryota > Metazoa > Chordata > Aves > Rheiformes > Rheidae > Rhea > Rhea pennata. The sequence continues at coordinate 13,912,881 of NC_084671.1, read as the reverse complement.
ATACAGCTTTTGTTTTAATGACAGAACAGCATATGCTGTCACTCCTCCAAGCATTTTCTAAGTACATTTTTTTTTCCATCAAATCTCTAGGTAACAATGCTCCCACTTCACTGTCTTCCAACAGTGGTGCTAGCAAACAAGATATATGGAAGCCAAAATGATATAGGTTGCAGCTCAAAGAGAGAGGGATGGTTACAGACGTGAAAAGCCAGACTCAAAAATAATCTAGAAAAGTCTGATCTAGGACTCTGGAGTAGATACATGGAAAAACAACAAACACAGCCTAAACTTGCTGTCCTTTTACGTTTAATGCACAAGAAATGCCTCCATTAGAGGATGCTGTTTGCAACAAACCATTGAAGCTGCACAAGCTTCTTCAGGACCTTGTGGTGGCTGGACATGAAACTGCCTTCAAACAATCGGTAAGCTTCCATCGTTAGCTCGGCATATGCTTCCTGCCCAGCCCACAGTCACAACAAAATCCTCTGATCTGCAAATTTGTACTTGGCTTTCTGTCTGGTAGCTGCCAGCCGATGGAATTACTGCAGTAGAGGTGTCCCCATGCTGAGGTTAAAGGCTGTGAGATCTACCTTGCTGCTTGTCTGTAAGGGAAGAAAGGTGTGTTCTTAGGTTTGTACAGCTGACACAGGGTGCAAAGTCACCTCTGTGTCCGCATGCCTCATCACAGCACACCAAGAGGTACAGGGAGTTGTGGCTGTAAGCTGTTCCTAGAAGAGTGATGCAGTGCAGAGAGCAAAGAGCAGAGCAATGGTCACACAAAAGGAAAAAAAAAAAAAAGAAAGAAAAAAAAAAAGCCATCTCCACACTGCCTCCTGACAAGCCAAGAGGAACTTGCTGCATCTCTCCCTTTCCAGAGCATCTTTCTGCCTGCTCTGGCTGTGAGAGCAACTGTGATTCCAGATGGTATCTGATCCCAAGCGAGTCCCACTCAGTGTGCTCTCACACATGTTTTGACTTGTTTTGTTTAGATTTGCAATATCATCTCTGGCTGGACAAATGCAAACTAAGTCACTGGCGAAGATTTTTGAAAATTATTGAATTATTTATCTACTTTAATACAGATAGGAACCTGCTCATTAGTTTTGATTAGGTGCGACCATGGTTGATTGGAATCAAATTTGCCCTTTGAATTCAAAACACAAACAGAAATGACAGCAACAACAAACCTAGCAACAATGTCTGTCAGTTCTAGATCTGATCAAAGGCACAGAGAACGTGAAAGAACTTTCCTGTAGAGGGAGAGGGATTTCCCAGAGCACTCAGCACTGATTCCTTGTGGACAGGGATGTTTATTTCTGCCCTGATTGCAGGGCACGTGCAAGAGCTCTAAAAAATCCCACTATATTATGCACACAAAGGTATCAGGTATCAGAGAGAAGGATATTTCGGCAATAAAATAAAGCCAACAAATCTCAATATGCTGCCATATACAGTTACATTCATGATTTGTTTCTAAATTAAGGAGGAGAACATCAGTTTCAACAAACTGCAAATACCCCAGTTCTGATCAGTTATTCAGGTGACACCCTTTGTCAGATATGCTGCTGGCTCTAGGGGTTTCATTTATTTCAGAAAATAGTTGAAGTATAGAAGCAAAGACAGAGAGACTGGGAGACTTCCAAAAGCCTCAAAATGTCATACTTGTTATTAAAACAAAAAAGAGAGTATGTAGGGCACTTGCTGAGAAAAAGACAAAAGTTTTTTTAAGAAAGAATTGAATTACTTTTGTCTTCTCCAACTATTGCCTGAAGCTTTGTTGACACTTTCCTCAGGAAAGATGAGAAACGTACTGGAGGTGCTCTGAGGAAAACACAGCCAAGTGATAGAGCTGCAGACAGGAGAAGGAAAGATCTGGTTTCCCCAACCTGAGACCATGTTGGGAGGTGCCAAAGTGATATTTATGTTATTCCTAAAGATAACACTACAAGGACACCACACACTCCATTCCCCAAAAGCCAGGTCTGGAAGGTGGGCAGACCTCTTTTCTTTCCAATTAAATTATATTCTCTCTAGTGTGTCTCCTTGTCTGGTACATGATGTGAGTGATGCATGGCTGATTCCATCTTATCGTATCTCTGCTCCTTCCTTCTCCCATCCTTGTGCGCATCTGCCTCTTATGCTTTACTCAGACTAAAAGCTGGAGCACTTTCCCACTTGACGTTTGGATGTACTCCCCACATCTAAAAGGAGGACTCAGAAGACAGAAAAGGAAGAGTGAAGTGACTGGAGGTGTTGCTAGATTGCCACCCCACAGCTCTGGCTTATGGGGAGCTGCAGACTGGTGAGGACAAACTAGCCACATCCATCACTGCAGGGGCAATCAAAGAGGCAGTTCCTCAGCTTAGATAAACCAGCTTGTCTCCAGTGAAGACAATGCAGTTTGTCCTCGTAACATCTAGCTTGTGATCTTACAGCCAGAAGTAGCAGTTTGTGAACTACAAGCAATCTACACTCAGGAAAGCACCTGGCTCTGACTGGTACTGGCAGAGCTGCTAGACCCAGAGAGGGAACAAAAACACAATGCAGCAGATCTGGCTGAAGGCAGAAAAAGATGCTCTATATATGTCCAGTAATGGGATCACTCAGAGTTAACTTTTTCCATTTGCTCTGCACGTGCCTTTTTTAGAGTTTATCTCCCTCAAGGAGTTCCCAAACAGATGGCAGAGGAAGGTGCAAGTTTTGCAAAGAAATCTGACCTGTTGTCCAAACAATCTTGAAAAAGATGCTTAATTTTTTTCTTATTTATTCACAATACGCCTGTGCATGAGTAGTAATGGCTTCCCAAGCTAAATAAAGCTTGGGCAGGATCTGGAGGTAGAGGAGATGTGTTGCTTTTCTTTCCTACAAGCCTACCTCTCTGCTCTTCATTAATATTTCAGAATAGGGAGAAGACATTGGAAAATGTTACTGCCACTTTCATTTTTCAGCACTTCCACTTGCTGCTGGTACAGAGAAAGTAATCTACTCTGCCTTCTCACTTCCTGACTCTGACTTCACTCAAAATGCAGCTCTCTTCAGGGTTTCTCAGCACTGTCCCATGGAAGTCCAGAGAAGGTTCAACACACTACGGGCTTGGAGCAGACCAGTTGTACACCTCACCAGTGTAAGGGAGCAGGTAAGCTCCTGTAGCTGGTGGTGATGTGTGGGAGGCACAGCACCCACAGGTCCTGGAGAAGCTCTTGGCTGGTCAGGACTACTCCCAGTACTAGAGGTCAGGTACCATCTGGAGAGGTTGAAGAAATTTAACCAGTTGGATCATTGCAGGGTTTTACAGCCCAACATTAAGCTAAACTATGATGGAAACTATAGCTTCCTAGGGGCAGCTGGAGACTGACATTAATGGGACAGTCATACCTTCATGTGCAGTTCACCAAATCCACACTGAGTTTCCCCCTTTCTACTCAGTCCTACCAGGAAAGAGCTTTCCACATCTTTACCTGAATTTCTATACAAGTCTGAGTGATAGGAACTTAAAAGAGAACATTTCCCCCTGTCTTTCCAGCAATGCTCCCAGGCAAATCCCAAATCTGGAAGAACTCTTTGTCTGACATGCCCTCTATGCCAACCTATGCATTGGTGGTCGGTGCATCGTGCAAGGTTGCCCCTTGCTTCTGTTCCACACTTCAGGTCACCACAAAGAAGAATATACGTATTTGATCTACCTGATTCACGTATAGCTGCAGACCTGTTCCAGGTCTGTGGTCACAAACAATGTCCATGTGGAAGGAAGGGGATGCCAGAACCCTTGCCAGTTTCCAAGATCAACTTTAAAATCCTATATGTAGTTTTAAAGTGAATCACAAACAGATTTGTGCATTAAACATTCTTTTCCCCTGGAATTTCTTCAGACTATATTCAGTGCATGTTATATGTAAATTACAACTCATCACCTTATCACCCAAATGCAGTGATTTCAATCCAGAATTTCACAGACTACCCGAGCAGTTCAAATCAGCTCCACTCCATCCCTCTGCAGCACCAGGCAGGAGGAGCTGTCTGGAGAATCACTTTGACCCATGCAGTCCTGTCACACAGCTTGGCACTTGATGTGCTGTAGGTCCCTATAAACCTGGGAAGATAAAGGCCATACTGGAGACAAATATGCTCCATCTCCTCTGGATATCACCAATACAGACGCCTCAGTGACTGTGACCTGTCGTTCTTGTGTACATTTAAAGACGTACTTGTCAGGAGGCCCGTGGTCTGTGCCTGTCTGTGCACATACACTAATTTCTCCTCTGCAGAAAAGGTGAGTGGTTTGCATGTGAGCTGTTTTACTTATCATAACCTAAAGATGAGGGAAACTTCAATGTTTCTTTTTCAGATATTGAAAAGTGATCCTTTTACTTCAAACACACACAAACAAGTGGCTTTAGGAGCATGCCTCTTGGAGACTTTCTTCTTAGCTACATGCCAAAATTGCGAGCAGACTGCAGGAAGCCTGAGCTCTCGTGCCGTTCAGGTCAGGAGGGAGCAGACCCTCTGCAAGAGCAGACCCTGGCCTGTACTGAGGGGTTAGTAGTCTGACTGTTCCCCCAGGAAATAGCTCTATGACAATAAACAGCACAAACTTGTCCTGTGCTTGAGCCAGTTCTGTGACCGAGAGAGAATAGGTTTTGGGTGAAACTTTTCCATGAAGAACTAGGCACTCTGCTTGAAAGGGGAAAAGAAAAATAGCCCTCCACTTGATTTCTTCTCACTTTCACGGAATGCAAGTAGAGCAATTCCATGCAAAATCACATCATGACACAGAAAGAAAAGGTATCAGGGGAGCTTCTTTTGTTTCTAAAGTGGAAAAGTACCTTAACTGCAGCTTATCCTTCTGAACAGACAGGCAAATATGGCAAGGCCTGAGCAAATCAGACATGGGCAAGATAAAACTTTTTAAAAGTAAATGAGTCAGCTCCCTGAATCACACTGCTCCCCTTTTCCTATAGAAGGCTTCTGAACTGTTTCCAGTCCTTTCTTATTTTCCCTCTTGCAACTTCTAAAAACCCAGGACATTTATTCAGGCAGACAATTGAAGGAACAGCAAGTCCCTGCTAGGTTATGTGACAATTTGCCAGGGTCCTGAGGCCCATAGGAAGTGGTGTAGGGATGATGGATGAAGGTGTGAAACAGAATTGTCACTCCACAGCTGAGGTATTAATCAACTGTCAGGGCCAGTGAAGAGTGTGGCAAGCAAGCCTTGAAAATGGGGGCACCACGCTGCATGCAAGGCCCCTCTTCTGGCGCCTGGTGCAGAAGGAGTATGCTTCAGGAGTGATCTCCACTATGCACAAGAAGCAACAACCAGTCCTGGCAATTCCCTGGGCAGTTATTCCCAGCGAAAACAGTCATTCTTGCTTTTCAGCAAAACAAATTCATTCACAAGCCCTAGTGGGTAGCCAGAGCCCATTATCAGCTATGTCAAATCACTCCAGTTCTGTTAGCAGGAGAGATCATGGAAAAAGGCCAACACTTGCTGCTCTCCTTTGGCATAGATGCAACAGTGCAGTGCTCCTTTTGCCACTGCACAACTCTGTGTGCTGAGAAAATCAGAGCTGGCTGGCGTAGGGGATCAGAGCAGTCCCTGGGGTGGCCCTGGCTGCCGGGACACTAAAAACCCCAGGAGACTAGATCCAAACAAGCACTGAATGTGGAGTTTCTGAGCTCAGGAGCTTTGCATTTCACATTTAATGATCAAGGCAACACAGAAGGCTGTGCCCAGCATACATACAGCGAGGGAGCCAGATCTCAGCCTCTTTGTATTCCCTAAAATCGCCCTTTCCAACAACTCTTAGTAGAGTGACCTGTCCTAGAGGTGACATTATATTGTTGCCAGGGTGTTTTCCTTCAAAAATCTCAACACAGAATGGTCAACGAACTTGGATAGGGAGTAAACAGTTCTTCATGCAGAGAGGAGATTGCAGGGCATAGAGTTCAGTGAATGAAGATTTTTCAGTACAGAGGAAGAATAGGATAAGTGGAACAAAGGGTGTGTTCCCAAGGGTGTGTTTCACAATTTCAAGAAATGAAAGAACAAGCAAAAATTTTGTTTAAAGAAAACCTGAAATAAAAGCATTTACTTTCATTGTGAGGTTGTTATGCTCTTTTAAAGGGTTTTCTTTGTGATTTTTTTTCAATTTAGGTGATTTTAAAATGAGAAATACCCATTTTAGAACAGTTTTTTTTTCTTTTTTTTTTCTCACTTACAACATGGAATTTGGATGTTTTGTCATTTGAAAAGGACCCATTCATTTTTTACTGAAAGTAATCAGCCACAGTTAATTTCACGAAGAGGTTTAGTCCCTCAAAAATTCAACTATTATTTGAGCTCCCTCCACTACAAAAATATTGCCAGCCCATATAGAACAAAACCTGTAGAAGACAAGCTCAATATATCTTCAATATCCAAGGCTATAGTTTCAGATCACAATTAAGCTGCTGTTTTCCGTTTCTGCCTCACTGCTCCCTATCACTTATTTCCATCTTTTTCCCAAGCTCACACATCTGTAGCTGTCCATAGAGAAGTGTCTGTAGCATTCCCACTATATTCCCACTAAGTCCTATAGACTTAGATTTATGGAACGCCAGAACATCACAGCCTGTGATGGATATAATATTTGAAAAATTTCCTTAGATGGATTCACATTCAAAATTCCCCTTTGAAGAATTTTGGAGAGGCAAAAACTTAGTTCATGTCGACACTGAACTCCAGCTTTTGTTTGGAGAATTTAACTCGTATTGTCACCTCAGTTAATATCCACCGCTGCAGGCCTGACCCCATTCCCTTGATGTTAGAAGGAATTTGGCTTATGATTTCAGCAGGAGTTTAGCAAAAGATATCTCCTGCATATTTTTATAAAATTATGCAGACATCTTTGCATATACATTAACAACACGAAACTTCCAAATCAAAAGCTGGGAGTCATGTTTGTGAAGTTCTGGGTTTCAGCACATCTGATATATCTGAGCCAGTAGAACAAGCTTGACATCACCTCATCCAGGGATATTAAATTTTCCAACTGGGCCTATAAAGAGATTTGAAGTATCAGATCACCACAGCTGACAAGTTTAAGTCATAAACATTTGCTGAGCACAGCCCAGAAGGGATAGAGTCAAAGAGAGGGAGATTAGCTGTATCTCCTGCTCTCCGGCTGGAGAAGTTCTTATTTAATTCACAAGCGCTCTGGTCGCAGACAGTCTCTGAGGGCTACGTTTTCTCCTTCTCATGACTGTGTTTTGGAAAAGGTCTGCAGCTCAGTGAAAGAACTTCAACAGTTTGACCGGAACCAAGAAGGGCAGCACAGGCAGCCACAAGTGTACAGTGTGTAGCCAGCCTCTCACTTTACCATGATAGTCAGACAAATCTGAACTCCTGAATAATCTAGAAAGATCTTTACTGGCGGATTTTGTAGTATCTGTATCCAGACAAATCTGAAGCCCAGCCTTTGGAAAAATGATGTGGGGAAGGCACAGAAGGCTGAAGTCCTGCTTCTGAGATTCAACATGTTCTTGCAAAACTATTCCAGATTAAAAAATACTGTTCCAGATTTTCATTAACTAGTGAGATCATGATAAACCACACAAACTTATGAAATCTACAGAGGGTGCCATACAGTTCTAGACAAATTCCTCCAACAAGAAACTTCGGTTCTATGCCTGCATTTACTACCTCACCACTCTTTGCTAAATGAAACATTGGTATTTACATTTGGACTTATCACATGGCCATGAAAGAGGGTTTGTGAATAATGGCTTACATTTTGCGTGTACAACTCGGCCTGTTAGGAACGGTTCCACATTTTTGTTTGTTTGTCTGCAGTTGTGTCGTTTGAAGTCTATAATGTAGGTGCAGTATACACTGCATATAAGCTTAATGGTGTCTGTAGCTGGACAAGAGAGATGGAAAACCACAGTGCAAACCAAATGTATTGCATAGACTTAAGCCAGCCTGGAATGACTGGAAGTAAAGGATGTTATAAAGATGTCAGCAGTGTTTTCCATGAAATATGTAAAAATCAAAAGATAAAAAGCTGGAGCTGAAAAAGTACAAGGTGCAAATACCAAGGTACGGGAAAGGTATAGGATCTTCAAGATTTCTATGTAGAACATGTAGAATTGGATAGGTCTGAATAGTCATTTTTACCTCAAATTTCAACAGTTATTTGCATATGTTTTAGCATAGGTACCTGGTCTTTCTCTTTTCTTTGCTCTCTTCCTGGCTACTAACTGGCTATTCCTAAACTCTGGGGATGAAGACTTACTGCAACAGGACAAGTTTCCCTTGCTCAGGCATCTTTTCATACCACATAGAGAGAACTGAAGGAAGTGCCTGTCTGAAGGAATTATCACAACAAGTACAAGAATAATGGGGCCATTCATTATTTTTAATTATATTCATCATCTTCTGGTGATTAGAACATAGTCATAAATTAAGATATACTTAAATCTGGTACATCTGAATGAACTGGATATCCTTTGATATCCTACAGGAAGTAAATTTGTTAGGAGTAATGAAGTTGTCACCTTGACAGGGTGGAGGGGATGCTTTGGCATGTCAGGGGGGTCCTCAGATGTCCTTGTGGTACAAAGGACAGAAAAACTAGAAGAGGAATAGATCTTTGTGCTTTGTTTTCTCAGAGTTGGAGCTCCTGACTGCTCTACTTCCAGTTCTCTCTGCAATCTCTTGAATATTGAATTGAAAAGCACCTACAGCATATCTTAATTTCTGTTCTTCACAACACCAGGGATGCAGGAGAGGACTATATTCATGGAAGTAGCTCCTCTTGTGTCCAGGATTATGAACACAAGTATACATGTATACTTGTGTAAGGGTTGTAGATTTGGATCTTTTAATATGCTAAGTCTTCATGTATCCCAAGTAGTTAATGTGAAACAGCATTAAGACCCAACTCTTCTAAAATCCAGCCTCACATCTTAATGGCTGGACCATAAATTAATATAGTAGAACAAATTTAGAGCTCCTGATTTCAGCTGGAATTTCTTGGGGAATAGGGAAGTGAGAGCATCATCTGGAATTTCTTGGAGGATGGGGAAGTGAGAGGGTAGGTTCTTCCTCAGTTTCTACTCCACCTTTATGTACTTCTATGTCTTCAGAGAAAACATAAGTGAGCAACTTACTAGAAAGAGAACTAGAAAGGCATAATTACTGTGCCTCTCCCACTTTCTTAAACTCCTTGACTCGTTAACTAACAGAGCCCAGATAACTTAACCATGGAACCTTGCTATCTCCTGCAGCCTCATCCAGAGTGTTAAAGCACCCACAGTAATGTTGGCATCATGCCTATGCTGACCATTTTTATATCTGACTCTAAAATAGTCTAGTAAAAAAGTAGCTAGAAGTTTCAGTGCCTTCAGGCAGAGAATCTTGTTCCTTCAGCAAAGATCTGTGGTGGCTGAAGCCGCCACATCCTCTACAGATCTTTGCCATCACCTCTCTGCTGAAAGCTACTAGCCTTCTGCTACCAGCAGAAGAAACATGTCTGCACCTTGGATGCTCCAGTTCACTCTCTGGCATCTTAATGGAAACTTGCACATGTTGTGAAAACTGACACTATCTGCTATTGGAAAGAGCAGGTCTAAAATATTATCAGCTCTGCATAGCTAGACACTGGCTAGATGAATGTGTGGCCAGAAAGTTCCCATGGTTCAGGCAGACATAGTAAGCTGTTAACTTGCAGAGACTTGAAAATACAAGGTAAAGCCCATTGATTCTTCTTATTACCACCATCCAATGCCTTTTTAGTCTGGTAAGTAAGTTCACTCTCTCTTGATGTTTGTACCATCTGCAATTTTGTAAATTCTTATTCTCTTCCCAACACTCAGCTATTTCTGAGTTAAGCTCTCCATATTCTATCTTTTCTATATTTCCTGCACCCTCCACATCATTCAACTGTTTTTTGTCTGAATTCCCTTCAGTCTCAAAAAAAGAACTCATTTTGTGGAAAGGGACCTACTTCTGTGATACAGGCTGCCCCTGACCAAGCTCTACTATTACTTGATTGCAGATACATTTCATGGCTGATCAACCCCTGGAGCACTACAGTGCTTTAGAACATTAAAAAAAATGGATAAATCACACGTCGTATATCAACAGTCAAACAAACCATTGCTATTAAGTAGTTCACCTCTGCCAACACAAATACCTCATCACTGGCAGCAAACACCCTCTTTCCATATGTGGATTTAGTTACATGCCAAAATTTGTCAAATTATCCCAAGTCATTTCAACCATATTTACATTTCCATTGAAAAAAAAAATAAGAAAAGCGTAGCCTACATAAAAATGATACCTGTTACATTGTTGAACAGAGATAAAATGTTCTATCTGACTGGAACATTTATCTGTTGATACATCTACGAAGCCAGGATTACTTTGAAATGGGAAGATTTCAGAGCAGAGGCAGTGCTCAGTCTTAGTAACTACTAAAAAGTCATTGAGTGTCTTTAAATGTCCTGTATTCCCACAACTGTCTAAATAAATCCAGTGTAAGTTGAAAGCACAGAAGCTCATAACATAATGAACAGGATTTGAATAACAGCACTGAATCTGAATTTAAATTATTTCAAACAGTTAAAAAAATAGAGAAGAAAAACAAAGATAATTTGGAGCACAGAAATGGGGGAAAAAATAGTAGAGGTCATTCTCACTTGCTGCTTAATGAGATAAAATGCACTAAAATAAAAGAAAACCAGAGTAAAATACAACCAGAAAACCAATATCTTGATAAGAAAATGAGTCTAATGCTTTTCCTAATGAAAATATTTGCAACCAATAAGTGCCTTCAGAACAAACGCATATTACTTTTTGTGCTGATTTACATGGTGCATGTCTGGCTTTACTCTGATATTGAGTTCCCAGAGTTTCACTGCCATCCTAAGTGACAGAGACAAAAAAAAAGAGACTCAAGACTGCTGTAGGTAATGGGAAGGTCATCAAATAAAAGTAGTGCTTTAGTCCTTCAAAAGCCCCAAAAGAAGTTTTACACTAGGCCACTCTGCATTAGACTGCCTTGTGCTTAACATTGTGTCTGTGTAATTCAGAATGCTTCTGGTTTTATTCACTATTAGTTATATCTTTTCTGCATTTTCCAGGTTCATTTCTCCTCTGTACCCACTGGTTTCTATATGATGCATTGAGTGATTTATAATGAATAATAAAAATAAATTTTAAGAAATATTAAACTCCTCTACAGGAGAATATTTTCTTGTTAATCTATATGTTTCTTTCAATCTTATGTCATAGAATAGTATCCATTTCACATACCTTTAAGTTCAGCATAGACATCCAGATCATTAAAAAAGATATGAATTGAAAGCTGAGCCTTTCACTTGTGAAGTGAAGAGAGGTAGCTTAACAATTTTGCCAGATATGCTCAAGGGGATCTGCTTTCTTTCAGCTAAGAAGGAAAACATTGCAAAAATTTCTGTAAGCAGAAATGCTGCATTTTGGCCTACTGTATCCCAAACACATAAGGTTGCCACATTAGCTTTTTGAAAGATGTAACACTGTCTGTCCAAGACTGCAGACAGATGTGAAGACACAACAGCTGCTGGAGGAATGAGTGACTTCCACCTAGCTAAATAAGGTGTCAGCTCTAATTCCTACTGCCAACATTAAAAGAGCAGCACTTTTCATTTGTGACTGTTCCATGCACTTGCTACCTGCAGCAATGGAAACTGAGTAACCATAGCAAAGTGTCACTTTTCATGACAACATACTTTAAAATTCTTCCTCCTCCTCCCCCTAAAAATGATCTCTAACAGAAATCAGTTACACTGTCTTCTAGTCTATGAATTCGTGCATGTTGGATCACTTTCTTTTACTAAACGTCCCCAAGAAAATATGAAAAAACATTGATTACTGGGTAGCTCTAGGTAATGTCTTCTTTTCATACCTACAGCTACAAAACACTACTTTTTTTCAGTTCACAAAAGTAATCCAACTAAAACTATGATCCAGTAATATCTGAAGCTAAATACTGTTAGTGTATCTAGACAATGCCTTCCTCTGTCTCTGCTGAGGATGAAAGCAGACCTCTTTGTCTTTGTTATTATCTACTCAAATAAAGCTTGGGGCTGTAGTTTGGATCTGAATGTGCAATTTGAGGTTAACAATGCATTTATATATGCTATTACACATCCCACATCCATTTAGCCTCTGAACACAATGGCATCCTTAATTTTCACTGTTACATCTCATTGTTAAGCTGTTTAAATTCATTTGAAAAAGTCATTAGCTTTACATTAAGGATTGCTGTGGCATCCGGCAGATGATCTATAGAAGGAGATTGTGTTCGTATGGAGCCCCGTTATTACTGGTCATAGGTTGAGAAACATTATTTAAGAGAGGGACAGAACTAATAGCATTTGACACATAAATGCACTGCCATGATCATCAATGAATCACACAGTGCATTATCAATGTTAATGCTCACAGGACCCCCATGGAGTAGGAAAGTAGGACCACTGTGGCAGCAAAGATGGAGAAATGAGGCATGGATATTTTAGAAAGGAAATGAGGTTAAAAATAAGTAGTATGCCTACAAATATAGGAAGAAGTAGGAAATTAACTCAAGTTTCTGTTTCTCTTTTACTGCTTGAAACACAAATTCATCCTGTTGGTTTAGCCATCTGGTACTTGAAGTGCCTGAACTAACATGGAGAGGGCAACATTTTAGGATCCTCGCATCTCTGATGTTTTGGCTCCATCCAGTCACCCAACCAACAAGGTACTTTAAGACAGGAAAATAGTAGTAGCCACCTGCAACAAGGCTCAGACAGACAGAGTTGATTACCCTCCTTCCCCTGGCAGTAAGTTAGGAACTAATTCCAGAGTAAAAGGGCTGCTGATGAGATTATCAGCAGCACTGGTATGAGCACTGATGAGCTTTGTCATCTCTGTCCATTACAGCTTTGATCAGGAAACGCAACCTGCATCCTCCAAGCCCACAGACACACAGAGTGAGAAGACGTAAATGATGACCAGCAAGAAAACAGAGTTTTGCACTGTAGAGTTTTTTATACATATTTTTCTATTTTTATGAGCAATAGGAAGATAATTCATGAGCAGTCCACTCATCCACATTTCTTGTTTGTTACAAATATTAAGTCAGCAGAGCAAAGATTTTATGAAAAAAAATGAGACAGTTTAAATGCTCCATGTTGCAGAGGACAATAAAAGAATGCTTTAAGATTTCTGTCTTTATAAAACACAATGGACCATGTCTTCTCCTGAGAACAGCTTAGGCACACTGCACCCTACAAGGTGTTTTACTTGATCATCCATATTAAAAGTGCTATTGTAGTGATAAGATTTGCTGAAACATTTTGTATAAATGCCTGGTTTTACCTTCTAGTTTGAGAAAGACAATGCAATAGACTCTTAGAATTAATAGTACTGGTGTTAGCGGGTGTCATAGTCCCATAATCCTGAAAACGGGCTGTGAGACAGGCCTTCCTCTTTGGAAGTACCATCCAATCCCACAGGTCTGTTATCCAGCCCACCTCTAATGATGGCACTCAGTTTCAGCAACAAAACAAATCTCTGCATTGTCACTACTTCCCAGGGGGAAAGGATTTTTCCTGCAAGAAAGCTAGCAGGATACAAGAACTAGAAGCAAATACCAAGCCAGAAGGATAGGCAGTCTGCCATGATGTAGGGAATTTTTTTCCTGTAAAACTTTCCTTAATCTTCTCCTACATTCATTCCTAACCTAATTGGAAGTTAACACTGACTTCCAAAAAAAAAAAATCTCAATTCTTAATCACAAGCTTCTGCAGCTAAACAGCTGTACTTGTTCACCAAAGGAACAGGGGATAATATCAATCCTTTGGACTTTCAGAAATAGTTTCTGCAGAGAAAACCAGTTCTCCTCAGCAGCGCATGATGTGAGCAATGAACTCCTTTTACCCACTAGAACTTCAGCTCATTGGGTTTGCAAATATTATCAACTTCATCTAATGTGTCTGATGGTAGAGGATAGCGCTGTCTCCCCTCAGTGCCCAGTCCTCAAGCCTCTGCTTGGTGTTTAGAGTACGTTATGGCTCAGATTGAAAGTCATTGGCTCAACAGACCATTCTGGCAGGTTTGCAGAGCTCTAACCCTAGTTAAACATTGTTAGCAGAGACTTAAGATAGAAGCCAAAGTGAGAGCATTTAGGTGGTCAAACTGCAGTTCTCCATGCTTGAAAAGAGGCAAGATTGAGAGTGATTGCTTATCAGCATTTTGGATCTGGCAGACAGAGCTGTGTCACAGAGGTTATACGAAATCCTATTTGGATTCAGTTTAGCAGTTTGGGTTCTTAGAACATGCCTACATAAAGCAGAAAGCCAACGGGAGGCAGCTCAGACTTAATACTCCCTCTTGACTAAACGGTAGCATAAAAGAGACAAGAACTGATGGAAAGCCACTGACAGCCTGAGGACAACTTTTTCTTAAGGAGCCAAACATGACAATGCAAACCTTGACATTACATCAGTGTCAAATTAGGCAAAACCAGATGGGGAGGGTGAGTGAGCTCCCGTATTAGTAACAGCTTTTGGAGAAAGGTAATAGGAGTTAAATAAGCATTAAGTGTTGTTATAAAAATGCAGACATTGTCTTGGTATTAGGATAAACAAAAATGTAGAGGAAAGAGCTGAAGTAATGAAAGTTTTTCAATCAGTGGCCAAGGGACACAGTTTATTAGCCTAGCAATAAACCTTATTTGCTGACCATTTGTTACTGAGACTCAAATTCAAACATGCTTCTAGATAGCATGCAGTGCATACTGCTGCTGTTTAGCTTAATGCTGCAGCACATTGAATGAATCCCATCTTTTCTTGCTGTATATCCTGGAAACAACTGTTATCAGTAATTATGGAACTTGACTAAATTTTTGAATTCAAATTTCGGATGCTTAAAGTCCAAATGTATAATCAAGATTTTATAATGAAAAAGTGGAAAGAAGCTGCACATTCTTGGCTTTTTCCTTTAAACCCACATGTCTCTTGCAGATGCTGTGGGCATGTTCACACAATCATTACCTCCAAAGAGCTTTGGCAAGAATGGGAAGCATCAGTTTCATGCTGAAAATACTGTGCTAGGTGAAACTGTGTGAGACATGATGCCTAAGACATGGGAGACATTCTGTTTTAACTACTACCTTTGCAGAGATTTGAGATCTGTGTGTTTCCTACCTCATAGTGAGAAGAAAATAGTGTTCTCCAGAGACAATGGATAATTCTGTTGTTCTTCTGAGGTCCAAGGACACACAGAAGTCAAGTAATACAATGGGAACAGATATCCACTACTGCACTCTTTTAACACTGTCATAAGGAAGGAGGTTGCTGTCACTTTTCTTCCGCCACCCCTACTCCTCTGCCTCCTCTCACATTTGGTGCTAGACACAAGTATTGAAGAAAAAAGATCTTGCAGAACCCTCACAATATAACATCAGAATGGATCATTATTGGAGACATGGACAAAGGCTGGACAAGACTGGTTTATAAGTGTATTTCAAGGGATTTCTGGCAAGGGTGATTTCTACTGACATTACTAGTTTAACTCCCTAGTGAAAAAGACCAGCAAAAAAAAACAAATTCTGGGAGGTCCAAGAGATCTTTTACTCCTTCTTAACTTTTTTACTCCTTTTTTTATCACTAAAGGAAGGGAAAGAGGGTGTTTCAGTCCTGAATTATAAGGCTGACTTACAGCTGGTGGCTCAGTAATTGGTATTTATGGCTCAGAACGCATTACTAACATGCAGATTGGAAACTGATATTTTTGTCACTTCTTACTTTGCTCTCAGCTTTGCAGCGATTTCATGCACTCTGACTTTGTCAATTACCTTCCTGAGCTAGGATGGTGTGATTTGTTTTTAATGCACAAATAGTGAGTTTTAAAAGGCTTTGTTTTTTTGCATTTGCAATTTCACAGGGACAGGTTCAGGAACAAATATACAGGGAAGACCAAGAGGGCACTAAGTCTTGATAAGCACCTCCAAGGGTTCTTGGAGCTTCCTCTCAACTCCAGATTGTGATATATCCCTTCCCAAACCGGCTTCTAAGACTCCAGCTATCACAGCTCCCTTTGGTCTGTGACGTTTATCTTCTGGGATCTGTTATCCATTGTGCATTTCTCTGACTGTGAGTTTTTCCCTTCTGAAGACTGGAAATGAGGCTGAGCAGTGGCACAAATATGTTGTAATACTGAAACATGTATTCTAGGCGAGATAGAGGAAGATATTACTGGAAGAGTTCACAGGGGATGAGTGTGCTGCCAAGTCAGTTCAGGAAAAGGTATCTTAAAAGAATGCTATGAATTCAGAATGATGTACCAACATGAATTGGGAGGTTTGAGGGTAGGTCTCATGAGACACAGGCTGCTAATTCTATAGTTTGCAGCCTTGGATTTAGGACTTGTAAAGAAATCAAATAATCTCTGTATAATTCATTCCTCTTTCCCTTTTTTTCTGGATTCCTAATGCACCAATTTTCCCCAAAGTATAATAGGTCTTGCCTGGGGGAGTAGGTACCAATAAATCACAGATGTCACCATTTTGTCAAATTTATCACTTTGGAGGCAGTGTATTCAAAGGAAGAAAAGGGAATGAAAGGATAGATGGCAGAATCCATAGTATGCACAGAGACTGGTTGGGACCATGCACATCTCCAAGTAAAATATCAATTCTCAACTTAATTGAAACCAGCCAAGGTCAGGAAACATAGATAACCTCTTAAATACACAGGGAAATGCAAAAGGCAGGTATTCTAAGAATTTCATAAACATGCCAGAAGTAGAGAAGAGGTACTGGAAGGCTAAACCAGCCTGCATTCCCTGAGCTGTTCAATGATATGGATGGAAAAGGAAAGGTCCTGGTATTGGAAAGACAAAAAATGATTTTTTTTCAAGTAATACATGCAAACTTTCCTGTAAAGGAGCTGCTGGAACAATCCAGGCACAATAAGGTTCATTTCTAACTGAAGCATGAAAGTTGATAATCTTTGTTGTAACCTTCCTTAACTCTTTGCTTTTCTATCACACATACCGTGGCTGAAGGCAGTTACTTATTAAAGCTATGCGTGACATACAGCAGTGCATTCCTTCAAGAGAAGTAGTTTCTCAACAGTTTGTCAAATGCTCGGTACTAGCCATATCTAAAGAAAGTGTCACGTGCCTTATTGAGAATTACAACCAAACCAGGAAAAATATATTTTCCATTCCTGAGAAAAAAAGATGGGAGTGAAAAGTGAAAGACAGTCTGAATTACTTTTTACATGTTAACTATTTGTCTGTAAAGACTCTTAAAAATGAATTACTCATAAATGTATTGTATTTTCATAAACCCATTTATAGCTGTGAGCACCAAATACTAAAAATAAAGTTGGAAATACATTTTTTTAAAAGCTATTTTTATAGATGCCAGAGCTTATCCATACTGCCTTTGTCCCTCAAGTTTCTTTGTCAGTGAAAAAGTGCCAGAGCAGGACTCATCTTCCTGTTCTCAGAGTGGTGTGTCTAGTTTCGAGCTGAGTAATTACTTTGGGTAAGTTGTTTCATCTTTGATGAAGGAGTCTGTTGCAGTCCAGGGAGGATGCCTTTCCATCTGGGCATCAATTAATAGATACTCCAGGCTAATACTCGTGGTTTCAGGACTGCTCTAATTTTTACTTGACAGTAATGAGACTGTCAGAATAATTCTTATCTCAGCAGAAATAATCTCTCTCGATCAGTGTTGCACAAAAGGTAAGACTGTCACTCAGTTAACTTCTCTTATACAAGGGCCTAACTGTTAGTGATAGAATCAAATAGAAAAAGCCATTAAGGGCGCATCGGCTTGCCCCTATCAGTGGAGGGCTCTTTCTTACTAAATCGTTTCTGGATTGTTATTCATTCTTTTAACTACTCATGACAAAGGCACTTCTAGTTCTTCTTTAGGAATGCTGTTTCAGACAAGTTTCCCAGAGAGCTAACAAGGCTGTCATATCCTCTTTCTTGATAAATTAGTACCCTGCTGTATAAGATAGTTAGGCTGGTCTTACAAAGGCAGCATGGCTATATCCTCTGCTTTATTTGACAACACAAGAGCCCTGCTTTTCTAGTCTACACAGGTTATTTTATTGCAAGGAACGGGCCATTGCTACCTTTGACCCAGTCAGTTAGGCTTGTCCCTTAAGGTACGTAACACAGGAGTATGGTTATAGCCAGAGAGAATATTAGAACTGAATCCAAATCTCTTGCCTTTCCAGGTGAAGAAATTATGAAATCAGGATTCACTTTCCACTACAGAATAGTGATCTTTCCTTCCTCTCTGGAATACTGTACAGATAATTTCATTAGCCTGTGGGAAATGCTCAGATTTGATGTCGATGGGCTGGACTGTTCATAAAGCCAGCAAGCACATCTTGAGCTTATCAATTTTATTGCAAATGATTAATTTTAAATGAAGTAGATTTATGATAAGCAATGATGAAATAGGGAAAGATCACCCTTGCAGTACAGCACGTGCACTCACAAGACTGCTGCATCAGCAGTAAAAGGGAGAAGGAAATGGTCTCTGACTAGGTCTCATTTGGAAAGGCATTTATTTATGGTTGGGCTCTAGGGTGTTTTGAACTACTGATGCAATGCGCTGACAATATCAACAGCACTCCACAACCAAGCTACCTTCTCTTCTGCCTCAAGATGAACCTTACAGGATAAAAAGCTTTTATTATATGGCAGGTAACAAATGGAATTAATTAAGGATTTGGGGGCAGGAAGAGGGGAAGAGTATGGTTAAAGTTTACTACTGTTGAAAAGTGCTTTGCATTAAATGCACTGACAGCAATTAGCCAGGTTTTAGCGAGATAAGCTGTGATCTGTAGATAAAAATTGATGAGCAAGTGCAACCACATGTACAGTCAGATTACAAACTGACAAAACTGAACTTGTAACTGATAAAGTATTCATTTTTTTGTTGATAAGTGCACAAAAATGCTACATACAACCATGTTCTTTGAACCAATGCTTTTAAGAATTTGATCCTACATACATAACAAAAAGAAAAAGGAAGGTTTCCCCTCCTCCTCTTGGGAATCCACATTTTCTACTGAAAATACAGATAATGGTATACATTAATGTGCAAAGTAAATAATGTCATGTATGATGTACGGATCTAGAAGACTCTTGCCCTAACTGCTTCTTTATACTCCTTTAGTGCAAGAGAGCTAGAGAAGGCAAGGGAGACGCACACTCCTCAAATCCAAAATCAGCTAAGAAATAAATAATTGTCTCTTGTCTAATACACGAAATCAGAGCGTGTGAACTTCAGAGCTGGAGCTTTGTTGGTCTGAATCTCGTGCCTTTTCCCTGAAATTTATACATAAAAGGTTTTTGACATTTAGAAGCTGATCCAAGGATAGGTGGAATCAGTAGGAGCCTGTAGCAGCTGCAGCTGGGTTTGGGACAGACTGTAAAGTGAAAAGCAAGCCTGTGTCCTGTGCAACACGTCCTAGGCCTCAGCAGGTCCTGCTCCTCTGCCTCCCCCACGGAGCTGGTGCACGCGCGGTGCATCCCCTGATTCTCTGCTCTGTAACACGGACGTAATTGACAGTGCAAAAGCCTATGTGACACAGTAGGCCGTCAGAGCCCTCAAGATGACAAGTAAACTTATAACTGTCACACAGCTTAAATTGCTCGACTGCTTGTTTTTGCTCACTGTTAAACTGTTGGTCCGGCTGCTCTTCCTACAGTTTTGCCTGATTCAGTTTTCTGTGGTAAGGAGACAAATTAAAACAAGGAAAAACTGAAAACAATAAAGAAACTTCCCCTCAGTTTCCCATCTGATGACTTTCACCCTATTTTACTACATACGTTATAGGTGATGACACATTAATTGCATAGTGCACAGGACAACACAAAGCAATTAGCACTTCTCATGTGCTTCATGGCTGTTCCCTGTGCTCTTTCCAGGGGGAGTTATGATGTGAAATCTCATGACTAGCATGAAACCAACTGCAGTCATCACTGAATTTATATTTTTTGGGGTTTGCCTAACACCCTGTGCCTGTTGAGCTTTCTCTTATAGACAATCTGGCAGCTTGAAGCAGCAGACCTAGTTTCTACAGACATAGCATAGAAGCAAAGTTACCTACCTCTGGATCTCTAGGCTCCCTCTGCATATAGGCCCTGTTTCCATATCCACTATAATTCCAGCTTGGCTTTTACCATTGCACTGAACTGCCCACATCACTGGTGCATCTCTGTGAAACTTGCTAGAAGTACATACAACATCTAGAACAGCAGATTCCTGAGCTTTGTTCAAGCTTACAGCATTACTAGAAGGCAAATAACACAGCAGCATTCTTAGGAAAAAAGATATATTTTTGAGTTAAAGTAAAAAAGCCACAGGGAGTGCTGAACTCTTCTCAGATCTCCAAATCTGGAGCTCTCAGCTCTACAGACAATTTCATTTTGTTAAAGACAATAAATACAGACATTAAATCACAGCTTTGGGCATAACTTGCTATTAGTTTTCAGCAGAATCCCCCACTGGAAATACTTAAAAACTGTAGGAATGACCTTGCTCCCATAATTAAGCCTACCATTGTTAATGATTGTTTCTAGGTATCATAGCTCTTCCCCAGGGTCTTCTTTCAGCTTGTTGTTCTTTGCTTCCTCCTGTGCTTCTCTAACAAACTGGAACCAGGACTTACCAGTCCAGCCTCAGGCAAAGTGAGGGTAGCACAGTCAATTCACCCATCAGGAGGTTCATTTTATTCATTGCACCAAGATCTATGATCATAGTGTCCTGTTTTCAACTGTGAATATTGCTTGTGTGCTGAGGAAAGAAACTCCTGTGGACTGCACTGGACTAATCATCACAGATATTCATTCTCAGCCTGCAAGGTAGGAAGTGTGAAATTAAGCCTATGTCTTAGTCTTTAGCTTTGCTTATTATGTCTTGGATGCTACCGACATCCTCACTAATGTCGGATTAGTGACTAAAAGCAAATATAGCACTAATAAATGCAAAAGGAAACCAGATCTGACAGAGCATTTGGCAGACCTGAGCCCAGTTCCCAACTTCACCATGTGCCTGTGGCTCTAAGCAAGACAGGGGACTGCAAATAATTCAGGATGTTTAAAACACCTTTTACAGAACCAGCCTAATACCCAGCCCTATAGTGAATCATAAAAGGCTGCAGTCCAGGGTGACGGTGAGGTGGTGAGCTTCCTCAGGAAGGATAGACATTTGGAGAATTTGGCCTCTCATATATGCCTAGATCAGTAAGGATTGCATCACTGGCTGTGTAGGTGTATTCTTTACTTAGCATCCTCAATCTGTAGAAAACAAGTTACCTTGGCACTGAGATTCTAATTGGTGAGACTTGTGAAACTGTAAGAAGGAACCAGAATCTTGGAGTCCTTCCTTTCCAAGACATATTTCAATTCCAGAAGCTGTAAGTTCAAAGTATTAAAAGCAAAACCCAGAAAGGCATCTTTTTGTCCTAGGTTTTGACGTTCTGCTTTGCTCTACTTTAAATTAATTGAAAAAAATCCTTTTATTTGCATATCTCTCTGGGATTTTACAATTCTCTGTATAAAATTTGATTTAGAAAGGAAAGTCTGAGTGCCTTCTAAGCTGAGCAGTTGGTAGACACATAAGCGTGTATATAATATATGCGTATACCATGAAGATATACATCAGTAGGGGGTGGACTGTGTATCTCCCTATGCACTTATTTCTATTTTTTGGTATTTTAAAATAAGAAATACCATTTAAAGGAGCTGAATGCCTCAGGCTGGTAAAAATTTACAAGGCTCAGTTAAAATGTTTTTGCTTAACATCGGAAAAAAAATCATGCATTTTAAAGGGAAAATTTCAATCATTCCAATCCCAGTGACCTCTTCAGGACATTAAGATACCGTTGGTGGACAGCTTTCTTAAAAGATAGATCTTGGCTTTCTGCAGCATCAGAATAAGATTTGTTTACATGTCAGGAGTAATGGCATTTCTGAGGGACATGCTGATTTCATAGAGATTTTAGAGAAAAGAACAGCTGGACAGATACATCAGTAATGCTAAAACACACTAGCACAAATTCCAGAAAATGAATGGAAGCAAATGTGTTAGGCTCAGAGGTATGTCTTAAATCTGGGGACAGAATTCATCCTGGATCCAGATAGCCAAAGAGCAGTAAATTTAAGATACACAGCTTTGAACAATCTCAGAGGGTTCCCTAAGCTCTGACTCACAGACAAAGGCCAGCACAGAGCCTTGACACTTACAGCAGGGGCTGCAAGGTAGAAACTGAACATCTGCATCCCACTCTTTGCCTAGCTAGGTCCTTTTCTTTGCAGGGATGGGAGAGGCAAGCCTTAGAAATAGCTTCTTGGAAATGCACAAGCTGTTCTAGGAATGTAAAGTCAACCTACTAGGAACACAGAGATTGAAATCATCCCATCTGTTCTCCTGATCCCAGAGCGGGCTTCAAGAGTCTTTGAGAATGAAGAAAAGCAGAAGACAATACATCATGTCTCCAGGCCATAGACAGAACCACTAAGAAACCACAGACAGACGAAAAATCCATTAACAGGCTCGGAGTCTTGAATAGTGACCTGAGACTTGATTCATACACAGCTTTGGGTTCTTTATGGAAAAAAACAAACAAAAAAACCCTCAAACCACCCAAATTCCCAAGTCATAAAACTACGTTATGACCTTCCTGGGTATGGTAGTGCAATCCAGAGCCACTTGCTTTCACTGCTGAGTCACAAGCCACAAAACACCGGAAGTCCCAGCACTAATGAAGTCTGGTACTTCCTTACCTCAACAGTTGGTGTTTGAAGTAGCTTCACAAGGATGAGAAAAATCTCTCTGCTGGACAATTTTGGATGCTCTTGGGACAACAGCTGGTTTCAAATCCTGTTTGGCAGTCCTGAGGGCACCAAGGCTGAGTCCTCACAGGCTGAACTGCTGGGGCATAGAGCCCAGACTGCGCAGCTTGCACTCTTGCATGTGCGGGGGGGGAGGGGGGATAAGATCCAAAAAGATCCTCAAATGCATTAATGTGTAGAGTGGCTGTGTGATAGTAAAACAGATGGGTTTTGCAAGCACGACTGCTTCTTTTGGAGAGAATAATGCCATTAATAGCAGCCAGAAAGAATGCAGAACTTGCCAACACTGACAGGTCTGCTCCAGAATGAAGCATACTTCAAGCAAAAACAACCCAAACCTACTGGAAACGTCTCCCCAGTTTTGGCATCATCCCCTTCCTGATTCAATTTTATTAGCAAATATAATGACTGGGCAAATACTGAGATTTAGTTTGCCAGCTGTTTTGAGTATATATTTCTGAAAACATCTTAATCTTCTGGAAAAGCTTATTATTTTTAATGATAAACTGGGGACGTAATGGTAAGTTGAGGACATAGTCTTTTAGAAATTGGTAACACAGGCTTAAGGGAGAATTAATGTTATTCTTTGTATTCATTTTGAATCAACGGAGAGCTAGAATTATTGAGTTTTTAGCATGATAGATATTTGTTTTTATTGAATGAAACTGTCTAAACCAGGACAAGAAGGCTCAAATATTTATTAATGCTTTCTACAGAAACTCCTTGTGTAACCATGACAAAGCATCCAGGCCTCTGCTGCATTCCAAATTATGTTTTTAGTCCAGAGTCCTGTCTTTGGAGGAGTCTTGTTGGTAAATGATATTTTTAAAGTTCGCAAAATTTGGATAGGGGAAAAAAAAATTTTTTTGTGGCCTCTTTTGGTGAGAAAGAGTTACCAATAACACAATTCATTTCACTTTGCCATAGGTTCCCAACATATTTTATGAAACCGATTATTTCTCAGCTTCACTAGCACAGAAGTAAGCCTTTAATTTTACGAAAGAGCAATTACAGTGGTTATTTAGACTTTTGACCGTAGGAGTGCTTTATTAAGCTAAAGGAGTAGTCCAAGGCAGAGGATAATCCCATGGTTATGCTGTCAACCTGAACAACATATTGCACAGCTCTGAATGTGTTTACAAAGCTATAGACATTCTCAAGGACTTTATTCAGGGCAAAATAGTGAATACTCCACTTTTTTCAGCTACTTGGTACAGAAACCATCATATCCCTGCCACTGGTCTTAAACTGGTACCAGTCAAGTGAATTTCATTCCTTTTGTTAGTGTCAAGAAGAAATTTCAGTCTCTCATTTACTGATATTAATGTAATTTGCTTGCATGAATAGCATTAATGAGAGAGTTAAGCCCTCACCCACCTAGCAGCTGTAGAAGAACATGTTTAGGATTGATTTAAAATAAGTATAATCTCAGAATAAACATGCTGTTCACCTTTCAGCTCCTGAGCTCCTAGAGGACAGAGCTGCCATAAGGAAAGTAAATGTTATGACCCATACTTCCCTCATCACTCTTATATCATGCACTTGAAACATATCTCCTAGTGACAGAGGAAAGAGCAGAGCTTACTTAAAATATTGCTGATTTGGGAGGAAAAAAAAGTGACAAAAAATGAATGCTAATTTTTTTTCCTGCTATTCACTAAAAAGAAAATGTCCCCAAAATCGTTAATGAAAGAATCAGAGTTTTGAAGCAAAAATAGAAAACAGCCATTCAAAGCAATCTATGAAAGTAAACATGACAGTTTCTTAAAAAAAGAAATTTCCTCCCTCACACAAACTGCATGTAACAGTCAGCCTTGGGCAAACTGCACAGAATCCTCTTGTTCTGGCACCCAAAAAGAGGAGCTCCACAGCTTCAGCTTCATCAGTGATAGCCAAAGAGTAGAAGATTTGTTCCATCTAATTTTTATGGAAACTAAACCTCAAACAAGTCACATTTTAAGAAAACCATTCTCTACAGTGGTCAGTGAAGACAGCTTTGTGACTTCACATCACTCCTTCCCTGTGTCACATATAGCCTACAAAAGGCTTCATATTTCTGATCCAAAACTGGATGCTCCGGTATTACTGCACGTCGATATTGAAATCTTACCCATGTTTGTGTTAGAACATAAAAAAGACCATGTGGAGGAACAGATTTCACTTCCCCTGGTATAGGATCAGACTTAATATAATTTGGGTTGAAGTTATGAAGCTAAGATGTCTTTCACTTGTCACCAAAGAGCAAAATTACTTCTAGCTTCTGAAATAGTCCAGAGCCAAACACCTACAGATTATACTGTAAGATCCAGCTTTTTGTGTGTAGTAAATGAAAACAGTGAGGACTCTTTTGACTATGCACAATATAGATTTGTCCGTAGTGGCAGGGTTATGTTAGACTGGCATTTTGCAGGGGAGGGAGACGATGGTTGGGGCAGGGAGCTGCACTCCATTTCTACTTTTATGAATTACTATCAGTAGCATTGAGATTGGACCCAGGAGTCTGGCTGTTGATCAGGAGTTCACTGTGCTTAGCAGTGTGCAAGCACAAAATAAAACTACAGTCTCTGAAGAGCCATTTCCATGCTTTTAAATAAAGTAGCCAATGTTGTAGCTGAATTCCTCTGAATTACATTTAGAAATCAAAATAAATATTTTAGCAACTGATGACAGGTAATAAATGGCACAGCCTCTTTCTTTTTCATTGCAGGATGAACCACCTTTCCTGGATTATAGGCTGATTCACACCACCCCATTCTTACTCTCCCCTCACTCCGAAGATGTGCTGATTCTTCTTCCCTTCTGCATCCAGCACGGGGCATGTCAGCAGAGTACTGGACCAAAAAAAACTTGTTGAACCAAAGATTATGTTATCTATGAAGCAGTGAAGAGTCTCCTTGTTGTCTGTATACCAGTAAAGAAGTCTCATTTGCTGCAACTCACAGCTTCAGCCAGTACAGATATGGCCTAAGTATCTGCTTGCACACACTTCGTAGCAAGGCATCCCACCAGCCAAACACATAATCCTTCATTTGAAACCACATAGGAAAGATACGACCGTATTAAAGCAATGGAGGGCTGACACAAGAGAGCTTCATCTTACCAACTTCATTACCTTGGAGAACAGTACAACAGATTCATAGGAGTCACATTTGAACAGATGCAGGATGGACCCAAACCCTGGATGGGTCCAAAATGTTGGATCACAATCTCTGCATCAAACCATTTTAAAATTTCCCACACCTTTGAGATAGCAAAGACTGAACACATGAACTCAAACTAAGGAGGGCTACAGCATCTCAGCCACCAGCAAGATCTGAGCAACACAGGAAGTCTGACCCTTGTAGACAAGAGAGGTGCCAAAATCCTAACTATGAACATCATCAGCCTTGGAGGGAAGAGCTGCCCTGATATTTAAGCCCAGATTGTATTTTAGGACTCATTAATATATTGTACATTTCAGGGTCACCAGCTGACCCACAAATCCACTAAAGCTGTGCTAATATAGAGTAAGTTGATGCCTGTTTTCACACTTCTAACAATATATGACACTGTTCTTTTCCTATATCTACATTTTTTTGCTGGAGGGACATTAAACGTGACACAGACCTGTCTGTCACTGGCATAGAAACAAGGTTCAGATTAATCTCAGTGTCCAAAGAACTATGACACCAGCTAAAACAGCTTTACAAAGAGGCTGTGGTGCGGTTTGGAAAGGAGGAAGTGCCACCAGTCAAGACACTTGGCATAAAAGATAGGCCTTTTCACAAGCATAAGCAGACTGGAACAGAAAAAGTTTCCTCACAGCAGATAGATAGGATGGCTCAGAGAATCAAAAATAATTTTCCAAGGAGTTTAGACATGAATTTGACTGATAGTTACAGTATAAAGCGTTGAGCTGGCATTGCCTTCAACCTTCTGAAAGTTTTACACAGTCACATGAAAAAGGAAAAACTCAGTAAACAAATGTTTTGTGTACAGGTTTCCTTTAACTTTCCCCATATGACATTGACACCAGCTGATAGAAACGAGTAGAAAAGCTAAATTTCAGGCCCTGTATAAACCCTATTTATGAAACTATTTAAGCTTTTTCTGTTTCTTTTTTTTCCTCCAAGCAGTCTTTTTCCTTTCTTCCAAGACCAAATTACTAGGTAAAAAGGCAGAGAAAACCTGTATTATGTATGATAGGGACAGCACTTTTTTAGATAAGGTGGAAACACAAGTTACTGAAAAATCCAAGTTGTCGCATCTCTAACTCTCAGCTATCCCACCTCTCTACCCAGAACAGAGCAACATACCAGCAGACATTAGCAAGGTCCTTTTCTAGTCTCCTACATTCAGAAAATAGGCATGGGAGAGGAATTTACTCAGAAGAAATTTTAAAATGTTACTATTAAACATCACATAACGCCTGGGCAGTGTGTCCTCTGCGTCACTCCAGGGCTACCTATTGCCTGTAAAGCAATGGGGCTGTCTCTCTGCAGAGGCTTTCTTCTGCTGCTGGCTATTGCCTGTATCACAAAAAAACCTCCCGTTGCTACAGACAAGAGAAAATTCAGGTTTCAGTTGGCTGCTGCCTGACTCTCTACTGGTCTGGGAATGAAGGAGTCATGCTAATGAACTCAGTGGGCCATCTCATGCAAATCCAGTCATCCCTCCTTCTGCCTGTCTCCCCTCTCAGGGGAAACCAATTGCAATTCTTTGTAATAACTGGAGGTAGAATATTTCTCCTATTTAATTTTTTTCCCCGTGCAAGACAAAGGAAAAGCAAACAGGATTTAAGGAGGTGATCTCTGCAGCTCAGGGGAATCATTCCAAAGATTAAATCAATGCTCTTTCATCAGCTGAGCTTAGCACATTCGAGCTGGCGCAGTCATTTAACTCCGTGGCTGCCACAGCCCAGAGCACACCAATGACAAGCACTTCTTGAACAGCCACAGACCAACTTGGTTTTCATTAGAGCACTTCTGACAAATGTAGCCCCCCTTAAAGAACCCCCCGTATTGCTCCCAGCCCTGTCTGCAGCATGACCAGATGCCAGGATGATCCCTCTCACTCTCTGCAGGTGATTCTGCACAAAACACAGAAGAGATCAAAGAGGTACGAGAGACTAAGGTGAACAGGAAGGTTAACTTATGGCCCTGGCAAAAGATCACAGTACAAATGCAAGTGCTGCAAGCTTTGTAGGGCTGGTAACCTCAGCGCACATACAGGAATGAACAGACACCTACCCTGCCCATCGCTATAATTGGAAGTAGGACTGGAGTCTACCAAGCAGCAGCAGGGAGCCAAGCAAACCCACCCAGAAAAATGCAAGCAGGTAACTGGATTTGGAAGGTGTTGCAGAGTGTAGCTGTAGGGAGAAACCACTGTGGTTTAACAGAACTAATTCATCTTCGTGGAGTTAACAAAATCCCCAGTTTTGAACATTGTTATGCTATGAAATAAAGTTTTGAGTCTTTTCCTTTTAGCTTTGGGGTTATCTCTCTTCATATTTCTAGCAAAATAATCTATGGTGTCTGGGGTTTTTGCAAGCTTTTTCATTTGCCTTTAAATCCCTGAGTGCTATTCTGACACTGATGCAGACCAGTTTTGATTTTTAGGCAAAAATTTTCTTGCAAGTTTGGGAAGTGAGCTAGTTCTGCTGAGTTCTTTTAATCTGAAAAATGGTAGTAGCTCATGGTAATTTTTCATGTAAATTTCTTCGCCATATACACACACACAAGCCTTTATATAAGGTGCTGTACTTCTTAATGGCTCATTTCCTTTACTCACTAGAAGAAAAGTGCTCTAAAATAAGGTTTTCCTTTTCTCCCCCCCCCCCAAAAATAATATACTTGAGTTAGTATGAACTCATTTATTTCTTCTAATGGTGATCACTTATTTTTTCAAGACAGGGCCATCCACAGGTATTGTGTATTCTACCAAGACTATAAATATATCTGGGTAGGGTAACTCTCCTCAAAAATACTAATAATATTATAATAATAAACTATATATCCAAGTAGGGGCGATAGACTGCCAACTGACTTGAAGCGTCACTGGTTGTAAAAACCAAAAATGAAGCAGCAGAGAAAGAACAGAAATAATATGCTAGACTGGCCTGGGGTTTAAGATTATGGCTCCATCTCTCCGCTTTAATACAGACACATTGTGACCTTGAGGCAGTCACTGATGTTGGTTGTATCTCTGTCTCCCATGTCGGATAGGAAGGGAAATTTTCTGCTGGGTTAATGAAACACTAAAACAAGGGAAGCTGCAATATATCTTTCATCTGGAGGATTTTAAAAACAGTTAGACAGATATTGCAAGGGGTGGCTTAAATGTTCTTGATGTTGCCTTCATTGCAGGGTAACAAATGAGATGCTTCATGGGATCCCTCCCAGCATTATGTCCGGATACCCTGTGGGTCTGTGAGAACTGTTAGCAATTCTATCTTGACTTCAGATGAGTGGATAAAAATGTTAATGTTTGTGAAGTACATGACACACTCAATTTCAGGAACTAGGAGCAGTTACAAATTTTATACAGGAAATGATATAAACCGCCTAAACAAGCCAAAAGACTCCTTGTTTATATGAACAATAAGATAATCTTTGGACTAAATCAAATTCAAACCATGCCTCATACAAATGCTCTGCTAAATGTGTATGCTTAAGAGGAGAAGAATTCCCCTTGGATGTTTATACTGTCCCTGTGCCAGCTGCAAGCATGTGGGTCTTTGCACCACAAGGGCCAGGAGGCTACATGTGGTGGGTCACTGCTCTGAGCTGGCCTGGCAACTTGTGCTTCCTTGCCTCCTGGAGTCCTCTGCAGTATTTGCCCCAGCGTGTGCATGGGCAGGCTGCCCAGCAGCTTGCCATCACAGCGCAGACTCAGAGAGGGGTTATGCCTGAGAAGTTTGTCTGGACTTCCTAACAGTGCAGAGGCAGACATTTCTCCATGCACCAGGGCTTCAAAATCAGCATGACACGATGAGTGTCGCATTGCTCCTGGGAGGACAGAGGGAGCTGCTTGTCCTCAGAATAGCTGCAGCCCTGTCAAGAAGCTCCAGATCTGGCATATGGCATAGCACCACTGAGGCAATTAACTTCATCTCTTCTCTGGGCTGTGCAGACCCTCGGCCACTCAAGCCAGCTGCTAAACTGAATAGGAGCTTAGCATCAGCACAGAAAAATATGGCTGTCTGGAAGCAACCACTTAGGTTGATTTTATTATGTGGATAAAGCTGAGATCTCTGCTTGTTAATAAGTCTATTAAAACATTCTCAAAAACAAATGCATCAATTTTCAGATGACATTTGTTTTATGGGGCTATGGAGGCTTGGACGCTATGCCCAGCTGCTACGGACGTCCTGCACCATCTTGGCCAGGTTGGTTCACATCTGCACTGCTTCCTTTCCCATTTCTCATCTACCTGTACAATTTAGACTGTATGTGTTTATAGGGGAAAACTATAGGGAAGAGTTTCTATACTTCATTAGGTGTTTATTCAGGGCTTAAATGAAATCTGTTGTCCCCAAAATAATATTGACTTCTGACAAGTCAATACACAGTCAGAACTGAATCAGGGCCAGATGATACTGGATTAGAATCTCCCTCATGTTTTATTCTGATCTCATACCTGGCTCTCTCCAAGATGCTTCTACTGCTGTCAATGGAATTACTCCTGATTTACACCAGGGAAAATATATTTAAATGCCACTACATACAATTTTTATCAATCTACAGAAGACGGCCCTTTGACTTTAATAGGAGCTGAAGATTGTGGGCTCAGGGCCAACATAACAGTTTTCAGATTAGGTGTTCACTGATTCCTTACCACCACTTCTCACTAGAAATATTTTATTTCAGATCAATACTTACAACGTATTTGGTTACACAGTCAGTGTCTATCTCGTACATCCAAACAGTAAATAAAAAGACCTCATACACCCTCCTGCTGGAGTTTAACACTGTCCAAGAGGAATGCAAGTGAATGAGACCTTTCCATTACAGTATCACCAACTGAAGGCCTGTAGTACTTGCATACTGCATTCATGGGCACAGCCTAATACTGTTAAAAAAAAAAAAAAAAAAAAAAAAAAAATCTCCTTGAGGCCGCTCTCCTTAAGGTCAGGAGCTAGGTCCAGGTAAGATGAGTGAACACTTGAAGCATTTCTTGAGCTCCAAATATAGAAGCAATTGACTCCCAGCATGTAGTAATTACTCCACTTAGTGAAAGTTTATGTAGTATGGAAAACAGGGAAAATTCCATGAATAAAAAGCAAGTGAAATAGTTGTCAAAGACTGTGATTAAAAGCCATCTCAAGTCTGTCTGGATAGTTAGCAAGTAAAACAAGCCTCAGGATAAGTTATGATGTAACTTGCTTCAGTCATTTTTTCTTTTTAATAAACAAGCACATTGCTTATCGCCATCCATTCCACAATTCCTTCTCCTAATAAAGACATCTTGTCTTTTATGTTCAGCACAAGTCCCAGAAGCAGATATCAGCTCTGACCTCCTGTATCAGTTGGCACAAGACTGCCAACCCCCAGGTATTCCTGTACAAAGTTCGTAACTCCTGTTATTTGAGAAAGGTAGCTAGTCTTGAGATAGAGATGACAAATGATGGAGAATCTAACATGTCCTCAGGTAAACCATCCCAATAGTTGAGTCACTACAAATCTATATCTATTTCTAGTCTAGATTTATCTAGATGTAGGTTTATCTAGATCTACTGTCAGCTTCCATCCAATCTTTTGATTAAAGAATCTAGATAGATCTGTCAAATCTATCCTGAGGTTCCTGAGTTCCCTTCAACAAAGGGGCCAGTACTGACCAACTGACCGTAGTTCTTTCCTTTCAGAGATCTGAGATTCGTTTGACAACAATTTCAATTATTTGTGATGTGTGTAGTTAGGTAGGTAACAAGATCCTTCTTCCTTCTGCTTCCTTGGAAGACTAAAATTTTACTTAGTTTCTACCCTGGGGAATAATAATCAGGAGGTGATGCACTCATCTGACACATCCTTTGGTTTGAATGCAGATTGGGTGTTGGCAGGAACAGCAGGCTTCCCCTGAACATATGTGCATATATTCAAGAATAGCAAACAACAAGGATAAACATAGTGGGACCAAACAGCTCTGCTGAACAGAAGTGAACATTTGCAAATGCTGCTTTGCAGTATTTGACCTGCACTAATAAGCTCGCTGTGTTCAATAACCTGGTCTTCCATGCGAAGAAACCTTTCTGATGAAGGTCATGCACTCCTAGTTTCCCTCTGGAAAGGGGGGTTCTGAATGAGCATCTCAGAGAAAACCACCAGCTTATTACACATGGATATAATTCCCTGAAGCAAGTAGCTTAAACATGTATCCTTAATGAGAACTCATACTTACTAATTATTGTCATTCATCAAATGAGTCCACTGAGTCTTAATACTGTGTTAGCATTAGAATTTGACATTGAACTATATATGTTTTTTAACTTTCATAATTTGAATCTTGTCTGACTAATATATATTAATGATATGTCTCTATGATGAGCCATTGGAATCCATATGACTGTTTGGGGGAGGAAACACTTCCATATTTTCAAGAGTAAGCAAGAAAATTGAATATTAAGGTTCTGAAAAAAAATCCCATATCTAGCACTAGAAATTTACCTTTAGTGGAAAAATGATAATATGTATCTAGAGGAGCAGTGGCTCAGAACAGTTGCTATCAAGACGAACGATTAATGCACATTAATTGTGGTAGAGTTTTCAGTTTGGAGTGGTTTTGAATGAAAAAAACAGGGAATCTGAAAAAAAAATTGCTCTGCCACTCAGTTGTTTTTTAATGATTTTTTGACTACTGAAAAACAAAAGATGCATCAGATAAGTGATATTTTTAATATAAAAACTACTTTACCCAACTGGATTAAATTATTGACTTTTTAATTGCCAATTTATTCTCATCCAAAGAAAGAAAAAAAGGGGGGGAAAGGAAAGGCACAGGTGAAGGATGCAATCTGAGAAGAGCACATTTTACAGCCAGCTCTAGCACACTAATAAACAGAAGAAACAAGCCGCAAGGACTTGCTTTTTGGTAATGTTGGTCTGAACAATATTAACAACACTCTCCAAGAAATGAAAGCAGCATCTGGTACAGGAAGTTTGGAACTGAGTTTCATTCATCTTCACTTTCAGAAAGAAAGGATTAATGCTGGTCAGAAAAATGTTTTAGTTTGCATTTTCTTTTATATGCATGTAGATTTTCAATGCGGAAAAGGGACATTTTCAGTAGAGAAGATAAAACCTGAATACCAAAAATCATACATTCTCCTCAAACAAGTTCACACAGAATATAAACACAAATTTCGGCCCAAATGTATCCTACTAGCTGTTGTACAGGTATAACCAACACATGCCACTGCTCATCACTAGCTCACTGCAGGAATGATCCATGAAGCATGCATTGCTGATGGGCACATAAGGTTCCTCATTGCCACTTCGGTGGTAAGCACCATAATTAACCTCTGACATACACCACTGTTCACCCCAGACTCCGTGGGAGATCGTTCACCAGGGTAGTACTAAGATAGGAAATCAGGAGACATCCTCCTTCTCTGTCTTATAGAATTCTCTGTAAACTCAGACAGGAGAAAACTGCCTCATGTGTGCATATGTGAGGTGATTTTTTTTCTTTTTTTTTACCTCAACCTTTCCTTGTCTTTGATTTTACTTTAATACCAGTCTCTTTTCTATTAAGTGCTTCACCAGGCAGTCACACAAAATGCTGCATAAAACAACATGGATGTATTTTAGAGTGCTCTCAGTTTGTTTGCCTCCGTTTTTATTCTAGCTGCTATTTCTTAACACCCTGCTGAGATGCAGCTTGCTCATTCTAGCAGGGAATTCCTCAATTTCACCTGGTTCCGCGTATTTGTGTGACTGACACTGTTTCTTCCCCTGGGACAAGCAAATGCTTCCTGGCAGAGAATAAAACAGCGAGAAGTTTTCAGGGAAGCTAGCTGGTGAGTTTACTCTATGCCCTCCTTTTCACTCTGCAAACTGAGCACAAGGTCAAAGAGGACATTTTTCATTTGATTTAGGAATCAGCTCCTCCACTGTGAAGGAGCTGGCCTAACTCTAAAGAGGATCTGGATGTGGTTCATTGCTCAAATCCATCCCTAGAATACGAAGACAAAATCCTACTATTTATAACCGGTGTAATCCGAAACCCCACTTCAATGGAGAGTGTGAGGCATGAGTATAAATGCTGTGTTACCAGTTCTACTCAAAACATCTAACAGGCATACTGCTAAATATGTCAGCACGTTTTGCTTTTACAGACCAAACTTTGGTGGGGAAGAAGGCTGAAGGCCGACTGTTGTCAGGGGAACCCAGGTTTGATGTCCAATACATGGTCCATCATTTCCTTAGTAAAAAGAACATTTCATCAGCAAACAGCTTTTATACCAATTTTGCCTGTAAACTTTTCCTATTCATTCCTTCACAAGGCAACTGATGAGAATCAAAATGCCCATGTAGAGAGGAATAAAGCTGCAGACAAAGGAATAGTCACAACTGC
The DNA here is from genome assembly GCF_028389875.1 of Rhea pennata. Classification (NCBI taxonomy): domain Eukaryota; kingdom Metazoa; phylum Chordata; class Aves; order Rheiformes; family Rheidae; genus Rhea; species Rhea pennata. The sequence goes on along the minus strand of NC_084671.1, from coordinate 13,878,437 downwards.
AAGCATCAATCTCCATGAAAGATGCAAGGTGTCAGCATCAACGAGAACATCTCAGCAGCCTTGACAGGAGAGCAGGAAGACAGTGTCCCCATTTTCAATGCTAAATTTAATCAAGATACAATGTACCATACAAAGCCTAGCCAAAGATTATATATGGCTGAATTTGTCAAGTTACCTGGTGTGAATTGTGAGCAATTAAATGGAGAAAACTTGAATTGCTTCGATATCTCTAGCAAGCGTTCCCAGTACAAGGTACAAAAGTTGAACTTGCCCCAGATTTAATATCTTTTGTTTCCATAGAGACTCTTCCTAGATCCGCACAATCCCCGATTGTACTACTTCCTCTTTGTAGTGTGTGAAACAAATGGCTAATGAATGTAAAGCAAAGTTAGGCCCAGTTTGTTTAGCATAAATCAAGAGAACTTCCACTGATAACCGAACTACATGGTCCCTAGGCCAGACTTCAATATCTGGAGCAAAAAAAATCTTTTCAAGCACTGACCACACATGCGCCAGGGAGCATCAGGAGTTGGCAGCACCTGAGCAAGCCCTCTGAAATGCTCCAGGGGAAAAAAGAGAAGAAGTAGAGAGTTTTGATGCTGCAGAAGTGAGTCAATCCCCTTATAGAAGGTGAAGAAGAAGAAAATGCCAGCTCAAGAAGAAAAGGATGGTATCAAACAGAAGGCTAAAGGTAACACCAAACTTAGCTTCAGTATGTGCTATTTCCAGCTTCACCTAAGCTTGAAGCATTCAGTATTTCTCCATAATTATAAAGCCAGATAAGGCCTGCTGAAAACATAGGAGCCTGTAATTGGGGATCCAATCGTCCACTAGTTCAGAGCAGGGAAATGGCATAGCAGTTGGTTAACCACACCAAGAAAACTTCTTCCAGGTAAAAAGTGAATAGAAGTAGTAGTAAAAGAAACCAATCAAGTGTGGGAAGCAAGACCTATTTAACATTTGTATCAAGAAACACATTTCAGCTAACAGTATCTTTTCTGTCCTTTATTTTGTTGTATCAGTAACAACAATCAAATAACAAAGAGGACTAAAATTGTTATGTGTAACAAGCAGCATTCCTTATAGAGCAACAGCAGCTCTAGGAAGATAATGTAATCAATCTGGAAGAAGAAACAGAAATGCTATTTTTCCAAAGCATCACTACTGGACCTTGCTTGATTTTTCAGATGAATATTTTCAAACTCAATCTTCAAAGAATGTAAGTGAAAAATTTATTGCAAGTGTTACTTAAAGTGTATCATTACATGAGAAAAAAGGTTCAATTAAATAGAAAGTTTAAATAAATGGTTTAAATAAATATTTTTGACTAAAAATATGTGACTGAAACAGGATTAAAGAAAAATATACTTAAAAATTAGAAAAAACTCCTAGCTCCATTTGAATAACTGATTTTCACTTTCAAAGCATTCTTAGTTTGTCCAGAAAGAGATTTTTTTTTTTTTTCTGGAAACCTGTTTTGTAGGAGCACATCATAAACCTGCCATGGGAGTTAACACACATGACCTATCTACACATAGTTTTCTAATTTTAATGAGGCCAGGGCTAATTGTTTCACCATCCACTGAGTTAGACCATACCCAAATGGGAAAGCTGATGGATTAAACCAATATGATTATGTACTTGTTACCTCTATCCATCCTAAGGATTGCATTCTTCCTATGTCATGAGAGTTTAATTTAAAATCTTTCCCCAAGACTTAGCTGGTAGATTGGTTTAAGGTCACAGCTTCACCACCCTTACAGGTAATCACTGAAAAAGAAGGAAGAGAAGAATAAGGGGGAGAAGAGCCAGTAACTCCCCTATATGCACCACAGCTGAGCTGATGCTAGAGATTTCTGTTAAACATGGAGGGTTAAACCAATAAACTAGGCTCTCTTTAATGGAACATGTGTGAATCATTTGTTGCATCTTTAAACAAAGTCTTAGGGCACTGAGCTGAGCCTGAGCTTTTAAAGCTATTTAAACAAGAAGAACCAATACTCAGTTTCACTCAGAGATTTCAGTCTCCCCAGTCTCTCCTTCAGTTTCTTCTCTTCTGAAGCCTCGAGGTGCTCTACCTCAACCAAATACATGAGTAGTCCAGCATGCACAGGTACATGGATTTCAGGCCAGGGTAGCAATGCTGCGTGTCACTGCCAGGTCCTGGGCACGGCTGAACCTGGGAATTACTGAGTCACCCTGCGTGTGTTCACCCCACAGCGAGACAGGGCTCTGTTGGCTGCATGGAGTATGGTCTCCCCTCACGCAGCAGGACCAGCTCAGGGCTGGGGAGCCTCTAGGACTTTTCCACTCTCCTTTGCATGCCTGCTGGCATGCCAAAGCAGTCAAGGGGGATCCTCTGAGTCCTTTTTAACTGGGTGCCAGCTAACTTGCACTAGGAGATAGAGATGCAGAGGTAGTGAAGTTACCAAGTTGCCTTCATTTCCAAAGGGACACAGGTAAGATGGGGCTGGAAGAAGAGGATAGATCAGATTTACAAGGCTAGGTGAAAGCAGATACATCTTTGTATATACTTCCCTTAAGCAACGTCTTCAACGCAGAGCAGATATAGACAGTGAAATTCCTCTGCGTATGAGATTATTCAGTTTGGATGGATCTTACAATTTCTTTTCAGTTCTGATTTATTTAAAACCCTTACCAGAAATGCATAGTTAAGTCCAGATAATTTTTAACTTCATTTCACCCTGAACAGAAAAAGGTAAAGGAAATAATGTGGTTTTATTCTCCAAGCACACAGGTTAGAACTTGAGCAGATTAGAAAGACATCATCTCAGAAATACACTCTGCTTTGGACTGGTCTTATTTTGATGTTGTATTTTTAAAATAGTGAATAAAAAATTATTAGTAGTAATAAAAGATTTATTATTCATATTAAAGCTTTTTGTCAATATAAATGGCTAGAAAAAATGTATTATATACACAGCCTGACCATGAAAAGCATCAGGGAGAAAGAATGAAGGTTAATGAGGAGGGGGGCAAAGAAATCAGCAGAACTGAAATAGTCAGAAAAAAAGAAAAATCGTAGTATTCTCAAGTCATAAAACATCCATCTTTCCTGGAAACAGTGGCACAAAAAGCTGCAGGTGCTATAGGAGGGATTTCTGATACCCAAAGGTAATCTGAATTTGTTTAGTCCAATATCCTTCACTGACATGGAGGCAAAGGCAATACAGGCATCAGAGCCTTCAGTAAGGCATTAGATGATACTCACAACTCTTATTTCCTATTGCAGAGAAAAGATATTAGTAAAGTTGTAATACAGAGAAAGCATCATCTAAAAGAAGAGAATGAGAAGATGCTGTGTCAAAAGAAGAACTGCCCAACTGAGGACTGTTTCTGGAAGTACTACCTTCAGTCGGTTATTTATATTCACTTTTGCCATTCCACTTAGAACATCTGTACATGGATGACATTGCAAGTGACACCAACTTTGGAGGCATTATCAGGACAGCAGAGGACTGGAATACCGTGCAGGCATAGATGATATTGCCTGCTCTATTAATAGAGCTGGTACTTCAGTTTAAAATCATTATAAAAATAGATTTATTTTTGGCAATAAAACATTAATTTCCATTATAAGCTACATGCTCATAGTTGAAAATGTTTGAGGAGGAAGAGATTTGGTTCGTATTAGTGGATCATATGATAACAGTGAATCACTGTAATGAAACCATGAAGAAGGTCACTATGATCCCAGAGTGAATCAGAGCAGATCCTGCCCCAGAAGGATGGCAGCTTTCAACACCACACAAAAAGCACCTGGGAGATACTGATCTGAGAAGATGTTGCATGCAGTGCATGCACAGTTTAGAAAAGAGGAACTCATCCTGTAACAAGGATAACGGAGGACCTTTAGGGTGGTGTGAGTAACAGAAAGACTGTTTCATGAGACACTAAAAGAGCTTGGTTAATTCAGTCTGTCAAAATGAAAGGTAAGGGGGGATACAATCCCGTTGCTTCGGGATTAAACAGTAAGAAAAAAAGATGACTATCTAAGCTAAAAGACAAGGTACAAGGCCAAATTGGTATAGAACAGCCACTGAATACATTTAGGTTGGAAGCTAGAAGGTTTTAACTCTCAGAGGAACGGTCTCAGAAGTAGTCCCCCAATAGGACAACTGAAATGGAAAAATATATTCAACCTGCTCTATGATGTAACTTGGTCACTTGGCAAACGGACTAGAGACATTTGCCTGCTCTGATGAGGAAACACGCTCTTGGGCATTGATTTCTAAAATCTCTTAAAAGGAAACTATTTGGGGAGTGCACTGAACTTTTTACCAGGGCTGCAGGATTGTTATCTGGAGGATTCAGTAACTACATCACAGCGGTGCAGCCAATATGGGCAGCTTTAGCAGTCGTTTTCCTTGTTCTTTTAAATCTCTCCCTTATTGCAGCTTGCCTGAAAGTCTCATAAAAAGAGGAATCTCTACAGTGAAAGAGTGAAATTGATTATGCAGATAGTACTGTCAAATGCAGGAGGGAAAACAAACTGGGGAAAATAGAGCAGAATAAATTGTTTCTCCAATCTCAGAGTGACTTACGAAAAACAGAAGATAAAATGAGAGGGCTTTTTTTTTTCTTATTATTTCAAAAGGTTTTCACTGTCCTTTTATCTCAACAGAAATACTTATATGATTTTGTTTTCTTTTTCCCCCCTGCACAAATACTAATATTCTGAGAACGCATAGGAAATTACCTGAACAAAAGCAAACTGCAAAAACTATTTAATTGAGGACCAATCAATAAGACTACTCTGAAGAAATACTTATCTGCATCTTGTTTGAGATAGGCATGGGAGATATTAATATTGTATGTGCATGCTGAGTGGATAAAATAATCGAGCACTATCAAAATGCAAAACAGCTCCTTCAACTTTTCCTTCACTGGCAGTAAAATCTACTTTTCTGCCTGAATTACCTTTCTCCTGCAATGCCATCTAGAGGAAACTAGACAGATAAGAGAGGTCGGACACAAAGGGATAAGAAGGAGGCTGGTACAGGACAAAGCCAAAGCTTCCCCCAGACCTAGCTAATCAAATGAATTAGGCTTTCCAATTTATGAAGCCATTAGAGGAAAAGCAAGCCTTGGCTCCGATGCCTTTCTGGTGCTTACACAGCAAATCTCATTTGTACAGCAAATGACTCAGCAAGAGGATTTCCCACGACACCTTTCTAAGAAAGGCCCCGTTTCTATGCTACGGGTCTCTAGCTGCTGTAGAAATCCTCCCGAATTGCATCGTTTTCCTATGACTTAAATCTGCAAATGTATAAATGAGAAAACTTGAATGTCCCCAATTTGATAGGGGGAATAAATAAAAAACAAAAATTATGAACTAAAAATTGCAATTAATTGCAGATGCCTTCTGGCAAGCCAGCACAGTACCAGAAATTTGGCAAGGGAAAAGTTTAGTCCCAAATTTTCACTCTCATCTATACAGTCGTCTTTCTGGGAACTCAAACACTGGTTTAACCTCTCTGTACTTCACTCCCTAATATTCTCAGGGGGTTGTATTTGGGAAAGACTAAGAATCTCTGTGAGACACTCGGATGATGGACACTTCTACAAATTCATAGTATTACACTTTCTACCATCAGCTTTAGCCTTCTTTTGTTTGGTGTCAGGGACTGGAGGCACAATTTCTTCAATTCCAAAGACTAGCACAAAATCAAGCTATGTTAAAACCTAAGCAGTAAATTTATCACATATACTAAAGAATAATTTTGGAAATATGTCACTCCTTTACTTTACATTGAATTAAAACTGCTTCGCTCAGACCACAGCTCTCAAATATTGGTAATGTAGACATTTCTTTTTGAGGATATATATCTTCTTCTTAGAGTTCCCCCCATCTTTAAAATATTATTCCCAGTCAAGTTGCAAAAGAAGGGTGGGGGAGCACTCTTCAAATGTTTGGGGGAATAGAGTAGTTTCAGAACGTTTTGTTTCCACAAACAATAGATGTATTTCTTCTGAAAAATTAGAGAATTTTAAGCTGTAAGTTTGATGAAACTAGCACAAAACAGCCATATTTCCAAAGCCTGAGGCTTTTATTAAAAAGGGTTGAGTAAAAAAATAATACATATATTCTATTCAGGTCTGGACACAGAGCTGGTAAGTCATTGAAAAATTCTGGCTAACGGGCCTTTTAAACAATGTACGTTTTAGGTAAGTTTACTTTTCAGGAAAAAGTTAAAGATAACTTCTTCCAGTAAAGAAAAGAAAAGAGCCTGAGAGCTCTGAATGCTCTGCCCATAGATTCTTGTGACTGACAGATCTCGATTCTGTATAAAAATCTATTGATCCAGACTGATCTCACAAAATATCAGCTGAATATTAGCTGAAAAGCATTTTCAGCATGAAAAGCTTTATTCTGTGTTCAAGAGCAAATGTTACCTGCACAGCAAGAAGTAACAGGAAGAAAAAGCCTCGTAAGAGCACATCCACTGAGGGCTGCCTTAGCCTACACATCACTTTAAGTTTTGAGAAAATTTGTTGTATCCTTTCTTACAAGGACTTTCAGCACTTTCACAGGAATAATTAATGCTTTATATTAGTTAATATATTTTAAGAAAGTATTTTTTGGTCAGAGCGTGAGAGTTGTCTATGAGAAGCTCTTCCTAAAGCCCACCCACAATCAAGCAAGATTCCAAAATGAAGGTTCTAGGGCAGATGGCTGGGATATTAAAACTGAGATGTGGTTATAAAAACATCATCTTTATAAGCAAGACCTTAGATGATCTGCTGAGAAGTCTTGATCTCTGGCAAAGGTGTGACAATACAACTCCCAAGGCTCTACTTAGGAAGAGTGATTTGTATTGCAGAAAGTAAATGGAAAATCTGAATCATCTTGAGTTGGCCCTGCTTTTCAAGAAGAGTGTCCTGATTTGGATTTTACAGTAGCAGTCACTGACATAACAGCCTTTCATTTTCCCTCTTCTAGTTGAAGCTCTGAGAGAGTTTTTTAGTTTATCACTGCTAAACAGGACTTCTTTATCTGATGATTGTGAACTTAAACAAACATGATTTCTAAACTTCCATTACTCCAATCTCCAGAAATATTTTCCTCTCCTAACTGGAATTTCTTCTGTTCTTGCAGAAACTCATCAGGAATTTGAAATATAAGTGAGGTGAGAAGGATTAATCAGCAACCTTTAATTTCTAAACTTACAAAGATGTTTTCTCGTCACCTCCCACTTGCCAGTCAAGCACAGAGCAGGAGCCCTTTGATGCCTCTCCCTCATCCTTCTGATGTTGGCCTTTATTGACCAAGTTGCAAAATCATCTCCTCCACTTGCTACTGCAGAGAGCACAGAGGCTAATTTCTGTAGTTGCTCTCTGAAACTCACAAATGACTTTTTGTAGCAGATGATTGCAGAAAGATCTTTAAAATAAATTTTAAAAAGCACAAAAGTTAATCAATTTACAGCGAGAAATAGATAATTCCTTATGCTTAATTAAGCTGGAGATCTCTCAAGTTCATTGAGGAAAGCAGCATGTTTGCTGTCTACACGAGCGGATCTGGCCTACAGCTGTGCATAGGCCACAGGATTTTAAAGCTACTGGAATATGATCCTGTAGTTGCAGTTTACTCAAGTATGCAATACAAACTAGCACTGACAGCATTGTGGAGCCCTAAATATTTAGTAACATGAGTACATCGCAGCCAAGTGCACCATTCTCAGAATAAGCTGAGATACTGTCTTAATCTATTCTGTCAGAAAACAAGGAAAGTTAAAATCAGAAATGACTGTAGTGAGAGTCATGTAGAGAAACTGCCACCAGAGCTGCTATTTAAAGTGAGATACATTTGGATCTTTTATCCTTTGTAGGGAATTTTTTCAATTGGAGAACTTCAGATTTTAGACTATACATGCCACAGTTTTAAAATCTTTCCTAGAAACATTTCTGTCAATAAGGGAGAGGTTTTTTTTTTTTTTTTTTTTTTTTTTTTTTTTTTTTTTTAATACTCTAGCTGGTCAAATAAAAAGAGGAAACTACTGGAAAGCAGTGTTTAACTGCTTAAGGATTGCAGAGAGATTAATTTGCCAAAGAGCTTGGCTGAGGTAACGCCAGCTGCTAAGTCAGTAGAGGGTAGGCTTCATGAGCACTTAGGCTCTAAGGAGGATTCAAAAGTTACAGGGTCTCCAGAAAGAGAAAGAAAAACAGGAACTGGATGAGCCTGGAGCAGATCTGTGGTCAGACATTGCTTTGAATCACCTGGAGAGCATGGGAGCAGTTCTTGGCTGAATGGAGGGCACTCTGCCAGGGGTTAAAAACATGGCTGTGCTGCCCAACACCTGCCTCCTCCTTGGATAGACAAGGTCAGAGAGAAACCACTTGACTCTGGTACACCTTTTTGATAAGGTCTTTTCTCTACTATTGAAACACAAGGTAGTATTACTTTACTGAGAAAAAGAGGAACAGTAAAGAAATGCGATATAAATCATTAACCTGACACTGTTCTTTTAATACATTCCTCTATGAAGATGGCAAGGACAAAAGATGTCCGTGCACTAACATTGATTGAGAGGTTATTTGTGCCCAATATATTAAAGAAACAGTTTAAGAACAGATCATCCTTAAAAAAATATTACTTTTGTTAGGCTGCCAACATCAGAGCATACTTTGGCTTTTGATTATGCCAGGACAGAGCAAAGAAGGTGGTTTAAGTCGTTCAGAGGACAACTTCTTTTTGGAAAGTTACTTTAAAATCAAAGGGTACACTACTCTCCTAATGAAAAGGTTGCTTGTGACTTGTGCTCTATTTTCATTCCTGGGCTTTAAGCATCGGGTTTCTCTGACGGCTTAGGCTATGCCACTGATCATGCTCAGTACACCACAAAACTTTCTAAATGATTCCCCAAAATAAGCATACACACTGGGGGAAGGAATGAACTTGGTCAGCACCAAGCTTTCAGTAATTGCTGGGAAACAGGTGCTTTGCAGGGCACAAGTCATGAATCCTCTCTACAGATCTTGGCCTAAGCAATTCTTGATGTTGAAAAGCATGGAATGAGACTTTGCTAAGTGTCTATAAAAGAGGACAGGGTATTACAAATCATAAGCTTACAGATCTTTTTCCTGCTATTCGCACTCTATTGTAGTATCTCTTGGGGAATCTCAGTATGCTTTGCAAACATTTCCATTTCATCTTGAAAATGCTTTCCCCTCCCCCACACCACGTTAGGTTAAGAGACTTGCATTTTAGCACTGGAGAAAATTGAGCCTGGTGAGAAAAGGGTCACTTATTTAAGAGCTGCCCTAGATAACTGTAGGCAGATTTGTCTTGAAGGACGATTGCTCAGCAACAGCATCCTGGCAGACATCACAAAAATTTTTCTCAGGGCTGGTCTTTATATATTATCGGAAGCCACAGGATAAGGGAGGATGTTGAAGAATTTCTTTGAACATTTGTTGGTTAAAAAAAGAAAAAAGAAAAGAAAAAAAAAGCACTGCTGAAAAGCAAGCTTCAGTGCAATATCAGCTTCTCCAGCCCAATAATACCCCAGATCTGCAACTTGTCTTTTTTTCCTGAAAATATAGTCTAAAAAACCCAAGTATTTGTATTCCATAGGTGCTAAATTCAAACGCAAGTAGACAGAAAAATGTCTTTGCAAACAGCCCCCAAGGCTGAGTTGTGGCACATTCCCAGTCTAAAAGCAAGCTCTATTCATAAGAGCTATTCCTTAGAGACTATAACAAAAATTTTAAGCCTTTCTGATTCTGCCTTTAATCCCACAGGAACTGCTGTCATTCCAGGAACTGGTAATGGATGAGAGGAGAGCCTATGTCTCATCCTTACGGTGTGTGGGGGGAAGGAGTGCAATTCACTCAAGATATTTTATACTTTAACATTCTCCTTCGCTGCACTTCATTATCATTAAGAAGGTTTTGAACATTTCCTGCAAACACCTCTTTCTAATAGTGGTTGTTCTGAACACAAAATACATTTGCTTGTGGTCATAATATAGCTAATGGCTTAATCTCCATCCCACTAAGGTCCCAGGCCATCCTGGGCATTGAGTTGGAATGAAGGGTAGCGTGTCCTTCAGCACAAAGAGTAGGCAGGGCGCAAATGTGTAGAGTAGATGCAGTAGAGCTCCTGTCCCAGGTAAAAGGTAGCAGCTGGCCATGCACACAGTCAATGATCTTTCACTCTGGGGCTGCCAGAAACACTTCAGGTCCATATTGGTGTTTCTACATTAGTGTTTTGTTTCAGAGCAGGAATGTGTTTTGGAAGCAAATCTCCCACTCATCCTTCCTTATTGCACTTTGGTATATACCATGGAGCCATCCCAAAGTGCAAGGACTGGTTTCCTTTCAGACTGCAAGATACTCTCCAGTAATGTAGCGCTCCACTAATGTGCTTCAACTGCTTAGGGGTGTTCAGTCCCCGGGACGAGACTAGGGCTAGTATAGATTAACCCCCCCCACACTGTGAAATGCGTATCACACAGACTTGCTCCTCAGCACCAACTACGCTGCTTGGCATATCAGCCCTTACTGCGCTGCTCACAGGAGAGAGACAGAGAGACAGAGAGACAGAGAGACAGAGAGAGAAGGGGGAAACAGTAGATGTGATTAATCTGAGTTCCTATGATGCCAGATATTCCCATTAGCAAGTGATTGAAATACTTTCTAGGTATAATCACCACCAAACATGGAGACCAGCTGAGCAGATCACCTGAGCAATCTGTTCAGAGTTAAATTCTATTTGGAATTTTCCTTGAAGACTTGGAATAAAAGATGCACTTGTGTCATACATGCATGTCAGGATCCTGTGAAACAAAGCTAGGAGATTCAGGGCTATGGCAGTAACTTTAAGAACTTTCAGTCTGTGCCTGTCTGGTAGCTGTATATTGGGGTGGATTTTAGTGAAAAGTAGCTTTATAAGGAAGGAATTAGTTTATTTTTTTCTAACCAGAGGCAGCAGGACAAACCCTTATAATTCCTGTTCATTAACAGCTGTCTCTGCTATTAGAGCAAATTGTCCAGTGAAAGCACACACATACAAAGAGTATTATCACAAACTGATGTTGCACTCTGAGGCTATAGTATTCTTGCCCTTATTAATGAGAAATAGAAGAGCTTTAGGGCACATCCTGCTGTTCAAACAAAAGAATTATCAGTTTGCACTGAATTTCCATTACCAAAACCCACACTCTTTCCCTCCAGGACACCTCTCAGAGAGGCTATATGTAGACTGAGGCCAAGAACCTCCCTGTGGGATGAGTGGTCTTCAGTTTGCTGACTCCAGTGAAGCTGGGGACAGTGAGTTTCCCTGGGTGTCTCGCCTTTACCATCTTCTGATATGCCTTCACTTTCGTCTTTTAAGTGTGATCCAGCTGAAAGATCTCTGATAGATTTTTTTTTTTTTTTTGTGAAAGCCTTTTACAGACAAACATGCCCATTTGCTGCCTTGAAAAAATGGATCAGCAATGGATTCACCAACAAAATAGGGAGTGAAATAAAACACAGCATCAGCGCTCCTTGCTCGTGAAGGAAGCACCACATCTTTTCACTACAGAGGGCAGAAACTAGCCTGACTCCCTGGGTTGGCAACCATGTGATCCAGACACTATTTCCAGTTTCCAACTCTTAGCATTTTACACAGCCTTGGCAAGTTAAAATACTTGAGACATTACCAATCTAAACTTTAAAAGGAAGAAAACAGACTCTTTCTTGTCTTTGTCTATGCAACCTTATTCTCGTTGTTTGTTTGACTTGGGAAAGGACATTAACATTATCTCTGAAGCATTCAATGCAAAATTAGTGGAGTACGAAAATCTCAAGTAACCACCCTCAGCTGAGCTATGAAAGCAGCAATTTAGCTCAGCCTAAGGGTAGCATATATAATAAAAAGCAGACTTTTTCCTGTGATATAATTCAGATAGCCTTAATGGGTTTTTTCCCTTTTTATTTTAAACAGCTGCAGCAAAGTAACTTGCAATTATCATATCTTCAATTAAACACACTGTGGGGCTTTGGGGGGATCTAGTGTGAAAATGTTGTCTGGAAAAAAAATTGCAAGCTGCTAAGAGTTAGTGGTAAGTTAATTAACCGAAGATTGCCAGATTGCCACAAACTGGTTATGGGATTCTGAGATCCTCTTCTGCAGAAGAAATCGTATTACCTTCATCGTCAGCCATACAAAGGAGAAAGAATCAAAGGTTGGTGTACCTGGAGAGTTCATGTAATATCAGGAGCTCTGTCAGGCATGCTGGTGCTTGATCTTTTATTATGTTTAGCAAAGAGAAAGTTATGCTCTCAACAAATGGCATATGGTTTAAGAAAGTAAAACGGAAAGACTCTGTGCAATCAAAAATGAATTCCTGACCAAGCTGTAATCGCACAGTGGTGAGAATGGCAGACAAATTTCTTCAGTGATCAGTCTCTACAAGATCCTCTTTCTACACACCATTTCAGCTTGGCTAATCCAAAGAAAATGGTTTTCTGCATTACAGTGGGCTGTGCTCAGTGATGATACACTTTCAAGACAGAGTTGTCTTCTGAAAGCAGCAGTTTATGAATAAGTAAAGTAGCAAAGAACTCATGAAACATGCACATAAAGAAACCACTCTATTAAAGACCAGAATGTTCCCGTATCAGTAATAACCCCTAAGAAACTGGACTATGAAGAACCAGGGCTCTGCCATACTTAGGTTCTCAATTTTTACTTGGTTTCTCTTCCCTCTTCTACCTCAGTTAATTAAAAAGTATATTCTTTTCATCGGATTCAGTTTCTAAGTCCTTGCCACTTGCATGAGCTCGCAAGACAGGAGCTGCCCAGATGTCCATCACAGACAGGTGCCTTCCACCCCAGACACTAGGGGTGCAGCAACAAAATGTGCTCCAGCATCCCCCTCTGCCCCTTCTTCACTCCCACGCAGTGAGGTCGTACCGTGGGAAGCGGGCAGAAGGGTTGTCCTGTCCAGCAGTGCTTGTCTGCTTTCTGTCTTTGAAGGAACCTGACCTTTCAGAGGATGTGTGTGTGTGTGTGGGGGGGGGGGGGGGGGACAGAATGTGCCAATAAAAGTCAGCTTCCAGGACAGTGCTTGAGCTCCCCTTCTCCCCTTGAAAGTCCTGCTGACGCTCCTTCAACATGGTGCAATAGCTCAGCAAAAGTGTTTGGAGTTTAATAAAAAACTAAAGAGAGATTAAAAAATAAAAAAGGAATAAACCTGTCAAGCAAACAAACTAGCTATCTAAGGGATCTAGCCAAAAGTAACAAGCCTATTAAAGGAACCATTTTCTGCACCAATATGTCACTGCACCATACTCTGTGCATAATTATTTCTTAAATCCAGCCATTCCCTGCATTATTAATAGAACTAGCCAACCTCAAGTCTCCATGCAGCCTTAAAGTGAATATATTATATATTCTTAACAGAAAATGTGCAACTATCTGTTATCAGCACTAGACTATACGGTTAAGTCAATGCCTCTTTCAAACAGGCTTTGATCTGGTGGGATCAACAGGACTGTTATTCCCTCACCACCACCTCCAAGTGGCTTTTTCTGTCAAATCTGATTAGTGTTTCCACAATTCTCTATGAAGCATGCAGATTAACTCTTTATTGGGAACAACAAAAACTTGTTTGGATGCTAAAATGAGCTGGGAACAGAGCAACCTGAGCAGATTGACAGCAGAATGGCAGGAGGCAACGGGGAGTCAGGGTTAAAGATTAGGAATAGGAAAAGGGGTGGGAAGAACATGTCGCACCCTCATTGCTGCTGAGGGCAATGGAGAAGTTTGTGTTGTTCATACATCTGCCATGGTGATTAACTTGTTGTGAAGTACAAGGATAAGACAATTCACAGCTTCTAGTTCATCATAACTCAGATTTGGGCAGCTGTTTCCTGCTCCTACTAAATTCTCTACTACTTTCTAACTAATTCTCTATTAAATTTCTAACTACTTGTGCTCAGTTGCATGGTAGTGTTGTTGTACAATATTTTACCCACTGGCAAAATCCATAACTGAAATGATGGTTTTCCACAAAAAAAAATGGTCCTTTCTCATGCAGGGAAATGAACTAGAGCTAATAGACTCAATCTCTGAGAAAGGGAATTTTCTTTTTAAAGGAAGATCTGAATCCAAGCCCTCCCTTCAGAGCAAATTACAGCTCTTCTTGCATACTCCTGTGCAAAACTACAGCCTGACCTTTTTATAAAATCCCTATATTATGAAGTGGTCCAGGAGCATCTCATGATTACCAAGTGATTTAAAATCACAGCCCCAGTAAGTTTAAATGCATCAAAAGCATGCCTGGGAAGTGCTGGCATTTTAAATGGTGAGACGACATTTGTTTATGAAGATATTTGACTAGCTTTTCTCAGAAGCAAGAAAACTTGGAAGCCTAAGCAATCCTTCGCTAATAATAATAAAAATAATTAGAAAAACAAACAAGGAAAAATGCAAACAATAATGCCATGATATTTAAAAATGTATCCTTTTCGCTATAAAATACAAATAGCAGAGGGCAGAAGAAACACAGGAGAGATGCCTGTACTGGAGGGCCCTGGGAAGTTTACAACCCTTGTTTGATTCTGCTGGCTGCCAGAAGAGCAGTATTGTGTGTTCAACGTGCTCTACAGCTTTTGCCTAACCAGTACAACCAGCCTGAAAGACAAAGATATCAAGCCAGCTGCTTGTGAAGGTGGCCTCTTGGGCTCTTGTTTGTCGCTGGGATGCCTAGAGTATTTGACATTTCTTATCATTAAAAAAAAAGAGCCCTAAACATTTCCTGCTCACTGGAAAGGGTGCAGCAAGTGGATAAGTAGATTCTCTAAAAAATGTTCTCTAACATGTGGTTTGTTATAGGACTGAGACACTTAATGTAATAGTTATCAATACCTGCATATGTACTTAAAATAAGATAAAAGCTAATTAGCTCCAACTTCAGTCCTTCTCTTCCATTGATAATCCTTCATTTTTTATCAGTCAGTAATTGACTGGTAAAAATCTACCCCCAAAATTAGACTGTTAAAAAGCAGGAATAATTCCCCCAGTGACATTCTCTACAAAATGACTATCTTGAACTCCTGCTATCATGCTCTTAAGTTACAAGATGAAATATATTATTTTCTAAATTCCATTACTGCAGCATGGCTAATACTCCACTGCAATATTTTATCAGGGTAGAAGGGGAGGAAAGTGATTCAAAACTGGCATTTTCCAGTATCAACAATCTAAAGATGCTATTAGCAGATTATTTAGGAGATAAACAAAATATTATTGCTGAACCCAAATGAGTAAAAACCAGAGTCATGCCATCAAATTAATGAAATTAGCTTGAAATTATAAGTCTTCTAAATAAACTCCAGCATAGTGTGGATTCTTTGTTTGCTGGCATTATCTTCAGCACTCATAACTCACTTCTGTCATGTTTTCACCTTGTTTCTTGCATGCATGAGGGATAAAACCCTCCACCTTCCCACTCCAAGAAGATTCCTTTTTGAAGATCTGCTTTTGGGGGCTTTGGTCTTCCCTAACAGCGGGAGATTATCCAACAGAGAGTTTAGGAGATTGTTTGCTAGAAGATGATAGTAAAATGGGCAAAACTAAACATTTAAAGGCAATAGCTGCCTACACCAATGAAAAGATGAGCCATTTTACAGGCATCTTGAGGTTTACTGCAGAAATCTTAAATCTTGAGAGTTAACTTTTTTTTTTTTTTAAGAGTGAATTTTAAAACTGAGAGTGCTAGACAAAAAAAAAGATTATTTTGATTCTCCTTTTATTTCTGTGGTCTGTCAAGACATTGTGAGAGTGTAAAGCGATAAGATAAACTGGTCTCCAAGCCTTCTCTTTTGTATGTTTATATTCAGCCAGACTTGCTGCTTATCTCTCTGCCATTTAACTCTCTCTTTAGTAAGTAAAAAGAAAAGTTGAAAGAAGAATTAGTCTGGCTGACCCTCGAACTCCTTCCTGCAAGGATGTGGTGTGGATCGAAAGACAGGTTGTCTGAAGCACCACTATCTCAGCTAACCAAAGCTTTAGAGGCCAAGAAGGAAGGATGCTTATCATGAGGGAGCAGCCTGCCTACCTTTGTTTCTTTGTCTCCCTTTGGTTTAGTTCCTGTTTTAGTGCTCAGAGCCCCCGTCTAAGAATGGTGCAGATTTTTGTTTTGCTGATGATCCTGCTTTCTCTCAATATTAGGAAAAGCATTTGGATCTCAGCATTTCTTCTAGGTGGCCTCACACTTCAGTCCAAGAGTGAGCTCATGAACACATGTAGGGCAGCATACTGGGAAGTAAACACTCTTTTGGAAGTGTTTCTCTATTTTTCTGTCCTATCAGTCTCTTGGCTGAATCTCAGAAACTTCAGGAGATGGAAGGGCTTTGTCACAAAGACATAAACTGTGCTAGGAGAAGCTTTGACTTGAAATGCATCTGCTATCTGAGCTCAGTCCCTGCCCAGTCAACTTTAGTCCATCTCCTCATCCCTGAGACCCTCACTCATATGGAAAGAGAGCTGACTTTCATTACGCAAAAATGCAGTCTCTAAGGTGAAATTACGCTTTGGAATTTCAACTATGCAGAAAAGTAACAAGTAGCCAGAAGAGAGGGAGCTGATACAGGATGTGGGAAAGACTAGACAGACATTTCAGTAAGTCACATTCAGGATTTCTGTTTCTTTTTGGATAAGGAAAGACAAGGAATCAAGATAAAGATCTTGCTCATTTGTCATGAACACTGCGGAAAGGGGAAGCGCACAGGAATGCAATTAAGGAGTTCAATCTAAAGTTCAAAGTCGGATGAGGACTGAATTTCAGTGAATAGTACCCTGGAAACATTAACAGCCTGTAGAAAGGAGAAGATAGCACGAAAAATGAAGCTCAATAGACAGAACATAGGTGCAGAAAACAGAGTAAAATGGGCAGATAAGGTAATAACTACTAATTTTGGTCTAGCTATGATTACTGCCCACCAGCAATATCTACGAGACACTATTTGCTCCTCTCAGCCTCTGAAGTTGGGTACAAATGAGTGAATGGGTTAGGGATACCCTTTTGCTCAAGTGCAAAGAATGGATTTTTGCAATATGCATCATTGCTCTTAAAATGCTCATGAGAGTCCCAAGAAGTGACAGCTTGCTGCAGACATACTCCACCACTTCAGGTCTTATCCTGTGCTAGACTCTGAGGTGCAGAAGCTATGCTCCAGACTTGGTTCCAGCTTTCTCAAATAGGCAGAGTAATGAAATCATCCTTCTTTTGGGCACTGACACCAGCTATACCTCTAGTACATCTGGAATTCACAAGCATTGCTTCTTTCCCTGTTTCAGATTTTATACCTCCCACAGCTCCTTGGCTTCTGCTTGAATCAAATCCCTGCTAGTGATGCTCTGTTAAACTGCACCCATTTCGGTAAAAGGCATGCTAGTATGGCTTGGAAAAGGGAGTAGTAGTTCAGGGTCACTGCAACCAATTATATCATCAAAATCTTCATTGCTCCTGACACCAAAATAGTGACTGATTTCATCCTCCTATGCCATCTCTTTATTCCACTTGGGTCTTTAGAGGTGGGAATGTATACAGCATCCCCATATTACAGAAATCTTTTTATGCCATGCAGACTGAGCTGCTGTAAATTATTATTGTGGGCCTCTACCGAATCCAAATTGCTAAGGCTAGGAAATGGTAAACAAGGCTGGCAAAGAATTGGGGAAAATGCTGTCCAGAAGAAATGATGAACATTTCTAATTTCTCTTTTCATCTAAAAGGAAGCAGTGGGAAAGAAGAGGTTCTGATTTCCCACATCCCTTCTGATTACGATAGTTCTCATGCAGCACCTGAAAAAAAAAATCTCATGCTGTGCTATCAGAAAAATCAAGCAAGGGAGAATAAAACAGCATCTACCATAGTCATCTTGGGTGAAAGCTGGCATTTCAACAGCATACAGTAAGACAACTGAGAAGAGATTTTAGCTACAGTTTTCAAACTCATGCTTGCTTGTTAGATAACTGTCCAGAAGTTTCCAAAGCCAACCAGCAGAAGCTCAGGACAAGTATACACAAGTATAAAAACATAGTAAACATTGACTGCATTCCAGGGAGAAAAAGTAGTACGTCAGTCATGCCAGGATACACAGGCTGGCTTCAGGAACCATGAAGATTTCAGGGCTGAGGCTTCAGCCCCGGAGCATCTCCTTCTCCTGTTCTCTGCTCCCCACCTCCCACTCCGCTGAAGGACTTTGCTGTTCCTGCATCAGAGAGGAAAATGGAAATAGTCCATGCCAGCCAACCAGGCAGTTTGTGGACTTCACATGCTGCGAACAGCAACTTCTTTCAGTGTTGGAGAGAGAGGAAATATTTAGCTTTGAGACATATTAAGAAGGGGAGAAGAATCGCCTTTCAGAATTAACTGATCTTTCTGCCTGCCTAAAGGAAATCCCTTTAGATTTCTGTTGACTAGTAATTAGCCCATCCACCTTAATCATTCTGTAACAAAAAACTTGTCACTAACTTTTACTCTGAGGGCAGCTTGTGGAGGGGAGCATTTAACATCTATCACCTCTGCTGAGCAGGGCTGGTTGTGGGCCTTTTCTACTACAAGTCTCCATGAGAGAGTAAGCCCACTGCGCTAGGCACTGTACAGCTGCAGGCCTTATCTCTATGGGCATTAGGGGGTTATTCAGCAACCATGCAGAAACTTCCCTGTAATTCTTAGTCTAAATGTATTCACAGCTGACAAGCTGACACCCATTTACTTTTACACTACACTTCCTTTCTGTGCAAAACATTTCTCCTCAGTGCTTCCCCCACCAAAAGCAATTACAGTCTCTTTTACCTTTTTTCTTTCTACAGTCATCCTTCACCCTTTATCCCCTCCCTTTTGAACATCTGGGTATTAATTTTTAAGAGTTGCACACAATATCCTACAATATCTCTGAGGATTGTCTCATACCTTAGGATAGCCCAGTTATGCTACAGACCTCTCAGCTGTATGGGGAACACCAGACAGGCTGTACCAGCAAATTCTGCCATGTGACTGCAGCACGTTGAGCAGGTCTCAGTAAATTATCACCATCACAAAGTTCAAAATCTAGAGAAAAGAGAGGGCAGCTCAGCAGCCATTTGTATAAGGAGAGGAAGCTGACTCCTAGGGCTTTGAGACTCACAGAACTGCCAATGTGATTGAAACCAGCTGAGGAGGCTGGTTCAGGTGCACCAACAACCTCACGCTCCACCTAAAAGCAATATGATTCTCCCTGTTTGTTCCTGCAAAGGCTCCTGGCCTTTCAATGGATGTTTAAACAAGTATTTGCATAAGTTTGAATGCTCTGATCTGGTATATTGTGTGAGTTAGAAAGACCTGGAAACACAGTCAGGCTGCAACCAGTTTTCAAGCCTGCATTTACAGGGTTTATCTAAGGAGAGAGGTTAGCATGTAGGAATCTACAGAAAAAAAAAATATACAAACTAGTTTAGCAGGCAAATTGATTCTTGACACTAACTTTTCTAGTTAGCTTAAGACAGTCAGTAATCCATGCTTAATTTCATTGCAGGTGAACTGTCGTTTGACTAATTCTTTAATGAATATCTTTAAATAACTCTAACTTTATTTTATAAATAGAATAGGAAAGTAAAAAATGAGAATTGAGGAAAGGCTACAAGAGTGTGAAATCCAACATATTAACCTTTTACCTAATTTCAAACACTTCTGACTGTTATACCATAGTACTCAATCAGTATAAGCACTCTTTTACTATAAAAACTGCATTTTTGTCCTCTTCAAGTCTTGTCTTTAAAGCATTAGATTATATTTCTAGGTATTCAACTTTAACACCTGTCTCAGTCTCATCCTCCCCTGAAATAAATTTCAGCATATTAGTACCCAAAATGCCTGCTATTTAACCATGTGCATCTAGGGCTCTCCCATCTCCTGACCAAGAGAAATTCCTTGTACTACAGTCGAGAATAAGGCTAAGCTGTTAATATTTTTCCTAAATTGAATCATCTGCTAGATTTTATAAAGGGCTTTGATATTTTCATTTTGAAAATTGTTAACAGAAAAACAAGTTTTCTCCTTTCTCCATAGCTTACCAACTACCTCCTTACATTAGCAGTTACCAGTATCTCACAAGATGCTTTCTCTGGACCAAGATTTTTAATGCAGTTCTTCTGATTCCTTCTCTCTCTCTCTCTTTTTTTTTAATAGTACAAAAAAATTCAGCTATTTTTTTTCTCCAGAATACAACAGTATGGTTCTAAAGGAACTCTGCAGTGTCCAATTATTCTGAATTTGCATCACTGCAAAACAGATTAGAATCTGACCCATTAATCACAAAGGGTCACAATGGGAGCAAATATCACCCATTACCATTAAAATGGAGCAGTATAGAGTGAAAGGAGTAGGCTATTGGTCAATAAAACACTTTAACAAAATGTTTTTAACAAGATGTTTTATCTGTGGGCCACAAAGAAATAAATAATCCTTACAAATTATGCAGATGAACCTTTCCCATTAATGTATAGTTATTGGAAATTGTTAGTTAAACAAAAAGTAGCTTCCTATTAGGACTTTGTCAGTGATTTTGGGGGAAAATAAATATCTGGCAAGTCCAAGTAAGTCCAGGCAATAATGTAGAGGTGATACTGTTCAGAGGACATGAAGGAAAAAAGTGCTAAAAAAAAAAAAAAAAAAAAAAAAATCACAGTCTATACATCCTTATAAAGAAATTGGAGGACAGTCTACAGTCCTAGTCCAGATTAGTATCCCTGCCCATATAGGCCGAATTTTATCTATTCTGCTGACCTTTTTGCTTCCAGGTGACTGAATACTGTTTCTTATACCATTTTATATCTATGGTCTGCATCCCAACCCAAACAGAGAGAAGTTTTAAGCTGCAGGGATCATACTGAGAGGCAGCATCAGGAAGGAAAACAGCTTCAAATTTAAAGGGAGAGAAGTGAGCAGGGGATCTTAAACAGTGCAGCTGCGCTGGTGATGCTGAGGCTTCGGCAACGCTCTCTCCGGCCTGGCACCCTGGGGATGCAGTGCAGTCAGGGATTGGGCTGCTCCCGAAAATTGTACTGCTGAAATATCTACTCCTGGGCTAGGACTGGAAAGCTTTTCCTTTTGCATCTAGGGGTCCCAAATTCAACATATAATCCTATTTTTCTACAGTCTTTCTCCTAACTGTATGGCCTCCATTAACGGCACCACAGACATGTCACGTGTAGATACACGGATATAGAGTGTCAGCAGTCCCATCAGCAACGCTTTCCCTTGGCCCAGGCCAAGTAGATCTTCCCCCACTCCACAAACCAGAGAGGTAGTTTTCCCCCATCCTTGCAAGCGAATGTCAGACCATCCTTCTGAGTCTGGCAGGCAGCAAAATAAGCCGGGGAGGCGGGTTTCCAGACGGTCTCCAGGGGCTGACTTTCCAAAATGCAGCTTCTGCTGATTCATCCCCTACCAACACTGCTGACTTCCTGTAAACGCCTGACCTAGGAACATAAATTACCATTAAGGCTGACAAGGATATACTCTCTGCGACAATAACTCACAGGGCTGCTGTTCCCCAGCACAAAAGAACATCCCTTTTGCCTTGGCACAGTGAGTATATCATTTGGGGTTGTTAATGTGAGCATCTCTTGCTGACATTAATGAGGCTGATGCACTCCTAACACAGGAGAACGACCCTGCTCACACCACAGGGCTCGGACACCACACACCAACCACAGCAACGATCGTTCTCTGGGGGGGGGGGAGACCAATTTGCTGCAAAGCACCCATTTCTTGATGTCTTCATTCTCAGCACAAACCTCTAAATGGCATTACTCATCCCTCATTTTACAAGAGAGATCCTAGAAAACGGCCACTATTGCTAGGCAAGATGGAAATTACAAGGGTTATCAAACCAATCCTGAAGCTTCCAGGCATGAGCTGCTCGCCAGGTGGGATCAGGAAGATATCTCTCCTCTTTGATAGGGTAACTGCAAAAAGGTACGTGTTGACGTCGTCATGGGGCTGGGAAGGCATGGAGGGAACTTGGCTTTGAAACGGGCAGTGGGGCCATGGCTAGAAAGTAGTGATTTCACTAGATAGATAGTTACAGGAGACCCTTTCAAAACAAGCAAAGTAAATGCAGCGTCTTCACCCTTCCTAGAGTAAAATTCCACAATGCTCCGCCTATCATAAAGCAGTCTTATAATTCAAGGTTAATGCTTCAAGACACTCTTAAAGGTACAAACTTGTTATAATGTGTGTTATGTTAATTACATCTAAAATTATTCCCAGCATTTTTCCTTTGGCACTGAAACATCTGTTTGCATCTACAACGAGCCTCTCTTATCCCACAGCAAATTGCATAATGTTTTCATTAGCACCATCTAGCAAATGACAAGACAATATTCCAGTAACGCTTCTCCCACTAACAGATGTGATCTTGTTGAAATCTCTCCCTTTGGTTCCCTTTACCTTCTTGGTCTCTTGGAATGAAGAGGTAGGGAAAAAGAGGAGATAAAATGTAACAACAAAGGAGAAGTTAAATAACCTTATTACAAAGAACTTAAAGCAGCAGATTTGAAGCAAATATGAAGTTTGCAGAAAGGAAACTTGCATGGTATTTGCACTTGTTCTTGCCAATGCAATGACCAGAAGCGTCCTGTATTTTTTTTTTAAACTCAAAACTTTACGTTTGGTGATGTAAATGTAGCTGCCACTTTTAAGTGAGATGACTGGCTGCCTTACTGGGCTATTTGCTTTGTAGACTCATCCACATCTCATCAAGTGCATTTCCTCTTTCAGCCTGATTTCTAGGCTCAGGATGGGATCCCATAACTCTCTATCTCAGCCACTTTTCCCTTGCCAGGATCTGCACCCACACTCGGGACACTATCCTCTCTTGTTGTAGAGTGCAGCTCACTGATTAGACAGCCTTTGAAATATGAAATATTTCAGGGCAAAGTAGATCCAACAACGAGCAAACAGACTACCAACACATATGGTTTAGTGGATATTGAACAGTTTTCCTTGCACAACGGAGCTTCTCGTGGTCCCTCTGAAACTTCTAGGGTCTGATACAGCCCACACACTTCACCCACAGGCCATTTCCGAAACTCTCTTATTTTAGGAGAGTGTCCTTAAAATCTTCTTAGGCTTTCTGATAATCCTGCCACCTTGAGAGTTGCCCTGTTAACTTGTGGTTCATCTCCCATTGAACCTGAACTCTATAATCCTCCTATGCAGTTTCTGCAGTGGCCCAGCATCCCAGCTCAGGTTTGGAGTGAGACTTGTGGCTTACAGGTAGGGAAATGTGGACATGGGTGTAAGATGCTGGTTCATACGGTACCCTCCCCTCAGGGTGATAAGGCTGTCATGGTCACTGGCCTGCTTTAGTACAGCTCACCCAGAGACTTTACCCTCTTGTAGCATCTCAGAAAGCCTGGTGGATTCTCCATACTCCCATTTCCTCTTTTCCTGTCCCACTGAGGTACTCCCCCAGTGACCTCTCTCATAAATGCTACATGCAGCAGAGATGGTTCAGTGGAAATGGGAAAGAGGGACAGGATGAAAGTTGGGGAACGTACATGAACCTGAGCTTGTCTCTACTCAGACATCATGGAGATGTAACTGGAGTAAGCCACAGATAAACTAAGAGGGTACAGATGCAAATGTCTCAAGGCTGGAGCTGAGGTAGACAGGATCAGTTTAAGCAGACAGAGGCACCACTATAAAAAAGTTGTACGAAAATATCTCTAGACTCACACACTTTCGTTCATTGTTTATAGACTTTTATCCATTAGACTGCAGAATTATTGGTATAAATACTAAAACCTGTTTTCAACAGACTAATGTTTGGTGTCTGGATCCATTATGCACCTTCCTGTTTCTCTCTCCCCACCACCCCACTGCTCCTTTTTAGGCAAAGTCAATTCAATTATACAAGAAACCCTGATGATGCAGTAAACAGTAACTTTGTACCAGTAATCAAACACTTAAAACATTCTTAAAATTACTGCATAGCAGTTCCACGACTATAAGAAATCTTTCAGAGTTTGTTATTCTTCTCACTTAGCTGGGAGTATACCAAGATTTATTTTTCTAAAATCAATATATTTACTCTGCTGGGGAACCTAAGAAGTGAGAAGAAAGTCAGATTTAGTGTGTGAAAACATCAAAGAAGTGTGAGTCCCTCTTACTCTTTTCCTACTATGTCTCAGTATTGTCCCTCAGAGATTATGCCTAAAGGATTAACCATCCCATTCTTGGTTCCTGATTAGATTCTGAACAAGATTTCTTAGGTTAGTTGATGGTCCCAGTGAAGCCTGTAATGATCCACAGATTGCTGGACTGGACTAGACTGAACTTTTATATTTTGAAGATTTAGTCCAGCTCACACAAGGATTGTCTACCCTCAAATATCCCTAATGTATATTTTAGAAGCTATGAACACATGAAATGGATTTGAAAAGTCATGAAATTGTCACAATACTACACGCTTGGTTCATTTTAATCTTTCCCTGTTTTTTGAGCTTTTAGAACTCAGTTTTTAGGTTTCCCTCCCCAGTCTTGAAGGCTAAAAAAGAAACAGAAGCTGAAATTCTCACTTAGTCAAGTGGGAAATTAAAGAAAATCAACTGTTGCAATGCTTGGCAATACTGTATTCTCACATACCATCAGTAACCATTTAGCAAACAGCTCTGATCTTCAGTCAGAATTCTTCTTTCTTAAGTGTTTTTCCTGGAAATGTCTTAAGATTGAGTTACCCACCCTGCTTGTGCTGATTTCTCTTCCGTGGATGCATCAGTATTGCAGCTCTCATTTAGAAGTTTTTGCTAGTGACTCCCCTTTCCTTGATTGCTCGAATGGAACAACCCATTTGGTGTCTTCCTGTTTAATCCAGATCCCTCCAGCTTCATGCCTTACACAAAGTATCATAACAGGACACACAGATAAACTTCGTATTTCAAAATTAGCCAGAAAGCAACAGATTCATATCAGGGCCTATAAAAAATTAATTTGAACCATGTTTGCATTATCCTTCAAGGACACCACCAAGATGATTCACCTTTTGAAATAAGGCTTAAAACTGACATTAGAAACACAAAATATATGGTTATTTCAGTTTCAAATTGAGCAAAGCAGGATTAGTAATCATTATATTGAAAATCTGCAACAGACGTAAGGCTTGAATCTGCCACTGCTTCCCAGTCCTTACTTGGAGACTCTCTCAGCCTTCTGCTTACTTACCAGGTCTCAGACTGATCTATGCTCCAGTTCTGAATCAACACCCACTGCTGGCTGTTATTTTCCTTTCCTTTTCTTGTAACCAAGGCATCTGATTGAGTATCTATTCTTTATCTCAAAAATGTTGCCAAACTTTCTATTCGTCTATAACTATGTTTTTGTGTTTCTGGATCATTAAGCATGTAAATGAAATTCAATTGCAAACTGAATATAGAATTGTGCATATGCAGGATCTTGAAGAATAGGGAGGACTTTAATGATAGAAAATATTCCCACATCTGTAATTCTGACTTGCTCAGTCTTTCAGAAAGGAATTGCTCAACAGATTTGAAATTGCGTTACTTTAGATAATTCTGGCAGCTTTTATAGACAATTATTTTTCTCTCATTGAAATTTTCCTGAAACAGAAGGGCAACCTTTTCATCCCATTTCTTGCTGGAAATATGCCTATTGCTAGGGTGGGATTCCTGTGAATTAAATTTAATTATTTAAACTTAGGCTTCTAAGCTAGGCTAATAATATACCTTGATTGTCAAAAAGAGGAAACCTCTACAGCCCAGTCAAGGACTGCAATACCTTGCCATGGTGGCTTCAGAGGCGAACAGAGAGAATTACTAGAAAATCAGGGCAGGTCAGACAACCCTATTAACCTTTTGCAGAATACTCTATTTGACAAAACTGAAACCTGTGTCCATTCATGGGAAAAAAAATAGTCATAAAACCTCTGGAAGTCAGCCTTTATATTTTATTTTCTTCAAAGCAAACAAAGAGGAAAAACAGCTAGTCACAAGGATTTTTCTCCTAGAATTATTTGGTTCTAATATTGAATCATCTGTGCTGCAATAGCATAAAGGTTTGCCAAGAAAGTTTTCTTGTTGGATCAGATTTACGCACTTTATTCATTTCTGACACCGTACTTTGCATGTGATTTCCTAAATAACAGCTGAACTCTGAGTACTCAAATAGGAAAAATGAGAGCGGTCAATAAGGCTTACAAACACTTTTGGCAAAGAAAGAGGTTTTATCCTTCTAACCTTCTGGATACAGTGTCTGACTTACATTGTATAGTTTTTACATTGCTCTTAGGCCATTTTAGATACCTAAGAGTAGCCTGATGAAGCATCAGTTCCTTAAGTGGTTTAGTTTACTCCAATATCAAAGCAGTAATAACCATCATATAATGGTCTTATAATAAACAAATAAACTTACAGTGTTCTGGTGAAATTCTAGCTATGTCAGTCCTAGGAGCAGAGTAAATAATTTCCAGTGATCAGTTTATAGCATGACTTCTGCTGCTTTTCTATCTCAAGGACTATTCATGAGCTGATTTTAATTTTCTCATATATATTTATTATTCAATTATATTCATTACATTCACTAAAATACTTTATTTTTGGTATATAGTTTATAGCTGGCTTGTAAGCACGTAACAGTGAGGATTTGAAATCCATGAGATTGATTTGCTGCTTTGAAGTGACTGGTCAGAACTGCCTGCAATATGATTTCTGTGTCCTGGGGAAAGGTGGTAATCATCCCATGGAAATTTTAAATTCATTTCAGCAGTACATGTACCTCTGAAATTTACTTTACTAGATTTTCAGGTGGCTAAAAGTTGATTGCCAGTAAAGCAGAATGTGAGCATGAAATGTTCGTAAGAATTGCTGAAGTAATTGTATTTTTAAATTAAAGAATGATAACAGACATTTTAGTTTGCAACATTTGTCCAGTTATTATGTTCTACTTGCCTAAAATTACAGTCTGCAAGACAGTGAGTGAAGTTATTCTTGACACCTTATCTAAACTTTGTGTAATTCCTCAGTACTGGAGACATCTGCTCATTTCACTGCTGCATAGTGCTACTTCATTAGCTGCCAAGAGAGATTTCTGGGCATGTGGTCTGCAAAGTGCTTTAAGGATACCGATGTATGTAAAAGGTAGCAGCAGCTGCCGCTTTTTGCTCCCTCTTTTTCCTCAGAAGATTTTAAAATGAGCATCCTATTCGACTCTGTTCAGATTATTTTTCAAAGCAAAATATGCAAATAGCCTAAAATTAATCTACACAGGGGATACATATGTCTTTGCTTTTAAAGATACCCTGTTCACTCAGTTTGCAAACACTCGATTTCCAGCTGTCAATTCTGAAGCATGAAAATCAACAACCTTAATTATTTATTGTTCTCTGCACCTATAATAGTCCCTTAATTGTTTTTTAACAGGGTATTTTTAGAGAGAACTGCTAAGTTTTCACACTGTGGCATTGTCCCAGCCTAGGGAATTAACGAGAGACTATTAATTCTGCCATAAACAGCTGACTTTATTTAATACATTCCAGCTTCTGATATTCATTTCATTACTTTAATCTTCACATCCAGTCCTGTCGTACTGCTGCTTTCAGCTATAAGATATTTATTGTTTCCCCTAGGGACATCCACGGCCTGCCTGGTCCTGCTGCTGACAGGGTGTCAGGCAGCGCTAGCTCGGGGTGCAGGGCTGAGCATGGCAAAGGTGCCATCTGCGGAGTGTCACTGCGTTATTGGCTGCCTGTCCTCATCATTTCATTCTTCATTAGTCCTTTTCTTTCCCCACTGGCTACCTCTTTTTAATCTGTGGCACCCTGTCATCTACACACCGTGAGCCTTAACAGGAGGGTTTCAAGGACAGACCACGCCAATGACTGCGAAGCGACCCCTGCGCATGTGTGATCAAACAGCCCTGCCTGCATCCTACAGAGATGAAATGACTTCTAATGCAGGCAGAAGCTCTACAGACATCAACATGAGACTTCCTCATGAACAACTGGATCATCTCAGCCCTGCCTTGGTTCCAAATTACCTTGGAAACATACCACCTAAGAGTAACCTGTTTGGGACCTAACCCAAGCACCGAAGGAGTGCAGAGCATCCAGCAGAAAGTGGAAGACATGTGCTGAAAAGTCCAGAATCAGGCCCAGAACCAAACCGCTGTGATCCACAGCAATGTCATGGCCACATTTATCGAGCACTTGCCACTGTGGAAGTGGCGGCTGCACAGCCTGTCTCAAAAAAATCACTCACTCATCACATCTAAGAATGACACGTCTCTAACACCAGATCCCGCGAAACCACAGATGGGTAGGACACAAGGCACTGGTAAAGGTTCTTGACAGAATCCAAGCACTACAGAAAACAGGTGATAAGAGGACGATTTAGCTAGAGAGAAACTTGCAAAATATTTGCAGCTAGGCTGTGAAACCAAGCAAGGCTCAAATGACTGAACCATGCCTTCAACCCCTGCTCTAGGACTTGACTCCTCCTCTTTCTGCCCCCTCCACCAAACCTTCCCAAGTGGCTCTGCCGGTCTTTTTTGATTCTTGTGTGTTAATTCGAATGGTTGATACCACCATTGCTAAATATAATGCTCTTGTTCTACTTCTAATTTTCTCTTTAATCCCTCTTAGTGTAGCCTCTTTGCCTCCACAATGAAAAAATACCAACTAAGGTCACTTTCTAGGGGCTGCAGAACAGGTATTTTCTAATCCTAAGCATTTTTCCTCAGATTTTCTTTGTTTAAAAATAAACCCAGTGATTTTGAAATGATCACTAGAAGATGCCAACTGACTGAAATAAAACATCCTCAAAGGAATTGATACTTGGGTTTCCCTGCTCCAATGGGAGATGTAAGACATATAACGAGCCAGTTCTTCATGTCTCTGCCAGTTGGAACACTGATCAAGCAGGGAGAAAGGCAGGGAAGTAGAATCTACATTTGCATTTTCCTACTTATTTTCCTACTCTGTTTCAAAGAACTCAAGTTTTAAAACAGTAATTAGAATGAGAAGTAAAAGCTAAAACAAAATGCAAGTCTCAGCTTCAGTTTTGACGCTGCCCATTTTCCAGGCTGACAATGAAGCTGCCCAGTTCTGGGACCAAGGCCTTCCTGCTTAGGTAGCAATTTCACAGCAGCACAGTTTTGAAAGAACAATTTGTCTTTCCCTTCCTGTCCCGCTCCCAAGAATACTCTCCAGACACAATGTAAGAGAACACAGCAAAACTCCACATCCTAGCTAGGTACACAGAGAGCCTCACAGAGTGGAGAGAACAGAAATAAATCCTGTATTTCTCTTCACGAAAAAGAGGCACACTCCAGCAGACTGAGATGGCCGATGAGAGCCAACCATCCTGGATTAATGGGACACTCTGGCTGAGGCCCCTTCTCCAAACACTCTATTTCATCTCCCTTTTGCTTTATATTGGCAACATGAGCCATGTCCTGACTTGACCTTGGCAACGTGTGCAAGTTACACAAGGATTAAAATCATCTGGATTTTAAAATGGTAACCTGCCTTTTTCTTCCTTCCCCTAAGAGTCCTGCCCAAATAGATTAAATCCATTTGGATTTATCAGTTTCCTTAGAGAATTAATAGAGCTGAGTAGATTAATCTGAAGACATGCATCTGAGAGGAGATGTTCTGATGCATACACATCCCACTCCAAAACTCAGTTTACATGTTCAATGTTCACACAATTATCTCCTAAAAGAATTCTAGCTTCAGCTGAAACTGCTGGTCAATTACCAGAGGGCAAATCAGTATTTTCCAGTGGATATTTTGCACGTTCAATGTCTTGGCCATAGGCCTTGGAGCGAGAAGGTTTGCAGCTTGATGGTTTACTGTGTGACTTGCTTTAACTGATATTGGAGATTTGATGTTAAATACTAACAAGAGGTTTACAATAAATTTGTAAACAGTTGTCCTGAAGCCTCATATGTTTTGTGTACAAGTGACTCATGGTTCTGGCAACCCATACCATAAGTTTCACATCTTCCATCCAGCCTTCTCCTGTTCATCATGTCCTTTCCCTGGAGAAGTGACTTCTGTGAGGCAAAAGGAAAGTTTTGCTCCTCTTTAATCTTCATTTTAACAGTAATATTGCTTCACAATCAACTGTCCACTGGGAGTTGCAGTGAAACTAGGGACATTTCCCATGGGCATGAAACACATTCATCAGCAAACAATAAGCTTGAGCTGTTTTTAGCCTAATGAGCTGGAGAAGAAGTATTATATGTTCACTTACTACCCATTTCTGCCAGCTGGCTCCCCTAGCCTCTCTGCTACACGGACAGGAGCTGCAGCCGCAGAGCACTCGCTCATCTAGCAGTGAACAGGGGTCAGCGCGTGATAACGCTAAGATGGAAATAAACATCACTCACCTCCTTACAAAAATACTTTTCTCCATTAACGCAACCAATTACATAGTGAGGTTTCTTTTCATTATCTATGCTAATTAACTAGTCAGTGAGGAAAGACCATAGAGATTTCAAGGGAAAAATGGAGGAGCTGCTGGAAAACCCTACAAGCATTTTAAATAAATATTTGCAGGACCAACTGTTCGAATGCTGTAGAGCAGAGCAGCAACATGAAGGAAAGCAAGAATCGTAATAAAACACATGAAGCAATTAGTGCACACGAGAGACCGATTACTGCTGATACTGCGGAGGCTCCGCTTGCTATCACAACTCACTGGGAGCTCCTGCTATCCAGACAGCATCAGAACTGGACAGAACTTTGCCAGCCTTTCTTGTGAAATACAATGAAAACTTTTTCCTCTAAAATCCAAGCCAACTACAATTTCCATCTTTGTCACTCAGACTTTTACTGCATTTGTCTTTTTAATCCTAAGTTTGCTACTATGATTTTGAAAATGTAAGATAACTAGTTTTCTGTTTTTCGACTGAAAAATACAAGTAATGGAAACTTCTGAGTGTTTTTTAAAAAGAGAATAAAGATGATTTTTAAAGAAAATAAAGCTAATTTACAGAGAATAAAGCTCAATTTTATTTATGTAATTTCTTTCAAGTATAGAATTCTGCCCAATTCCGTAACAATCTTTGGAAAAAAAATCTCTCTACCAGTTTCAAATGTCTAATCTTTATCTTGGCATTGTAATGTAAATGTTGCAAAGAACGTACTATAATAGAGGTTTTTTAATCTTCACATTTTCTATAGATAGGTCTCACTAGCTCTGCATGTACAGCTTGCTGCATTCATACTGCAGAGACTCAGGCTCTCATCTGGATGCACCCAGGTCGTGATCAGGATGGCTATAGGTATCTGTGAACCATTGGCCCAGAGGAAATGGTTACAGTCCCCGTCACACCTGGAGGCAACTTCGCATCTGTATGTGGTCATAAAAGTGTTCTCTCACCCATCCCTACTCAGAATTAATTAGACTAGCAAAGACATACAGCTGAAGCTCCTTCATATAAGACATATTATTCTAGCAGGAAATGATTTAGCGAGCTACCACACAAGCAGATAGTTGGGGTAACACTCAGTACCAGATTGGCTGTGAGCTTTCACCCAGCTGTGTGGGTTGAAAAGACGAGGATGAGCATTCACAGCCTAAAATAGGTGACCGTGACAGTTACACAATTTATCTTTTTTGACAGACCTCCTTCTTTGTTCAGCGCAGAGGTCAGACATTACGCAGAGAAAGGCAAAGGCGCAAAGAGACCAGTGCCCAACTCTGTGCCTTAATAGTGTCAACATCTCACAGCATAAATCTAGATTTACCACAGCATATATGCAAGTATAGAATGAAATGAGTGTAAGTTACTGGCCTAATGGCTACCTATTTTTCTAAGAGTGCAAACTAGCCATCAGCTGCCATATTGCTCTGCCGGGTCTCTATCACCTGCCATATGAATTTGAGGCCAAATAGTTGAATGTTGTCATGAACAAGTGACCTTCCTTTCTGTGAAAAGGAAATTTATGTGAGCACCATCTCTGTACCTGGTTGTTGTGTTCAGTTGTCATTTTCTTCCCTCACAGTACAGAAGTCACACTATAGACAGGGGACTGTTATAAGGGCAGCAGATGAATACTGTCCCCTTAGGGCTCACTTTATTCCTTTCCAGATAAACATTTTCAGCTGCAACCATGTACAGTAGAAATCACAAGTGGTCAGTCAAGAGTAGAAAAGTAAGGACCTCTCAAGGGACCAGTAACCTATTTTTCTGTGTGTAAGGAACAGCTAGGATGAATTTCCTAGCCTTTATACCACATATTTGTAACAAAACAAAACAACAAAAAAATTAATACTAGATGTGAGGGCTAGACTGAGATCTGAGGAGAATAGAGCCTTGTCCTTACCCCAAACACCATATGATGCAGTGAAACATGAAGAAAATTCTACTTTACTGCTTCTACATGGTGTGTGAGTCCTGTCCTGAACTGACCACTGCTGGAGGTTAAAACAGCCCAGATCTCTGCAGTGTTGTTCACCACTGAACCAGGTTGGACTGCCACGCTTACTGCACATGCATGCCATTGCTGACAGCAATAAATTGGACTATCAGCTGGCTATGGATATCTGACCTACAAGGATAAGTTTCAGGACTCCATTACCAGCTTCCTCTAGTTGAAATGGTATAAGCTGTCAGATGGAGAGAGGATGAAAAGTGGACCATCCTACCAGAGAGAATCCAATTGAGGGAGGAATTAGAGATTATGCATATTTCTTTCCCCCAAAGAAGATTAATTAAAACAGCTCTTCACATGAAAGCTAGTGGAATCACCTTCCTGTTAACAGACCTATGTCCATGCAGCTGGCATACTTTGATGTCCGGTAAAGCATGCACATTTTTTTTGTGTTCTAAAATGATACCGCTAGATTGGCAAAACACAGCCACCTGGTACAAAAGCTCATCTACTCTGGGCACTGCATGCTGGAGCCACTGACATGGATTCTCTGCTGCAGAGCTGTTCATCTCTTACATGCCTGCACTTACATACAGTCGAAGAGGAAGATGAAATTTCCTTCATGTAAGTATGCAGCAGAATTGGAGTAAGAGAGAGATCCTTAAAAATAGCTTAATAGGGGTCATTCCGCCAACAGGCTGGAACATGCACGTATTTATAATTCCCTTGGTGCTTTCCAAGAATGAAGTGGTTGTGGATAATTACATCCTTGCTAAACCTGTGTCTCCTAGCTTGATTTTCACACTGAGCACAAAGACCATAACCACAAACCGAGAATTCCCTCACAGATTCAGAGATGTTTGTCTCATCGCACAGGAACTGGAGAGAAAGGTGACACATTGTCTAGTAAATCTCTGTGATGAGGAAAAAAAAGATAGATGCTACTGGTACAACTCAGGAGTTGTGAACTACATACAGAAAACCACTGCGGCCCTGACTCAGGAATCTAACCAGTGTGGAGAGGGACCAGAGAATTCAGACGGGTGTGCTTTTATAGAGGAGTGAGTCAGTTTTGACAGATGCCAGGGCAATTGCAAAGTCCAAGAATTTCCAACAATTCAGGAAAAGGATGGAAGTTTTTAATGATTAAAAATCCAGGCTTCTAATGATTGCTTTAAACCAAGCACGTTAGAAAGCATGAACTAGCCTATTTCAGGATTTAGACCATCATTAGGATGTCACTTTCCCAGGAATGTGCGCTATGATGGCTACATCAGAGGCTCTTGAACCCTTGTCAGATTTATAGGTCTGTGCCAAACCATCAGCTTCTTGTGACTCCTGTTCAGGCCCTCAACTCCAGGGTTACACTGTCCTCACACGAGACAGACCAGCCCCCTCTGTTTCAGTGCCGTTCTCACAAGGTTATCCTTCCTCATACAAACGTGGTGCCACAATACAATCCCCCTTTAATGATATTCCTAATCAGCTGCCAGCTCCCCCTTGGCCTGCCTGGGAGTCACAAATCAAATAGCTTGTCCGACAGATTTGGAGGGCGATGCACAGTTACCTCCGAAGGGCAAAACAAGGAAATCTGTATTCTCTCCTCTGCCTTTCCCCCCACCGGTTCCATCAAGCTGCTTTTCATCAGTTTTGTGATGAGTGAAGCAAGTGTTAAAGCACTATGTTACAGATGCTCAGAAATGGAAGAGCAAACGTCCCGGGTACCCTCCTTGCATAGCTGGCTAACAGGCTTTCATAAAGGTGAAGAGAATTGTGCAATCTGATTAACTTCAGATGACGAAGTTATATATCCATCCTCTTTCCACCTATTCTTGCACTCTTTTTTAAGATAATTAATAAAGTCCAAGAAAAGTCTGTGTAGGCTTTGTAGACAAATGTTTCCCCACCAGCCAATGGCAGTATATCTTTATACCTATTCGGTCAATTTTTAAATAAAAGTAAAAAAAGCTCTTTGGCCTTTCATTCAGAATATCAAAGGCAATTTCCAAAGATCTTAATAACAGCTAAGCACCCAGCCTCTCCCGAAAATAACTGAACATTACACACTGAACTGCTCTATGTGTATCTTCAGAAATCTCTCATACACTCAGAGACACATTGTACGATTGAATGAGCTAGATTTAAGCAGCAATGTAATGTTAGTTCAGCACCTTCGCTGGGGCTCATTTATCCTGTTTAGAAATATGCTTGTCTCCTTCTGGTACTCCACCTACCCTGAGCGTGATATTATTCACTGAAGATATGCCCTGCAGATAACAGGAAACACACACAAAGCAATTTCACTATAATGCATTTTTCTGCCAAAATGATATAAAAACAGAATAACTTCATAACTATCTGTAGAGCAAAGCCATGTTTAGGTAAACAGATCAAAATTAGATCCCTTGACTGAGCTATTGAAAATTAACACTAATATATATGAAAAATCAGAATTCAAAAATCGGAATACGAATATCTATTCAAGAATGAAAATTAATTTTGCATATACACACATTACATTTATACGTTAAGCACTGAAGATATCACTATATGTAATGTACATGTAACATACGTGTATGTGTGTGTATTATACACATCATGCATGTGTAATATTCCATAAGACAGGAAATCTATTTTGCATCAAAAAGATGTTCCAGATGAAATTATGTTTCAGGTGTTGTGAATTCACATCACAGATAGTCATGTCAGCATATCTAGATATACCTTCCCTATCACACTTGGGCACTGATGATACAGCCTACCTTGGGAATAGTTATTCTGAAGGATGAACACTGAAGTTCTTGTATGTTATAAGTTCTTACAGCTCTGCTTTTTTTATTTTTAATTTTTGAAGAGCTAGTCTCTTAAATATGAATCAGGAGTCTCCTATCTGAATTTCCTTACAGTAGCATCTTCACTATAACCAGTCATACAAATGAGTAGTTGCTTCGCAGCAGGAACAGTATTGCAAATTTTCCTCCTCCGAGACCAATTATTTGATTTTTATTTGATTTTTAAATACAAGATATTTAGAACTGATTACAAGTTCTAGGCAACCAGATCTTGCTCTCAGAAGCTCTTTTCCATCATAGTAATGATTTTAGGGGATATTTTTAGGAGAAAAATGCACTTATTCTCATGTTTAGAATTATTGGTTAATTAACTAGCATGCCACAGTCATTCTGGCTCTACCAAACTATTCTACTATAACTAGAATTTTGCAAAGCGTGGGATTTTGAAGTTTTCTGACAAGCCTCCCAAAATTTCTGACAAGCCAGCTTTTCTAAATTTCCATTCTGATCACTGTATATGAGAAGTTTCCAAATTCTTTAGATCTGTAGACTCCTAAAACTGTTCTGACAGAAATGTGGCTCCTGGGGTCACAAATTTCAGTCTACAGATGGCAAGCTTTATGGTTTTCCAACTTATTTTCCATGGGCTTACACAATCTAATCCTTAGAGTGACTCCTTAGCCGTGGATCACAGCTTGAAAATCTCCAAAGTAATTCACATAATTACTCTCTCCTGGTGTACAAGAAAAGTTGGTGTTCCACAGGAGAAGTAAGTTCAGTAAATTACTTTCTCACTGTAAAATGGTACAAGTGATACACAGGATGATAAAGATCCTAGCCTCTCCAGGAAGGTGTTGAGAGGATAAGCACAGGACAACTTTTAAGAGCCTCAGAGCCTGTCATTAGTAGGGTCATGCAAACTAGACTCATTGATTTGATTCATTGATTCTCTTCAAAATAAATGTCATTGCACGTAGATTCCATCCCTGCTTTTTCCTCTCTTTTGCATCCCCTCTCAGCCTAATCACACACTTAGCTGTGTCTCATTCTCAAGAACAGGTTCTCCCTCAAGCAGTCAATCCTGGTTTGGCCCAGTTCTCACTGCTCATTCTTTACAAGCCTTCACAACCATGGGACATCCCTATTAATCTCTGAAGGAAAATGTGTTTGGGATATAAATGACATTTTTAACTGATCTGAAAGTTTTCCTCAAGTGTAAAATTTCTCTAATTTCTTCCATCCCCGCTCATTTTTGGAATGCTTCCAAATTGCTTGCTTCCTTTCAGAATTAACCTATGTTAATCTGCTGGTCATCTCCTATCCTGTCCTATGTTGTACCTCCTTTCCAACATTTTTATTAATCAATATCCCTCCAGATTTGCTAACTACTTTTCTTTTTATAAATACATTCTTTGCTCTCACCCAGGAGATCTGACATTCAGACATACTAAATGACCTTTTTCGTTTAAATAATTTAAGGCATCTGCATCCCTTCTCAAAGACTAATACATCTGGCACCACCAACAAGACAACTTCATTGTACTTCAGCGTATATTCCCTGCTTGGCAGATATCCTCTGTTGTGCACCCTAGAGACTGAATGATCTCTTCCTAGAGCAGCTGCACTATAAGCAATTGCAGTGCAAAACTTTCGCACCAGAAATAACTGTTGTGATCATCTACCCTAATCTGCAAGTCATCAGCAAGGAAATTCACTCAGAATACCCATGACTGCTCACTGTCTCATAACTGAGCTCATGGTACCTCTCAATGTAAAGCTTTCAAAATGTAAGGCTCCCCACATTTTCAAATAAGTCTTTAATTATCATCACTGATGAAGTTGAAATATTTCATGTCTGGAGTTCATGTCTTCAGCTTCCAGCCACCAAATGCTGTTTTCACCTGCTCAGTTAGTGATACCTTTGCTCTCAAAAAAATCTCATTCCCGTGTTGACTCTGAGAAAGCCGCCTCTGACCTCTTTTCTTGAGAAGTATAAGACTGAGGAAGATTTTTCTCACTTGTATTTCTGTACAAGCTGTCTTTGGAAGCCTTTTCTTACCGCTGGATATTAGAACGAAAACAAGACTCCATCTACATAGACATTCCTCATATAGCCTTTCTAATGTGTTTTCTCCCTATCTCCAGCAAATGTCACATTCAGGTCTCCCTCTGATCCTCTATCACTTTCTGTGGTTACAGACAGACACCAGTTCTGCCTGTCTATTACACCAGGAGAAGATGCAATATACAATAGCTTCTGAGGCCAAACTTTGAGGCTGGCCCATTCACTGTAAGAAACAGAGCCCAAACTTATGACTAAGACAACATATTTTAGATCAGAACTCGAAGACTGGATTGACATCCATAGCCTTGTATTTAGGGTTTCCAGGAAGGAGAACCCATTAATGCTATCAGAGCTGTTTAATGTGCGCAGCGCTACTAAGGAAGAAAAATGAAAGCATTTCTATCGGATGTTGGTATCCAGGGTGATACCTCTTCCTCACCAAAATGACTAATAAAGTGCTAGGAAAATCCATTTCTCTCCTCATCTATCCCTCTGTCTGGGTACACCATATCTGCTGTAATAGTATTGACACAGGTTGCCACAGTACATTATCCAGTCTTTAACAACGATCAATATAAGGTAAACAATACCAATATTTTCAGAAGAACTTCAGAAGACAGTTACGAAATGAGCATCACACAAAGAAAGTTTCTTTTTAATGCTCACTGCGTCTGAAGCCCTGGAGCAGAAGAGTTTATTTCTTTCCAGGACTACTAAGTTGAAGGCAAGTGCTTTCCAGAAAGACAACAGTCGAAGCAGACAAATGAAAATATATTGCTGTATCTTCACCTCCCTCGGCCATCCCACCCCACTCTTTCACTTAATTTCACCTTCGCAGAAATTCTTCCAAGCAGTGCTTTGGCAACAGAGAAAGGAGAAAGAATCACCACACTAGACACAATGGCATCCTCCTCTTTGTTAGAAACCAGGGCTAGGGATTAGCTGATGAACATGATGCTCAGAGGCATGTGGGTTCGTACAAAAATAATCACTTTTAATTGGGAAGGAGACCTTCCTTCATGACTGAGCAACACAAGGACCGTGCAACTAATTTCAATCCATTACTGCTAGTGAAAGAGAACTATTTCTGTCTAAACTAATATGGAAAATTTTCACTGTGTCGTTTATATCATAGAAGGAATTGTTAAAATAGCTCCATGACAGATAGCTGTACTGATGGAGTTTCCTTAGTTTGTCATTGCACACAAAAGGATCTCAGCCACCATAAAAATAAATTTCTCCACATTGCAATTGTTTAACAATGAGATAAACCAAATTTTCTGCTAATTGAATGTGCTGAGCTACTTATACATTCATAGCAAGCTGGTGTTTTCAGTACTGCTGAGTTCTGGCACTGCGGAAGCCTTCCCAACAGCAGAGTCAAATCCCACAACAACAGCTGATCCCAACAGACTCAGTGAAGGGGCTGGCATGGCAACCAAGATACCTACTGTGCTTCTGGTGTCAGCTGGGAGCTGGGTACAGTGTGAAGACAACTGTCTCATGTCTCCTGTAGGTCATTCCTTGGTGGGGCCTCAGCATGCTGAGGACTTGGGACTTGTACTGTTTTAAGATGCTACTGTAGATGTGCTTAGCAGTTGTCTGGATGAACCCCTTGTGCGCTGCTGCATCCTGTGGCATGGAGATGTGCATAGCGCCAGGCAGAGGTAGTAGTTGGGACTGCGGTCCCTCTGCCTCCTTGGGAGATATGTTTGTGCTCTTCAGCTTCTCTGGGTCTGTCCAGCCGCAGCATATGCTCTTAGGTATATTTTCCAGAGATGATCTCTTATTGCTTTACAGAAATGGGACTGAACAGTTAAGACAAACAGATTCCTCCGATTCACTAACAGCTTAAGCTTACTTTTTCCTAGCACGTTAGCCTCCTACACTTCAGAGCATAATTCTTCAGAAATCTCTAACAGACTTGTAGCTCTGTTTCTAAACACAGTTCCCCATTAAGTGGCACAGAAAATTCAGACAAAGTAAGACACCCCTCTTGAATCCCTGTGTCCCATTTTACTTGCTGTTACAGGACACTTGGGTGACATGAGTGTCCCATAGAGTACCGAGAATCTTCTCTCACAGATCAGACCCATGAAGCAAACTCAAGGTCACAAAGTCTACCCTCTTGATTAGCTGCTTTAATGCTTATCAGCTTCTGGTACTAAGCCCCAGACATCCTTATCATGAAAGCACATCCCTCTCCCTCAATCCTGTGACCTAGGTTCATCCGAGATCCCCATAACTGTATTCTCTTAATGAGCTGTTACAATACTTAATGTCTTCAGCCAGGTCCTGAGGGAGATATCACTGCTCTAACCCCCTCTTCATTCCAAGCTACCAGGCTCATTCTTACATACAGACCCAGTTTGTTCATCAGTGAATTGCCTTTACAGATGTGTCTCTCAAAAACAGAAAATTTGATATCTTTCATCTGTTCCATTATGTAAGAATTAGGAAGCAATCAAGAGAATAAGACCTACAGAGATAAAAAATACTATCAGCTGATAAAGTGGAATTTACATACTGCAGGTAGACAGGTTACCAAGGTTGCACAACTGCATTCCTTGAATGTATTATTTCATCTTCACTGATATCAAATTTGCCATGTCAGTTTAAGTTTCAAGATTTTTAAAATGTTTCTTACAGCACCAGCTACCGGAATCATCCTGTTTAAAAATTGCCACCTTTCATTTTCTAATGTACTTTTCTCATTCCTATGGTTTCTCATCCCTAGGCAACATGGAGCAAATATACATTAAATTCAAAATAACATACATTTAAGAAAGATCTCACAATTTCAATCCACTTATGAGCTTTGAGTAATAGACTTGATATTTTTGAACACTTGCTTTTGGCCAAGTTGAACTTTATATACGTATTTCTGAGCATACACATATGTATACATCTTTTAGACACTCTCTATCCAAACAAACGGAGGCAGAAGAAAATGAAACAAACTGGAAGAGTGATGTAAAAGATTCATTTAGGAAAACATTTGACCCAGTTTTATATGTTTCATTAAGAATAAAAGCTTTCCAAATGCCTGTCAGTCCCAGGACCTGGAAAATGGGGGGTTTAGAAAGTACGTACTGCCACTTATGAGCAGAGCAATCCCAATTTGACTTAATACACAAGGAATCAAAAGGCAGTGTTTAAAGCCCATTAGAGTCTATGGCATGAGGTTTCCATCCTCTAATAACTATTTTGGACAAGACATTCAAGTTAGATACCTACAAGTACTTGGAGATCTAAACTCTTCCCGAAGTCAGGTTCCCCAGGAAGAACTGCTAAATGCTTGTAGAAATGATAGTGCTGCGTCGTTAGTGGGTTCCCAGAAGAGGTGTTGGGTTCATCAGAGAAGAAAATGTGAGTCATTTGTTAAGAACTGAACTGATTCTGCGTACACCATTTCAGGGAAGTGCTTTCAGACATTTTGCAGCCCTCTGTACTGAGGCCAATTTTATTCTCAAAATACAAGCACTGACATCTGCTGGGATCTGTGTGGGCTCCAAAATGGTTATGTTCACAGTGGTCATGTATCAATCCACTGATTAGTTTAGTCTCTCACAACATTTCTACTGTACAACATTATTTCTACTGCAAACCTTGGCTAGCATCTTTTATACTTCCTGCATTACAGGTGTATTATGAGGATCTGTTACGAACAAGTATACACTAGGATGAGGTTTAATCTTTCATTTAATACCTATTGCATTTCTAGTACACCCTTCTTCATAATACCCAGGCAGCACACTGATGGGAAATCTATACCAATGAAAGACATCGCAGAAGTGCAAAGTATCCTTTATTAAATATTTTGTGTTATTACCAAAACTCCTCAAATGTCCTCAATATATTTTTTCAAGCAATTTTCATTTGGCAGTGAAAAGGCTGATCCTTTCAAGGCTTTTGCTTTAGTGCTTAAACAAGCCAAATCGTTATTCACTCCCAGGTAAAAAATATCCCATGGACCCCAGTAAAAGACCTTATCCATGTTTCCACTGATTACTAGGGAGATGGTCATGGAAACCCGTTTGGTAGATTAGTAAT
Organism: Rhea pennata; assembly: GCF_028389875.1. NCBI lineage: Eukaryota > Metazoa > Chordata > Aves > Rheiformes > Rheidae > Rhea > Rhea pennata. The sequence goes on along the minus strand of NC_084671.1, from coordinate 13,837,124 downwards.
TGAACACTTCTGAAGGAGAACCTGAAGAATGACTGGACCTTGCAAAAGGGCTCAAGCTTCGGCCGCAGTCTCTTACAGCAGGCTCTAGCATGGAGAGGGAGCTGTGTTTTCTAGAAGCAAGAAGCAAATGAAGCTACAGATTGCTCAGAAATTCATGCATTACCTGAGCAGTGAAAGCTGGGACACTGAACACAGTCTTTTGGCTCTGAGAAACTAAAGTTGGCTTTACTCACTGTGTGCCTGGCCCAACAGAAAGTCATTCTCCAGATCACAAAGCAATGTGCAGCAGGACCTCCAACTGCACAAACAGCTTCACTACGGCCTGACCTACCATGAGGCCTCAAACTGTGCAAGCCCATAGCTGCCCACTGTGTGCAATTCTTCAGGTCCAATTTTTACGGAACCATCTCAGAGCCCTTTGAAAGCCAGAACCAGATCCAAGCTGCAAACCTTTTTAAGGATGAGTTGTTCCTTAGAGGGAGTACTAAGTGAAATTATCCATCAAGAAAGATCAAAATGTAAGAACATCAGCTAGACTCAGCACATTTCTTATTCTATCTGATGATTCTGACAATCTTGTTGCCACAGTGCAGTAATACCGACATGTTTCTCTAAAGCAAGCCGAAGAATTCTGGCATTAATCTATGCTGCCCTTAGATCCTTTAAAGTGGAGTCATCTTTCCAAACTGCCTTTTAGTTTTAACAAACATCATTTAGCAACCCCAAGAAACTTTTCTTTCCAGGACGATTAACTATTTCACAAACGGATAAAGTCTCCGGTACCATCACCCCCTTGTTTTTTATAAACTTTGTGCTCCAGGAAATTTTTGTTGTATTTGGCCAATGTCCCAAGATACATGTGCTCTCAGACTAGGTCACTATAATCTCTTCAATCCTCAGCCTCCAGCGTGAAGTGTTTACTTATTAGCTAGCTTCATCATTTCTCCGTGATCTTCTACTGCTCTTATAATTCACAGATTTCATTTTTCAGTGATAAATAAAGGTGCTCAGATTAAATGTCTTTTATGAAGCTCACAGGGAGCCAGATGTTTACAAGAAGTAAACTCAGGAGTCTTAAGTCTTATTCCATCACTCAGGCTCCAAGACCAAACAAGCAGAGTCCTTCACAGTCAGGACCTTGCCAGCCTTGGAGGTTGGACTAGATGATCTCCAGAGGTCCCTTCCAACCTTACTGATTCTGTGATTCTACGATTCTATGAAGATGGTGCCTGTTCTAAGATAGCACATTTTTACTAGCTCCCCACCATGAAATGGATAGTTTCCCTCCAGAAATCAAAGCAGAGAGTCTCTTAGCCAATGTAATACGAATGGCCAATTTCAGAGGTTACAGAGACATTGTTCAGACAATACACTGTGAATGAAGGTCTCATCTGTTGCATCCCAGGAGTATCCATACTGTCCTTGCTTGTCTACATGCCTCTGCTAGGAACATGCAAGAGCAAGCTGCCAACACTGTGCCCATGAAATTCAGCTACAAGCCTCATTTTTAACTGATTCAACCACTTTTAAAATGTCAGAACATCCTCAGGAAATTAGCTTTCGGATGAAGAACAGCTATTAAAGCTGAACCCATGTAAGGCTGAAGCAATGGCATTCAGGAGTAGGACATAGTTTCTCCATTTTCCCCAGGAGGCTCATAAGCCCACATGGATCAGAGTGTTGAGAAGCCCTGGGGTCCAGCAGGGCTCCCTACTGAGAGGGATGAGCAGGAAGCATTGATTTCAAACTGCATTTTTGCCCCACTATCTTCCGAGGATGTAGTATCCTTTCTTCTCAGATGACAATCTCAGAAAATGTTAATTCTCAGGAGGATTCACCGTGGGGACTGGAGCATGCTAAAGAGGTGTTTCCTTCTCCCTCTTCACCCTTTTATAAACTTTAGTCTCTCATCCTCTTTATATACCCTGACACTATTTGTATTCCTCATTGCAACACTGCAGCTCTTCTCCAGTTATATCCTAGCAGGAAGCAGGAAACTGGGTAATTCAGCATGACTTTTCCCATTATGGCTGTATCTGCTAGTTGTCTCGTGCAGGCTGTATCAGTAGCCCAATGTACAGGTGATATGCAGGATCTGGCTGATTGTAGCTGTCTGTCTGTCACATGAATTGGAAAGCCCTGGGCACATCAGGGCTATGAACAGGGCCTCTCCATTGAAACCACTCTGAAATCAAGGTCCTCATTTTCAAAAAAAAAAAAAAAAAAAAAAAAAAAATCCCATAGATTAAGCCCTGGCTACATCAGTGCTTGCATTTCACCCTATGAAATGCACCCTGTACACTCAAAAGCCCTACTGCTCTAAAGCAGTGCAGCCCTCAAAACCCTCAACACAACCTATTGGAGCTGGAGAAAGGGTTATCTAGTCATCGGGCCCAGGTAGGAACCGATTCTCCGGAAATGAGCGTCTCCTCTGGATGATTTTGCAATGTCTTCCTCTGCCTGAAAAAAATTTCACCTGAAAATGTCACTTACAACCCAAACATAATTTCTATCTATTCTCTTTTCTCTCCACAAGAAAAGTCCTGCTTTTAGCAGAGCTATGAAAAGAAGAAGAGAAAAGGGCTGGACATGTCAAAGGCTACTATTATTACTGCCTTTATGTGAAAGGCACAGAGAAAGGTGGTTGTTTAAATTTCTAAGACAGACAGACAATGATAGGTAGCAGATGGATGGACAAGCTCCCTCTGGGACCAGACAATGAATTTCATTTTCTTATAGCACTGTCTACTGCAGAATAGGATGATACTGCAGTGTGTGTGCCAAGTTCCCTTCATTGTAATGAATCCTGCACAGACTGGACTCTCAGATACAGCCTATATCTTTATATACAAAACAGAAGAGAAAAAGGGCTGACTTACAGCTTTTGTCTTCAAAACCTTTTCACAGTAAAAATCTAATAGGAAAAGGAATTCTGTCCTACTTTTTGTAGAGCCAGGAGATGCTTCGATCTAAAAAAAAAAAAAAAAATCCCTCAAGACACTTCACAGGTTTGTACGGAAATTGCTTTTCTCATCATTGCAATTCAAGCGCTTATTGAAAGTTAGTGAGCACTGAACAGTGCACACAGCTGTAGCTTACAGCACACAGTGCAGAAGGCATCACCTGAAAGGGGCCATCTCTGCAGCTCTGTATCCCGCACCTTCCACAAGCGTGCAAGCGTTGGGGATCCCATGGCAGATTCTGGTCCTGCTTAGCTGGGCAGAGCTGACAAAAAGCACTGCAGCTGTGGTTCTGCCCTCCTTCCCCTACCCCGTCTCTGGTAGCCAGCTGATCCCCTCACTCATCAAAGCAGCTGTCCCCTGCCTTCCTGTTCCCTCTGTACAGTCACATCCAACCACCTGCAGTCAAGGTGAGACATGAAAGACTGGGGAAGGGGAAGGCAGGGGGTTGCTTGAGGCACCTCAGTGATTGCAAGGCCTTTAAATGACGTTGCCAGTTCGAAGTGGTTTAGGCCTTTAAATGGTAAATTTCAGTATAATCATGCTGTTCTCACTCCCTTTCAAATAATGCATGTGTATACATACACAACCGTTTCCAGGCTGTAGCCAACTCCATCCATCCCGATACTAGAGCTCCTTATTAGCTCCAGCACCCTGGCATACATCGTGAGACTTTCCAGATGGTGGATTCAGGAATGATCAGTTTTACTGCGAGAAAAATAAGCAAGAAAATAGGCGGGGGGTGCAACTCCACATTGAAGAAGCAATCCACTTCGCTTGCATTTCAGCTTCAGGTCTTCTCCTAAAGAGAAGTACTAGCAGAGTAGAAAGATCATGGCTACTACTGAGTGGTGCAAACGGTCCTGATTCTAAGAGCTGGCCATCCTTATGAAGGACAGCTAGACTGTCCTCTTGTGTCTCTGCCTTATCACGCAGAAGCTCTTAAAACAGTGAGGTTGATTTCCCACACTTTTTGTGCTGTTAGCACTCAAGTACTCTGTGTCTCACCTCAAACCTAAGATGCTTAAATCTCCCACTATGGATCCTGTAATCACTGACTGCTTGGAGGCCTGGAGCCATGTTAAGACACTCACAGTATTGTCTATCATGGAGAGAATTGTCCTCCAACGTAAGTGGTTAACACCTTCAGCTCTGGGAAGTATATTCATGTTAAGGTAACTGACTCTAGTAAATTCAGAAATGCAGAAGATTTGTGTAAGGCTGAAAACAAACCATCAGAGAGCATAGACATGATGGAATAAGCACGGAGCTCCACCTGAACCCTTTTGCAGCCTCTTCCGAGCATGACAGCTCTTCTGATTCATTTCTCTCTCCTTCTTGAGACAGGTCCAGCCTTTTCTTCAGAAGCCCAGATCTTCACACATTGCAGTATTTGAAATCTGCATACCAGCCTTCTAGACTGGAGCACACCAATAGCAGCTTAGCTCTTACTCTTGATTCACAGCAGTGAAGTTAACAGAATGCTTTTCATAAGGCACACTTGTAGGGATAAGCTGAGCAAGTCTGAGCTTGGAGATGGACTTACACCACTATCATCCCACACTACGAGACACTAAAACTAAGCACTCACCTGAAAGGTTCCTACCACAACACAGAGGTCTGTGAGCAGCCCAGAGCTGCTCTAAGCTCACAGGCTGCCCTTGCTGCAGGTGAGCTGTACAGGCCCATGTAATTAGCTCCATATAGGCACTTGAGGGTGCACCCAAGGAGGCAATCTTAGCTAGGATGGATCTGGTGACCCACCACTGATCTACTCCACTCTTGTGATGGCTTACACACACCCTGGTGTAGTCACCAACTGACATTTGTCCTTCAGAGGTCAAAGCCAGCTGCTAACTGTAGGGACTGCTCTAGTTTGTATTGGAGCAGAGTACTCCACGTGTACTGCCTTTGATCAGAATGGGTCCTATTTCCCATGCCTTTGCTCACATTTATACGGGCACCTGAGAGACAACCGATATCAATATCTAGAGCAAGAGAAGGCCCATAGCTAATCAGAGACGTTTGCTCTTCTTTCCTTTGGCACATTGTCTGTTGTTTGCTCCTATTCTGCTTTGCAATAGGGGAAGGAATAAGGACAAGGTTAAAGTAAGGACATGCAAGGAGTGACCTTCCCTATAAACTCCATAGGCAGAAAATGAGGCTGAGCAGTAAATTAGAAAGTGCCTGCCAGAGCTGCCCTCCTAGGTCACCTGGAACCACAAAGGAGGAATTGCAGCTATTGCCATGGTAATTCTGCAGGTTGTATTTTATACTGACCTCAGTATAGATCAGTTCACTACTGAGTGTACAAAGCTGGAAACGAAGATTAGATATGGATGAGGTGGAAATATGTACTGTCACTGATTATTCTCCCTAAAGAGATTCTGAAGTTCGGTAGAAAAACATCTGCATTGTTTCAATGGCAGTCTCATCTAAAAGGATGCCACCCGAAGTCCTCCCAATAGCTCCCAGTGGTTCCCATTCTCACTACAGTGACAGATATGATTCGGGTGCAACCTGGAAGCTAAGGTTGTCTACAATATGCCCACCACCAGCTTCTACTACAGCGGTAAAATTATGACAGGTGCCTCCCGTTTCCATGCAGAGTAACTATTTTCACAAAGGAAGTGGAAAGAGTTAATTGAAGTTACAAATATTGCTTGACTTTTGGATATATTTCTTTTTAATCTTCTTATTCAGTACAAAGAACATCTTTAAACTTGCAAGCGAAAGTCATTTGTCTTTATGATGCCGGCTGCTGACCACTGGGAAAAGGTCACTGCTGTTACCAATGACAGACTCCCAGCAGATCTCCCTCTCTTAGTATTTTTCCTCCTTTGTTCCCTCTTTCAGCAGAAGGTCAAGCATTATCTCTCCTCCAGGGAGGAGAGACTAACATTTCCTCTTTGCATTAGGCACGGTTAATGGAAAAGGCAGTAAATCACCCTTCATGTTCTCATACAGACAGTTAGAGAGAGCGAAGACTATCTGCTTGTCTGGACTCCCATGATGAGCTATAAGATAAGGAAAATACATTTTGTTTTGTTTTGTTTCTTAGCATAAAGCTTAGTTTTGAATCTATAGTGTTACCAAAAGTCATGGCCCAAGGCCCTTTCATTCCTAGCTTAGAAGAGATGCTGGAGTCCTTTATGTGGCAGAGAAGAAGGTAGGACAGACAGAGAAACTGCAGTAATTCAGGATGCCCAGAGCACTCTCTACTACATGGACTTGCCACCGAAGCCTCCATATTGCATAATCCTAGGGTGTGGAGTGAGAGATGCAATCCATCATAGATTCCCCTGTCTAATCCTCTATTCGTTGTTAGCAGGGTCGTATCAGCATTTAGTTGCTTTGGACAAAACCACCGCGCTGGAAATTCTCAGACACTTACAAAAAGCTGAAGAACTCATGGTCTAAACAAGGGCTTTGACTGAGATTGCAGAGAAAAGCCATGGCAGAGCTGGACACAGGCCTGCCAAATCCCTGCTCCCCACAACAGATCTTGCTAAATACAGTGCTACCCCTTGGCCATAGGGCCTCATCCCAAACTTGCGATTTCCTGATTTAAAGCAGTCTGTATGGAAACTGGAGGAGAAAAACTGAACAGTTCCTGCTTGTGCAAGGAGAAAACACAGGATTGTCCTGTCTACACAGGCATTATACAAAAGTAGGGGACAAGGAAAGAGAGATGACTAAAATGAACTATCCAGTCCATGGTTCCTCTTTTTAGACATTTTCTGAAGTCAAGTTCAGTAACAAGGTGACATGATGAAGGGAAAAGCTTGAAAGCCTCTGACAAACAGCGGTGATGGTAATGAAATACTGGCCCACAGGAGGAATCAAAATAAGTTCTGGAGTTGTGTTAATGAGCTTAATCCTTTCTTGGACATTAGTAACACAATCACATGCTGGCAATACAACATACAGGTCCTTCTTCACTTTTTTTTTAAACAAAGTTGATGACTCATATTTTGTCACTCTGTTTTTGTTATTGAAAGGTATTTCATCTGCAAGGCATATGCAGTGAAACAAGAGCCATGTAGACTTCAGTGTAGATATTTAAATAAGTTACACTTAATTTATGTCTAAGTAGGTGACAGGTTATTTTTTAACATGCTTAAATAGGCTGTGTACTTTTTATTGGGCTTAGTACTTAATCAGACAGTCTGCCTGGCAGATATGAAAGTACTGTCCAAGGCATTAGGAATCAGACAAAGCAGAAAGCTTGCCTTTTCCATTGTTTATGTGATAATATAGTTGCACAGCCAACTTTTACACACACATTGGCTCTTCAAATAAATCAGGGACTTTATCCAGAGACAAGCTGTAATTTCACCTGATATGGATACAATAGAATGATTTAAACTGCTTTAGCCACAAGCATACTCAGTCTCATTACATGACCAAGTTTCAGAAGCATTGCAAGTTCTTCAACACATTTTTAATTGGAGACCCAAAGACTACTTTGTTTTGGCATTGTCACTTTGACTTGACATTAATCAAGCTTTGAAGCAAGCCCTTTCATCTTTTCATGCATCTGTACCTCCTGTTTGCAAGTATGTATTTTGTGGTCATATGATGAGAGAAACCCTTAACAGTCCGGTAGTAGACGATTGATAATACCCAACACCAGTGTGAGCAGCCAGGTGGTTTGATTTTCCTTCCTATATTGCTTGGAATTCAAACGTCAGAGGTCTTTTATAATTTTCCTAATGTACTCTATTTCTTTTCTATGTAGCACGCAATTTTAAAGGTCTGCTTCCGGCCAAGCATGTCAGCTAGTTACCTGAGCCACCCAGTGGCATGCTTGCCATGCTTCATATGTCTCTTGATGCCCCCGGTCCAGTGCAGTCATATTTAATATTACCTGTACTCTCATCTTAACTACTCTGCTACACTATATACAGGGATACAGATAAAGAGGGTGACTATTGCTTCCATTTTTCTAATTCAAACATTTTTCTTGTCAGAAGTGTTTTGCAAGACAGCATCTTCATTTGAGAAGATGAGACCCCCCAAATCCTGAAACATGACAAGACTGTTAGGACTTGTAAATCTCCCGTCATGCATTATTCCTCCAAATTTCAGCTCATCAGGAATTACATTATTGTACGTTAATACAACCTGTTCTTTTGTCTTACCAGAAGTGTTTGCAGACTTACCAATTACCTTATGTTTAGCTAGCAGTACACTGAAAAATGTGGGACTTAGGAAAACAAAATAGGTTACTGAGCAACATTGGCATGTGAATAGTGAATCTTTAAAGAGATGGCTCATTTACCGGGTAAAAATTGTGATGTTTACCTCCATCAAGCCCTGAGGGTTGACATAGATTTCCTTTGGCTTCCTTTGAGGAGTTGCATGAAAATAATGAGGAATGTAAAAACCTTTTGGTCTATATGAACTCATCCATTGCAGACACTTAGCTAACTGTGCCCCTTTGAACCTGTCTCCGTAGGGGAAAAGATGGATTTGAAAGCCAATGTCACTGCCTTTATTTTATTTTTTTTTTTTTTTTAATCTTTTCTGAGGCCATCTCACTTTGTATTATACTTTCTGGAGAAACATGCTCCAAAACTACAGATGAGGGTTTGAACTTATTGCCTCACCTAGGAAATTCTATATTTTTATAGTTTTATATTTGCCATATAAAACTTTTTCTTAATTTAAAACCTGTGAAAGATACTGAAGTGACACAGCCAATCACATTTCCTATGATAGACATAACTAGTAAATCTAACCTCTCCATGGCCTTGAAACAGAAGATCAAGCCCCTCAGTCACTCCAAGGCCCTAGAAGAGAACCAGACCTACACCTCAGCCCTGCCACCGCCACACTGTGTGGCTGTGAACAAGCTCCTCTTCCTGTGCCTTGGTTTTACCTACTTAATCCTGATTATTATAAACTCTCTGTTCCAGGCAGATAGCTATACAGGGAAGCTATAGCAAGGGTTGGCAATGACCTCTGTCACTGAGGATAATTCAATGCAGGATAAATGCCCCTCTGCAGAATCTGATTCTATAGTTTCTCTTTGCCTTTGGCTGTCTCCCTTGGGAAGCTGATCCTGTGCCCTGCCTTCCTTCCTTACTTCCAGGCTTTTGTCCTGTCGTCATCCCTGTTCCCCTTTCAGGAGCTAGCATGTTCGACCCTCTCCTCTTCTCTCAAAAGGAGGGTTTGTGGGGAAAGGAAAAAGAAAGAAAAGAAAGGGGGGGAGCCTAAAGGTCATTATGGACAGCACCTCTTTGAAGCTGCAGCTCAGCTTGAGGATACCTTCAGAGACTGGCTACAAGCCACTGAGGACCCGTGGCCAAACTCTCCCTCCGCCTAGGAGCCCCATATGGGAGGTTATTTGTGCCTGCTGATGCCACAGCCTTCCTGTTACTCCCATCTCCTTCATCCTCACTATTGCACCAGGAAATGTTCCCTTAGCTGGTGGTATGCTGTGTTCTTCAAATGGAGGGAGGGGATTCTATGCAAGGAGAGATGGCATGATGTTTTGCTACTCAACGCCTGCAGCACCTGGGCAATACTATTTGCAGAGCTGCCCTTGGAAGGTGGATCAGGCAGAGATGCTGGTTACCAGTACCTGTTGTGAGACATCTCCCTTAGTCTAAGTCATCAGCCAGTTTGAGCTATTGGACACTGGGCCAGGTTTTGGCAGCATTACTGCTGCTCAGGCCATAATCTCTCTCCCTCTCATTTGTTCTCATTTGCTCCAGAAAGCAGCATCCATGACAACTCTGTGGCAGCACATCCTTCAAATGCTGGATAAACAAACTGGACTTGCAGATATTTCAGTAGTAGGTATCAGCTAAGGAAGAAACAAACCTGAGTTCTTGTAACTGCCTGTACAAACCCCAACCCCATAGCATGACAGCAGAACAACTTCCACAAGGAGAACTGAAGTGAACAGGCCTCAGGGGACACTTCTGGAAGACAAACTGTTCAAACTAGATAGGAGAAAGGAGAGGGGAAACTACTTCCCCCGCTGCCAGGTCCCATCCATCGGAGGTAGCTGCTCACTGCAGCAAGAAGCCAGCGTGTCTGGGACTGCCTGGAAGAAGAGCAGGCCTGGGAGGAAGGAGCAGAGAATGGTGAGCAAGTGGGAGCACCAGAGGGATGCAAGCATTGCAGGAAAAGGCAGAAAAACCAAGAAGGGGTTAACTGTCATCGGAAAATTCCCTTTTCTAGAACATCTGTTAGAGCATGCCTTACTCTGTAAAGGGGAAGCAAGACAACCTGGGAGTTATGCAAATAAGGACCAGACTGAGGTGCTGGGGCAGTGCTCAGGGAGACACATCCAAAAAACACCTGAGATTTTATTCTGTCTGTAAGTTCTGTAACTGAGGTGTGAGCAACTCCATTCTCCAGGGAAAGCATGGTGTCTCCACTGCCACCACTCTTATCTGCTGCAAATTTGAACCATAGAAACTCTTTCTTCAGGTGGCGGTTGATCAGAGTCCAAAGGAAGTCATTTCCTTATATGAGCAGTCACCACATTGCATTCACATCTCTCTTCCCTAGCTGGGCTATTTGTGGACAACCTAATAAAGCTAGTGCAGAAATGAAGCAGATGTTACGGTTTTTGCAGTATAACCTGTGCCGAGTTTCTAGCAGATTTGGCCTTTGTATTAAGTTAAATAAAATACTAAAAATTCCTAGGTGGAGCATAGCCTTTCTTATAGTAAAGCAAGGGTATTCAAAGACATTTGTCCAGTTTAATTAGATTTCAAAACAAGGTTTAAATCTCTTATCTGCTGGAGAAGCTCAATATTTTACCTCTGTGCCACATGACAATAAATAATCTTAATGCCTATTCCTCCACACAAAGTTCCCAACTTCTCAGGGCCAAGCGAGCAGTGTATTTGTGTTATTGATTGAAACAACAGTTTAATCTGCCACTTGATTTTAAAGAATCTACCCGAGAGCAATCAATCTCATTTAGGTCAATCTAACTCATGCGTGGCTGACTGCCACTGTCACTGGCAGCAATACCTCCCTCCTGGGAGAGATGGAGACCTTCAAGACGACAAGTCAGATTTAGGTACCTGTCCAGTCCACTCCATTATTCTGCCCATTCCACAGGGGAGCTCTGTGAGATCTTCATTACAGAGTCAGAGAAAATGAATAGTAGCGAAGCAAAGGACTTGTTCGTTCCCTTCAGAAATGCCCTCAAGAGTAAGCATAGCGTGACTCACAAACATCCCCCAAAGTTGAGGGTGAGAGCCGCAGAGCTGAATGGTTGAATTTGCAGGCATGTCTCAGAAGTGAGATTTTGATGGGGTGGGGGGAATACCTCTGAGCAAGTGCGTTATCCTTCCCATTTCATTATCTAATGGTCTCTGGCAGTGCAGCAACTGTATAAAGAGCTCAGTGGCTGACAATTTGCCAGAGATTTCATCTGGGTAGCTGCAAGAACAGAGCTGCAATTTCTATTATGTGACACAGCAGCAGCTGCTCAACCCCAGCTTTGGGACAGCTCTAGCCCAGAAAGAAAAATGAGGTACTCAGTTGCATTTTTGCTTTAGAAAGAAAATAAACCCACTAAAATACAGAAGACAAAACCTCCTTGACACGTATATAGGAACAGCTGCATGGGCGAAAGGGAAGCTGCACAATATTACAAAAGAATGGTAATTTTTTTTCCATTGATTAAACAAGGTGAGTCAGCCACCCCTTGAAAGTAGTAAATCAAATTAGTTCATCCCTATATAAATTCCTCATATTTAGATAACTAAAGCACTTATTCTATAGCACAGATCTGACCTTCAGGAAGATCTACAGGGGCGTGTGCACATGTGTGTGTGTGCGCACGTGTATGTGTGTGCATGCACATACTCGTATGAACCTCTGGAGCCTAACTGAGACCAAGTTACACCAGCCTACTTCAAGTGCTGGTTTGTGTAGCACCTGCAAACGGTCATATAAAGACTAACAACTCAGCTAATTCTTTCACTTGAACCTAAAGAAGGGCTGCTTGCCAGCCTCAGGTGAAGAGGCATATCTGAGCACAAATCTCACCCCAGTGGCCTAAACTGGGGAATTTCAGTAAATTATTTTTATTCCCTCCTGGATAGTCTACAAGCTCTAAGCTCAACTCAGAGCAGGGACGCTGATTCTCCAGCTCTGCCCAGCACTAGCTCTCAAAGCCCTTTACAGAGGTCTTCAGGATCATGTTCTCCACTTTACAGCAGGGAAATTGAGGCACAGAAGAGTCATGCTCAGCCATGAATACTAAGGAAAGTGGACTGGTCCCACAGGTAATGCCCACTAAGCAAAACCAAATTACACAGAAACATCAGGTATTAACTCAATCCTCCTGTCCTATGTTCATATTTCTGCCGTCCCTGTATCCCTCAGCAGATCCTCAAACACTTCTCTCAGCTCCCTTAGTTTGAGTAGGTCAGAAAGAAAAGAGAACTATTCCTTTGTGGGTGGGACAGAGAACTCAAGGGAGGAAACACTGAGGTCTTACTATGTTTGCAACTATCCTGTCTTTTCTCATTTATTTGTAATATTTTCCCTCTTATCTGCTTTCAGCTTCTGAGGAAAAATCAGGCCTCACGAGAATACATCGAGGTGAATTAAAGAACAGGCTGAAGTGGTTCCCCATGAGCGATGAGGTGGAGAGAGAAGGCTGCACAGAGAAAAGCAAAGACATCGGGCTTTTAAGAGGGGTAAAGGAGGAGGTGGGGAACTTCTACCAAATGCCCTCCAAAATATAGAGAAATAGAAGGTAGGTAACAACTAACACTACTTTGTCAAAACAAAATCATTTCAAAACACATTTTTTTAATGAAAGAATAATAGCTCTAGTAGAGAGAAAAGCACAAATGTCAGTGTTATCCTGGCTTCTGGAGGATTCTGTCACTGTCCCATATGGTGTTCCCACAGACAAGCTCTGGAAGCATGAAGAAGAGGCAGAGAACTCAAAAAAGCAGACTTCAGGGGTGGTTTCCAGTGACTTGTTGGCAACTCAAAGTAGTATCTGCCGATGTCAGTTCTAGTCTGCTACTGTTCAAGATTTCCAGTAACAAAGGAGATAAACGAGGAGGGGAAAAGACACGAGATCTGCAGACACTGCTAAGCTGTTAAGGGTGTATAAGCATGTTAGGGTACAGAATCAGAATTCAAAACAATCTTGATAAACTAGCGACAGGTTTTACCAGTGTCATTCAATAAAGGACAAATGAACATCATCTCCATTTTGACGGAGATGTTAATTCATTGGCATAACGGCAAACTGGAGAGCTGCTGACCAGGCAGCAAACAGCAGCAAGGCAGCTGGAGTGTGAATGTGACAGGTCAGAGAGGATGGGCTGCCATGAAATGGGAAGGTGGTCACTATTCAGGGAGGAAGAAACCCCTACACCGCCCTAGGAGGCACAAGAAGGAATCACCTCTCTTTACACAGCTTTGTCAAAGTCATGTCCACTTCTAGAGCTGTAGCTCAGAAATAGATGGATGAACACAGACAAAAAACGTCAGAGGTATAGAAAACTTGAAGAGTGGGGAAATGCTGAAAGAACAGGGGCTGTTTTGCTTAGTAAACAAAGGGATGGGAAGCAATTAAGGGTTATCAGATAGAAGGTAATTATGAGAAGGAAGTCACACCAGTTTGTGGTGGACAAGGCAAGAAGGCTTGGAAGGCTTGGATGGCAGCAGAGAACTCGGAAACAATTCCCAGTATTTAACCAAGCAATATGGACAGTGAAGCACTGGAATAGCCTGTGCACAAGGAGTATGGAATCACCAGCCATAAAAATCTTTCAAAAACTCTTTAGAGAAATGTCTGCCAGGGCACAGTACAATGAGTCAATCCTACCTTTAAACAGGAAGAAAGGGCAGATTCATGGCCTTTTCAACACAACTTTCTGTGACTCCTGAGACTTTTATTGTTAGTGCTCACTTCAGAAAAATGAAACAGTCTCTAATCTTTCTGTAACATACTTTGTCAAAGACAGAGCAAATAAAGGCATTTTAATTGCTATCTTCCCCATTCACTTTCCTTCCCTGTCCCATAAAACAGGAAAACAGTCATTTATTCCTAACCACATTCTCCCTTGAAGCTCTTGTAGAGAGAAAAAATCCAGATGCATTAAAAACACAGTATTTTTTTATTGAAATTAAAATAACTAAAAAAGTTCTTTTCCCTACTGAAAAAGAAAGTAGTGAAAAGGGAAGCAGCAGATCGGTTTTATGGAGGTGTTTATCTCTGAATTTATCAAAATACCAGTGACGCTAGCTTTAGGGAGAATATGGCCTGTGTGCTTAACATCCAAAGCAACACTGCAGAATAGGGGAGGCTTTTACGTATAGTACACTGCTGTACCCCGTCAAAACTAGAATGCATTTGGGATGAATTTAGATGCGCAGAAAGTAATTTCCTTCTTAGGTAATTCCAGCTCAGGTATTTCTGAAGACTGAAAAATTGCCTTCAGAAAGATCTTCAAATGGATGATTCAAACATTTTTGCATTTATGCTACCGCTTGTAACACACAAAGGTTTTTAATATTTTATTTCTTTATTCCAGGAAGAAGGCTGTCAAATTCAAGTTGGAGGTCCAGATTTTCCTAAAGGAAACTAAGAGGTTATTTTATTTTTTTTCTTTAGGAGCATCCCCAATTCTGAAATATAATTATACCAACTCTTTACAGATATTAACATTATGTCTCCATTCTGCAGCTGGTCAAGACATATGATCTTTAAGTTTCTATCAAAATACATATACTCATACACAGTGCGCAATTGCATGTTTGTTTCTGGATGATTGCATGTAAAGTCCCTTTATTGATCTGAATTCTGGAAAGAACTAAAATGAAATAAACTCTTAAAACTTTTGAATGAGCTTTAAATGAAACAAATTGAACTATAAAAGAAAAATAAGGAATAAGACTGTAACTGAGGCTATTGAAAGTTTTTCTGCCATCAGTCTTTCAAATGCTTTCCATCAAATTTTGAGTCTGAATGATGAGGAAAACTCACATGCAAGCAATCACATCTTCTGGGCTAAGCAGAGGCTTGGGCCAGAGGATTTTTCTCCTCCCACCTATGTTTTGGATGACTTGCAAAGCCATCAGACTTCACCTTATAGAACTTCTCCCTCCCTGATAAATCCGTAAGACCAACTACAACTGTCAAGAAAGTCACAAAGTAGAATCTTATTTTGTGCTGACAAATGCCAAGGATTTTGCATTACACCTCCCTCAAGTCTCAGTTTCAAGGGGTCATTTGTGCAAGCAATAAACAGGCCATTTCACTGCTGCTTTACAGATATATGTATGTTCAGCCATGAGCAATGCATTCAGGATCATACAGCAGATCACAGAACAGAGCCAAGGACAATTCCAAGGACTAGAGCACACTAATGACTACTCTATTTCTCCATCAATATTTTCTAATCAGGACCAAATGAAAAAAATGCCACCACTTGAGACGTAAGTTAGAGACAAGACTCGAGAAATCCATTTGCATGTTCTCATGAGGGCTCTGTGCTGCACAAGATGAATGAGATACTGCAGAAATTGAGAGACAAGAGTCCAAGACAGCACTGGAGCAGCTTTACTCAAGATAACTGAATAATCTGTCTGATATAGTAAATTTTGTTACGAACAGACAAATCAGAAGGAACGGTTCTGAAATGATACAGGAGAGAAGAACAGGCAGCAATTGACTTACAGCTGGCCAACACTGTGCATCTTCTCAGTCAATGCATTTTCTGTTTGCAACTATGTGTCACTGTCTCAAGAGGTTTTTAATTCAGCATTTTACCTTTTCACTATGCGCATGTTCCCAGCTGGAGCATAATGACATATTCTTTGCTATCAAAGTAAAAACTAAAAAGTACTAGCAAATCTCCCTTAACATCCTAATGTTTCACATCTCTTCCAAACCTATATTATCACCCTGAGCAGAAAAACCTAATCAATCCTCCTTTCAGTATTCTGATAAAAATGGTAAAGAAAAGTACTATCCTTCCAAAAATTTAAATTGAAAACAATGTTTATGATGTCCTTTCAAAAAAAAATAGTCATATTTCTTCTTTCTCCAGTAGTTACTTGAGTTCTATTTGACCTACTCCTCATTATGCTTTTGAATGAAACTTGCTCTGAAATACTATTATGCCATGTAGTACGTTTTTATGCTGTGTGTCCTCAAACAGACCTGCTGACTCAACTGACGGAACACATTTCTACTCTTTTTAATTCTTGCTTACCTTGAGGAACCAGGAACTCTGCCTTTTCCTGTGTATTGCCAAGACAACTGATTACTAAGATTCAGTCAAGTGTTCCTGAAAACCTTTCTGAAGGTATCTGATGTTATGTGTTGGTTTTGTATTTTGATGAAAATACCTCAAGGAAGGAAGGAAGGGACCCAGAATGACTTTCAAGACCCTGATACCTCTCAGGGATCACACAAACGTGCAAGAAAGCACATAATTCTAATAAAAATAAATAAAAAAAAAAAAAAAAAAAACACACTAGGAGTTTGTCTTTGCGCCTAGAGAGCTCTTACTAGTTTGAAAGAACAACAATCCAAAGAACATACATTCAAACATGCAACTTAACGTACAAACTGTGGAAACTTTTCATTCATGTGATAGTCAGCACCTACCAGTTCAGCAGGAACTTGCGCCTTTCCATCCCTCATCATTTTCCCCCTTTCAGTACTATGGAATTACATATTGCCTCTTACATACAGTCAGCTATTCACAGGACAGTCAAAAAAAGGAAAAGGCTTTCACAAAATTTAAATGTGCCTTAATAAAATAAAGTTTCCATTTCATATAGGGAAAATGATTAGTCCTATTTGGAGCTGCCTGCCTACGGACAATAAGTCAAATTCTGGCCCACTTCATTTTCCTAAGGTGTAGAGAGACAGGAAAGGTGATGTAATTCACAGTACTTCAAACAATAATAATTTTCTGTAAATAAAAATGGATTTGTACAGCTAAACGCTGACCCAAGCCTTCCAGACAATGCTTCATTTTTAGCCATATTTCGCAATGTAAATGACACCTCTACCCTATTAAGTTCTCCCAACTCTTTCTATTCTAATTTATGAATTTACTCCTAGGAAAACATTTCAGTCATTGCTGAGCTGTGATTGCCTCTTAAGTGGCATGCAGGACTTTAGGATGCAATCAAGAGACATAGCCATGAGAATTGTATCTAGGAAAAATGGTCACATGCTCAGGAATACTTGGTTTCTACATCACACTGACATCCACAGCAGTTAGCCCTAAACAGCGTCAAGGATCTGTGACAATGCATTTAATCCAAATGGAAATTGGTCATCATACAATAGCACATGCTCTGTCCTTGCAGAGGGTGACAGACAGGCTTTAATGGGTTGTAGAGTTGAGACAAACTCAGCTTTACTGTGCCGGTAATGGCCTCTAGACAGCAAGAGAGGTAAGAGGATACCCTAATGCACATACTAGTCTTGTTGCTTTTTCACAGTGGATTATAAAGCTGAAGACTAACTGATTGCCAGAGTAAGTCTAAGTTTTAGCATTTATGTGTCTGTCAGTATCCTTCAGATTTGAGCAATTTACAGCAAGCTTCCAGCCCACAGAGTATTGAGCTTCTGGGCTGTAGCACTGCCAGTCTGAAAAATTAAACTGATAGAGCTACTTCTATAGACAGACTTTATGGAAAGCAAAATACCAGGATTACTATGGTAACAACACACAGTGAATGATGTCTTCAAGGCCATGACAACATATGCATTTTATAGGAACAGCTAATTGTCTGGTGCTTTCTGCTAACTGACACTATAGCATATTTTTTGCTAAATACCTTGGTATTTGAATTTTACTGCCTCCAGCTACTATTAACATATTTTACAGTCATACTTTGTATAAATTCCCAGTAATGTTTCTAGTTAAAGTTCCCAAACATACATTCAATTTATATTTAATGAGACAGTGTGAGTTAAGTAAATGAGAGCTAATTAATTAAAGCATATGTATAGAGGGCTGTGAGGATTAATTTGTTAATGTTTGTAGAGTGCATTGAAAAATGTAAAGCACCATATAAACATAAATGGTGCTTTGGAAGAAAGTAGGAGGGTGAGGAGATGAAATTCAGTATAATATCATGAACATTTAACAAACACCTGCTTAATATCATCGTTTGTCATACAGTACGTGTATCAAGAAAGCAACTATGCATTAGATAAAACCCAGTTTATCAGCTGTTATTCTGTTGAAAGCCAATAGGTCATATCTGCGGTTGTCAGTCTCTGTTGAAGAACGCTGTCATGTAAGATGACTGGCCAAAGTTACCCAGAGCTCCTGGATAAGGTACCTAAAGGCCTGTGACAGCAGGAGCCAGAAGGAGGAACAGCGCTTGCAGACTCCCCAGCCCTGGCTTATGGAGTCCAGGTGGTCTCCAGCTAGATGCAGAGGCCGAACTTTAATGTGTCCACTAATTTCATGCAACTCCATCTCATTTGAGGTACCATGTCCCACAGCCAGAGCTTCTGAGCCCTCTAGTACAGACCTTGAGCTGCTGCAGTACAATGCCAGCATCATCTGTCTGCAGCCAGCAGTGTGCTGCTGTGGCATAAAACTCCAGACAGGCTGAGTATTTCCCAGAGTCTCTTGTAGGGTATGCAGCCACCTCTAAGCTCACTGCTGCCACAGTTGGGTGTTAGCAGTGCTTAAATATGGCTGAGACAGCAACTGCGTTGTTGGCCTGCTCTGAGCCACAGAGGCATATGTGCACTGGCAAGTCTGGCAAAGCAGCCAGTACATAAAGGCTTTAGTAGTTCTGCACCTTTGCTCCTGCCTCCCACCTCTTCCACAGCGACAGTGACACTTCCCTCTGCTCAGCTCAATGGCAGAGCTTTAGCTGTATCCTTCAAATAGAAAAGCTGCGTTAATTGATATGCCTACTGTGTTATTACATAGGGAAAGTTAGGCTGGAAGAAGTTACCTGGGTTACCAAGTCCTGCCTGCTCCACTCAGACAACTGCAGAGCAGATGTTTAATTGGGAGGGACCAACAGAGTATCTACTCCAGCAGAGACCACTTCCCACCTCCCAAAGGCAAACCATTGTTTGTTAATGCAGTAATTCTCTCTGCCAGCCACACCAGAAATATTCAGCTCATCAGATCTCACATTTGCTCCACCTAACAAGGATACCCAACCCCCCTACATGCCCAATCACAGTATTCCCAGAGCAAGTCAACTTTTACTCCACCACTCAAAAATCTCACCAGCTTCTGCCTTGAAAAGGTCTCTAGAGAAAGTTGTGAAGACAATTTGTATTAGGAGATTACATGCAGGGAGACAGAAACCTTTGGGCAAAGATCTGTATGGCTTCAGGAGCAAATCCACACACTGTCCTGAGGGTAACGGCCAGCAAAGGAACAGCATAACTTCCAACCTGAGGTTAGCAGCACTGAAGGATACGGGATGTTTCACGTTACTTTAAGGCACAAGTAGCTGGGATCTGCCTTCTGCACATATCACTGCACAACTAGAATAGCTAGACATTTATGCATCTTGCCCTCTCTCATGTCTCCCTTTTCCCATGGTATCCAGCAAGTCCCTGAGCTCAGTGTGGGAGGCTGTCAGCACCTCTCCAGCCTCAGGGTGAAGATCTCCAAAATTCATATACTGTTGCAACAAGTCAGACACAGCTTTTCTCTCCTTCTTCCATCATTGCCTAACATCAATTATTTCAGTTCTTCTTTGGGCCCATCTGTGTACTTGGAGCCCTGCCTGGCAGCGTGAATGAAGAACGAGAGCACTAAGAGCTTTCTAGCACAGTCTACCTCTGGAAACAGCAAGTCGGTTCAGTCAGTATTAAGTATATTGCTCCCTGCATTGCCTGCCACTGATGGATCACCTCATCGCAGTCTCAAAAATCATTATCAATGTGGCCCTGCTGCTGTGGCTGAGCACATCATTCTGTGGGCAGCATCTCAGAGGAGTGGTGGACCCTTGAACCACACATTGCCACACTTGCTTTTACTAGCCCTCCTCCAACACTCAAGGGACAGTTAAGGATAATTTGCGGCCAGACACAGGAATGCAGAATGAAGACTTCAGTGTGGTTGCAATTACTCTGGTAGCAGCTTAACTTCTATTAAGATAGTTTCATATAGGGCTGGAAAGAGAAAAGGGACAGAACAAAATAAGCCAGAGAAGATTTCTTTAGACAATTGATGTACGCTGCGTATTGGCAGAGCTGACAAGTACACCACATTGGTTAACCTTACTCTTGCAAAGCAACCCCAGAAATAACCTTGGCTGTTTGTGTGTAACTATGGTCAAATGCCATGGCAGCAAATGTAGAATAGAAGAGCTTGCCTGACATCAGGATCTTTTAACCTAAAAGGAGCAAGGAACATGAAGTGTTCTTCCATCCTCACCTCCTGAAAACCTAATAAAAAATAGGGTGATATAAGTGAGCCTCTATCTAACAGGAGACACATCATCTCAGCTTTAGCATCTTCAGCAAAGCCAAGGACTGAGCATGCTACGAGCACATAGCTGTGCAACATGCGCATTTGCTGTGGTGCCTTCATGGTTGTGACAAGCTAAGGGGGAGGGGGAACTATCATAGCATTTGTGTAGGTTCCTACTATGATGGGAAGCTTAGGTGGCACTCCTAGTGCTGTGGGAGTTTCAGGTACATTGAAGTCGACCAAAAGGTCATCTTTGGATCCTGCCCTGCAGTTGTAGGACATGGTTCCAGCCTCAGAAGATGTTACCATCCATTACATTTCGAGGAGAATGATAGAAAAAGAACAACAGCTTACTTTCACAAAATGAGAGGTGAGAGGACTGCCAGTAGGCAAGGGGCTGAGCAGAGAAGTGCTGTGACTCTGCTACTGCTCAGGGCAACCATATCTGACCCCAGAGAGCAACGATGGTTTGGACACCTTCTTTGATCCCTCCACTTTCTTCCCAACCATGTTATTTCAACCAAGGGCTCAAAAGGTAGCAGGGAAATGACAATCTAAAATTGTACAGTTGCGCTTGCCTCCACACCTGGATGAGAGGACACAGAAGACAGAGGACCACAGTCTTCTCAGACACTAAGTTTAACCCTAAAAGCTCCTAAAATTGCAGTAAGGGACCTTTCATGCAGGTTTCCCAGAACCAAGTAAGTTCAGAACATCCAGGCTGGCACCCTCAGTGCCCCTGCCCCTGCACCCAGCCTGTGCCAGGCAATATGCAGTACCAGTGTGGCAGTGCTGCTGGATGGCTCAAAACCAAGCCAGCCTGCCTGGCTCTGCTTATGCCTCACTTCTCTGCCTGACACTAAGCCAGCTTTTTCTGAAGGAAAGTGATGGAAAACATATCTGATGGCCTGTGCTCTGAGTACTCATCACACGCTCCATTTTCAGCCAGTTTCCAGAAAGAGATGAAGGGTTATCAGCAACTGGCCAGTGCAGGATATGGATAGGTTTCCACAGCTAGCCAGCAGCTCAGACTAATACATCTGTTCTCAGTGTCCAGCGGCTGCAGCCTGCACATATGTTCACCTACAGCAATGACCCCAAGGCCCTGAATCATAAAGGCAGTCAGGTGCCTATTACTCCTGAAATCAGTGGTAACCTCCCAGCTGTACCCCTTTGGAGTGCTTAGTGTCCATCACAGAAGGGGCAAGCTTTCAATTAAACAGTCTGCACCGCTGGGATCCACTCTGGAAGCCCAGATACAAAGCAGCACATCCCTGAAAATGTTTGGTTAGTTATAAACTGCTGCACACCACAGCCCTGCTGCTGAAGACCACCTACTTAAGCCCCATTTTCACGGCTGCTACTGCAGCAAAAGGCAGCTTTTACATTCCTCTCAAAGAGATCCTGGCTGTGGGTTACAGCACAGCACCCCACAGGTTAGTAGATGATTCTATGACTTGTCTGAATGCTGTTCTGCAGCAGTGCCAAGAAAGAGGAAAGCTCTTGGGCAGCAGGAGCTGAGAAAGAAAGCCCAAAAGCCAGATGATCAGATATGTGAGGGGGCAAAACAGCACAGAACAATGATATTCTCCAGAAGTGTTTGTCACTAGGCTTCATTACACCCCCGAAGACAACAGTGACCTGCTCGCACAACTTGTCTGGTGGCCCACCAGTCACACTGCTAACTCACAGGGCTAGTTGGCCCAGCAATCCCTGAGAAAGGTCTTGGCTGCTCACATGCCTCCAAACAGCTGCTGCCAGCATGCCTGGTGTGCTGCTTGGAGGAGAAGCACCTCTCCTTTCAGGAAAATAATCTTAATCTGTGCAATATACTTACCAGGATCTCATTGGCAAGGGTTGCTTAATTTATTCAGCAGTGTCTTTCTCCTGGAAGGACACAAGCCATTCCCTTAGGAGACCTACAAAATCACATTAACACTAACATGTTCTTCGATGATTAGAGAATTTCCCTGGCAATACTCCATCAGTGCAGGCTGTTGAAATATATTGCCATAATTGGAAATGGACTTTTTTCCTTTTGCAGTACAAAACAATCCAGGGAAAGGGTTCCAAGTGAATTCTTTTGCATATGGTGCCATGGTATCAATTACAGCTTTACCTCCTTTGAGATGATAGAAAGGGCATGTTTTCAGCAATTTTCCCACACTGGCATTTGTGTTCATGTGGTTTGGTTTCCTTTAACACAACACAAGAACAGGATCCCCCATCCAGTATCATTTAGACGAATGTTTGTTTTATTAATGGTGATTCTAATACTAGATGGTAGATTAGGATTTCATCCCATACATTAAGCTTAGCATCTTCTATGGTACTTTCTATCCTAAGTTCTTGAATCACTTTATTTCCTATCCAGACTTTGACCTACTGAAGACAATTGTTAATATTTCTAACTGGAAAAAAATATGAGACATGGAAATTTACTTTTGATTTTGAGTGTCTAGGCTATGCTTCTGTCTCCTAATTCTGAATATATTAGTATGTGGTGGAGTTCAGCTCCAGAGAAGCCAAACTAGTCAAGATCCCCTTATGGCAGAAATATCTTCGCTAGGCCTTTTCTCTGGAAGCACAACTGTCTACTACGAATCCTGCAGAAATGTTTGTGCTGTCTTTTGCAAGCAAAAATTGGACCAGTGTGTCAGCGCTCAAATCCCATGGAAATTGCCTTGTGTGGTTCTAAGCATGAGCCAACTTTGAGGCTTGGCACCACATAGGTTGTGGCAACACACTCAGGCTGGACACTCAAGCAAATGGTAAACACCAGTCACGCATCATAACACATTATGAATGACTTTCAGATGAAGTAGGTATTTATATGTATCATACTGCAGTGCAGTGCATCAGCGATTCCAAATACTATGGAAAGCTTCTGGCTGGCCATTTAGCAAAAAATGGGTAAATAAAACAAGGCAGCAGTAATACCCAGGTCTGAGTGCTCTTTACCAGGACACCAGCTGGTTCAACTATTACAAAAAAATCACAACTATTAAAGTCACTGAGCAAGACTGCATCAAGTTGTTGTTGCATCAAGCAGTGAAACTTCCCCAGGCCTCTTTGCTTCTTTATTTCTCAGTCGGTATGTATGGTCCACATATCACATAACCACAAAGCTCCTTACATTTGCCAGAACAGGTCATTAAGTTTGCAACCCAAGTACCACCACCCACTCAGTGAAGCCAACCTGGCTATACTCATTTGTGCTCAGTAACTAAACCTCAGACAAACACTAACCTGAAAAAGAGATAAGGGGCTGTAGGAATTGATACCTACCAAGACCTGTTCTGTTTTCCTGAGCAGGCTCCTGTGAGAAATTCAAGTAGCTTCTAGCCTCACAGATCAGCTGCTGAAATAATCACTGATGAAAAGGCAGAGCCTTAATCTTCCCACAAAAGTTGGACTTAGTCTGATCAAGGGTTCTGAAGAAGCACAAAGCATGAATTATTTCTGTTGAAAGCACAGAATTAAAGTTATTTTACCAGAAGTCATTTGGTCACTTGAGCAGTTTCCTAGCAATAGCATAAATTACCGATTGAGCAAGCGATTTCAGCTAGAATGTCATTTCATGGCCAGACATTGACTGATTCCCAGGCAAGAAATAACAAGCAGTTTGCAGGGAGCTGCTCCAGCCTGAGATGAATGGAGTTAATAAGTCACAGAAAGCTGTTTAATAAACAAATTCCACCTTTCTCTTGTGAACTGTTCAGAAACTTAGAGTACGTGAACATAGAAGCCTTTATTTCCACATATTTCCCAGACCATTTTCTCATCAAGCCCTTGCCCTTAATTCCTCTAAGCACTTCACTTCTGAACCACAAGCTACTTTGATCTGGAGCAGACCCTATGGCACTGATGCCGTTTCCCCAAGAGGTTTTGTCCTCATCTCCATAAATCCACACCGTTCAGTCGGTGCGGTGCAACAGAGGTAGTTATTCCACT
Organism: Rhea pennata; assembly: GCF_028389875.1. Classification (NCBI taxonomy): domain Eukaryota; kingdom Metazoa; phylum Chordata; class Aves; order Rheiformes; family Rheidae; genus Rhea; species Rhea pennata. Next base: position 13,812,784 of record NC_084671.1, on the reverse strand, counting down.
CTCCAGAGGCAGAGCGGCAGGATTTCAGTTCAAATTTGTTACTGCTCTAAGGCTCAGCCATTTGCAGCTCATAAGGAACAATTTAGGAGATGGAATGAGACATTGAGTTCCCGCACGAGAAACACCAAATTGTAGCATGAGCCTTGTATACAGTTTTATTCATGCTCCCTCAGGCTGGGAAACACAAGCTGAGGGGAGCTGTTTTCCTGGAGCTACACACTTCCCAGATCACTGTCTTCCCAATCCAATGCTCTCTGCCCTCAGAAATTGCTCTGGAAAAGATGATGCACTTTAGGCAAAAGTATTAGAAAAAAAAAAACAGATGGAAAGCCTATGCGGTGAGGACAAACCACTTTGAGATAAGCCATAAAAGAACCTTTCACTGTTTTTTTTTTTTTTTTTTTTTTTTTTTTTTTTTTTTTTTTAATCCACTCAACTTGTTTTTAATTATGTCTGATTTATACACAGCTCTGTACATTCCCAGGGAACAGCTGAATCACCATGAGCAAGACTTGTATCTAGGCAGATATGGGTTTGCAGAAGCAAAATTAAGATCTCTAGGACTGGAAGGATGGGAAGGAAATCTTAACTGCATGTGCACAGCATTTAACACAGGGCAGCTGAATCCTCCAGCTACTATCACAGTACAGTTTAGCATGACCCATGGAAATTGGTATTGGGAATTTCATTCCCTGAGGCATTTCCATATGTAGATCTGTGGCTGCAATCATTTCTGACTTATTTATACTGTGCACAAGGCAAGCTCAATCATATCCACCTCTCCATGCCCTGTAGCACAAGATGCCACAGAATCTGGCTTCAGCAAGAGCTAATCTAGGCTTTCACCACCCATAAACAGAAGTCCTGTGTCAAATGTTCAGGACACCTAGGAAGTTAGACCAGACAGACCACCTCCCCTCTCATCACAAGTTTGGATCTGAATGCAACAGGAAAATTAGCCTCATAGGACAACCTCGCTCACCTGCGGCAAAGCTATGGGAGTACCCCAGATTGCTTTACTGCATGCCCCATAGACAGATCTGTATTTCATGTTTCTGGCAGCACTTTGCATCCATCCTCTCTCTCTTCAAGAACTCCACAAGATAGCAGAACTCAGATCAAAAAATTCACTAAGTATTTCCTTCTGCAGCAGCGCAGAGGGTCACTTACCAAGTACAGCACTGGAAAGGGACATACTGGAGTGCAGACCCCTTGATTGCAGCCTAGCATCTTGTCCGCTTTGTCATGGGATTTTGCCCAGTGAGGAAGCAGATAGGGCATGGGCCTATCAGGACTTCCTAATCTCACACATTTCTCTAAGAATCTCTTGCTATATTTTACACTTGCAGCACTTGTATGGGCTCCCTTTGGAAGCTGGTTGCCCAAATCTTCCTAGATCTTCAATTCTTTTGAAAATCTGAAGCTCATTAAAAGAAACGAAAAGGGAAGGATGAGTGATGTGCTGCTCTATCAAGCCTTATCTCAGAAAAGCAAACCTGTCAGCGTTAGTGCTTGCACTCAGCACCAGATCAACCTCTATTTACTTAGTGCTCTACACAACCCTCAGAGACATCAAGCGGCCAAATAATCTAATTACACCTCTACAGCTACTGCAAAAGGCTTGCTGAAGAAGGCTTGAAATAACAGTGGGAGAACTCAGTTAAAGTAAAGTTGGACCATTCACAGCTCAGTAAGAATGCATATCGTCTCTACTGAAATATTATTTCATTTTATTATTTTCCTTCTTTCGTTTATGAGCCTAGCAAAAGAAAAAAAGAGAGAGAGAGATCTCTGAAGATTTTTAGACTGGTCTGCATGCTCCACACACGAACACTAGCTCTGCAGGTGAGTATGTGACAATAAAGCTGCTCAACAGGAAGTTCTGCTTGGTGCCTGCTAATGTAAACCCAGGTATCAGAGCCTGTATTTAGGAAAGAAAAATCTTGAAAAATAAAACCTTGAAATAAATCAGTTAAGCAACTTTTATTCCCTTAATTTTGCCCTCTTTCTCCTTGAATAAAGTAAACCTAGCTTTTCTGAATTATTGTTGTAAGGTTTTCAACAGCACACCGGAGGAGAACCTGGAAAATCTGAAAATCATTTGCTGTTGTCTGTACCATAGGGAAAAAATCTTTTTCTCAGAGAGCTCAAAAGCTTTCAATGCTATTCCTAGCAAAGCTCTTGTCAGCTGTTCCTTCTTCCCACTTTTCCCTCTGGTAATAAGGGACTGCAGCCTGGGGAACTCAGCACAAAGCCGAGAAGCCCTGGAGGTGCTGGTAGGTATCATCCCTGGAGCCTGGCAGAACCTTATCAGAATCAACTTACTAAATCCTCCATTAAAGAAGGTGATTCAGAGGGATTTTTTTCCCCTCATACCAAAAGCTAAGAAGGTGAAGAATTATGGGGCAATTTTTGTCTGAAGGTGTAAGAGATGGAGATAAGAGTTACAGCTTTTTGAAAGTAACAGTTAAATTACAAGAAACGTGCAAGGCTTAAGTACCCTGTAGCAGGGAACAGTCAAACCCCACTGCTCTTTGCAGTGCTGTTCTGAAGACACTTTTGCTCAGAAGCCCAAGCCCTTCCTGCCATGGGCAGGCATTAGTGTTGAGAGTAGGTCACAAGGTTTAAAGGTAGGTGAGATGGCAAGGCCCCACACCAGAGAGCTTGCCTTTTCTCCAGATACCATGTCAGCTAGAGCGACAATCAGCCCCTCCTGCTTGGAGAAAACAACTCTCCTCAACCCCTCCATTTCCTGGAAGCAACAAGGAGGAGAGGGTCCTGAAGAGAAACTGCAAACGCCTGAATGGAGAGGCCAAGCTGAAGGTGTGAACAAATCTTGCCTCAGCCCCAGAACAAGCACCAAGAGACTTTGAGAATATGGCTAATTCATCTCTGTTACTTTGGTATGTTTGCCACTATAAAGGGAAAGGGACAACATTAAGGGCAGCATTTTGTCTGAAGATGTTGTTTTAGATTGAGACAATTTGACATCTCTGGCTAAGCTAACTGGAGAATACACTGAAGGACAGCCAGCCCTTGGGAGTCACACAGGTTCTGGCACCTCCTGCCTCCTGTTGCCAGCTGCCAGCCCTAATCCGTGCTGCACAAAGTTTCCTTTACTGCCAGAGAAGCAAGTGTGAGGTGATATGGACAGGCAGAGTTACAGAAAAATGTTATTAAACCTGCCAAGAGATGCGTATTTCTCATTAAGGTTCTGGCATCCACTTGGATCAACAGCCCTTGCACATCTGAACTGTTGAATCAGATCAAATTCCCTCCTGAAACTCAGCTTCTGTTTCTTTTTCTACTGCTGATCCCCACACTGCTGCCTGTGGATGCTGAATACCCAACTCAAACCTGGGCTGCTTCACATAGCACTTAGGGACAACAGCTGCCTGCCTCCTGCAGAGAGTCACAGAATCACAGTAGTTTCCTGTCTCATATTAGGGAGCCCAGAATTGGACATAGTACTCCAGATGTGGCCTCAGCAGGGCTGAGGATCACTTCCTTCGACCTGCTGACAACACTTTTCCCATTGCACCCCACGATATCGTTGGCCTTCTTGGCCACAAGGGCACATCGCTGGCTCATGGTAAGCTTACTGTCCACCTGAACTCCCAGGTCGTTCCCTGCAGAGCTACTTTCCCACAGGTCGATCCCCAACCTGAATTGCCACCTGGGGCTATTCCACCCTCAGTGCAGGACCCTGTAGTCAAGTGTGACATACTCCCTGAGCAGAATTTAAAACTCATTTTCCTTCAGTAGTGGCACGTGTGGATTCTCTATTGTCTAATATAGTTGAGCATCTGATGTGTTATCTAGAATGCCTTGCAAATTTCACCAAAACTCACCCACAGCTTTAAAAGTTAGAGGGGTTTTGACAGATCTTTTGAGCATATAAACCAAAGAAATCTATGCTAAAACAAACAAAAAAAAACCCTGCGAAAACAGCCAGACAAACAGCCCAAGAGTATATCTCGAAAGTATCTACTGAGAAGGGAGTTTCTCTAGCTCACAAGCAGAGGCTTCCTTGGTTGCTGGATAGCCACACTGCATTACAGAGCACAAAGCTTGTGTTACCAAGATTCAGGAGTCCTCGCTGGAAAAAGCTGGGCTCCCCAGGGCTCTGAGCAGTGCCTTCTAATACATATTTCAAAATAACATTAAGAAACTGTTTCACTTAGCTTTGTCTTTCTAATGCAGGTCAAAGCTGTGCATAGTGTGTAGCACTGACATTACTACAGTCAGAGCTGCATGCAGAAATTCCTCTATTTAAATCCAGATTTTGTTTTCTGCTACCTTTGGTCAGCCACAGGAAACACGGGAGTGGAACTAGAACAGAAGTTACCTCATTGACTGTTCACAGTTCTCTGAGAAGCATCTCAAACAGCCTTCCTGATATCATCTTTAAGCTCCAGACAAAAACAAGAGCAAATGCGTATAACTGATTTAGCTTTGTGAATATCAAAGAGACAGCTCTATTAAACTCAAAGGACAATAGTGCGCTCTGTATTTTAGATTGGACTAAAATTGTGCTACAGGGGAAAATTAATCTTCAAAATCAATTTTTTGTCAGGAGGCTAAATTTCCATTGTCTCAGGAATGGTGGTGCTGGGCTGGTAAATACTGTCTGATGAGGCAACCTCTGAATTCACTGCCCAAGAGAACACTTTTATTAATAACATTTGCCACTAACCATAGGTGGTTCTTTATGACTCTGAAAAAAAACCCATTGCCTTATTTACTGTGTTAAAACTCAATCTGCCAGGAGTCAGAAGATTTGTTTTGGGGAGAGTTTTCATTGTATAGTAAAACAAGGAGTAACTGTTTTCTTTTCCCTGGGAAGGCAGAGCAAAGACCTTGTCTAGAGGAGGTGCAGTGAAAAATGCCTGCTTGCTTCCCTTTGCATCTGTGTCCTTTTCCCCTATGCCCTACTCTGAACAATTGCAATAATCTTGACTTCTGTCTCCCACTTTGTGCAAAACCCAACAATTTTCCCACCCCGTAAGAAGTCACACAGTTGCTTGTTGTCTGGCCACTGTACACACTTACCAGCCTTTTGACTTCTAGGCTCCCTGCTTGCCACACCCTAGAAGAACATGCAATGCCCAGAAATGCCTTCTGAGGGTACCCAGCTATGAGCCTTGGAAACCACAGAAACACCAACTCCAGAGCCACCTGCACAGGAGTTGTGGATGCTAGAAGTCTCAAATTTGGCTACCTACACCTGGGACATTTCAGGATTTAGTCTAGTGACAATGTTAAATGCATAAATCACTGTGGAAGCAGGACTGATCCAGAGTTCCCTTCTTTTTGAGGGAGGCCTAAGGTTCTTCCTTGCCCCTTTTTACTTGGCTTTTGAAGCTTTTAGCTCTTCATTTTGGGGCAGCAGGGCTTCAGCAGAAGGATTTGAAGAGCATGGCCTTTTCAGACTAGACTTGTGTAGCCAGCACACTCTCCTGGGAGAGAGGAGACACGGTTTGTATCTCCTTAGTGAACAGACAGAATGAAGTCCACGTTTCCAGCCTGCCATCAGGATTTTGAAGGCAGAAAACTGTTATATTATTCTAGCAGTTACCATCAGAAAGGAAACTAAAGGTCTCAAATTCTGAAAGCAGATGTGGGCCTGTGCCCAAGATGTGTCGATATATGGAACTTCTAAATCATACCACCAAAATACAAGACTTCCCCAGGAGAGTTCAAGTTCCTGGCAAGGCATTTGATATTCCTTGCTGGGATCAGGTACCTCCTGGTCAACTACTTTGGTCCAAATCCTTTGCTGGTATCCTGAACGGCCTGCCCTACATTACACAGGGAGTTTGCATTAGAATTGAAGATTAATCTACAACTCCTCACTTACAGTCCTGCATTTTCTGCCACAGTTGTCTCTCCAGAGTGGAGGGATCTTTACTCTTTCAGGAAATTGGACTCTGCAGGAGTTTTTTTTTTTTTTTTTTTAATAAGCAAAGGGACTCTATGGAGTTGAATCTCCTTTCAGTCTCTGCACGTTCTTTGTCTTCCAGCTCACTCAGCTAATCATTTTATTTAGGGAAAAATAAGCAAACATCAAATGATAAAATTAACTTTGCAAGGACCAGATTTTTGTTGCACATGAGACAGTGAGATTAAGGGACAGACGGATACCGAGAACTTAAAAACATCAAACAATTCTAAGCAAGGCATAAAATTCCCATCTTGTAAAGGTCTTACATTGACACTGGCAATGCCAGTGCAGTTCCAGGATATTCCATACCTGTGGAGTCCTTTTGCATTTACAGTTTCTGAGAATTGCAGAAATTAGACATGAGAATTGTAGGCAGTAAACACGAGAACACTACTCAGCCATCTGGTTTTCTAGATGGCTTTCACAGGCATTACTGTAGCTGTTGCTTCTCAAAAAATAACACCCCCATGCCTTCCACCACACACCAAATATTTCCAAGAAAACCCAAATTTCTTGTCTTAGAGGCACCTTCTTGCTGAAGATTCTACAGCATCAGGAAAAAAAATTCTTGCAATATTTAGCACTTGTAAAAACATTTTACAGGTGTTGCATTGTGAATACTGCTTTAATTTCCTTTATTAAGCACAGCATAGATAACATCATTGCCACTGGCTAGCTGCTCTGTACACAACAGTTACCACTTGTACTCAAAAGGAAAACTGTGCTGCCTTTTCTGTTATGAGCAGGACATTTCTGTAAAACTCAGGAAATTTTCCTCTGTATAAAGAAGGTGCAAAGAAGGCCTGCCTTTGCAGAAGGTCAGGCTGACATGAGGTGTAGACAACCAGATACTTCCTAGATCAAAAAAGGCACTGAATAGGTCTTAGAAAATAAATGTTGTCCACGCTGTATTTGCATACTATGAGAGACAGGATTGCTGCTGCATAAATACTTCAAGCAACACAGAAATGCCAGATTTCAGTTCACTACTGCAGGTTGCTCTGTCCCCAAATTTGCTCTGAGCCTTGCCCTGTCTACACAGGCTGGAGTTTTGCCTTTATGGAAACATATAGCAATTTTCCCATGGGAAAAAACAGTGAGCAAAAGGAAAACTCTAGAAAAGAAAGAAAGAAGCATCACATATTTGAAAGTGAGGATACTAAAAGTACCCCTTGTATCTTGTAATATTTGCATTGATATTTGCACCAGCTGGTCACAGCTAGAAGAGCTCATTCTCCGTTAGGGAAGTCCTAATGGATAGTCCTAACGGCTAAAAAGCCCTGACAGCTAAAAAGCCTAGTAAAAATGCTTAGCTGACCAAATATTCTGTTAAGTGGTTAGCACTGAGTTAAGCTCTTTCAGTCTTAACCACGGAACCGTCCTCTTACCACATGCTAGCACACTTGAGAGACAGCTTACATGTACTAAAGAGAAAGTGAATCATGCAGTCTCTCCAGGGCTGCAGAAGTGTTTTCTAGCACTAAAATTGAAAGAGTTTGTTTGGTGATCTCAATTACATTCTCAAGACCAAAAAGTAGGTTGACACCTCAATTCACAAGTCATGAATACACCATGTATGTCAGGAAAAAAGGAAAAAAAAAAAGATTCTTTCTATGACAAGGAAATGCCATTAACCACATAGGCTCAACTACAGCTTACAGCAGCCCAAGTCTATGAAAAATTAAAGGCAACATAGACCTCAAATGCATCATGTATCAGGAGGACCATTAAGTAATCAGTCAGCATCCAGTTTTATGGGTATTTGGGGCATAATTCAATCTTCATTCATTTTAGATCATTTCCTTAATGAAGTAATGCACTGGACATAAATATTTCAATGCAAATCTCTAACGCCCTTTAAGTAGCAGAGCCTTTAGTAATATAAAACTCAGTTAAAACATAGTGGGTAAATACTGCAAAAAGGGAGGAGGGTAAGATCCAAGAACAGTTATGTGCTTAAATCCATGTGAATTAGACAAATAAATACAGCTGTGCTTTTGGACAGAAATAAAGAAAGGAAGTAAAAGCAGGTATTAGTGAGTTGCTATTCCTATTTTATTTTACCCTTTCTTTCATACCCATACTCTGGCAAGGGGAAAGTCTGATAGTCACATTAACAATTATCAGTAGCCAATAGTCAGTAGACAATTATCACTGGCTTCAGCTGAGAGATTAGAAAGAAACTTACCTTCCAATTTGGTGCAAAGATCATTTTTCCATTTCAATTTTTTACAACATCAACAGAGGTTCAGGAAGCTTTTGTAATGCAAGTTACTAAGGTCTTTCACGATAGCAATGCATTTTCTGCTTTTGTATTCAGTGGAATGGGAGCTCCTGAGCAGGGGGAAAGATTGTTTGAGTGCTGCATCCTCTCCTCCCCCCTTTTTTTTTCTCTCTCCACAGCAGGAGGCTTTAATTTTACTAGACAACACCTCTCTTCTACAGGCTATGGATAACTCAACAAGAGCTTTAAAATGGTTATGCACAGTGTGCAACAACAGCTTGTCTGCAAGGCCTGGGGGCATTGCTCTGTATTACAGTCTGTACCTCACTGTCGCTCCACTGCTGTAGAATCCAATCGCTCTGAGTCTGTTAGGAGGGAGGGCTGCAAAAGAGGACCCTCCAGAGGGGCTGCTTGATGTATGGGAGTCCGATGGGGGTTACTAACTAAATACATTATGTGTGTGTGTGTGGGGGGGGGGGGGGTGATGCAGTAGGGGAAAGAAAAAAAAAAAAGAAAGAAGAAAAAAAAACCACAACATCCACACAACTAAAATTCAGCTCCTGGGCGCACCTCTGAGCGCTGCATGAATCTCTTCAGAAGCAGTAGCCACAGTTTTTGCAGAGGTCTCACTCATACTATAACACAAAAAGATTCTCCAGAGCACAACAAAGTACTGCAAGCCAACAAAACTCTTTCTGCTCCTTTCAGAATCACACACTTATGTACTTTATGTCAATAACTAGGACACAAACACTTTAAGAGAAGATGAAAAAAAATTCATTTTAGCACGTAAGACCCTATTTCCCATCCTCTAGGGGGAAAAAAAAAAAAAAAGGAAACAAAATACTCACAAGTAAAAGCCAAGAGAAGTCTAAATCCATCAGAAACCTTGGATGAAGTAACTTTCCTGTTGCGAAAGAGCTGGTTAGGAAGAGAGCAAGCTGGGAAAAGCTGGCTATTAAAGGGAGGAATCACTTGCCTCAGGGTATTTAAGAGGACTTAAGATTTAAGAGCATATAAGGGACTGAGGCAGAGGCTTGCTGATTCCTGACTAGACCCTTGGTTGTGGTTGGTTGTCAAGAGGCAGAACTGCCTGTGCTTTGAGGGGGTCAGGGGTGGCACTTGATTATTTACTTCTTTAAAAGCTGTTTAATGTTCTTTTGTTTTATCCTTATATTTGGCATGGTTTTGTAGTGCTAGCTGAGGGCATTCCTGAGCCTGCTACCCAAAACTTGGTGTGATGGCTGCAAATGGCACCATTCACCCCTCACCTCCCAGCAGGTCCACCCGGGGGCTGTGTGGAAAGAGTTCAATGGAAGAACACTGATTCTGTCATTAATCTCACCTGAACAAAGGGGTTAATTAATACTACTTATGCAATTTCAATTATGGTATTGCCTAATTTTTGAGTTTTTGGTGTTGCCACATAAAGGATACTATTTAAATCTGTATTTTTGGCAGTTGATTTCTATAATTAAAAGAATACAAGATGTATAGTTCTGTAGTGCATTACAGATTGCCCAAATGTATTATTCTGAAAGCAATCTATAGTTTAGGTGCTGATAGTTATTGTTAACCTTGCTACCAAATGAAAGCAAAACCAGAGGTCTGCAGTGATGACTGACAAACCTAGATGAGGAATCCTCCCTGCTGGTGCTCTTAGCCAGGGTGTACTCACAGCAGCCAGGTAAGATCAGAAACTACCAGATCCGTCTGTAACCTGTATGACATAACTTCTGTGTGAGTAGCTGTGCACTGACTCCATCTAAACCGTGTTAAGTGAACATTGTTTGATCCATCAGGTGCTTAATCTTCTGGAGCACCCAGAAAAAGGCTTGATCCACCTGTGCCCATCTGCACTTTCTTCCTCAGGGCCTTGTAGGACTGAACCACTGTCAATTTACCTGGCTCAAATTTAATGCTTGCATTGGCACACCTAGCAGGTAGGATGAGGAGAGATGGATCATATATTGTATTTTCCTGTTGCCCCTGTGGCTTAATCAGTCCGTGTGGGAGGCTTGTCAGTAAGAGAGCAGCCTACCCATGCACTGCTGCTCTCTGCTGCAGGTACCAGCACGGCTGAAACCCAGATCCCTTGGTACAAAGTCACCTGAGGTGCAGATGTAGCTCTCTTTTTCTTTTCCATGGTCCAGCCACTAGAGAGAGCCATGGTATAAAATGTGCTGCTGTGGATTTTGCCTGCATCCAGCAGAAAACACTTATTGGGCAGAAGTAAACTTAACAGCAAGACAAAACATTTTTCCCTCCATCTTCATTGGTTTTTTTTTCAAAATTATCATTTTTATTATTATTTCAAGGCTGTTTTCTCTTTATTTCCCAAGGGAGAGCTGGGCTGAGACTGGAAGGAAAGGCAGAACTGATTTGTTCAGGATATGTAGGGGAAAATAGCTGGCTAGAATAGTTCTAGTGGAAAAGATTTCTCATGAGAAAGGACTGTGTGGATTGCACACAGTGACTGACACTGAAACTGAGGGTGAAATCACTCATGCAAGGATAAGCTGAAGAAAGTAGATGCAGAGGTGTCAAATCACCTGCATGGGCGCTGGGGGTCCCATTTTTAAACTGCAGAGGTATCAGGGTTAGCTGTGATTGAGTTTTATCCAAAACTGAAGTAGTGCAGCGCTGTGTTTGACTAGTTAGCCTCGCTGACAAGCTGGGTTGCATTGCTCTGGCACTGAGCCATGCTCATGCAGTTTACATAATTTAGGACAGGTCAAATTCTGCACAGAATTATATATTGCATGCACTGAGGTTGTAGGGTGGTCAGAGCTAACTCAATTTTTTGTGCTGTGGGATACTCCAGGGAGCAAGGTTTTAGGAATAAGCTTCCCCCTTGCCCAGGTTCATACCACCTTCATGATTATCCCAGCAACCAGTTGCAATGATGATAATTTGTATTTAAATGATTTGGGGCTTATTTCTACAAGAACTTCCAGTCCTCTGACTTTTCATGCAAAAAGCTCATTTTGAGTATTTTCTGATCAAAATTCAGATGGGCTGGTTTGAGTTGCAGAAGGTTTGATAGTCCAGATGGTGAAATCTTCTCTTGTTTCAGGTGTTTAGACACATACTTTTCATTTTGTCTCACTCTCTCCCAGGAAACACTTGCTGTATTTGCACACCTGCTCTTTAGCAAGTTGGTAGAATATTTACTCAAAACAATGCTCTCAGCAGAGCAGAAAGTGAATTCCAAATTAAAATGAGCAGTCTTTGGGTTTTGTCAGAAAACATACCTTGCTTTCAAACAGATGTCCTCCATCCAATCTGCTGGAGAGCAGCTAACCACATCAGTCCTGCAGCTATGTTGTGTTTAGATGCACTTTCTATTCTCATCCCTTATCAAGAGACCCAAGCCAAGCAAAGAGGGCAAAAAAGACCTGCTATCTCACTGTACCTAGAGCCACAGAGCAGAAGAGATGTCTCTACTCAGCCTACCTGCTTCTGATATGAGCTGGTCCTCTCAACCAGGAACTGTCAGGGTGCTGCTTTCTCTCCAGTTAACAGCACAGAAGACTCAAAAAAAAGAAGTAGGGTTAGAATAAATTGACTTTGATCTGCTTTTGCAGTATCTTCAGGCTACACAGAGCCAAGTCCGCATTTACTTGCCTCTTTGCATAGCTGAATTAATTTCCCTGTCATCAGAGCCAGCTTAGGTTCCCAGAGGAGCAAGAGCTAGGAGGAGATGGCCTTTCACGGTTATGTTACAGTTCTCTCTGACAAGAGAGACTTGGCCACCACAGCAAGCTATGCTGCTCCTGCTCCTGCTGCAGAGATGCTGGCAGGACACAGCTGCTACCAGCTCTGCAGCTACAGCTGTGCTCTGAGAGTCACTGCAGCTGCTGGTGCTCCTCTGCTTCAGGTGCTGCAACAGCTCATGCCCTTTTCCTGTGGGATGCTCTTTCCCAGTCATCCTAAGATTCTTGCAGGGACCAGGTCAGTTCTGTCTGTGTATGTACTGTCCTGCTGTTCTGCTCCTTTAGGACTCTTCCACTAGGATGAGCTGGCTGGCTTTACTAGTTGCCCAGAAATTCACTGAGAAAAACTGGCTCCTGCTGCTTCCTTTTGCCTTTGGAGAAGAGATTGCAGGGAGTCTCCTCCTCTGGCACCAGCATGAGGTATGCTCCTTGACTGCAATGGGCACCCGCAGGCTGGCCTTCAAAGGTTTATCTATCTGGGATGACTGATTAACAGGGACCTAAAAATATGATATTCAACCACTTCAGAAGGATTTGTGTGAGAGAGGCTGAACATAGCCCCTGAGGACAGCATGTAGTTAGCTATCACCAACAGTGGCAGTAAAAATCATGTGTGTGGGTATCCTTAACCCCACCTCACTTACCCAGCTTCCCCAGTCATTATATTAAGAACTGTTTAAACCACAAAACAGTTATTTTTCAGCAGTTTCTGATGCCAGAAAGCTTCGTGTTGCTGTGTTAACCATGCTTTGGGGGGCCTGGCTGGGACAAAGCTCCCACTCCCCGTGTGCGCTCTGCTGACAAGTGCACGTGTGGCTGTGCAGCGGCCCTGCAGACTCTGCCAGTGGGCTGGGAGAATGAGCAGGGGAGGAAGGCTAGAAGTGTGCCCAGCACTGTGCTTAGAGGAGGGGAAGCAAGCTTGCTTCTGCACTGGCTCACCTGGACATAAACCATACTAGTGAGAAATGCACCTGTTCTTCTTGCTCGTAATTAGGCACTGCATATGTCAACCGTGTTTTAATACAGTGAAATAGCATCCCAATTTAAAATAACCAGGAAAAAATTGTCACAGTGACTAGCCTTGTGATGTGGCCTTACGTTGTTTACACAAGCCTAGAGGTTATCTGGCAGTCTTGAAACCCTCCTCACCAGCTAGGGGCTATTTGCATCTGTGTTTGAAGTCTGGCCTCGGAAGGCCGCAAAGGGAGTCACTGGGGCTGCGGTTGCACTAGAGAAGTATTAGGAAGTCAGATTTGGGGTAAAAGATAGACAACGAAGCTATTACTAAGAGAAGTGAAAGGGGAACAGAGGATTCGTGGAAACTGAGCTCAGTGCTGCTGCCCGCCACAAGCAGAAGGAACCAGGAGCCAATTTCAGCACAGCAGCTGTGTGGTGGGCTGTTTGGGGTCACAGACACAGAAACATTTAACAAGTACCCAGCTGCTAGACTTCAGTTTTCTACTACTTTTTTTTTTTTTTTTTTTTTTTTCCAAAATCTTTGCTTTCCAGTTTGATCTTAGGTCTCACTTTAATCTGTTTTATTAATTGTATTAGGAATTCTGACTGGAGTGAAGGAGGGTAAAACTAACAGACTTAGGATGCTGCCTCTGTGAAAGAACAAAAGACTAATGGACACGCGTGCCTCCAACCTGAGACAAGTCATTGGTGCCAGGAGCTGTCACTTGTTTACTAGCTGCATGGTGCAAAGGATTGAGATTTGACAGCTGCTACTGTTCAACACTGCATTTGGGAGGGAATCATCTTGGGCATAAATCAGGGTCTCAGGTGAAAGGGAGATGGTCTCTGACTTCAGGCAAACTGAAGGTCACCAGGTCTCCAGCCAAGGAACTGGAAAAGGTAAGTATGTACCATGTGTAACACACCAAATTTTTCATATTACTACTACTCTAAACTTGTTCAGGCCTTGGGTCACTCTGCAATCGCGGTTTGCATCATGGACAGGAGGAGCATCAATTGCAGAAAAACACAAGTTGAAAACACGGACAAATACTGCTCCTGAAGATGACAGATGGGATATGACCGACTGTCCTAGGAGCAGGCTCTCTGTACCTTGTGCTCATTCCTGATTTGTTTACCCACCTGTGCATGAAATATTAAAAAGTATACTCACAACAGGAAAAACATTTTAGAGTATGGAGTAGTTTAATCTTCTGTGAGCACTGCTTGGAGCCTCAGCCTGAGTCTCCTCTTCTTCCCTTGCTTTCTAATGAGCTTCCAGTGAGGGAGGGGGGGGTGAGGTGCTCACTTGCCCTCTCCTCTCCATTCTTTCTTCATCCTATTTTTAAAGCATCTTGAGAGAGCCATGCCTCTGCACCAGCATCTGCTTCCACTGTAAAACACGAGCCAGCACACACCTCTGTTCAGTGCTGGCTGTCCAGGCAAAGCTAAAGAGCTTGCTCTGAACCCCTTGTATGTCACTTTGTGTAGGCATCCCCTAACCCTGCCGTATCCTCCACAGATAGCCTATAAGGAGAAAGACAGCTTTCCCAAGCTGTGAGCAACTCTCTGAATCCTTGTGGCTAAGAGCTCCTGGTTACATGTCACATACCTTGGCAGCAGGAGGGGGACAGGAGACATGCATGGGGGGAGGTGACAGCTGTCCTCTGCAAATCCTATCTTGCCAGTGCAGGACAGAGCAGTTCAGTGGGCAATTAGGCCTTTGGGTGCCCAGCAATGCTGGCTTGAAGCAGTCTTTGCCAGCTTACCCTCTTCTCATGGTTGGAGGATAGCTGGTAAGCTTGGATCCATCACCAACAGCACGATGACTCCCCAGCCACATCCAAACAATTTGAAAGCCGCACATGAGACAGAAACCCAGAGATCAGCAAGCCCTCTGATATGGGACAAACAAAGTCACCAGGGGCTCTTAAATGTTCCCCTCATGGATCCCATATATAACTCCTCTGTATGCATGTTTGTGCAGATGCTCCTTGGCACTGCAACTCTCTCTCTCCCACTAGAGACCAGCCCAGTTTAACAAGAGCCAAGGCTGGCATGAAAGGAGGTTTTCAAAGAAAACAATCCAACCTAGCCACTTCAGACAAGAGGTTACAATAAGCTGGCAGAGCTCTTGGCACTTCTAACCAAGTGGCTCATATTTACACCAGGGCTTTTCCCCTTGCTAGCCATGTCCTAGGATTTTTAATTTTCGAACCATTTTACTGGTCCCTGCCAACTCCTAAAGAGCCAGATTCTGAAGGGGCCCTGTAACAGAGCTTGTGGGAGGTAAAGATTTAATAGCATTTGAGAGTACTGCGGTAGTGCTACAATACAGGCCCTACTAAGCCCCAAACTGAACTCTCCTGTGGTCAGGGCACTTGTCCTGGCACAGGCCCCTAGCTCATGAGTGGGGACAGCCTGGTGTACCATGCTCACCTCTGAAATAGCTGGATTCTGCAAAAAAAGTAGAAATCAGTGAGTAAATAAACCTTTAAGAAAGGCTTACAGTTTGGACTCAAGCTCTTTATCTTATATTTAGTAGCCTCCCATTTATTTTAGCATGCTCAGTTAGAAACTGAATCCGTGACATGGAAATGACTTTGTGTCTGATCGTGTTTGCATTGTGCGTGGTTGGCATCCTCTCCTAATTGCCTTTGAAGACGTCAGTCAGTCACAGGATATTTGTCATGCTTCCTTCTTGCCTTTCATCACACCACTGTACGTTTGAGTTGCTCTTGGGAAGCTTCAGGCAGGCATCTTAAAAACTAAAAGGTATGCTAACAAGAAATAAAGTATCCTACCCTTGCAAATAATTACATTGTTTTATTTTTCAGTATCACAGTCTCAGGAAATGAAACAGTCCAGAATCTTTCCAAAACATTATATAGCTCTTTTTCCCCATCTCTCTAGCCATGAAATAATCAAATATAAATTGTCATTTTGCTACATCTGTTAAATTGGAAGAACATAATAATTGGTAGAAGAAGCTAAGCTTCAGAAAGCAAGGGTGGAATGAAGCACCGTTTTCTTGTGTAACCAGCAGAAGTGGAGCATCTGGCAGGAGGACACACTGAACACATCTCTGACTCATCGCAGGGAAAAGGACCCAGTTCAATGCTCCCAGAAAAGCACGTACAGGGACAGAAGGATGCAATGGATAACAAAAGACAATGGTTTATTGAACAAGATGGGGCAAGGCAATGTTCTCTTTACATTCAGTGAATTCAGGAGTATGAAGCAAAACATGCTATACACAAACAGATATGATACTTTGGTTAAATGTCATTCAGAAGCTCTATGCCAAACCTGGTAAAATTATAGTGAACAATCAAAAATAAGAAAAAAAGGCTTGCATAGATGGATTATTGTCAGTGTGCAATTTGCAATCAAGGATTAGCTGTTGCAACACAGGGCAAACTTGCAACTCTGAGGAATTTAAACCATTTGACTAATTCATCACATCCTATGGCTAAAAATTAGATTCAACAGGCTGAAAGTTTACCCTAAAGAGCTAAATTAGACCATTGCAGTTATTTCTCTGAGGAAGTTAACTATATTGCAGTGCACAGATGCAGCTGGAGACACACTGTGGAGTCTATTTAGAGCGAACACTGATACAGTGAAACTTGCTTACTGTGAAGTAGAAAATACTCATCTGTGTGTGCCAGTGTCCTCTCCTGTGAAGAGTCCAAGCTGCATGGGTAAGCCCTGCCTTGTGCTACCCGAGGCAGAGGAGGCAGCTAGTAAAATTTCCAGCCTAGAGGTCCAGAGCATTGTGACTTCCTGACAAAATCTGCACGCTGCAGCCTGCCCTGGGCGCAACAGTCCACGTGGCACTTGCATGCAGCACAGCGAGAGCCTGCCCAGTGGTATATTTTATCCAAGGGGCACTGGTGTGCCTCAGTGCTATCCCCTACACGTCTCCCAAAGCAGCTGCAAAACTAAGCATTCAGCATCTCGAGAGACTTGCCTCTCTCCTAGGGCAGGAGATAGGGCAGAGTAAACCTCAAAGTCACCCCAAACTGGAATTCCTGCTGCAGCAGCCTCCCCTGGTGTGACTGCTGCAAGCAGGACGGCAAAGAGGCCAGCTCGCTTGCTCATGCCTCAGTCCGTGCCTATGGGCTGTGCTTTGGTTCCTCTTGCGTCCGCACGCCAGCTTGCAGCATTAGTGTGCTGTGAGGACCAGCAGGAGGGATCTGATACCCAGGGGAATACTCTGTGTAAGAAGCGTTGTGTTTTATAGCCTGGTTGCGCTGGATTACAAGAGTGTAAACTAAGCAGGGGATTCTCACACCATCTCTAAAGTGTCCCCCTTTATATATAAATTAGCAATCCACAGTTAGTTTGCATACAGGTTAATATGAATTAAAATAAAAACCTTGGTAATAAAAAATATATATAATACACACAATGATCAACAGCAATAAATTGAATTCATATCCTAAAAAAAAAGGAAGAAAAAAAAAAAAAGAAAACGTAACAGTGGCTGTAATTTGGCACAAAACAAAAACTTACAAAGGTCTAGCACTGTAAAAAAAAATATATTTTTTTTTTCTTAGCTAAGAGATGTTATTAATTCTGATTCCAATCCTGACAGGTGGAAATGCAGAGATATAAAAATACTGTACATACAAGATCCCTTTTACAGAGTGAAGCAGACTGCAGCATTTGTAACTTCTATCCTTTCTCCCCATGAGAGAAATCCAATGATAAGACTTAATCTAACCATTAGCAACCAATATTTTCCCTTCCCCCACTAAATTCAAAACTGTAAAGTTCTTCAAAATCCATGAGATTAACCTGCTGGACCTATCCCCATGATGCCAACAACTTCTTGCTGCAGGAAGCTGTACGGTCCACGTTTTAAGACAGTGTTTCACAGCAAGGTGACTCAGATCAGAGTATACTGGAGACAGAGTATTCCTGCACGTAAGGCACAATCACTCGGCTCGCCTGTCCTCTCCTCCGTGGGCCACTGTGCTTCGGAGAGAGGTGAAGGGGTGGAGGAGTTCTAACCTACCACGGAGATAAGGAAGTGACAGATTTCACAGTGACGAACTTTGCATACGACCACTGTTGCCTTATGAACATGCACAGTAAGAAAGAGATGCAGAATCAAAATAGCCTGGGCACACGTGCTCGACTGGGACTCTGACATACTGCCAAATCCAGAACAAAAGCATAGGCAAAGCTACTGAAACTTGGCAAAGGACAACAACAACAACAAAGGTTATTTAAATATTTTGTCTGTCTTGGAAAGGAAATATTGCTCTGGTTAGGTCTTTTTTAAAGCAATGACTTTAACGAGCCCCTTTCCAGGGACACACATGCCAGGTGCTGATGTTCCATCTGGCCCGTGTTGCTGCATCTCTCTGACTTCAGAAAAACTGTGGCTGCTAAGCCCCAGCGTGAACTAGGTGCTTGTTGATCCACACTCTTAACTCAACTCTTGTTGACTTTAGTGGGGCCATGGGAGGAGTCAAAAGTGGCTGCTAGACATGCAAGCCCCATTGCAATGTTTGCCTCCGGAAGTCTCTAGCCTACTGAATGCATGAGGCCCACAAGGCCTAGAGAACAGTTGCTCTATTTATACCTGTCTATTATATGCTTTCCTCAGTTACTGATTTTACAGTTTCTCTCTCTAGGTATAGGTATCAGCTCCCTTTCAACATAACCCCTGGACCTCCTTCAGAAAGGCTACAGAAAAATAAAATGAGGAGAAAAACAATTACAAGGGACAGCAAATAACAAAGCCAGGGAGCAAGATTAAAAAAGTTAAGGATAAGGGGCAGGGGGACATAGAGATGAGCAGCCCCAAAGCAACCAGCTCTCCCCAACCCAACGAAGCAGCAGTTCCTGGGATCCTTCCCTTGAGCGTCCTCTTTTCAGTGCCATGGGCAGATAGCTTGGCAGGCCAGAAGAGGCTCATAAAGAGGCCCAGGCTTTGGGATAGTCTTTGGACTTTCCTCAGCTTCCAAACAAGTCAATCAGAACACACTCTCGCACCACCCAGCCCCCAATCGCTCCCATTAAAGTCAACAACTCAGATACTCCCAAGCACCTTTCCTGAATTAGTAAGTTCTTCAGACGTCAGCAGGCTCAGGGCCTTCATTACTTCTCTGATTAGGATAAGACAGAAGTTACATCAGCCAACTGCAGTGCAGGAAAACCCATCACAGTCAGCTACAGAAGCCCAGGGACGGCTGAATTCCTAGTTGCTGATTTCGCCTTGCCTTGCACAGAGTCACCTTTTTCCCCATGCACAGTGAGTACAAAGCACAACCGCTTTTTGATTTGGCAGGATTCTTCCCCATCCAGTTTTCACAAGTGCACCAGATGATACAAACAGCAGGGCCTGGGCTGGAGCATTTGTAGAAGTATTGGTACGTAAATCCCCACTAGAGATCCATTTCACAACAATAAATACAGTCTGATTGAAAGCAAGGGAGGAAGAAACCCACCAAAAACTCCCAGTATTTTCAGCAGTAAAAATTTTGACTGTTACATGAAATATAAAAATAAACATTTATAAAATAAAATCACTGCAAAGGAAGTTGCCACATTGGCCCAAGTTATCAAATAAAAATATATGGTCTACGCTGTTTTTTTTTCCTATTTCTTTAAAACAACGTTAACACTTCTGAATGGACAGATGGAAAGAGAAGAGGGCACAATGCAGAGACAGTAAAATCTAGCCGCAGGCTGGGATATTTCCTGAGAAGAAGCAGCAAGCAAGCAGGCGCTTGCAAGTCACATAAGGGTTGATGCAGGTGAGCAGGCTCATGGTCTGGAAGCAAGAGCATGCAGCTAATAGGATGCTGCTGATGCACAAGGTCCTATGTTGCTACGTTTTCAGCTAATGTGTGCCTGCAGCAAAGCTCTGTTGGGGACTAGCTGGTACTTTGCAGGTAGGGAACTGGTAGAAACATCCCAGTTGGGGCAGGAAGTGGAAGTTTTTCATTTAGGTTAAGGTAAGGCACAGGCTCTTGCTCTGGTTATCAAGTTATCTTGTCTTCCTAATGAGTTGTTTCACAGTAACTTTCTGATCAACAGCTAAAGAAGAGCTGGGAGGCTCCTCTTTCCCAGGTAGAGGAGTTGGTTGGTGAGGGGGTGGGTACAGTCGCGACTCTGCCGTCGCTTATCAAAGCCAGCAGCAGAGTTACAGCAGCCAGCAAAGGACAAAGAGCATGACAGGACTGACTTGGTGCCAGGCAACAAGGAAGCTGGGATGAAGTGGCACCACAACCAGGCTCTGCTGCTGTGAACCAGACTGCCAAAGCAAGTAACTAGCCTGGCTGGTAACTGGCTAACAGACTCCGAACAATTTACCCTCTGCTCTGCTTTGCAGGTTAAAATGCACTTGGAAAAAACAAATGGCAAAAAGAAAAAAAAAAGATTAAAAAAACAACAGATTTAGATTGAGAGGAGGCCAATGGCAAAGTCTACCTGACTATGTAAGAGCAGAATGATTTTCAAAGAGTAGAGAGAAAAAATACATTTCAGTCCATGGGCAAATTTGTACAGATAACTTAAACTTGCAAGCAAAACCACACCCCAGAGAGCAGTCACTTCATCCAGACTGGAGCCTGCCTGGAGTACTGTATGGAGCAACGTGGAGGGAAGGCAGGTAACACAGACATTTTGTTGGCTAGTTTGGACTCAGCGTCTCCAAGTTGCCTGTTATTGTGGGTTTTGGATTCAATGTCCAATGCCCATATTGTCCTCTTTCAGTCCTGTGTTTCCAAGATACATTTAGGTTTAGACATACCTTACAGTGCTCAGTGCATCAGCAACTGAGCAAGGAGTAACAGTAGTTCCTGCTTGACCTAAATTAAATTCCTTGGCTTGCATTATGCTGAAGCTCAAAGCAGGTGACCACAGAGGTCCTTTCAGGCATTTAAATCAATGTGTGTGATTCTTCTCAATTCATAACTCACAGCTGCATCAGTTCAGTTTAGAAGTCATGCGCACAAGGTCTAATCTCACTTTCAACTATCTTTCCTCTTAAGCATCCTATCCGATATCCTTCAGCTGAATGTCTGGTTGCATGCTCTACCCATACAGAATTTAGGAGTGCTTGCTGGAAACTCTAAAAAGAACCATAGCAGTTAAGCAAATTGGTTCTACAAGCAAATTCCTCCTGATCAGTCTCAGGTTACAGCTTTCGCTGGTGTACGTTGTGAAGACCCTTTCTCCTTCCTGTAAGCTAATATGTATCTCTCTTGGATTGGCTCAGCTTTCTTACCCAGCACAGAGAGAAACATGTTCCCTTTTACAACTCTGCACTAAGTCATCCTAATATAGTAAGGACTTGTATTTCAGATGTTCTGCTGCATTGCCATAACCCAGCTCACATCTTGGATTTTCCTTCTAGTTGTATATGCATCTCTATTTGTCCAAGCTCCAGCCAAAGCTTAAAAATAAAAACAAAAAAGAAAGCATCAAGGGGGTAAAAAAGGAAGCTTTTAAATCAGCTAGTTGATCTACACAGCTCAGTAGCGGCTAGATTGTACTGCACTGCTTAAGTGATCACATACAAGTAAGAAATTGAAATGAAAAAATGTTCCTTATTAATACGATGACACAAAGAGGAGATCCTGGGGCTGGAGAGTGAACCTCCTGTTGGGTAAGTAATCAAGAAAGTTTTCTGGCAATTCCAGGAAGATTTGCTACAGAAGAGTCAGTACCAAAGCAAAGGCTAGCAGCTTACTGCTTCCTACGGGAACCTGAAAAGCAAAACAGAAAGAAGAAGGAAATCAGTAAAGTAGATTCTGGTGAAAAAAAATACTTCCTGCAGAAATCTTATCTGTCCTGCCCCCTTTGATGTCTGTGTAACTTTAGGATGCTGGCGAAATCAAATGCCAAAGTGGCAATTGTACCTAACATTTCTCAAACAAATGGAAGGATAGGTCAATGAGACAGGAAGACTTGCATTTCTTCCAGTGAGTGTGAATGGCAAGAAAAACACTTTCCAGAGTCTTGCTAAAGAAAATGGAAAGAACACTGGGCTTACAAATTCTATAAATTGCCATAAACTTTCCAACTTGTTTGATGAAGACTGAACACAAGAGGCTCAAATATTAAATTCTATGAAATAAGCTCCACATTTAAGTTAGAGTCAGTGGAGTCAGATGAAATCTGAGCAAGCTGAACACTGGCTGTACCTTTCTCTCCCCACAGACTCTAGAGATAACACAATTAGCTTTTAGACTTCTAAAATCAGGCAAAACCCAAAACCAAACTAAAACAAAAACACCAACTCCCACCCACACTGTTCTGGTGCCAAATGTTTTCAGAGTACAAGCCAACAAAACAGTGCTGAGATGCTGCAGGAATAAAACAAGCCTGATCTCAGGACAAGCGTCTGCCTGGTCATCCAGCAGCAGATGGTACCATGAAGGTTTTCTATCTTTTATTGAATCGCTTCATAGAGTGACTCACCTAAGAACTATCACGTCATCGTCTTCATGTCATTTCTCTTTCATTTGCTGTCTGGATTTACAGTCATTCATCGTTAAGAGATCATAATGGGCAAGCCAGAGCAGTTTGACATGGCAAACTAATTTATTTTTTTCCTCTCTCAGCTAGCAACGTGCTCAGCAAGTACAACTTGAATACTGACCAGCACCACAAGTCTGTTGGGGCAATGCATTCATTCCTCCTCTCTATTAGCATCCCTCACCAAACATCCTGTCCCTCAGGCTGGTTATTTGAGGAAAATACCAAGTGCTGGGGCAACTGTGGGCTCAAGCTTACCTTTAGGAGAGGGTTCATGTTTGGGAAATTGGCGTGAGGGGCTAGGCTGGCTTGTGTAATAACGAGCATGTTCAAAGTCATTGAGGAGAGGCTGTGATCTGCCAAGCACAGGAAAAAAAATGTTTGGATGGGGAAAAAAAAACACACAAAGAAAAAACCCATACACCAAAGGCACAACAGCATGGCTAAAG
Organism: Rhea pennata; assembly: GCF_028389875.1. Classification (NCBI taxonomy): domain Eukaryota; kingdom Metazoa; phylum Chordata; class Aves; order Rheiformes; family Rheidae; genus Rhea; species Rhea pennata. The sequence continues at coordinate 13,789,993 of NC_084671.1, read as the reverse complement.
CAATACATTGGCTGCCTGCTCTGTCCCTGTAGGCTTGGTGCAAACTGCTGTCTGGCCCTGACTTTCCACCTGCAGACCAGCTCTGTACTACACCCCTTTCCCATCAGCTCTGGAAGGAGATACCCCAAGCATGATGCATTTGCTTGCAGCAGGGTCTCCAACGCAGCAGCTGGAGCAGCACATAAGGCTTAGCTGCGGAATGGGGACACAAGGGAACAACCAAGCAAACGCATTGTGGTTCCTCCTTCTTGTCCAGACATAACATTTGGTTTCACATACCCAGAAGCTCTTTAACCCTCTTGATGCCTCTCTGTCATTTAACAAATGTCACTGCACAAGCTCATCAATCTCTGTCAACGCTGGGCAGGGAGACTGAGACGGCTAGAAGCCACAAGCACAGCAAATGGCACATGTCATCAAACATCCCACAGGCTCTGTGCCCTCCATATCTCTTTAGTGCTAAAATCTCCATACTTCACCAAGCCCCTTGTGGATCAGATTGGTCTCCCCACAGCTACTCTCCCCAAGGCTCAACCTCTGAGCAGCCTCTTACCTGTATTTCCTCAGTTTATTAGATATGTGTTTAGCTCACCGTAAAGACTTGTCGCCTTTGTGTCGCTGAGGTTCAGGCCCTTCTTTTGACTTCGAGCGCGTTGATTCGCTTGCATCGTACTGTCAGGAAGAAGGGAGAGCGGCTCACCAACAGGTTGTCCTCATGCCATGCAAGACACTAGCCACTGTGTCAAGGCTTCCACGGCTCTGCACAGTCCTTCTGTGCTCAGTTCACACACACAACTAACCACGGCCAGATACGTGCAAATTGTAGAACCTGGTCCAGTTTCCAGTACTTTAAATAGCCTTGCTGAGTGAACCCGAAGCTTTGCTCTAAATAAGAGTCTGAATTGGGGGATCCATCCCTTAGCTGTGGTCAAATGCAAAGGATTACTGTGTAATGACTGTACACATGGTTTAGCAGAGCAGAAGGCTGCACTCAGCTGTGCCCCTGCAACTGGCTCAATACAGTGAGAAGGCTGAAAACATCACAGCTATCTCCATCTGGCCTTGAGATTAAGATAACACACTCTTTAATACCTTCACTCTTGCCTCCTTTGTGAGGCCTCCTGAAGCTTGACATACCTTCCAGTCTTGATCATGCCTCTTCTTTTCAAAGGAAGTCTTTTCTCGTTCCTTCTCTTTCTTTAAAGCTTTTTTCTCCTCAGCCATCAAGAGGCGGGCTATTTCCTAGAAGAAAAAATACAAAGAACACATCAGAGAATTTTACTGTTCTTGTGGGTTTGAACCATTTTAAACTCTTTCCAAACACATTTTAAACAGAGTATCATTGTTAGAGGCCTACAGCATCTTGTACTGTGTCCTCTATACGCAAGGTCCTTGGATCTCCATAAGGCATGTCTACTGAATGCAGTGGCTGCAAAGCCATAGGAGTTAGGATTTCACCAGAGCCTGTGCTTGGAGATCAAGTGACACAGCAGAAATGAGACTGGCTACATACTATGTGCTCAGTGGATCCTTGATTTGCCTGGTTTGAATGTGCAGAGCCTTTCAACCCCATTTCTTTTCCTCCAGCATGGGGTTCACCTCACAGCACGTCATAGTCCCCTAGGGATTTGGTTACAAGCATTTCTCTTAAATAGCCATGAACCTGCCTGATCTGCCGTGGCCACAACAGGCGGTGAAATACCCCGCTCAACCAGCCTGAGTATGCAAACCAGCTAGGAACAAACACCAGCGGAGTCCTGAGCTTCCCCAGTAAGGAGGGAAGCGAATAGCTAGAGCATCACAGGGGACAAGCGGGGTTTGGCAGTTTCTACAAACAAAGGCAGAGTGTGAACATTTAGATTCTTGCTCACCTCATCTTGGGCTACTTGAGCTGCCTTCTCATCCATCTCGTTGGCCTAAAAAACAAACAAACAAGAAAACAGAAAAAATAGTTATACCTCAATAACTCAGATCCGTCAACCCATTGGACAGGGCGGGCAGGTGCACATATAACTTTGCTACCATTATCCCCAAACACACTAAACTAGCTCAGTTACCTCACAACATGATATTAAACTAGCATTTCAACCTATCATCAGCTGAATTTTGCCCTCACCTCTCTGTCAGGTCACACCACAATACATTGTCAACCCTGCTGCCCTCTCCCACCAAAGATTCACACTGGCCTGTTTCACATCTGGGCTGACCACACTGACTATATGCCATCTTCATCCACTTGGAAATATTCATTTAATGTCATTCTGCTTTAATCATTTAATTTTCAGGTGTGCATAGATTTGTGTTAAGCAAACTACAGAAAATAAGAGCTCTGCTGGGCAGAAACCACCTCTCACTCCACTCCTTTCTCTGTATAGGAGAGAAAGACGAGCACTAGAATGCAGAGGAGTAAGGCCTGAGGTTTTAGAGTTACCATCGTACATAAAAAGTTTGCAAAATGAAATTGTCAGTACTGGAAATGTTAATTTTTCCAAGCTGATTAATGTATACTCTCTGCTTACCAGGAGCTCTTCCTCTTGCAATTTCCGAGCAATCTCTGCATCAGACAATTCCTGTTCCCTTCGAGGTTTGTCATAAATAGCTTGCTTTGCCCCCCTTGACTTAGCTCCTACAAAATTAGGAGAAAGAGAACAATCAATTCACTCATTTCCAAAATGCTTCTGAAAGGAAATCCTCACCATCACCAGCATTGACACCTCAGCCACCTGCAAAACCCTGTGCAAAGGCACCGTGGAGTATGGCAGAGTCCCTGCCAGGCAGCTATTTTGACAGGATCTTTAGCTGATGTGGAATATATGCCTTGGAGTGAATTTTTCCTATGTGCATAGTTATACCATTTCCTACATAACTAATGCCACTATGTGGCAAGAGTAGTTACCCTTATTGCCATGGTTTTCACCTGCACAGTGATGTTAACAAAGCAGCTGTAGATTTTTCATACTTGAGTGATACGTGCTGTTAAACCCAGCAGTGGAGAGCAGCCTAACACATGCTACAAGCACAACAGACTCTGCAAAATATATCTCTGGAACAGCATGGGCTGCAAAAATTACCTGGGACAGACTCGCAAAGGGTTTCTGAAATTTCTTCTTTTGGGCTAACCCATGAATTTTGCAATTCATAGTGAGATAACAGACAAATAAACATTGTTGAAGTTGACAAAAGGTTCAGCTCTTGCTTTAGAGAGAGTTTTATTTATCTGTTTATTTTAAATTTAAACCATCCCCAAATGATCAAAAAATGCTGCATTTTGAGATCCTCTCCATAGTCTATTTGCAATAGGACACCAAAGGAGTATTCCAGCATCCCTGTCACAAAATGCATGGCTTCATTCACACACAATGAATGCTTTCTCTTTCTGTCTGCAGTCTTAACTGTACTGTTTGGTAATCTCAAAAAGCAAAAACCTCATTTAGATGTCTATCTGTGGTATACAGATACTCCAGATGTCTGTCACTCTTCCACGCCAAAGTGAGAAGATAAGTTTCACTCAAAACTTTCGTGTCTCCAGTTACACTGTTTGTGCACTTATTATAAATAGATGTTCCATGTTACTGGGCCATACACCAGATACTTTCTGATCAGGCAAGACCAAGGAAAAAAAAAAGAAGCAACCAACCAACCTCCAAAAACTTTCTGTGTATCTATCAACACACCACTGTCCTACTCTGTCATGCATCCCCCTGAGACTGCAAATTACACAGGGCCAGAGACCAACATGCATCAACCTGGAATAAAAATGTAGGAACAGGAGGTACTTTCTCTTCAGGTATAAAGGTATGTTGGGTTTTGTTGTTGTTGTTTTTATTTTAACTGAAGTCAACCAATTGATGATCTTAAGCAATTAGCACCCCTCTTATAAGTCATCTTAGCACAACTTCATTTCTGGCATATTAAAGCCAAGTGTATGGCTTGGCCTTTCCCCGAACAATTTCATCAGTTCAAAATGTGAAGAGCTGCAATCTCAGACCACTGCTGAAACTCTGGCAAAAACTACCAGCTTGGGCCAAAGTAAATCATTCAGATTGTTCCCAAGGCCACGATAAATGCAGTTTTATCATGTTGGAAGGTGAACACAAGCTTGCTGACAAGCTCCCATACACCATTGCCTCTGTGGAGGATAAATTTGAATTTCCAGCAATTGCTTGCTGGAGAGCTATGCTGAAACCAAGATCGACCTTTCTTTGCACATTGATTGGTGCCAATCTTGATTTTCTCAGAAGACAGTGATAAACACTTCCATATCACCTCTGCCCACACTCACGGGAGCACAAAGCTAACCATAATTGTAGCCTGCAGGAAAAGGATGTGAGCTTCTGCCTAAGCGTCTTGGCTATTTTAACTCAACACGTGTACAATAGAATACTGAGTCACTCAAGATCCACACTGTATCAGGGCAAAGTATGACCTATTGATTTTCTAAAGATCTCAACACCTTCAACATCCTGAAACAAAACTTTTGCATTATGAACACAAAAATAATTCTCACAGCATCTCCAGAGACAGACACACATCATCATCCCCACCTTTCCAAGTGGAGACCAGACAGATGGCTCGACATAAGCCTCCCACCCTGCAGGAAGAGTTAGAGAGGTTCCAAATCTCTAAACTCATATTTTCACTTTCTAAGGGATAGGTCACACCCACTCCCATTCTCTTTTTAAAAGCAGAAAGGTGTATCTGGATTTTTAAAGCCTCAAGTATTATTAAACAACAAAATCCACACCAGTACATGTTTTCTAGCAAAATTCACCTGTTTCAGAATGTCACAAAAACTTAGTCTTCCAGATGTCTGCAGTTCAGACATCTCATTCCACCACAGAACATTCCTCAACAAAAATTGCTTAGGTTTCCAATAGGAAGTGGATGGGAAGTGCTGGCTTGTTAGTGCTTAAGCAAATTGTCCTTATTTACAGCCCTGCAACCCAAATCAGTGAAACAAAAGGGTATAACGAAAATACTTGCTGTTTTTGTTCCTGTGCAAGGAGAGCACAGCACTAATTAGATTATGAAAATAAAAGAGGGTTTTCCATAGGATGCCAAGATCAGTTTCTAACAATACCTTCTTACTTGTCCTCTTTGTTGCCACAGGATGTATCAGAAAATAAACAGAGTGAGAGTTTTAATGGATAAAGAGAATCACACTGAGTAAGGAAGAAATCCAGGGAAGATTCACTGTGTACAGACAACAGACAGATATTTGATATATGAGTCTTCAGAGGAAAAAAATAACAAAAAACAAAAACCACAGGTTTCAAACAACAGGATGGGGCAAGCAAAGCATCTTCCCCACACATATCTATACCTTCCCCACTACTTGGTTACCTGAGTCTTGGCAGTCTCCAACCCTTCCCCAGGTCACCGTGTTTGGAGAGGGGGAAGGTTTTCTCCTGTGTCCTGCTCTTCTGCAATCTCTCTCCTCACCCTTCCTATGATCTTCTCTGGACTCAGAGTCATGCAGCCTCCTGTCATGAACTGTCCTAGGCAATGTGCGGCCACGATGGCGGGATTTACGGTTCTCTAGGTGCAACAGCTGGCTGCCATCATGATGCCAGGTTTCCTGCTCAGCTTCCAGCTCCACATCAAGAAGGGGAAGGTGCTTTTCTCTGTCTTGCCTTGATGGCTTTCTATCATGTTGCACCTGCTTTGCGAGTTCATGCTCTGACTCCAGATTAAGACTGAGAGGCCTCCAAGCTTTCTCTCTGCCGGCTGCCTTCTTCTCCCGCAGCTCCCAGCTATCGCTGCAGTCAACGGCAACACATTCACCCCCTCTTTCCAGGTCCAGGCTGGGAGGTCTCCTGGACCCCCTCTGGCTGACTGATGTCCATTCCTGCTGCTCTCTGTCACGGTGATGCCTGCTCCTGGCCTTGCTTGGTTGAGGAGAGCAGTGAGGATCCTCCAAGGGGTGACGCCTGCACTCAGAGGTGTTGTCAGGTAAAGGTGAGGGCACTTTCTGGTGCTCTTTCCGCTGGTGCGTGCACCTGTTGCCTCTGTGGGGTCTGTGAGGCTCAGAAACCTGCTCTCTAGAGTCACTCTGCAGGTGTGCTGAGCAATGGAGGTGGGACAAACAAGGGAACTGGTTAGTGACACATGGGTTAATGGTAACTAAACAAGACAGATCCCACAGCATGCAGACGACGGAGTTTGATGCAAGAAAAGCTGAAAATACATATGGAAGTGAGGAGCATCAGCATGGTGAAATCAGAAGGAAAATAATGGTGGGCAAGCAGGCAGCAGGTACTTGCAGAATATTATGGGGGCAGAGTGAAAGAGCAGCACGGCCAGCCCAAGTGCAGGCAAGGAACAGAGCTACACATGGGCCACGGGACTGGAGCAGAAGGCACAGATGCATCACAAACGTATATCCAAGCACCTCTAAGACAATGCCAAGCCAGTAATGAGATTAAGGGCTTTTATTGATCCAGCTGGGGTGTAAAATGGACAGCAGAGTAATCCATCTCCTGGAGACATGGTGCTTCTGCAGGATGCTAGAAAGACGTTTGCAAAGGAGAGTACAAAACGGAGGTGAGGCTGGGAGCTAGTAGGGGAGCGTAAGGTAGAATAATTCACACCGAAAAGGTCAGGCTGGATCCTAGTTTATGAGAACTGGTGCCTTGCCCTGATTTTATCCACACAATGTTTCCTCTGAAATACCAGCCTCTCCTGACCATGGCAGATGATGACCCATGGCAGATGACGACCCATGTAATGGCAATCTCATTCCACCTCTGTTTTTCTGAGATTATGGATAACTGCACCATACCCACAAAAACTGTCACCTATCTCTAGCAGATCCAGAAGCTTCAGGGCTCACACTTACTCATTGCATAAATAGAAGTTTAGACTCTGACTGTACGGAAGGCTACAGAAACTTAAGGGCAGGATACGACTTGATAAAAAACTGAGCTACTGACCTCAGCAATGTAGGTGGAATAGTTGCTAGATAGGCAGGTTGGCCAGGTTGTTTCCTCTGCACTTTCCAAATAGAGGGTGGAAATTTTCTTTGCTTCTAGTTTCAATAATAAAATTGAGACAACAGCAGGTAGAGGCAGACTGCTGGCCTTCTCAATCTGCTAATTAATTTGTTTTCTGATCAATGTATTTGCTAAGAAAAATCATTGCACAGAATAAAATATGTCTACTGCAGCTTTTCAGAGTGAAGACATACTTCTGAAGAAAAAGTTTCTCTGAAGAAGAAGCCGATTTGAAACAAAAGTATACAAGAACAAGCAGAGTAAATTCCTTTTCTACTCTTAAGTTTTTTATAGTGTCTAAAAGTATTCAAAAGAGATTTCACCGCACATGGATTGCATTCTGTCTTAAGAAAGGTAGAGCTATTTATTACAATCATCCAGATTTGCAAGGAAGGGGGAAAAAAACAGGAAAAAAAAAACCCAAAACTCCTGAATGTTCCTTTCAAGTTATACTATTTACAAAAAGTCTTCTCAGAGCCAGCAAAAATACAGCCTACAAAAAATCCACTTTGAAAACAAATCTGTGTGACTTTTATCCAGAACAGATATATTTTTAAAAAGTCAGGAACTATGAGTAACCACAGCAGTTCCTGGTAAGCGGTGAGTTTTTTCCATTCAGTTTTAAGATCACTATCATGATTTACATTCGTGATTTGTCAGAAATAGCAACTAAAAAAGTCTGGATGACTTACTGAACAACCGCCACTAGAGATTGAAAGCAAGAGTCAGTTTCTGAATGATACCAGCAAGCGCCTATAACACACAGCATCCTTGAAGAATTAGTTCAATTTTGCCATCAAGAAAAGCTCAATAAGCAGAGCGACAGAGAAGGAGATCACGAGAGAGCAAAGTGCGGCTTGGAGCGCAAGGCTGCGTTGGGAAAGGATCAGCGCGGGTAACACAATCACGCCAGACGGCCTGAGCAGGAAACTTGCTTTTGGCAAATCTCAGGACGATTAAGCTTCCAGGAAGGTGCCAGTTCCTGTGATCTTCCACGGGGCGGAACAAACACTCCTTATGTCCTCGTGTTACTCTCTCAAGAAGCACGTGACTGAGCGAATACAGAAATATTTTTCATGGCACAAATACTTCTGAGAGGAACTATGCTTTTCTTCATTTTTGTTTTTCCTCTTTTTAAAAATTGGGATTGCTCTGGAGCAATAGTCCTAAACCACATTCCTTCTGAATGTGAGTAAATTTGCATCCAGTTTAAAGGTAGACAAGAAAAAAAAGGAAAAATACAAAGCAAGGGCTTTGTGTGTTTAAGTTTACATGTAATGAAGATGATACAAACTAAAGAGGCTGGAGTCTAACTGAATGGTGCCTAAGCACTTAAGAGGTTCCAGACAAATGTACCACATGGTCTGGGCATCAAAATCCATTTCATTTTTTTCTAATTTTTAAGGAATGAGAATCAAAAGTAATACTTCTATGAATAGTCAGGCAGAAAACTTTCTACCTCATTTCCTACACACAGATTATTGCAGGAAGAAAACACAGACCCACAAGATACCCCGATCTCCAAAACCACACTATAGTAAGTTCAGAAAGTCATGCGCTTTTGCCAGCTATTTCTTTTATAATATCCATCCTATCCTCTAGCTGTGCATGGCAAGACTACTTCCTATACTGTATTTTTTTCCAATGACTTGCTCAATGTAATTCTGAAAATTAGGGAAAGGAATGGCCATAAGACTCACAAATTCAGAGCTTTATACTCATAGCAGAACTTGTGGCCATGAAGTTCCTGTCTAGTTACTGTTCTGCAATTTGTGCTGTTGGTTTTCTTGGCCATCCTTGAACTTTCTTCCAATTTAGTCTAAAATACTTTATGCGCAAGTTCAAATAAAAATATTTAAAATCACCAATGGCAGGGATGTTAAAGAAAGAAATAAGAGGTTTGGTCTCCATTCTGAGAATCTGTTAATCAAAAACAGTCTGTTTCTTCCCCACCACATATTTTCTGAAGAAAGAACATAAGAACCACCACCAGCAAAAGGCAAAGCTCCATAATTGCTCCATAATTAAACACACTCTGATTGTTTCTTCCCATTTTAAAAAAGCCTGCATTAGATCATAAAAGCTGCTCAAGAGAAAGCAACACAGCCCCATGGGTCATATTTTTTCCACAACATACAATCCCAGATGATAATCACAGTGAAGATAACCTGCAAAGATGACCTTGTTATTCAGCAAGTCTTTCAGAGTGATTGTACTAATTTTAGTTCTTACATACATACCTGCAAGGGATTATTTTTGAAAAGCTGTCCCATGAACCAGAACTTATTCCTTTATGCACTTACCAGTGCCAGCATCACAGATGAACACCTAGAACCATTTCTCTTCAAATGCAAGTGTAGAATCATCCTGCATTTCTCTTCTGCACACTTGCAATATGTAGTATATTATGCATGCTATGAAGTAATAATTGTGACTTTATGTAACATCATCTACTATCTTTTTCTACAAGCCCCTTCAAAATGCATGCACATATACACACCCCACCACTATCCTTTTGGCCATCTTATAGGACCTTAAGTAAAGTACAACATTTCCCTCTGCGCTTGCTGCTTCCTGGTTCTAGAATGAAGCCTGATCCTGACCCCTGATACAATGTTACCGTGCAGAACAGTAGGGTAAGGGAAATGTCCCAAACTGAGATGCCAGATTAAAATTAACCTGTATTACCATGATCTTGATCCCTTATCTAGAAAAAAGTTACCTCCATTCTCTGAATAATAACTGTCTTCATAGACTGTGTGCCCCTGGGATTCCGGGTAGTGCTTCCTGCGCTTTTTTTCTTCCTGCAGCTCCTTTTGTTGTAGGAGACGGGCAATGTCCTACAGAGATAAACAATCATTACTTTCCTCAAAAGAACATCTCCAGATTCTTTTATTCAAATATACATGTAAAAATCCTGATAGGTTAACTCTCCAGACTTTGCTCTGATGGGGTTACTTGCCCCTTGCACAGAAGATCTGCAGAAGATCTGCATAAATTAACAATCCTTTTTTCTTGCATCCTGTCCTGCGTTCTTGTCCTTGGTCTTGTTTCATTACAGTGACTCACCAACTGACAAATTAACTGTCAGCCATGTACACAATCTTTCCCTTTTAACACATATAAGCAGTTGTCTTTGCTGCTGAACATCCTTTATTCATGCTTCCATATGAACACATTTCTAGGTCTGCTCATCCCATCACTACTACCAGGTTTCAGGCATCATATGATCACCCTTCCTCACGGTATCTGGTTGCCTCATGCGTAAAAGAAGCAACTGCTCCATCAGATTCCTATTCCAAAGGATGGCCAAAGGGTCTGCATATGCAAACGCGGGCTTTCAGCAAGGCTTTGGAACTTACACAAGCGTGCTCATGCAAGTGGTGTACCAAACCTCCCTCTCAAACTCCACTAGTCAAAAAACAAAACAAAACAAAAAAACCCAACCAACCAAAAAACCAAAAGAGACAAAGATTGTTTCAAGCTGAGGGCTCTTCTGACTAAAATGAGATCCCAGGACAAGTCATGAACTTATTTCAAATGGGGAGTAATTTACAGGGGCTGTAAGATGCCAGCAGGGATGCATCAATTTGCAGACGAAGGCTGGAGTGAAAGAACATTGAATGGAATCTTAGGAAGAAAGAAGCAATGCACAATGCAGGAGTACTGTAGGGACTGTAGGCTGTTTATCTTCTGTCACAGCTTTGGTAGATTTAATGTCAAAGAGAACATTTTCCTAATTGGTTTTCCTTTGAGATGATTAATGGTTCGGTGAGGCCTAGCAACAGTAAACAGCTCCTTGGGGCTTGTTGATTTGTGGATTCAGAAGCTCATGAGTCAGAAGACCTGATTTGGAGTTAGGAAGAGAAGCTGGAAGATACTGCCATGGCAAGCTAAGGCTTAGGACTCATTTAAGCCTCCCTAAACTTGAGCCGAACAAGGCTGACAGATGTGGAAGACACAAGTTTAGTTGCTCTGAACTAAAGCATACTTGAACACCAAAAGAAAACAATAGTAAAGGTGTGTTTTAGCCATTTGATTCCTGATGCCATCAATGGACATGGCTGAAAAACAGTCCTTACCTACTGGGGTTTTGCAGGGACTCACACCTTACCAAACATATTGGGGACATTTCCAAAAGCAGCCACTTTAGCCCAACTGTGGCACAATGGAATTAGACGGCCCAGGGCTAAAAACCCCTTCTTAGAGCACAGCCAGACAAGGCAACAGAAACAGGGGGGAGCCTGGTTCAGAAGCAGAAGAGCCAAGGAAGGGGGCAGACACATGGCCTTGTCTCCTCCATCCCACGCTACTCTGTCAAAGCACCAGTCCAGCTTCAAAGACTAAGTTCTCCCTGCACTCCCTTCCTCACTGCCACAGACTGCAGACTCCCTCCAATGCAATCACTGTTTCTGGTCTTCATTCAAGACTCTAGGTGAGTTTGTAACAGAGGCTGAGCTCACTTGGTAAACAAATGTCTTTATACATCCCCAAAGCAGAGGAAAAATGTCCTGCAGAAGGCAAGGAAGCCACTCATCTCTCTATGCTCTGAGTTTGCCTTGACAAACAGAGTAACAAACAGCTTCTTGAGAGGCTCAGGGCCTTTATAGAGCTGTGCATGTAAAGTGAACGCTGCAGGTATGAAAGACATCACTGAAAAGCAAAGTCAGGGCCAACACACTCCAAAACACTGGGCATCCACCAACATTGTCAGATTTTAAATAAGTGTTTAAGTACAAATTATTTCAGGATTCAGCTCAAACTTAAATGATAACAAGATTTGTGAAGGACCTGGGGACAACATAGGCTCTATAACAACAACAGCAACAGATCTCTTACCTTGGTTAAGTTAACCTCTTCTACATATACAGAGAATCTATAAACATATGAACATAAGCATATTATCTCTAGGGCTGAAACAGTTCAGGACTTGCAAATCTACATAAGCCATTTCTTACAAAGTGGACTTCTAGGTAGATAGGCTTAGTCCTTCACTTAAAAATCCTCTGCACCAGACTGCAGATCCACCCAAAGTACAGCAGGGTCACAACACAGTTAGCCACTACCGATTCCAGGGACTTATCAAATACATTGAGTAAATACTACACCCTCAGGTGCAGCAAATATAAGACTAGTCTGGCATGTGTCCAATACCTAGGTAATACAGTGTGACCTGCAAGGTATAGGTACAGATACTTTGCGAAGGGCTACAAGAGCATCTGTGATGGAGTCCCCACTCCTCACAGGGCTGTGGAGTACCTTGGGGAGTCGTCAGCAAGCACTCTCCTTTCTCAGGCTCTGTGTCAGCACAGGAGCCCATCCAAAAGAAATAAGGCAGGCTGGGACCCTGGAAGATTATCCCATCTTTGCCTCAGGGAAGCAGAATCAATTCAATCTCCCCAAAAGTCCTGTTTCAAAGGCAGGCAGTATCATCATACATTGGTTCTCAGCTACAGCCTAATCCAGAGCACAGCTAAATTTCCACCACAGTTGGGAACATCCCCCACATACTAGCAGGAAAAGAAAGCTTATTAATTGCTTCTCTTTATTGCTTTGAGTCACATTCATTTAAAGTCTGTCCCTCTACAGCACAGGCTATCAGTGCACTGGTTTGACAGGCTACAGAGACCTATTTTCAGACTGCTCACATCCCAGAAGCTTTCTATTTTAAGCAGAAAGGAAAGGTGTGATTGCCACAGCCAGTACGAGTGCTATTGTGTCCCCTTTACCTTCCTGATGGAATCAGATAGATGATCACATTTAGATCACAAATCCTTTAACCAGAATACTTCTGAGTTTTTTCTACTTGCTACCACAAGCTTCTCTCATAAGCCCTTTTACCTTTCATATCTTCTTGGCCAGCTTTTGAGTACTTGTTTGGGCTTTATGGCAGAAGATGAAAGAGAGGTCTTATGTAAGCAACCTTTTGAAGGCCATGAACGGACCACATTGACCACTCTCAAGCAGCAGCAGTAGAACCATATTCTGCAATTGCAGAAGGAACCTGCTAGCAAGAGACTGTACCCAGGTGTTCATATTCTGAAAAACTAAATTGAAGATGAAGGAAGGCAAAGGAGAAGCTGGAGGTGGATGGCTAATTGAGGGTCCTACTGAAGTCTTCACAGCAAGAACCACAGCAATCACAGCCCAGAACTGTTCGCAAAGCTGTGCATGTCTCCTTGCATATGAAAAAAAAAAAAAAAAAATCTTGGACTGCAGAAGCAATTACTTCCCTACACCAGGGCTTTGAGCATCTCAGTAAGACCTACATATTGCTTGGCCTCTTTGTTAGCAAGGCCCTTGGCATCCACATGGCTTCCCTGTATCATTACTGTGTGAGCAGCGAGGACCAAGCTTGACACCACGTAAACCACCTCCTCTGGCTAATGACTAGGAGATGCGTGCACTGAAATGGTCACTACAAACAGCCCTGTCATCTGTGCAGCTTGAAAGGTTACCTCATCATTTTCCTCTTGCCTGCGTCGCTGCTCTGCTTCAAACACCAGCTTTACTTGGATTTCCTGAGCCATCTCACAGTCCTGTCGTTCCCTAGAAGACAAGGAGACAAGGATTATACAAAGCTGAAGTCAGGCATTAGTTAGCTTGGAGATAGGGATAAAAAGAGCGACAGAATCCATTTGATTTACACACAAGAGCTATTACTCAGTATTACTGCAGAGCCTATGAACCCTCACAAAGTTCCTAGTAGCAGGACTTCCTACTACTCCCTACTGTTGGACAAACATAGAAAAGATGTATCCTAAAATATTCATAATTGAAGAATAAAGCAAGAGAAAGCAGATTAATAGACAGCTTACTAGAAGAGATTGGAGCAATAAGATGTGGCAGACCAAGATAACATGCAATAGTCTCTACAAACAATGGCCTACTTCTGCTGAAGGATTTTTGCATACATAGTGCCAAAGGAAGGGTCTGAGGGGAAGGTTAGTATAGTTGTTTCTGGGCAGTGGTTTTCACATGAAAGCCAGAAAGGAGAAAGTGCAGAAATGCTTATGGGAAAATGCAATAAGTAGGCCAAGCAGAGGCTGGAGGTGGCAGTTTAGTAATGAATGAGAGATCCTGCTGAGCAGAGAAACAGAACCAGTGCAAAAAGGGAAAAGACCAATGTAAGTCGAAACAAGGGGCGAAGAAGCGATCACCGTGATGCCATTGCAGATGCGGAAGCAATGCATGATTGCATTAATTGGGGACAGAAAAAGAAATACTAGAGTAATTAAGACATGAAATGAAAGTTTCAGTGGTGTGGGTAGACAGGCAAGGCCATATTTCAGAAACTATGCAGAAAGCATCCACAAGAACTGTGCAACTCTCAGCTATGTGCTTCGGGTGTGAGAGGTCTCACTGAGGCCCAGCAAACAGGCCTGAAGGATAGCAGGGGTAGCCCGCTGGTTGGAGCACCGGTTCTTGGCTTGAGCTGGAAGCAGGGCACGAATGATCCAGCAAACTTGAAGGCTGAAATAGAGTGTGGGACAAAAGTGGAGGAAATGAAGACGGCAAAGGCAGACAAGCGCTTTTAGTGAAACAGAGAGAAGTGGCACTGCTGGGGAGGTCAGCAGCATGGCAGGGGCCTCTTCTTTTGTAGGAAGTCAAGAAGAAAGAAAGAGGTGGAAGGAGTGAATAGATACAGGGCTGGGCCAGGGGAGAAAGTCACTGCAGCAAAAAGAGGATTTAGAAGAGAAATGCCACAAGGGAACATCTAGTTTGTTAGAAGTGTGGAAGAGGACATAAGACAGGATGGAAAAGAAGGTTCTTTATTAACTGTTTCTTGGAATCAGACCTGCAGTTGGGTACTGCATCCTATTTATATCTCCTTCCTCCTGAATTTCAGCATTTATAAGGCTGGAGTTATCAATAGGTCAAATAATTTAGACATCAGTTTCTTCTATCCAGTTAACGAAAGCTACAGAGAAGCAAAACACTAAAATTTGCCTGCCAGACACCCACTCCGAGTTCAAAGGCACACAAACACTTATGGCAGCAGATTGGCCATACAGAAAAAGACCTTGGCAAACCTGGTACGAGCAGGGGATCACAGTCCCAAGCAAAACTCAGTAGCTGAACACACAAGTCCTGGGGAATGGACTGTCAGTGTGCCTAAAATATTGGATCCCTTATGACCCCAGACTCAGAGGACATAAATCCAGGTAGAAAATAACTTAGAAAGGTCAGACGCATCTAAGTGCTGCAAGTCTCCATTTCCTCCTGGCACTTGTGAGCAGAGCTAAGGTGCTAAGTTCACCAGCACCAACTGACTTGCAAAGTGTTTAAAATACATCCTACTGCAGACAAATAAGGCACTGAAACAGCTACTCATATTTCACAGTCAAGGCAACAAGGTCATTGCTTCTCCATGCACAGCAAAGAACAGTAGAAATAGTTTAAAAGCAGAAGCATTTTCTCACTCCTGGTGACCTGCACCTCAGCATATACGCTATCAAGCTCTTTCAAAACCACCAAACAGAAGAGGATACTTTTTTTTTGGGGGGGGGGGAGGGGAGTTTGTTGCTCAGTGGGTAATTAAATACTAAGATGGAATTAGTCATTAAACATAGGCTAGTCTTTCAACTTGATTGAGCGTAAGCAAAAAAGCAAAAGAGCTTTTACAGCTCTTCTTGTCCTTTAGTTTCTTTTACATGAATACACGTTCCTATCAGTCCCCAGAAATCAGCCAGAGCAATATAGATGTCATCATCTCTAAACATCATACCTATGCGTCCTTCACTCCTGCATAGCCAGGAGTACTGGAGTGTCAGGGAAACTACATCAGTTGGGGGGAAAGGGGGGCAAAAAAAAAGGAGTGTGATTGGAAAGCTCCCATTTATCATGCTAGATGTGAAAGAGGCTTTTACAGAACCATGAAAATAAAATTTGGTGCTTTGCAGAATTCTTAAAAAGAAGGGGAAAAATCATTTTCTCATTTATCTTCCCAAATACTTTCTTAGAGAATTTAGGATTTATAAGACAAAAAAAAAAAATAAAAACAAACAACCCCCCACCACAATCACACACAAAATTCCCCACACCTAGTCCCTGAGTTCAGAGAGCTTTTACACTCCCCATTTCTAAAGTGACTACTTTGTTTCACATCTTTATTCCTCCATCACCTTCCAGCATCAAGTTGTTCTAGACAACAGAAAAAGCAACAACAGTGAGGATCATTTTGTTGCCAGAACACACTGATCTTCCTTGTGAAAGAGACAGTAGGAACCTACAGAGAATTGAGGAAGGAAAAGGTCCAGTTACGAAAGGATGTCTCCAGGTTTTTATTGTTTTTGCAGAAAAGCTCATGCTTTTCAGGAGCGGAAGTGCTACTGACAACATTTTGCATCAGCAGTTATGCCAGTAACCTGGATCACGAAGTTAGCAAATCCGTTTTACAAAGTCCTACAACAGGAAAATTGTTTCCAGTTCCTAGCAAGTATCAAAAATATATTATCTCTGTGATATAAAATGAGTTTTGTTGTCATTTACATGCTCACACAGCTAAATACTAGCTAAGACAGAACCAGTGAAACGTAGCACAAACTTTAAAAACGCGTGCATCTCCCCAGCGCTGCCTGGCTCTGCTAGTGACAGGGAAAATAGTGGCTGATTTGTACCATCCTAAGCTCCAAATACTTTCCAAGCAGTTCCTTTGGAGACAGCCCTGTAGCTCACACATCTGCAGTCCAAAGCTCTTCAGTTACATTGCTGTATGTGCCAGATGAACCACCCCAGGTCCATCAGCAGTACCTGGTAAGTGGAATCACGGAGTAAGAGAGCAGCCAGGATACAGTGCAGCAGCCAGGAGATGTGTCCTGCCTTGCAGGCTCTACATTCGCCATGACCCCATTAGAGGGCAAGCTGCTATCTCTCCTTGTGACCTGATAAAGCCCTGTCACCTAACTCCACTTGTGACATTTCATGTATTGCAAGAGATTGAGGGAGATGCAAAAAACAAGAAAAGCACCAAAGTCAGTTCTTGAAGGAGAAGCCCAGTTCGGGTTTCTCTGCCCAACCATGTTTCACTGAGAGTCACAGTATGCAGAAAGCCAAAACATAAGCTATAGGGTTAGATCTGGCTTGAGGCTTGAGCAAACCTGTGCAGCTGTGCAAGCCGGAGTACTCATTAAGGATCTTCCCACAGCTGCTGCTGAAGTCTGTGCCTACAGGAGAAGGCCTGTCCTCAGCACTCATCTCCCCACCTCCATCAAGTGACCCCATGATAACAGAGGCAGCAGCTCCTCTTCCCAACTTGCTTTGCCCTGGAGTATTTGCAGGCACAAGCAGCAGCTTTCAGCTGTTTAGTGCTGTGGGACAACAAACTGCACAGTGCTGAGCTCCTCAAAAGCACATCATCAGGTACAATACAGATACGCCAATGTCTGCAATATCTACAAGAAAGAGTTCATTACAACACTGTGCATTTCTGTAATGCACAGTTCCTTCTAAAACTTTCTCAGACCTTAGCCAGGATAAGCACAAAGCATGGGCCAACAGTTACTCCACTTTGCCAACATGCAGCAGAACATGAACACTCCCTTTCCGTGGTCAGGCAACGGAGTTCAAGCCACCACTGGGTTCCAGGACCACTACCTCCACCCTGTCCTCATTGTTTCATGCCACAGAGACTAGCATCAATGCTTTTACAGCAACTGATATCTAAAGGAAAAAATGAAACAAAAGCAGGAAATGTACTGTTGATCAACTCAAAACCTAGCAGCTAATTGCAAGTATTTCAATGGCTCCATCTCACGCTCACAGGTCTTTCTGGCGTTTCTGGATTTGAGCACGTGCTTTCAGATCCTCCTCCTCTTGCAGTTGCTTGGCCACCTGCAAGTCATGTTTCACTAGACGATTACGTTGGACGTTTGTTGCCAAGTGATGCTCAACTGGAAAGAAAAACAGGCAGAAATACCAAAAATCAACCTACAGAAGTTAATGGTGTGAAGACAACAAAAAAAGCAGGAGGGAGATCCCAGGCTGGAAAAGAAGACACAGCTTTCAATAGGAAAACACCACGTAACATCTCTAGACATGGGGGAGTCCTGAAATGAAATTGCACTACCAGCTTGAAATTACATTGTTTCAAATCTGAGGGGGCTGCACGTAAGCATTTATTAGCAAAATGAGATCTGCATATCTTAATCACATCCAGAGTTATAGGGAATGTTTCTTCAGCCTTATATTTCATTTTCAGGCCACAGAAAATTATTTTAGATTACTAAAGCAGGGGTGGAAAGGACCACAGGAGGCCATTGAGGATGAACAGAAGCTAAAACCACTGCTGAGGGATCTTTCGCTCATTTTCTCTCAAGAACCTCCAGGGATGGAACTCCTCTCCCCCTCCACATAATCAGTTCCAGAATCTCACCACCTTTATATTTAGTAACAGAGCAATTCAATACTACAGCAAGTACTTTACCATACATGGATATTGCCTGCAAGGAAACATAGCTACAAGAGCTGCAGCCAAGAGTCAGCTTATTTCAGTTGTCTCAGGTTCTAGCAGCAAGGACACAACTTCAGCACAAGCTGCAGCTCAGCAGAGTAGCTAGAACAGTATTAGCGCCTAGCACCAGGAGATACCACTGGTTTTGGCAGCCAGCTAAACAGATTAGAGAGGCCACCACACCTCAGATTGCAACGCAAACATACCCCAAGTAACAGATAAGCATGCAAAAATCACTAGTCCCTTTTGAAAGACTTGACTATGTTTTATTTTACCCTGCCCAGGCGCAACTGCCCTACCTCAGAATGTCTTGAAATGCCTCCTTTCAAGAGGCAAGCACTAGTGAGTCTGAAATAAATAAGCAGATCAACAGGCTTCTTTTGGTTGCACCTCAGGTTGGCCTATAAAACCTGAAGCTTTCAAAATTGCTAGTCATTTCTAAAACTTTGCACGGTAATGAAACCTCAACTTCACTGCCACATGCAATTTTACTATCAACAGCATAAACAAACTCAACCCTAAAGGAGATTACAGAATTGAATCACTGAAACACAACTGTCTCTAGTGTGCAGTGTGAGCTAGGATAGAACGCATAATAATGTTCGATGACAGTGAAGACAGGAAAAATAATCAGTATCTCATTAAAAAGAATAAAATGAAACAAAATAAAAACAAGGGAGATTTTTGTTAACAGAACCAAACAGAAATAAATATCTGCTGTGACAAACCTGCTTCAATTTGCTCCAAAGAACATTGTTACTTACTCTCTTGTTCCTGTAGGTTATGGGCCAAAGTATGATCTTCCAGAACAGCAAAGTCTCGGCACACTGTATATAGAAATAAAGTGAAGAGGATTAAGATCAGAAATAAAAAAGCATCTAAAGAGATATAGAGTAGGAGGAACATACACACACAAATATACCTGACACTTGCTTTCTATCTGCTGAGGCCTGGGCTCGTGGTTTTTTCCCCTCCTGCACTTGCAGCTATTTTTGCATGCACTTACTTTTTTGGCCCTATTTGTATAACAAGCCTTCTTAACCTATCTAACGTATCCTTACACACAGAGGCACTGCGTAGGAGTTTCTAATACAGAAAGTTAAATCACAAAAATGTGAATGGCCTAAACATAATTTACTGATGTAACAGAATTTTGTAATATGTGAAACTTGCAACCTGAATTTGGGTCTGTCTGGTACAATCCATATTCCAAGGAATTACCTTGTCTGGCAGCACTGTACTTCCATGCTCTAAAACTGTAACAAAATCCTCCACTAGCTTTCCCAAGGTTTTGCCATTGTTCCCAGAACTATTCTTTCCCAACAAAAGAGAGTTTGAAAAAAATAAATCATAGGACAACTCTGGAATAAGCAAATCACAAAAAAGAAACAAGTTAATGCTCACTCAACAGCTAAGAGCTTTGAAGACCCCCTGCATCAAAGG
Organism: Rhea pennata; assembly: GCF_028389875.1. Lineage (NCBI taxonomy): Eukaryota > Metazoa > Chordata > Aves > Rheiformes > Rheidae > Rhea > Rhea pennata. The sequence goes on along the minus strand of NC_084671.1, from coordinate 13,770,106 downwards.
AAATCTCCTTTATAAGAAGATAGGCTGAGCCCTGACATGGAACTGCAAGAGGAAGATGTTCCCTCTGCAGCTGTAAGATTGGGCTGGATGGACACAATTAGTCCAGTGCAAGGAGCTGTTACATTTACTTTCTGAATTCTGAAGTGTGAGTGGTCAGATCTTCAAACTTATCCTGAGAACCAAAAATAACTTCTCTTTCCTTTAACTAAATGAATAAATATACAAAATATTGCTGCAGTGTTAGCTCTTCAAAGAATCTTGGGAGCGTAGAAAGGCGACACTTTGCTCTGAAAGCATCCTACTTCGCCTCTCAGCAGCCAGTGGTTAAGAGTCTTAACCCTTACAGACTTCCCCTATGTGCAGGTGCAACCAGAGAACCTTTTGGTAAAGGAGTCTATTTTGTTCACGAACTCAGTTATACAAAGTTTTTCACAGCATGGTCAGCAGCACTAAGTCCAAAAAAGAAGAATTTTTGCAAAGAGGCCATCCTTGTAGTCCCACAGTGAAGCATTTTAAGTGCAGACATCACCAAAGGAGATTTCACACATCTCTTATACAATACAACTAAAATGCAGCCTCCTTTAAAGAAAAGTTGTATTTTTTTTTTTTTTTACATAATCCCCCTTCCTCACTAACTTTCAAGGTAGTCCAAGGGCTACCAAAACATTTTCAATGCAAAAGCTGTTTCTTCATCAATTAAGGGACTTCAGAGGAAAAAAAATGTCCACAGAAAACAATGGATTTTCAGCCTAAAATTTGGGAAGGTTGTTGAGATGAAAAAAATTAAAATTTTCCATGGAAACTGTTGGTGGAAACATGGTTTTCACACCTTGCAGATTCCTTTCTCAATGAAAATTGTTTTCTGTACAGCTGTTCTCAGTCCCTAGAAGAATTGGACCTGGATAAGCCAAAGCAAAGGCCAGTTGTTCAACAAATATGGAATCAGCCCTTAGCATTATGGGCAAGGATAAGAACAGCTTCTTAAAAAGACACATCAAAAATGACCTGGGACAAACTAAACAGGAAAGGGATGAGCTCCCTTTGGCACCAGTGTGAAAGAAGCCTATTTTTGCAAGTGCCTACCACTTTCACACTTGATATTTCAAAGGAATGCTCTATCCACACCGTAGGAAAACACAAGAGTTTATTTTTAACTAGTTATGATAGGCACTGAGGCAATAAAACACAAGAGTCACGTCCGTAATGTGACAAGGACACACACAGCACCCATTCAGTCTTTCACATCAGCTTCTCAGTGAACTGAGAATAAACTATGACCTGTGCCCCATAACTGCACTACAGGGCCCTGCTCAGCACATCTGCCACACACCACGTTCCTGTCCCATTCAACGGGAATTTAAGACAAGGGCACTGAAATATCGAGAAGAGAGAATTCTGTCACTTGTTTTTCCTGAGTGTGATAAACTAAAACCAGGACCCACGAGCGGAGTACGTCCTGTTTGAAACGTACAGCACAAAGCAGAGTCGCAACATGCTTTCGAAGCTGCAAGCAGGCATGCGAAACACCACCGTTCCACTCGGAAGTGGCCACCCCTGGGGAAGACCACGGTTTTGCTTTAGCAAAGCAAAGCAACAGCCTAAAACAGAAAGTGAAAATAAACCAAAAATCCCCAGAACACACTAAAAGTACAAGGGGAATTTATGAGGAACCCATTTATTGAAGTGTTACGTCTTCTCAGAGGCTGAACATTTCCATCATGGCAAAGCATGGAAAACCACTACAAGGAAACGAGAATGCACCTGCATGCCAAGTCCTGAGCCCACAGGCTTTCCCCCTCTCCCCTTGATGAACCTACTCTGATCAAGGAGCATCAAGATGTTCCTCTGCACTCTGGCACTTTCACTCAGTATCTAGAGGAGTTTCTAACTTTGTGTATTAAGAGATTAAACAAACGTTTTAGATTCAAGAGAATTTTGGGGTTTGCCCAGCTGCATTGGCAGGATCACAAAAGCAAGACAGAATTCCTGCTTCGAGAGGCTCCTACCAGCCCTCACTTCAGGTCTACAGTGTGGCTTCAGAGAAGGAGAGGAATGAGCAGCAGGGTGGAGATAAGGAAAAAATTTAGAGCAACATGATCCCTTAGTGACTCACTTTAAGCCTGTACAATTCTGGATGGTACAATTAAGGTTTTGTTGTTGCTTTTTTTTATTGCAGCTTCCTTTAAAAAAGGAAAGAGGACACAAAACCCTAAATAGCATTGAAACACTTCCAATGGGCATTTGCATATAAAGAAAGAAAACGCTTGCTTCAGCTACAGAACAGAGAAAAACACAGATGAGTTTCAGGAATGGTGCTATTCACTTGTGTGTGTCACACGGAGTGCTTGGTGTTCAAATACATGTAATTTTATGGATTTGGAGAAGGAGTAAATCTTGTCCGGAGAAACATTACTACTGTGGTTCCTATTACTTAAATACACAGATGTTTGTGAAATAACCACCTGCCTCTGCTCACATCAGCATCATCCCACTGGATGGCTAGAAGGCACTCAGACAAGAGTCTGAGATTCAAGCCCCGGCTAAAAGCTGAGCAAAGATAACACAATATAGAGTCTGCTCAAAATCTAGGGGCAGGGGTGTACTCTTACCACGTCTTCCAGAAGTAGCACTGGCTCCTGACAGTTAGAAACAACCAAGAAGGGAGAAAAAAAAAAAAGAGCAAAAAAAGTTATTTCTAACTGTAATAGTTCCCTGATGAAGTTCATTGCACAGCTGCCCAAACAGCTGTACTAGCAACATGAGGGGGGCAGCACAGAGTCAAGGTTGAACTTTTGACAGCTGTATATTTAAAGACTACTGCTGGAAGAATTGCTGATGAAACTGCATCCAATCCCTTCCCTACTTCTTTCTGCACAGGCTCATACACTGCTCTGGTGCCCACAGTATTTGAGAGCTCTGCTTGTCAGTCACGATGCTGATGGCACTGGCAGACACTGGTTCCACCTTCCCTTTCCCACACAGAGGTACATGCACAAAGAGATACTTCAGAGGGCTTTATTAATTTATTTATTTTCTACCCACACTCAGGCACTCTTCACTATTTATTTGGGAAAAAAACAGTGATGGAAACATTCATAGTGTGCAGGCAAGAAAGTGGGAGGGCTGTGGCAGAACATAGATGCTCTTCTCTAAACAGTCTTGCACCAGCCCCAGAAAAGTCTTATCTCCTACACTGAGCTTCATCTCTAAAAAACATAGCACTAATTTTTAATTCTTTTTGATTCATGAGTTGCTATAAACGTTGTGGGCAAAGTATAGATCCCTTAAAAAAAAAGTCAAATGCATATACTGCTTTATTGCATAGATGACTTGCTTCATCTGGTTATTCCTTCAGACACCTATTAGAGATGGTACCTGGATCCCAAAGATTTAATCCCCACTATCCCCCCCACACCCCCAAAAATAATAATACATAAAAAAAAAAAAAAAAAAAAAAAAAAAAAAAAACTTCTGGTCTTCACTTCCTCTTGAACAGAGCTGAAAGCCATGGGATACCAGGAGACAAGGCAGGAACCACGGTTCCAGTCTTTGCAGTTTTGGCTCTTCAGGCCGGTCTACATCACTTGTAAGGCAGTGCCTGAGCCAGGCAGCACACAGCCTAAGGTACCACCACATGCATTTCCCAGTTCTTGTTCCAGAGCAGCCTGTTACACTTGCTCAGATACAGTGCCAAGCTTGACACAGCTATGTGGCACCCAGACCCTAAGGTAGTGCCCATCCACCACCTGCCCTGTCTCTGCACGCAAGCAGGGACAAAGCAAGCTTGTCTACATGGACAAAGTCCTAAAACAAGCCACTGACAGATGTGAATCCAAAAGCCATGTTTTGAACCTGGGATTATTATCCTACAAAGATCCAGTACAGAAGGAGGAAAAAACTGGACAGGTATTTGTGATGCGCTTGCTGCAGAGTAGAGGCAGAGATTAGGTGCCCAGGTGCTGGGAATCAATCATCACCCCTAGTTCCCAAAGGAAACAGTGCAGAGCAGGCTTGTGTGGCAGCAGCAGACCTTGTAGCTGCTCACACATTTGGGCCCATTTGCGTGCTGCTGGAGAAGCCACTTGGCTGTGCACACACTGTGTTCAGTACGCTCTTCTAAGCCCGTTAAAGGACAACTAGAGTGCACAGTTCTCGCTTTGTGCTACTGATGCTGCTGGCAGGACACAAGGCATGAGAAGACCTTTCATCATCGTCAGAAACTTGGCTGGTCTGGCTGTCTTCAACTCATTTGAGCACATTATTCCCGAGTCCTGTCAGCGTGAGAACAACATGCAAAGGAAGATGAGAACATCCCCTTCTGAATGTGATGAAGGGCTGTAAGTCTGCCAGGTGGCAAGAAATGGAGGACACCTGCAACTCCCTGGAAAGTTTGGGGGCGATAGCAAATGCAGAATCCTCCCTCAAGACTAGACTCCGTGCTTGCGGCATTGAGTCAAGCATGACTGCAACTGCAAATGAGGCCAAGAAAACCAGCCTCCCTTTCTTAGAGGCACACATCCAACAGTGAGGTAAATACAAAACAAGGGGAGATGTGCACCGTTTCAGACCATGCCTGGCCTTCCAAAACAAAGCTTCATCTCCTGTAGTCCTCCTCACCCCAGGAGGCTCACTACCTGGTATTATTTGCACACGGTTTGTGCTGGGAAATAGAATGACCCCAAAGACAATGGAGAAACTCACAATTCCTCTTCTTCAAGAGGCTTCATATTTAGGGGGAAAAAGAAATTGATTTCCTTATTTCCTAACTGCGTGTCTATGAAATGAATTAATGCACATTCACTGTTGTTAATTGATTCAACTTCACATCTCTGGGTCCTGGCAGTGAGCCATCAGATGGTCATGGAGCAGCAGGGATGCAATCAGAGAAGCTGCTGTTGGCAACTCCACGAAGCATGAAACATAACAACAGGTTTACCAGAGTCTGATTAAGCCAATCTGCCTTGCTACAGCAGGGAATGGGCCTGGAATATGTGCTTCTGGTACAGTTGTGAATTAAAAGAAAAAGAAAGAAAGAAAGAAAAAACAGCAGCAGCAGCAGCCAGTCTGGGCATCGCAGCCACTTCCACAGCCAGCATAAGTGCCAGCAGGAGAAGAGACTGGCAGAAGCACACCCTCTGCAGCAGAGCTGTGCTGCAAAACCCTCGCAATGACCTGAAAGAGGTAACTCACCTGCTGGAGGGATCCAGAAGAAAGCCACTCCTTAAGCCCTAAACACAGGCTTTTGTGCTGGTGGGAATCAACCCTGAGAGGATGCCTTCCCGAGCAGCGCTTAATCTGTGCCCTGCACTTGAAACTCCTGTAAGCCAGGTTCCAAGTCTTGCCATTATGGCTGAAATATGAACGTCTCTAGGGGTAACTACTTGACCAATATATATATATTGGTCAAGTATAAACACACACATTGCCATCTGCTGCACTAGCTTCCCCCAGCATTACCTCAGCTTTATAGTTCAGCATTTCCAACACTGAGCCGCTTTGAAGTAAGTGAAGTAACCACAAGAGAGAAGCAGCGGCAGCCTTAGATGTTGCTAGTGTTATTCACACGTGCAACAAAGCAGACAAAAAGATAGTGTCCAAGAAGTGGTGAGACTATGCATTGCCTCTGCAAGAGGTCAAATGCCACCAGCTTCTCAGGCAGCAGCTGGCTTACAGCAAAACATGCACAGTGGAGCAGCCTCCCAGCTACACACATCACACTCCTGCCTGAACTCTCAGACCACATTTTGACACCAGCCAAAGAGCCCAAGGGCTCTCTTGGCTTGCACTGCCTTTCTGACTTGCTCTGGGACACCAGCCAGCTCAAGACTCAGGAACCACATACACATGTCCCCAGTATTTCCCCTGGGCCTTAAAAACCATCTCTTGGCCCCCACCACCCCTGAACTCCCAGCCTTTCTCCATCAGCATCATGTGCTGGATAATTGACAAAGTAAACTAGAAGGTGTGAGTCAGGCTTAGTTCAGAGCATCTGCAGTTCCTGAATCCCAAAGTAAAGGACAAGAGGGAGGAAAAAGAAAAGAGACAAAAGAAATGACACAAGAAAAAAAAACAGTTTCACCAGCTGCAAACCATTTTAAGGCCTACAGAGCTGGCAAATCAGTGACAAATCAAGCTGAGAGCAGCAGGTGCAGCCTTTCTCAATATCACAGTCTCAGGAAGATGCTGAGTTATTAAAAACCTGCTGATCACAAAAAACGCTGAAACATCATATAGTTCCCCATCAGCAGGGGCTGGTCAGGCCACTCCAAACAAGGTAAGTGCTCCAAAATCTGCTGATTCTTTCACTGAATTAAAGCTAACCCGAGCAAACAGTTATTCAGTTGGAGGCAAGAAACTATCCAGAGGGACATTTCCAGAGGAAACATGCAACTCAAATGTTTACTCCTCACCTCCAGCAAACAACAAGCAAAGCTGTTCTGGAAGATACGCAGCCTGACCTCACTGCTGCACATTTCCTTCCTGCTTCTCCCACTGCACCACGAGATTCCTGAGCTCCACGCCACACACAGGCACCAACAGAGGCTGTCCAGAATGCATTTCAACTCCAGCAGCTTGAGTTGCACAGACGGCATTCCTGGGACCTTGTTCACTGCCTATGGTCAGTGCCAAGGAAATCAAAAAGCTCCCACAGGGAAGGCGATCACTGCTCTGAGATGGAAGGGCAGGGCTTGGTAGCCTGGGGAAGTGAAAGATTTCTGCTTCTCAGCCACAGCCGCAGCCTATCGCACACAACTCAGAGCTACAAGGCAGCGCAGAGAGGATGGGCGGCCCCACTGGGGATCAGATTGCAGGGTTGTGGCCTAATTCTTAATGGGCAAATAGCCACAGAAAGAAATATCTCTGTAGAACTGGAGTTCTTTTATTGTCAATCTTGGCCTAAAAACTAAGAAGAGCTTGGAATTTGGGAAGGCAGTTACTATCTCTGCTCTTAAGTTAATGCCCTGAGGTCAAGGGCATATAGAGAGACTTGTTTCTGTCTGCACCATTTTCCAACAATAAGTTCTCACTTGTCCAACCAATGCTTTAAAAAAGAAAGAAAGCGTATTTATTTTGGAACCAATCCTCAGAGCATGAGTCTATTTTTTACCTGCCTTGAAATAGAAATCAGCAGAAATCTCCCTTCATGAAATGCCTTCTCTGAGGCTATTTGTTTAGCATTCTTACTTCTGTAAATGTGGCTGCAAACTGTACTGTAGAATGGTCCTCCAGCTGAGATAACATCTGCTGAACACCCCATGGCAAAGGGGGATGTGCTTTATGGTATAAACAGGAAACGGAGATACACAAGACTGCAAATCATAACACCACAATAGAGCACCATCTCTCTCAACACCACCTCAAAAGGTCATCCTAGAGCATCCTCCAGTCACAAAACTTGATAAAGTTTGTCAACTCACCTTTACTACAAAAAAGTAGTCACCATTTTTATTATAATTGCACTCTATATAACTTCACCTGCTTCAGTCTTGTTATATAAAAATTACTCTCCTTAGCCCCTAGGCTTAACAAAACCCACAGTTCAGGAATGTTAAAGGCCATGTCTACAGTTTTCAGAAGAACATATTGAGCTGGAGTGTTTCAGGCTTGGGCATATTGATGTACTTAAATGGCTTTGATCCTTCAAGAGTACTAGCAACCTATGCTTTGAAAATTCAGCTCTTTCAGGAAGGTCCAGTTCAGTCCTGGATGATATGAAGTACTTAAAGTTACAAGAATTTCTCAAAAAAAAAAAAAAAAGAGTCCTGCAGTCAACATTGCTGCTATAGTTGCTGCCTCCTGTTCCAGGAGTGTTTGCTTATTGGAGATATTGAGCACGTACACTATTTTGTCACTCTAAAGTAGATGTATAAGCCGCTATACGTTAATTGGAGCCTCTTGCCATTATCTGCCAGGCTCAGAACACAACTTTATCATCTCCACAGCTCTTTCTTGAGCACTCCAGTGTCCATCAGCATGTGCAAGACTGCATAGCCCCAAAAGGAAAAGGTCACTCGTGAGCTCAGTCATCACATCATGGACTATTAATAACACTCAGGTAGACAGAGATAAAAACCTCAAGGCAGATGTATCACTCAGATGACTTATCTAGTTCAACATCATTGCTATATAGTAGACCTCAAGCAGCCAAATATTTTACTCAGAATATTTGTGACTTAGTTCAGTCTGTGTGTGGAAGAGGTAAGTCTTAATCACTACAGAGAATAAAACTTTCCTCTGCAGTCATCTTCCCAATTATCTGACACAGCTGCAGTTGACTCAGCCATCTCCCACAGACTCAGGAGCCAACACAATGTGTGTAATATGAACAACTAGCAGTAAAACCAGAGGGAAGTTTTCCTAGTGGTCGAGTTCCACCACTGCCCCACAACCACGGACTACAGCAGAACGACTGCCCCCCCAGCTATGTTTTACCCTCACTTCACCTAAGGGCAAACCACCATACAGGTCAGAAGAGAAAGGGACAGCAGCTATCTTCACTAGAAGAGGTCAAAACTCTGGTTTAGATGACCTCATGAGCACTGTCATAGTTATCAAAGGTGTCTTCAGAAGTGCCCCATCAACCAATTGACACTACTTTTTTTTTGTGGGGGGAGGGGGAACTTTTGCAGACAGGACATCATGACAGCTTTTTAGTTTTTAAGTCCAACATTACTTGTTTAAACTGATGCAAGAAAGAGGAAAGAAAACACATACACTCAGGCTCTTTTCATGGGCTAGTCAGAATAGTCACCCATTCAGAAAATTCTTTAGGTATAGGGCTTGCATCTCAAGAAATCTGCACTATACGCTTTGCCTCTCCCCACATCCATCTCAGTGGTGATCACTGTATTGTGCTTTGATCTGTTAAGTAACTTTAATTTCAGCATTTAAGCAATTTTCTTTTGCACAGAACCATTGGAGGGATATCCTGGATTTCCCAGATAGGCAAAACCTCCTATTCTCTGCTAAATGCAGAGACCTACACCCCTTGCTCATTTTAGTAATTTCTCTGCAGAGCACTGGCAATTTCACTTTGCAGTTCAGGGTGGCATTCAGGAACCCTAGCACCTGGCAGCATGGATGCTTTACTAGCATATCTAAACCCCCAGTATCAGAATGCAGTGAATAAGCTCACACAGCAGCTTTAGAAAGAGGAAGGCAGACAGGCTGGAGCTGAGATAATTCAAAGTGTCATCTCTCCCAAGCTTTTCCTCCGGCTCAGTCCTAAGAAATAACCTAGTAAAAAACAAGAGAGATGGGATTCAGCAAGAAAGCTCTCAATATCCCTCTGATAATGATTCAGACAGTTTTGTGATTGGTTATACTGAAATAACTCCTTCTGAAAACCTCAACCCCATGTAAGAAGTGCCAGCTGCCAAAAAGAGTTCCAGTTCCTCTTAAAACCCTGCAGTGAGGTTGTACACCACCAGCACTAGTTTGGAGAAACAAACATCTCTGGATAGAGCAAAGCAGAAGAAAGACTTTCTTGAAAACACCTCTTTCCTTTTAGTGTTCCAGTGACTAGAGTCAAGCCCAAGACTGCTCAGAGGCCTGTAGCTGAAGCAGAGCTACAGCTGGAAGGACAGACCACAGCATTAGTGCATATACTGAATATACTTACAAACCAGGTTTTATTTAGCCGGACTAGATACAAAGTGAAGTAGAGGTCCACCAGCATGTGCCTCAGGGCAGTCTCCCCAGCTTGCCGAAAACCTGACCAACTGCTGCATCCCAGCAGAAAGTGTCTGAACCAATGCAACAGTTAGCCATGACTCCAGCACAGATTTCTATCAGCTTCCTCTTTCCTCAAAAGGCAGCTGCCAGGCTGCAAGGTCTCTCCCCTCTGCACCCATTCAACTGCTGCCAGTGCTGCAGAGGAGCACTCTTTGCAGGTCTAGTCCATAAGGAAAATTTTCCCAAGTCTTGCACACCAAGAATGCTCTGCTTCATTTCAATACCCCTTTTCTTTGCTCTGCCAGCTCTTCTCAGGTTCTCCCTCTCCCCTCGTCCCCTTTCCCTCGTTTAAGTTCTCTAACTTTATATTAGCCACCTCTGGAGAACATCAAGTATCAGAGTTTGTCCTAGACCAGCTAAACCTTCATGTCCATCTACAAAACAGTTGCTGGTTTGTAGGGTTAGAGCACTAACAATGTATGTCCTTCTTCCTGCCATAGCTTTGCATTGGCACTCTGCCCTGAGAGCAAATACAGCTTTAAAATAGTTGCATACGAGGGCAAGAACATGTCCCTGGCCTCTGGGGCCAGATGAACAAGGAGGCAATGCTCCCAGCACAAACCTGGAGCAAACCGCTCTGTGGCATCTGTGCTCAACTCATGCACTGTGAAGCATGAGAAAGCAGTAGACCATCATCCTTTTAAATGCCTGCTCCCTGAGTCCACAAAAATAGCTCCACTTCAGCCACACCTTTAAAAAGATTAAAATCAGGAAATAATAAGTTCCCCTGTTACGCAGCCAGAGCTGGCAGTGTGGGCAATGCCAAGAGCCTAGAGTAAGAGATAACTGAATAACTTGATCAGGACCTAACTTTTCTCTTCCACCCCATGGTACAAAGGATAAGAAATGCTAGCCAGGCTATACAGTCCAGCCAGGACCAGCCCCTCAAGCACTACAGTTAAGGTCAGGAGAGCTGGCCTCTTTCCAACACCAGCTTCCTTCAGAAACCTGGTGCCGACTGAATCACCAGTAGGACAGCTGAGCTCTCTGAGCTGCAGTGCTTGCTGTGTGCCACAGAAGCCAACATCCTGGTGGCTTGGAAAATTCCCAGGTCTTTCCCTACTGTCCTCATTGCTTCACCACAGTGCCTAGCCATTCACCCTGTGGTACTGCCTATTACTCCTGGAGGCACTCTTGAATTTGGGACATAAATCCCACCTCTTCCTGAGTCAAGCACCATGTTATCATAAAATGAACTTCAGGACAGAGGGAAAGATTTCATTCTATCAGTATCCCATGAGTAATGTTTACCATACCCATGACAGACACATACGAGAGTCTCGGATGCTTTCACAGTGCAAAGCCATTCCTACACCATGGAGTAAGCTGTTTCCGAGCCAGGTCTGCGCTGCCCCAGCCACCTCCAGCCAGCTTAGCAATGATAGCTCCTGTGCTAGGCATGTTTCCTGCTAGGGCACGCTCCAGTGTCTTGCCCTGTCTTGCTGCAAGGGGTTCACACTACATCCACCCTCTCTTTTGCAAAGGTTTCTGCAAAGAAACACCTCTCACTGCCAGGAAATACTGCAGTCTGCATTTGATTTTTTCCTCCCTGTCGTCCTATTACTTCTTGGGTCAGTCTTGTCACTGTCCTTAAGAAATGTCTGTCACACAATTCCTTCAAATATTTGCCTAATTACATCCTCTTCCCTTCTGTCATCGTTTGCTGAACATCATACACTTTGCCCATGTAACATTTCCTTGTAAGACAGTTCCTCTAGAATCTTGTTCAGCAAAGCTGCTGGGAGAAGATAAACATGCATGTACAAACACATGAACTCAAAGCTCTGTCTGCATTTTTTAAGCAGTCTTTGAAAAGAGAAGTGAAAAGAGTGACTCAGTTGATAACTCACTTCAGCTTTCTGTCCTAAACAGCACTCACCGCAGTGAGTGTTGTAAGGAATATGCAAACCAAGCCACCACCACCATTGACCCAAAAAGATCAAATTATTTTTATCATCACATCAGTAGCAGAGTAGGTTAGTATGCAAGTACAGTAAGCATCATCTGAGCTTCAAGAGTCTGATACAAAATCCTCAGGTACAAACAGGACTGTGCTGAGGGTCTAAGCAGGGTTTCCTCTGTGCCTTTTTTTCAGGTACAGTAATATTCAATCACAAGGCTGATGGCTTAATCCACTGGCTACCTGCAGCTATTGATCCATTTTCATAAGATCCTAGGCCAAACTGACCTCCTTTGCTGAATGTAAGGCTGGTGACAGCCCTGCCTTCCCCTTGGGCTGTATCTCATGTGTGCAGCATGGGGTATACACCCTCTCCTGCCCTCAGAAGCCCATACTGCAGGGCTCAGTGCAGCCCAACTGAATGGCTCTCCTAGCTGCAACACAGCGCTGAGGCCATACAACACCCACCTTACGACTACTGTGGTGCCTTTTTCGTATAAAGAGCCTTCTCTCCTGGGAAGGCTCCAATTTCTATTTTAAAAGTGAAGCATATATGAAGTGTCAACAGACTTCATTGAGGTCTGATCACGTCTGGGGGATAAGCCACCATGGTAAGGTGAACATGGAGCATGTGATGCACATGATTCTGGGGAGATGGGAGCTTTGCTTTCTTAGGTGGAAACACCCAGACAAGTGTGCAGGGTGTCCAACTCACTGTTAAAAAAGAAGCCAACAGGAGAAAGGGAAAGAAGAGAGAAAGAAAAAAAAATCTTTATTACCTTTAAAAAGAGAAAGGCAAAAGGACAAGCTGGCAGAGTGGCAGGTAAGAAAGCAGACCTAACCATCTAAAACCTAGGGCATTCTCATCCCTCAGTCTTCCACCTTCAAACCAACCCTGCACAGAGGAGCAATAACAAGTCAGTGAGTGGGAAACTGGTCAGCTGGAGGCACTCCGGGAAGGGGGGCGAGGAAGCAGGGAGGGAACACATTGCTTTGTCCTTTAAATTACTATGTTCATGCAAACTGGATGTACCTGAGCCAGACAAAAAGCAAGGCCTATTCCAGTATACCAGGGACATTTTACACAGCCCCAAGGCACATCTCATCATTTTCCCTAGCAAGATTTTCCTTGTGCAGTCCCAGTGAGGACACAGCTGGCCTGTCCAGCTCTGTGTGGCCACCATCTCTAACCAAGCATGCAGGAACCCTCTGACATTGCTCATGGTTGCTGGAAATTAAAGATTAAACAGAGGCCAGCAACCACAGCAAACACAACGCTGTCTGCAGCACGCTATCCAACTGGCATTATTACTCAAAGATCTACAAGGGGTGAATGCCCACATCCTAGAATCGCAAACAGGAGAAGGTGTCCTAGCCTCCCTGCCACCCCAGGAGAAAGGGCAAAACAAACTGCATGCCCCTTTCCCCAGCCTAAAAACTTCTCTGCTTATTGGTAACTAAGGAAATGCCTTGGCCTGCAGAAGGGGTTAACGTGAGTCTGGAAGCTCCTCTCAGTTAAAGACTGCTTTTTGGGCAATCTTGTCATCTTGGTGCAGCATCCACGGCAGCTCACAGATGACAGCACTGAGGATTTAAGGGATAGCAGGAGGCAGACCTGCTTGCTCAGAGCTGAGCTTTAGAGCCAAGAGCTTGAAATGCTAATCCTGCCCCTCTCCTCTGCCAAACGCTGCAGACCCAGAACAACTGAACACATAATAAAACTTTCACCCAGCTTTAGCCAGAAGTGAAATGGCCTCTGCTACTGAATTCCTACACACTGGTGGAGTTGGGGAAGAGAGGAAGGAGAATAAATAAAAAAATCTCCTATTACTCAGACGAGCTGGACATGAACCAGTGACCTAGAAAAAAAAGCCTTTATAACTGAGTTTATGTCTTATCACCCCCCACCTCATTACTGCCCTCAAGCCATCCAGCTTGCCTGAATTTTTCCAGAGTGCTTCTCAGAGGAAGTCACAAAGCAGAGAAATGTGATGCTGCACATCATGCTACCAAAAAAAAAAAAAAAAAAAAACAAAAAAAAAAAAAAAACAAAACAAAAAAAACACACACGCAACCAAGAGCAAAGGGGTATAGTGCAGGTGGCTTCACAATGACCTGGCTGATCTTCAGCGCCTCTCAGAATTGTTGTCCTGGTTACGCTAATCTAGTTAAAGACTAACCCTCCCTTCCCATGAGTATGGTGAAATGTGAGTGATAACACTTCACCCCCCAACACCAGCCCCCTTGAAAAGCCTGAAGCAGAATCGCTCCCCACACATTCCTCATCAAACACCGTTCAGTTGTCAAAGCTTTCTGAACACACTTTCATCTTTGACAGACATCAAGCTTCTTTCCTCCACCATCATGTTGCTGAGCACACATAGCCACCGAAAGGTCAGATCTAAGCCAAAAACATCAGTCAGTCTGTCCTAGGAGAGTCTGAGATGTCGGACTTCGAAGCTGGCACCCACTCGTCTGTCATGTGGCAAGTCAGCAACCAGGAGGCTTTAACCCCGAGAGTCTCGGTGAAGGTCACATTAAGCTGTAAAGGTCAGAGGGAAGGTGCTGCAGCTGGGAAGAAGAGGAAGATTGATGCTTACAAAAACCTTTTATTCAGTTTATGTTAAGGACAAAAGAAAGCCAGCTAGTCTGCCTGCTCCAGAGAAAGCCCTGCCAAAATGGAAAATAAAAACTCAAGCCTTTCCTGTTTTTCCAGGGCAGCAGTCGGGTTGCATCGTTTGCTACCACATTTGGGAAACTGGCCTATTTGACTGCAGACTAGAACCAGCAGCATTTGAAAGTACAGCTCAGGATCTTCATAAAGTCAAATTAGATGCCTAACAGAGTGAAAATCATAATGCAAGCATTGTTTGTGTCTCTTGGCGTGCGGGTAGCAGCAACAATTAGCCTTTGTCAACACTGAAGCTTAAGTGATAGCAATGTGGCTGGGTTAATTCTAATGACTTGTACAGATACACTGCCCTTATATTTCTTTATAATGTTATTTTTTTAAAAAAAGAAACCAAATAAAATTGCTTAAGCCAGTGCAGTTTTCCACGGATCCAGAGCCACATGCTGCTGCACAAGGTCTCACTTTTTTTTAAACTCTTCTTGCAGAGCATTAGAACTAGCACAAACACCAGGAAACTCTCATCATTTTACCTGCCACTGCTAACAGCCGACTGCTCTCCGAGGCCAACCTGGGACGGGAGTTGAGCCTCTGTCCGAGCAGGCAGGTGCCTGCATTGCAAAACTAGCACCACAGACCTCAGCCTTCAGCAAAGAGGGCCCTGACAGACAGGCCAGCAGATACATAACCGTCTTCCAGATGGAGGTGAGATCTGCACAGCTTCAAGAAACCTTCCTGGGAACCCCTGCACAGCTTCGACTGCAGACTGCCTGCCCACGTTGGGGCAAAGGTATCTTCTGGGGCCAAGAGGCAATACCTAGCACTTGGAGCTGGTGCAGAGATCTGTGACAGAGAGGTCATTTAAAAGAGGTAGCGGAGGAGAAATTGCATCCCTCTCTCTTCTTTAACTTCTAGAAACGCATCTGATCACAAGAAAGAAGATTCAACAGCTAGAGATCAAGTAGAGCTATAACAATTTTTTTCTGTTGTTGTTGCTTCATAAGTAACTAATTAAAATACTATTTCCAGAATGCTTTTGTTCCCTAAAGGCTCACAAATTAGATCTTTCTAGAAATAAAGGTCTATACACATACAACTGAGTAATCCCCTGGGGAGGGATAAGAAAGCACTCAGCAAAAGCTGTTTTGTGAGAAGGGAAAAACGTCACAGACACTTAAAAGGCAAGTAGAAATACAAGCAGAGAAACTCAGTCCACATACTGCAACCAACACCAAAACCGTCCACAAGTAACTTACAAAAGCATCACTGACCACAGCGGTCAGAGCCTCCACTTTACATCCCGTGGAAAAATGGCTCGGTAACATCAGGCCGCAGCACCACAGTCTAGTCTGTGCTAGCAGAAGAGCATCTTGAGGGTATATTTGATACCGTTAACCCTCAGCCTTCAAAATAAAATGGACTGGCCAAAGCACTTTTCACAAGCAAAAGACCATCCACATCAGGCCCCTCCACATAAAAAAAAAAAAAAAAAAAAAAAAAAAAAAAAGAGAGAGAGAGAAAGAGAGAAGTTTTCCTTCGGCACATGGTCCTCAGACTTTCACTGCCATTGTTGCACAAAATGTCCTAGTTTATACAAGAATTTTCAAAACTACAACTGAAGAGCAGGGCAGCACCAGCTTCTTGTAGCTGAGGAGAACTGGGACACAAGCAATCCTCCCCAAAGGGAATCAGTGAAGAACAAAGTAATTGAACCACAAAAAAAAAAATGCAGCAGAACTATTCTTTATTGTTAATGAATGACTAAACTGACCTTTACCCAAAAATGAAGAAAGGGAAAGGTTTTCAAGGGGAAAATCAACAATGATTTCTGTATCAGGAACAATAAATATTTCCCTAGGTATGGAAGGTGATGCATTTCTTTCCTCATTTGGCACTAACATTGAGCATGAGACCTAATCCAAAGCATAATTGAGTTTCAACACTTTCTACCACAATAAAAACAAATATCAGTAAAACCTAAAACATGCCTGAAGCTTTGCAGAACACAGCTCCAGCTTTATCTATTTTGCCCATTGTGGATGCTTTGGGACACTCCTTTAATCCAATTGCTATCACACAACAACAGATTGTCCTACCAGGACGCTCGTACAAGGACTGTTATGGAACTTAACCCATGCTAACCATAGGTGCAAATTTCCAAGAGTCCAGCTGAACTACATCACATCTCTGTAAACACTTTTATTCACCATGTGAGCAACCTTAATTCAGTTCAGTTAGTTCACTTCAGAAATGAATTAAGCTAAATCAAATTAAAGTTACTTAAAATCTGAATAAGAGCATCTAAACAGAAATTTAATTCAATTTAATCAACCCACTGGAAAGGTTAATGAGATTCATTTTCTTGAGTAACCACATGTGGACAGACTGTAAGGATTAGATCTTGGTGACATTAAAATGGCCAATAACAATTTTGTTAATGACTTAATGGGACTAGCAGTAAACTGCAGAAGTTCAGCAAATGAACATTACTTTTCTTCCACTAGCTATAAACAGAAGAAGCATTAAAGGATGAGGAGTCATCAAAAGGAACCACAAGCTCCCTTTGTAGACATATGCTTTCTACTCTAGACTAGTTGAGTCATCAAATTCACGGCTGTTATTTTGTAAGAATTAAAAAAGCAAACAGGCAAACAGAAAAAAAGGCCAGCAGCAAGTAAAACAAATGATGGCTGCATTTAGACAGGCATTAGGTACTATCCATAACTGCAGTTTTGGTAGAGTTTCTACCGTTTTATATCAATGTCTGAAAGAACAGACCCTGCCTTGTATGATGCTTTTTTTTTTTTTTTTTTTTTTTTTTTTTGGCCGAAGTAGGTGAAGGGCACCTTTAATTAAGCTGAAAGGCGCACATGCGAAGCAGACACCACTCTTTCCTAACAGGGAAGCTGGGGCACAGTCTGGCTGAGCCGAAGGTGAATCAGTGTGCTGAACACATGCTTAGCCGGCGGCCACACGCGGGAACCGCAGCCAGACACCGAGCCAGCGGGCGACGCTGGCGCCCTTCCCTGCGCAGCCCGAGCACACGCGGGTTTTGCCGGGCGGACGAGGCTGCTCGGTGCCGCGTCCAGCTCTCCGGAGCTTCACGCCCGGCGAAGCCTTCACGTAGCCCGCAGGCTCAAATCTTTTCCAGCAGGACCTCAGCGTTAGTGGTCCCTTCCAAACCAGCAAAGCTGGCAGCATTCCCGGGTCTGCTGGACACCCGTCCTCAGCCTCGGCCCGGAGTTCAGCGGCGCAACCCCGCCGAGCGGGAACGGCGGGGCGCGGACCTGCTCCTCGGCGGCCCCAGGGCTGAGAGGCCGGGCGAGCGCTGGCAGCGAACTCCGGCGGCGCTGGCGAGGGGCCGGGGCCGGGGCCGGGGCCGCGGCTGGGGCTGCGGCTGGGGCTGCGGCCGGGCTCCCCCCCAACCCCCGCCGCCGCCGCCGCCGGGGCCGCGCGAACAAAGAGCCCCCGCCTTCCTCCTCCTCCTCCTCCTCCTCCCCCCCCCCGCGCGGCGGCTCCTTCGTACACCTCCGACCCAAACGCTGACGCTGGGAGCAAACCCGCCGGAGCGGGGACCCGAGCGACGCCCGGGGGGCCCCGCGAGGCCAGACGCTGCCTTCTCCCTCGCGGAGCGCCCCTCCCGCCTTCCCGTTTTACGGCCCGAACCGACATCTGCGGCGACCCGGGCGGGGCGGTTCCGCGGGAGCCGCCGGAGCCTCCCCGCGGCGCCGCCGGGCTCCCCGCCGCGAAACGAGAATAAACGCGATAATTAACTAATTAAACGCCAGAATACGGAGCTTCCCCGCGCCGCGCCGCGCCCGGACCCCGGGGCGCCCCAGCCCCGCTCGCCCCCCCCACGCCCCGCGCGGCCCCACGCGCGGGAACCCCCCACGCCCCGTGGGGCATCCTACCTTCTTTGACTTTGGAGAGCTTGGACTGGTCGATGCCGACCTCGGCCATGCTGAGCGCGGTGCGGGGGGGGCCGGGCGAGCCCCGCAGCGGAGCCGGAGCCGGAGCCGCGGCGGCGCCGCCCGCGCCCGCGCTACAAAGTTGCCCGCGGATGGATACGCTGTAGCCGCCCGGGCGTACGGCGCGAGAGAGGGGACAGAAAGCCGCCGGGGCGGAGCGGGGCGGAGCGGCGCGGGCGGGCGGGGGCTGCGCCCGCCGCCCCCGGCCCGGGGGCTCCCCGCTTTGGGGTTGTTTTCCTTTTTATTATTTTTTTTCTCTCTTCCCCTTCTCCAGCAGCGCTTCCGCAGAAGGAGCTCAGCGAGGAGGGCAGCCTCCAAGCGCCCCGGCTTTATTAATTTATTTTCATTTTCCCTCTTTCCTGGAGGTGCGAGAGGGCTGGCGGCTTCAGGAGCCGCTCTCCGAGGGCAGCGCGATGATTTCTGGTTTGCAGGCGGCTGTGGTCGGAGTGGACTGACTTCCCGGGTTCGGGTTCCCTCCGAGCACCAGCTCCGTTACAGCCTGCAGACTCGTTGCCGCTCTGAGAGCAGCTTTTCAAATTACTTGGAAAGCTCCGAGTACTCTGCTTGGCTCACCTGGGCATTTGGGTGCTTGGTGAGCTGCACTGTGCCAAACCTGCAAAACTCTGTGCCAGAGCCTTCCTGTTTACATCTTACCCCACCTTTTCCCCTCCCCTCATAGTGATCTTATAAACAGTAGTTGTATTTTTTTTCCACCAAACTAGGAAATAAAAACACATCCAGGTCAAATCTCAGATGAGCCCAGGAGTTATCACTGCTATTGCATGCTAATGCGTACTTCCCTTCAGGGAAGGAAATTAAATCATATGTGAAAAAGTTTGTTGGGATAGGCACATCACGTGGCTAATGCTTGCAAGCCAAGCAGGCAACATCAGGAAGGGCAGCACAGCTGAGAGATTTCTGGGCAAGGAGCCCACAGGAGCTTCACACAAAGCAGCAGCTTGAGAGGGCCTTTGAACCCGAGTAACACCCTGCCCAGCACAGGTTAGGTCCAACCTTCAGCAAAGGAGCTGGTGGGGAAGGAAGGCTCACAGCCACAGTCCAACTTTGTTCTCTTTAACCTGTGTGCGACAGGTAATTCATTTTTTTTCCAGAAGAAAAGAAACAGTGCAAGGAGATGTCCTCTGGGGAAACGTAGGACATAGGAGGAGGAGGACTTAGGGTTTAGCAATGCCTAAGCCCCTCCAGGCTCTGCCGAGAACGGTGAGTCACTCTGACAGACCCTGTTTAGTGTTTTGACTGTAAATAAGTACCTCACCTGGAGCATATAAGCAGACAAAGTCTGTATTACCACATTTGGCATGAGTGATCTCCAGCATTTATCCTAATTGTCCCATGGTTCTTGTTTCACTGGTGGGATCAGATGCCTCTCTCCAACCCCTCAGCCAAGAGGAACTCTCTTCCCATGGGTCTGTGTCAGGTTTCCCAGCACACCCCCAAAGAACAGGAGGGGAGAGGAAGGCTGAGCCCATTTCCCACTTCCTCTCCCTAAGAGACCCCAGGGAGGCTCTGCCCCTCCAGATAACCCGAGTCCCAGTGCCTGCTCTGTTGACAAGTAGGGAGGGGGTTGTAGCAGAAAGCAAAATCTCCAAAAACCAGCGAAGGGAATAATATCTCCATTTTATTAAAAAGCAAACACATTAAATAAATTGGGGTAAGACTCAGTCTGAGGTCTGACAGGCCTCTGCCTAGAGAACCATGGTACTCTTACCAAGAATGAAGTGGCATCCTAGATCACTCCAGCTGTACTGGCAGTCCTTCACACATATGGTGTTTAGTCAGAATCTTGTCCCTCCAAGGGGACAGCTCAGATTATCTCCTATCAGTCTCTGCTCTGCCTAGCAGCTTCCTCTAATCCCTCTGCCATTCAGCAGCAGCTACACCTAACGCAAGTGGTATGACCGGATTGCTTGTAGATAATCCCCTTGTTACAGTCAGCTCCATGCACAGGAAGAACTTAAAGGTCTGTTACCCATTTCTCCCAAGTCTGGGTTTTTATTAAGTCAGTGTGATATTCCTCTGAACATTCTCCACTCTTTACCACCCAAGGTTTTTAATCATGGAAAAAGTACTTATTGGACAAAAGTGAAGACAAAAGAGGAGACTGAAGAACCAGGAAGATAGGTGGCATAGACAGCATAAGTTTAATACAGGTCATGGCTTTCCAAAATTGAAATACAGTTTTCTTCCCTTCTCTCTGGATAAGGTATTGAATCTAAAATAGCAAAAATTGAAAGCCTGAAACATTAGCATTTACATAGCAGCTTTAAGGCAAAGCTAGCATCACAATTTACATTTATGAATTTAACTTTTAAGTCATCGATGGCAGCAATCCTGGGTCTCAGACTATGTTCATAGCTCTTTGCTCCAGTCTTCAGCAATGAATTTCTATCATTAATTTACCTGGTTGAAGCCAAACCCAGCATAAGTTACTCAAAATCTGTACTGCACTCCAGAACTACCATGTTGGATTAGCATGACTTTGGCTGCTGTTAGGAGAAGTATGTGCTACTACATGTAACTTTGTTAAAGAGCTTGATATGAGATATTAGAGTCAGAGTAGAGTAGTTCCTGAGGCTACTATGCTTAGTTTTCCACTGTATTAATCATGTGGCTCTACGTCCTGCCTCACCTCCTTTAATTATGCAGTGCTATTTTTCTTGCAATACTCACAGAAACTCATGGACAGCAATGGGATTGTGAGCTCTGCCAGGACCCAGAGAACTTTAGGCAGACAATGTAAAAGTCATTTTTTTTTGGTGTTGGAAACAAGGAGAAAGTTTCTCTATCAGAGCACAGAAAGGCTGGAACAGGCTCTTTGGAGGGACAAGAAGAGCAAAAAGTTTGTGATCAGGATTTGTCACAGTTGCCTAAGGCAGGATCCTACACAAACATAGTGTTTCCTTTGCATTCTTGACTTTGGACTCCTCTAATCTTAGCTTGATTTTGAGACATTCACATGAAATCCAAGACAGATAGATGGCATTAATCAGTCAAAGAGTGCATGAAGAGTACCAAAGGTTTCAAATTTAACTACAATGAACATGAGAACAGCCACAGGAGGACTAGAAATGAGAATCAAACAGGATCTGAGAAGTTTGTTACTGATGACACTACCACTGCATAATCAGGTCTTATGTTCCCAGCAGGTTTATCACTAGGGTAGATCTCAGATCACTCTCCTGACTCACACTTGTGAGTAAAAGCTGCTGCTTCTAGGTAAAAAAAATAGGGAAAATCTTTGCTCTGCCAGACTGAGACCAACTTTTCCTGTACAAATCGTATGGTGTCTAGTACACTGTAGTGGGTAGATTAATCCTGCTAAAGCCCCTTCCCTTTAAGCTAATAAGACAATATTTCAGTCTTAAGAGAGCAGATACTGAATCCCATAAGAGCTTCTGTCTGAAGACAAGCTCATCTCATTGCCCAAAACAAAAGGTACTGGGAAGTGGAATCAGAATTTGAGCTCAAGTACTTGGAACTTCTATTTCATGAAATAACTTCAGTTGGGAGGGGCATCTGCAAGGCTCTATTCCAACACTCTACTCAAAACAGGGCTTCAAAATTTGATCAGGTTGCTCAGGACTCATCCAAGTAAGTTCTGAAAAGTCTCCAAGGATGTAACTCACAATCTCTGGTCCCCTGTTTCATTCTTACCTTTGCAATTCCTTCCCCTGCCCTTCCCCCCCCCCCCCCAAACCCTTATATCCAATTGGACTTTCCCTTGCTATAACTTGTGGCCCTTGTCATCATACCATGCACCTCCAAAAAGTTCAGCTCCATGCTTTCTAGTATTCGTGCATGTAGGTACACAGCATCCACTCTCCATGGTGGAGCACAGGTACAAGGGACAAACACCCATCCTTCCCCCCCCCCCCAATGAGGTCCACAGAACAGCTGTGGGTAGGGGCTCAGGGATGGCACTGCAGCTAGGACTGTGCCACCAGGAAAGTCTTAAATCCCAAGAAACCCCAGGACCTCCCCTAGGCGCCTCCAGATGCCTCCTTCTGGCCCTCAAACACCTGAGGCACATCATACCCAGGGGCATACCCAGACTCTGTGCACCAGATGCAACCTTACCAAAGGCTGACAGGCAAAGGCTTAGGACCAGCAGTTAGGAGGGCTTTATACCACTCAATTCTTTCTACAGGCAAGCAGAAGTGGTTTGTACATGCCTCTTAAATAAACTGGGCACCTCTCCAAGTGTCATGTTGTCATTTTAGGTCAACAGGATAGCAACAACTGTGAAATAAATTAGGCTTCATCAAGATGTTCACTTTCAGCAAAAGAGTTTTTGTTAAGGTTTCCTTAATGAGTGCAAGGCTAATTCCAGTGGGTGAGGCCACTGTGGGAATAGATAGGATCATTATCCTATAGGGAGAAGCATACACATCAGTTAATGATCTATGTAAAGGGATGGGAAAAAAAATTCATTCTATGTCTCATGATGCTAAGCGGCAGGTGTCACACAAGCCTGTATCTAAAAACAGATCAGTGGTGACTGCTGCCAAGGGATTGGCTTTCCCCTCACACCTGAGTGGGAGACATTACCTCCCTCCCCGTCCCTGCTTTGACCTGCCTCGTTAACACCCTTGCTTTTCCACATAATCAAAGATACACTTTAGGAGATGTATTAAGCACTGTGCCAGAGCAGGTTGGTGAGAGGCAGCAAGCATTATAGCACTTGGCAACAAGCAACCAGAAGCAGGTGTGCAATTTCCTTAGGTAGCTGAACAGTGTTTGTGGGAATTCAGGCTCCCCGAAGGGCAAGGAGAACAGGGGCATGCAAGGATAAAAGTATTATAAAACATATCAGGGACGCCAGGGCATTATGAATGGGCTGGTTGCAAAAAATGAAACAAAAAGGAAACTAAGTATGTACCTGCATTTAACATAACAAGGGGCACTGAAAAAAAACGAATTGCAGTGTTACAAAACAAGGCTTTTCTAGACTTAAGTTGGAGAGAACCCATACAACCTGGAGAAGTCAGATCTCATGTTGCAAGCAGCTCAGTTTTATGCACAGATCAGATGTTTGTATAGACCTCCCTGGAAGCTGCAGTGTGCCAGTAGGGTTGCATCTGTGCCTGCAGTTTTACATATACAATTGCAAGGGTTATAGTTTTAGTGATTCTCCTCACTCTGCAAAGGAAACAAGGCCTATGAAGCATCTGGTGATTAGAGAGTCAAGTTTCACACCAGCAAAAGAGGTCAAATACCTTTCAGAAAGCACCTCTACCAAGAAAAAGGTTAGGTTAATACTGTAACAGGTATTTGCTATTTTACTCTTTCCTTACCTGCTGTGTATCATGTGATTTCATCTATTCTCACAGGTCAAAAGAACAAAACCCGCATAATGTTAGTGCTCCACAGGCAACTGCCTGCAAGCCCTGTCAATGGAAGCATAAGCAGTCAAATAAGAAATGTTGGTGGGGGGGGGGCACACTTGGCCTCAGTTACCTGCTTGCATGAAATGCAAGTTCATGTAAGTGAATGCAAGCAAGTACTCAGTGCATGAAACTTCAAGGCATTTTGTTGTTAGAGACAGTTTGATTGAGGCTGAAGTCAATACAGTTCACACATGACAAAAAAACCTCTGCTAGGGTCTACTCTGAACAATTATTTAATTTATGTAAAGTCACCTCTCTTCCACCCTCCCATCCTGTTTTTTCAGTTAACTAATTACTCAGTTTCAGTTAAAAATTACTTTGAAGCATACTTCACAGGACAAATTTTCTACATTGCCTTCATTAACTTGCCAGCAACTTCAGCCAAGTCATCCATGGTCAGTAGGGATGAAAGGCAGACAGGAGAAGGTGCTGCAGCTCAGGACTGAGGCAGAAAAGAATGGTACCACCACTGCCTCTCTGCTCTGTGATTCTTGGCACGGGGCTGTTTCCTCCCACATCCGATGCCTCTGCACTCCTGCAGTACTCTTTCAGGTTTTCGCTGACTTCAGGGGAATGTGTTGGAGCAGAATAGTTCCCCAAGAAGCTAAATATCTCCCTGACAATCCTCAGAATTGAGGTGAAAACCAGGCAGGTAGCCCAACCGCACTTCTTACCCCTCCTCTGCCTTTATCACAAGGCACTGCTTCTCTCTAGTGTGATTCACTTCTGGTGGGAGCAGGTGATACTTCCCTCTGCACCCTTGCTTGCACGCAGTGAGGCAACAAGTAGAACAGTTTTATACCCTGCCTTGAACCTTTCCCTCTTCCACCTCTAAGAAATGAGACAGTTAGACCATAGCATCTAATTTTACAGCAGTAACATGCTGAGCAACAGCTAAGTCCCAAAGACAAGCACGTAGAAGGGGCAAACAAATTGCATGAGTCAGACTAAAAGCTTCATAAATATTGACTGGTTTTAATAGTCCCCTGAGGAACAGAGAATCTCATTTTATAATAACTATGTCTCCCTCCCCATTATGCATTCCTGCTCAGGGAACTACAAGGGGGGTTGTTCTCTGGCTTATGTGCACATTATTTTAATGCCTTTTAGCAGTCAAGAGGTTCTGTCAGAGAGTTTGCACCACACTCACCAGCAGAGTATCTGAGCGCCTTCCAGTGGTGCTTTGAATAATGCGACTGGAATAGGTTTTGTCCTCTCAGGTATACCCCAGGGTGGAGGCAAGGAAGAAATCAGGTATTAAATGTATCAGGGATTAGGCAGAAGAGAACAGGGTGTTTTTTCAGCACTTTCTGCTTTGATTCCTATCAGGTGAAGAGCATTTTTAGGGACATGGAGAGGTAGAGAGATGCAATAGAAACATGGACAGAAAAGACAAAGGCTATCAGGTCCTACAACAATGATAAGATCAAGAAAAAGAGAAAGACTTGACTGCAAAAAACAGACAGTTGCTTGGGTATCTGAATGGATGGGAGAGGGGAAAGAACACGATAGGATACAAAAGTGCACTGTGAATCACTGGCAAGGAGTGAGCTAAGGCCAGGGAGCAAGGTAGCTGCCACCTTCCCAAAATCAGGTACTCCACAGGGCCTCCCCTTTCTAGCTTGCTATAAGCTCCCAAACTCCTACGCTCTTTACCAGGGATGTTAAATCCACAGCATGCCTTTCGCTCTACTGGCCTTATCCCCTCCTCTTTTCCAAATTCATTTATCATTCCCCATCCTTGTCTTAGAAAGGCGCTAAGTGAGAAGGTAGTACATAAAGGAAAACTCCTACTCACAGTGCAGCATAAAAATCTACTTCCACTAGCCAATGCTACCTGGTTTCAGCCAGGTCCCATTCTTGGTGCAGAGGCTGCAGGACAGCGTTAAAAACACCCCATGCTCCCATCCCTAAGATTATTTCCTGTAACATCCTCTACAGCAGAATGTTTGCTTTGGGAATCCAATAATAGCTAAATAGAGACTATAAAACCACAGCAAAGCCCATGGGTGCTGTTGAGGCTCACCTGAAATACATGCTGCATACAAAGGTTTTTAGAGCTTCCCAAGAACAAATGAAGCAGAGAAGTACATCCTCCCTGTTTCAAACCTAAAACACATAGCATACAGAGTAGCTTTGAAGCCTGACACCCCAAGCTGGCTATGGGAAAGCATCCCTTGAGGTTCTCCTGCTTTCAGTAGCTCAACATTGCCTCCTGCATCTTACAAAACACCTGAGAAACATGTTGACTTCTTGCCTGAAGTTTGCTCTGAAGCATTAAGTGTCACTGTTTTGGAGTAAACCAAGGTTAGGTTATTTGGGAACTGCATCTTTCCTAGCAGCTGTCCTATCTTCATTAAAATTAACAATACAACTCATACTGGCTTCAAGAAGTCTCAATTTTGTATCACATACCTGAGCTCATTAACCCAAGGCCTGCTAAGTTATTGTCTTTGCAAGGGACAGAGAGAAGAAATCAGTGCATAAAGAGAGTTGAAAATATTGTCAGGGAGCAGCATAGGCCAGCTGCTCCCTAAGGAATGGGGAGCTGAGCACACTAACACAGGCATTAGGTAGGGGTCTCACCAGCCAGGGTCCTATCCCTCAGTACCTGAGTAAGGTGAGCAGGGCAGACCAGGAGATGATGGCCAGGTCTGACCAAGATCCCAGATAAGTTTGTGTGATGAGGCAGATCCGAGGTCAAGTAGAGAAGTCAGTCCACTGGTCACAATCAGGCCTGATGGCAACCACAGTTAGAGATAGCCCAATGGTCACCAGGCAGGTTCACAGTGATGGGACAGGTGTAAGGTCAAGCCAGGAAGTCACCCTACACATCAGAGCCCAGATCAGCATTATCCACAGACAGGCATAGCTGTAGCTAAGATAAAAACCAACACTGCTAAAACACAGCCTAGACAGGGGATTAAAAACCCAGGGCTGAGCTTAAATAAGGCTCTTGGGCCTATGGGTAGAGGATGTGGGTGGAGGTCCCAGGTGATGCTGGTCAGGGCCATTAAGGCCTACCAGCACCCTCAGAGCCTTTGCATACACAATCACCTCCTCCAGACACAAGAGCTGCTGCAGCAGATCTTAGTGGAATCTAATCTTCTTAGACCAATTCTTCTTCATTCTTACCCTCCAGATTGGTTGTTTTTGTCCAACCTTCTCAATTTTCCAGTTTTATTTCATAAATATTACTTGAAGTTTGCAGAGATTTATGAGAAGAGAACTTCAACCTGAAGACACATTAGAATGATAGAAGTTAGAGATGGAGCTCTGAATTTTAGTTCCTGGTTATCTTTGAGCTGTAAATGTAGGTGGCCAGTGGTGACGTTATCACTAAGTGAAGTAATCAGGGAAATGTGGCGACTATGTTGTTTTTCTACTGAGATTAAAATATGTAATAAAAATAAAATGTAGTAATTTTCCCACCAACTGGGCAGATAGGCTAGCAGTAAAGACTTTTTCCAGATGGGAATCTTACAGAAGCCCATCACTTCGAATCAACCATCTCATAGCTGCAACAAATTCAGAAAGTTTGCTAGTGTCTGGCAGCTGGCTGTTAGATAGCTATTAGCCCACTCACTCAGAGAATTCCACATATAGCATCTAGTAATCTCCCTTCTAGTATGTAAAAGTAGAAATACGTCCCTCACTTTACCCGGAGCCCTCATTTGAATGAACTGGCAACACTACATATGCAAGTTGCTTTGGGGATTGAACCATCCTTTTGGCAGCCATGATCCAGAACTGCAGTTACTCTGCAATGAAAGAGAAAATCCCGAGGAATAGCTTATTTTCCTGCAAGATGCTGCCAATTGCCCATGACACCTCACAGCCAATGGTACAAAAAACTGGTCAGAGATTTGGCAGATTCTGCATGAGCTTCTATGAGGTGGGGAAATTGACTGTTTATATCAGTGCAAAGCCAATTTCACAGCAGATCTGAAAACAGATTAGTAGGGACCTGGAAAACCAATTAATACCAAGCAAAATTGGACTTGATCTTTCCTAAGAGTTTGGTTTTGAGTCAGAACTATTATCATCAACCTTGGAGTCCTGTCCGAGGTGGACTTAGGGAACCTGAGATGGCTGGAAAAGTATCCTGATAGGATGTAGGTGTCCTCTTGTCCAAAAAGAACTTTAGGGATGATGAAAAAGGAAAAGGAAGTACTTCAGCTGGTTGATCATTGGTTCCCAAGACCATCAGGAAAGAAAAGTTTGTTTTATCGATATGTATTTGGAGGAAAAAATTTGAATATTTCCTCAGTAGAAAAGTACTCCTTCATGGAAGCATCTCATTAGTTTTCATAGACACTTTTTGGAAAAAAAATTGTAGTCCCCATTCCCCCCCACATTTTTACTAACAAATAAATATTAAAAGTGATATTAAAAATCTAGTCTTCCTATAGCCATCCTAGGTCCACTGCAAGTCCTTGGCAGAACTGGGACCACAAGTAAAAAGTCCAAATATGTAAATGATATTATCTTTGAGTTAAGAAGAAATGTAGGTACCATCAGATGCAGCTATGTTGGGTAATCTGGCATGATGAGGTGCCAGAAAAGCACATGAGGTGATTCACTAGGAGTGTATGTACAAGTTGGTGCTTGGCCAAAGGGGAGTACAGATGACTCAGTTCTGCAGATCGTGATTGGCACAAGAAGCAGAAGTGAAGAACAAAGTTCAGCACTGCTATTCTTACAGCATTTCTCTTGGTAAGGTTGTAATAGCACGCTAGTAGCAGGTCTTTGTGCATAGAGATGGACAGGCAACAAATAGAAGCCAAATCAAGATGTCATAGCCTTAGAACAAACATGGAGTTAGGTGCAACATGCCTCAATGCTTTATTCTAAACTAATAAAATACGGCTGTGCAAGCAGAACTGTATCTGACCATCATTGTTTTTTTCTCTTGGACAAAACTGGATGGAGGTAGTTGTCCATCCTTGAGGTATTCCATATCTGCTGCCAAATCTGAACTCCTCTACTCAGACACAATCCCAAAATAAGGTGTGATACTTTTCCCATTGGCAAAGCTGTAAGTCACTGTGAAGGAGACATACTCAATATCCCCCAATCAGTTAAATGAAAAGAACTCTGCCTCTCTGCTTCCTACCATTTCAGCACTCATTCCATCTCATGTTAATTAATAAAGGCACAAGAAAGCATGATGATAAATTACAAAAACCCATTAACGTGATTCTGTCCAAACTGGTGACGTATGGCAACTTGTACATTAGACAAAATCTTCCTTGCTTATGTGGGAGTCTTCATGTTTAAACTCCATTAAAACAACAGCCTTGAAAAAATATTTTAATGTATCTATGTATAGATTGTATATCAACATGCATGGACAGTGCATGCCTCTGGGAACATCAGAATTCATTAGATCAGTCTGATACGAGATATATTGAACAGGTTCCATCTGACGTCTGTTACTAGTTTGTTCTGTCCACTCCAAGGGAGTGAATCATATTGACAGGTTGAATTATATCTCAAGAGACTTTTTTTCTCCCCTCCTCCAAAGGCCATTTGCAATCACGGCACATCCGCTGCCTTTTAAAAGTGAGCTCATCTGGCACTGGGTTGCACTGAAGTCCTCCACCGTGCCTGAAGGAAGAATGCTTCTGGGTGGTGGGAACATGGAGAAGAAGTGGTCTGTCCCCCTGTCCCTTGGAGTGCTAACCATCTTGACCATGACTGTGTACGTCCCATCTACATGTGGAGAGCCTTATTTACTACAAGGTAAGCTGGAATACAGACTAGCTGATCCAGGTAGGTGATTATCTTTTTGCTTTGCTTTGCTGCTTGTCATGGTTGTACAACACTTTACCCATGAAAGGAAATAAAATCAACTTTGAACACTCAATTAACCTGGGTGCTACCTAAAGACTTGCTCATATTAGCATGACCTATAGTTGTCCTTCTGGTCTTGCATTGGTTGTGTGACATATTCCATTATCAGTAAAAATACTTGATCTGATGAAATCTGGCTGGCAAGAGTACCTCTTTCTTTCCTGAAAGAAAATTTCCAAGGAAAAATATTACAATATTGGAGAATAACAATTCTAGTATGTACCATATGAGATTTGACAGCTCATAAATGTCAGTGGTAGGGTGCTGCTGAACTTTCTTTATTCAGGAAACTTCTTTTTATATCTTCTTCTCCCACAATTTAAATTAATCTTAGCTTGGACTTATTCTGCAGGGAAATGTCAATCATTAATCTTCTTTCTTAGAGAGACTTGGCAGTAGAAAAAAAATCAGAGCAGCTAAATATAGGCTAGAAAATAACATGTTGCTTTTCAAATGATTTTTCCTCTTATATCACCTATTTATTTTTGTAATGACAACCAAAACATTCCTGAGGCCACTCTAGCTAAATATTGCTGCCATTTAGTTTTTCATAGCATGTTTATATTGTTTTTTCTGTAGCAAATCCCTCAAATGACTAAAAATAGCTATTTGAAAATCATAACTACTTTTCAAGCTTAGGAAAGCGGGTTAGAGCACACCACACTAACTGCAATTTTTGTTTGGCGTGCAGCTTTGCTGACTTCCCCTGGTTTGTTTCTTGAGATCATAATCAGGATCATCAGCTTTAGCTGCAGCATTAGGCAGTGGTGAGTTGGCCAAGTGCTTGGACCACCATTTTGCCCAGGACACCTCTGCTTCTAAGGATTTATGTGACTGTAGTTAATGGGGCTGATTCTCACACAGTCTTGAGCATCCTTCAGGCTCATCTGTTACATTTTCTTGTCTCATGTGTCTCTTTCTGTCTTCATCTCATTACGGATATATAGGGTAGATAGTTACAGGAGTCCAAATTCTTCCTTCTCGCCTCCTTGAAGGGAGTGAACACATGTTCCAAAAATGCCTCTCTGCATCATTTTCTTGCCCTTCTCATGAATGCCACAGGCATCTTCTAAGGTTTTGTGGGGTCTGAGTGTGGGGAGGTGGTATTCAGAGCAAAAGTTTTTGGGAATGACCATTCTCCCTGCAAAGTCTGGCTCCTAGCCTGCCCCTCTCAATGATGAATGTGACATGCAAATGTTAGATGATCCTGGAAACCTGTATGACAGAGCTGGCAGGGTCTTTGAGAGCTTTCAGAGCTCTGGATAGAGTCTGATTCCCTATGTCCATTGGATACTGCTAAACCGCTGATTTCTCAACCACTTTTGAGGGCATAGCCACAACCACTAGGGAAAAAAAATCAAGCAAGCTCTATAAAGGGGCCTCACAGAGAGGCCAAAATTGCTTTATGACAGCAGCCTGGGGAAGATTTTCCTGGAAAACAGGAGATCTATGCATGGTCTACAGCTACCATAAGAGGTTTTCTCAGGGGGAGGGGGGAAAAAAATCTAACTTTAATTTCCTCTACACTTCAGCTATGCACAGGAAGAATCCTTCAGTACCGCTGCAGACAGATAGATTAGCTCCCAGGCCAGACCAAGCACAAGGCTAGACTGTGGGGCTGCAGAGCTCTTCAGTTATGCTACACATACATCAGCTCCAGTGGGGACCTAGTTCCCACTTTTGTTGGCCCTAGGAAGATGGACGAAGTGAGTCTGGGGAGCACTCATAATTTTGAGAAGCATCTCATGAGTTAGTGACCGGCTTTGCAAAGACATTGAGTACATCCACCCTGCAGAGGGGGCTGGGATTCTCTAAATCTGGGTGATGTCTTCAGCTCACTGCAGCCAGTCATACTGATGACGTTACATTGGGACTGGACAGCAGCCCAGAGCTGGCAGGGAGGGTTTTCCCATCCTGCACCCTTTTAGTGCACAGACCTTACTGGCCAGAAATTTTGTTCTGCCTTCACATACCTTGCATTTCCCTCAAGCTTCTTCCACTCTGGGAAAGACAGAAGACATTTTCCTTCTACTTCTGAGTTTTAATTTTTGCTTTAATGTTGGGGGCTGAAGGGTCCATCCTTTTTGGCATTAGGGACTGACAGAAGTGTGTTTTATGTGCTGCAGAGAACCGAGTGCATCCGGAGGGAGAAGACACAAATCATGAGGACACACTGCTGACTCTGCTTCTTAAAAAGAAACTTGCATGGCAAAGACCAGAAAATATTGGTAAGTGAAAGGGATGGAGATCTCAGCTTCCTGCAGCTGTGCTCACATGAATGCAAGGAGCCTGCTCCTTATGTGTTGAGTTTGCTAGCAAATACAGACTGCTCAGAAAACAGAGAGAGTTTAGCTTCTGCATTTCAGTGTGCTGCCTATATCTGATTAACAGCAGGTGTTCTGCCTCCTGGGGCTTCTGGACCTGACTTTGCAATGCAATGCAAAACTGTCCAAAAATGTACAACCTAGATCCTCTGACACTCAGTGCTGAGTTGCCAATGAAGCATGTGTATGTATGTGGCATGACTAATAATGAAGAGAGATGCTGTTGAGTCCCTGCACCCCTGTCATCCCTGGGATAAATGCTGAATATTGTTTAGGGCTTAGGCTAGCTCCGCCTGCCCCCACCACATAGCCATAGTGCTTTTGAGATACAAATCAGTGTCAGGTTGTCACCTCTTGAGCACACAGGAGGCTAACGTTTTTGAAGACAGCATAAGACAGAGATCCATTAGGGTCAAGTGTAAGCTCGGATAACTGCACCAGAAGCTCCCAACTGAGCTGGAGTAATTGTTACTGGTGGAAGAGGGTCAGACAATGAGCTTTTCCCATGCAGCAGAGAGGACAAAGACAGGGCACATATAGGATTTTCCTGTCTGTCCTTGTGCCAAATTTAAGGCCATTTTGCATGTTGCAACAGGCTCCAGACTCAGGCTCACTGAAGAGGAAGTTGGACTTTCCATGACACTAGGCATTACAATCACAAACTCCGCATGGATTATGGAGGTCAGCTATTCCCACGGCCACCAAAGTCAGGGAAGAGTTTGGGCAATATGTGGTAGTCTCAGAGCAAGAAGCTGTTGTGTCCTATAAAAACAGAAGAGAGAGGGGCCCAGCAGAAACTGTGTCATGAAAATCCAATACATCAAATCACTTAGTGCTCTTTCCCAGCCCCTTGTTAATGCAGTGAGGCAGTGGCTAAACGATAAATACAAATAAATCAAGTCCTTATACTAACAAAGACATTCTTCTTGTAAAAGAGATGCATTCAAAAAATGAAATTTTTATGATTGGTTTATGGATTATTGCACTTATTATTCCTAGAGGAAAGACTGCATTTTATGCCAGACAATTCAATATAATGAATCTCTGAGCAAAGCACAGACAGAGGATTTAGAGCAGGCAGTTTCTCAAGGCATCGTCCATAAATTAGTTTCCTTCCCCCTGCCTAAGATAATCTGTTCCAAATTTCAACCACTGTTCATTTTCTATTCATAGCTGTCATTGGCCAAGCTTACAGTTTGTGCAAAGTTGAGCCAAAATAGGCAACTGAAACTCTGAAAGAGGTTAAAATGTGCAAAATAATAGTATCAACAAGCTCTTAAGTGGCACTTGCCACTTGTAGAGGTACAGGACTGTTAGTCTGTACCTTAATGATGTGTAAAGACATGTTTAAGAGGAACCTGCCTGAGGTCGTTTCTGGCACTGCCAAGAATGGAGCCCCATGTCCACTCCCAGCACCATATTGACTCTCAAATCAAGCCATGATATAATACACTGTTACTTTTCCTGTTTTATGAATATGTATCAGACAATATTCAGAATCTTTCAATTAAATTGTTTCCTTCTTGAAAGAGAAGCTGAGAATGCAGTCAGCTTTTTTTTTTTTTTTTGGAACCCTTCTGTTCAGTTTCAAATGCAAAAAGAAAAAGCCTCATTTGGCAATGTGTCTGTGTGCTGAAGTCTTATCTGAAATCAGGAGAATTAGACGCCTAAATCCCTTTGGAGATCCAGACCAATGTCTGCAGCCACTGAGCAGACAAAGGAGGCAATTCCAGGTCTTGAATTTTTAGCTTTCATGTGGGGTCTAGCAGGGACATTCTTTAACTTTTTCTTGGCTCTTCTGCTTACTTTTATGTTTCTTTTGTAAACTGGCATTTGAAGACAACTGATCACTTTGCATTCCCCTGGCTGCCCAAGAAAACTGCCACAGTCTTCATTCAGCTTTGACTGGGAATTTTGACCTAGCCCATCCCATGGTGGTGCTTTCCACTGTTTCAGCTATCTTATTCCAATAGTTCCACCGTTTCAACATCAGTCTGGTATCAGGTATCTCAAATAAGGTACCTCAGTTTTCAGGAGTGAGAAATCCCATGTCCCTTCCTGCAGCTTTTCCTATTGCTAGTCTAGACTCTTTGTTCCGATGGAGGTTTCAGATTGAGTCCATAGGCAACCTAACTCCTCCCACATCCTCAATTGGCTATCTCAGGGCAGTTTATTCAGCCATGTGCGTAGGTTTTTGACAGTCTAGTGCAGCACTGCGCAGCTTTGAAGTCTCTAAGTCTGATCTAAGAAGCTGCCCCCCAATCCTAGCCCCTGCTCAGAGAAGGGAGGGTGAACGAGCTAGAGGAAGCAGCAAGCTCCTCTACTGCCAGTGACTTGACAGCTGCTTCCCCCAGTCCAAGGGAGGACAGATAGAGAGAGCTCTTAGGCACAGAGCTCCCATGAGCCCATACGAGATATCCCTACTACAGCATGACTGCAGTGAGCTGTAATACATGCAATTAAACGTTGTACTCTGTCCTTCCTCCTTCCTTGGGGCAGATGTAGGTGAAGGGGATTTAAAGTACAGGGTCTTGTCCAATTTATAATTTCCTTGTGCTCCCCTAACATTTAGAAGTGTGAAATCCATTCATTGACTGGTACATTACTTCTCCTGTTGCTACACTCTGCCTACTCTGAAGTTTGCTCACTTTAAAAGCGATGAGTTATGCTAGGCTAAGTCTGTGTCTGCAGGCTTCTGCCCACATGGGTAATATGAGGATAAAAAAGCTTTAAAGGAAACAATATGAGTTCATATAAACAGCCAGTGACAGAAATGCCATCATACAAACATCATAGATTTGCTGTTATCAGTAAAAAGCAACAAAGAGATTCACCTGAGTTTGTTCTACACAGTACATAACCTTGTTGAACCAGTCCCATTAAAGCCTTGCTGAATGATGAAAGAAACTTCTCTTACAACGGAGAATTAGGGTAAAGCTCATAGAATTCAGTAGAGAAAGCCTACATTTTCTATCATTCTGCTACCATAGGTTTGGAGATCACTAACAGGAATTAAATGATAAATAGGTATTTCATTATTGACCGTTAAAGAGGTTAAATGAAGAAAATGTTTCTGATTTGAGCTTTGGAAAGCAATGTGGATATTGATGTTACCCTGTCCTTTCTTGCAGACTGGGAGCTGGCAAAGAAATTTGAAGAACTTGAACAGGTGAGAGAAGTAAATGCTCAGATGCATATATGCATTGTTGCATGAATAACAGCTCAGCTAAACAAATGTGTATATTGTTTTTATATTCTTTTCTATCTTTACATCCTCATGTTCTTTATTCTGGTGCTACAGCATAAGCATGTATCACACAAAGGAAAAAGGAGAACCTGGGCTAAAGATCTGCACAAACTGGAAAAGATAAAGGGGCAGAAAAGCCTAATATAGCCTATAGCCTAATGCAGTAAAGACTGAGACAGCTCTTGCCTCTGCCTGGCCAAGCCAGGAGAAAAGAACTGTTGAAGGAACTCCCAATGGATGAAAAAGGAGGGAGAAGGGGAGATAATGCTGCCTTCTCACGCATGCATCACCTCTCTGCATCCAGTAATTAGTTTAAATTGGAGGGATAAACACTGTACCAGACAATAAGACTAAGGAGGGAGGCCCTACTCAGGGTCAGGGCCTTGCTGTGCCAGCCCCATCCTACAACAAGGTTCCAGGAATATGGAAAGGCATGCAGCAACTTTGATGTGGCTCCCACTGTGCTCCGGACCCCACAGATAGCGGAAGCCCTTTTCACCCTCAGGCCAGATACAGGCGTCTATGTGGATCCCTTCGGTCCACTTCATTTCATTTTAAATTTGGATTGGAAAAACAAAACAAAACCAAACAAAACCAACAGTATGGTATGCTAGATATGGGAGGCTCCCAGCTCCTACCCCACCCCCTCAACCCAGAGCTGAGTGATATTAAATCAGACTTCCTGGGAGTGATGTTGCCAAAGCAGAAGTCTAGACGATGGTCATAACTATATCCAGTCCACTGGAAAAGGAGAAGAGTAGCTACAGATGGAGAAGATATGCTGTAGATGTTCCCCATTGTGACCAAGGGAAGCTAGCAGGAGCAGAGGGAGGGAAGGGAGTGGGAGCCACAGCTCAGAAGAACAGATAGAGGTGTGACCCTCTCTGCTGCAGTGGTGGGATGCCTGGGGACCTCCCACCCCTGTGAGTCAGCACTGACGTGAGTCTTATTGCTACAGTTTCCTTCTACATGGCCTCCTCTCCATAGGGGTTTGGATTGTACCAAAGGGAAGGAGCAGAGGGTTACCACACTGCTGCCCTGAAACAAGCAGCTAAGGAGAAGAGGAAACGTGGGAGTAAGCATGAGTGCTCCAAAGGCAGAGTTTCCTGGAAAGGTCCTATTCCAGGGAAGAACTTGTCCTCCCCAGTGGTACTGCCAGCCAGCTTGTCTGTACATTCTGCCCTGAACTGTACTGCACTTTCCAGCGAGCTGCAGAGCGCGGAGCTCTTCCTGATGGGGCATTTGTTCACTGCTGTATTTGTTTTTAAACAGCTGGAAAAGTTGAAGGATCAGCTCTCAACTGAGGAAGGGTCAGAGGTGGCCTATGCCTTGGAAAGTTTGTCAGCATCTCAGCCTAAAAAACGTGGTAGGTTTTGACTTAGTCTGGTCTGTGGGTCTGGTTGGCTGCAGCCAGCTTCCACTGGTGTCTTTCCTGCTTCCATAGGCAGGCAGCATTTCTAGTAGTCCTGACCCTCCCTTGCTAATGACTGACTGATTTAACAGCTGGTCAGAAAGTCCCTGTGAGACCAAATCCTGCCTGCTGTTCGGTCAGATTCGGTGGGTCTTCAAATTCCAGATTCTGCTAGAGGCAGTTAATGTTACACCCCTCTTTTCACAGAGGAACGCGGGGTTAATGTGGGCAATGACTGCCTTTCCAGGAGGTGGTGCATGAACACCTTCCTTCAGAGTGCCTCTCATTTTGCTCTGGGCACAAAGCTAGTGCTGAAGGCATAATGAGGCATGTGGACTGCTTTTTCCCCTCTCTGTCAAAGTCATTGCCTCCCTACAGACAAAAAAGGAGCAATTTATGCTGCTGAAAAAACAGCAAAAAAGGATGTGGAAATCAACAAAGAACACAGAGAGCTAAGATCTTAATAGGTCCCCCAGTCTGTCCACTCTGCCAGCAAGGCAGGATTGCTCATTGCCATACCTTCTCTAAGATTTGTCCACTCTGTTTTCAATGACTCAAGGAATATGCTGCACTAGAGCTCCTGCAGGGCTGTCCTTGACAACCATGTGAACAATGCCACTAATGCCGACTTTCAGTGGATTCCTTCACAAAGAAGTGATAGTTGTAGAACAGAAGTCACTGATGACTGATCTGGACTAAAAACGAAATTTAGTTTTGTCTTTACCTTTGATGCTCTCTGCATG
Source organism: Rhea pennata (assembly GCF_028389875.1). Classification (NCBI taxonomy): domain Eukaryota; kingdom Metazoa; phylum Chordata; class Aves; order Rheiformes; family Rheidae; genus Rhea; species Rhea pennata. The sequence goes on along the minus strand of NC_084671.1, from coordinate 13,732,885 downwards.
CGCAAGCTAATATCTTGCTGAACAGACAAGGGAACTCCTTTGTGTAAGTGCTTAGGTGATCCTCAGATGAATCTCTGCCTTAATCTAAAGTCTTTCCAGTTTGGGAAGAGCTCACACCTGAGCACTGCAGATGTCATAGAGGCTTTCTCCAAAGATCCAACCTTTCAAAACGAGGTAGATATCCTCTCTTACTCTTGTAGCTCTCAAAGAATTGATAACAGGTGGCCTGCACAGGGTTCAAAGAACAGGGCATGCTGGTGTTACAGTTGTTTTTCCAACACCAGAACCTGCATCTTCCCCTAATTTATTTTTCTTGGAAGATCCTACAGAGATCAGTGGTATTTTGGGGGACAATTGGTAGCAAAGTAGGAAAGTGATTGGGGATTTTTAAAAAATTTGTAGGCATTCTTTCTTTTCTTGTCATGATGAGCTCAGGTCTCTTCAAGTCACCACCCAACTCTTGCAGTCAGCCTGTAGTGAGAAACCTTGCGCATACTTCTGAGGCAGTAAAACTACTGGCCAATAAGGACGGAAAAGAAAAAACTGATATTGCTAAAGCAGAGCAAAAGGAAAAGCAAATCTCTATAAACGAAGTGACACAAAAATGACTATATCAGGCCTTTTCTTTATATTTCAAAAAGCCAAAAGATTCACTTTCCTAGAAGTATTATATGAACTCAAAGCTGGTTATTGAGATGTGCAAAAAAAACCCATGATGGTGGCTCAACACCCCAATTGCCTTAAGACCTAGGGCTTTTGAAACCCACTCCACGACTAGAATGGGAAGTTGTAAAAAGCACCCTGGATACTAACATCCTTCTTTTGCATCCTTCCTCAGCCTGCTTCTGGAAATACTGCATCTGAAGACTTGCCAGGACCAGAGGATGAAGACAAGCCCTTCCCCAAGCTGCCTTTCTGGGTATTAATGTCTTACAGCTTGTTCTGTTCTCTTGTGCTGCTAACTTGGATGCCATCCGTTGTAACTGCACTACAGCCAAGTCTAACAGGGACTGTGATAGGAGCCACAGTAGCCTACTATCACTCTCCACTGTTCCTTCCTTCCAGGTTTAACCTTCCCTGATCTTCTGCTTGGCTGCTGTTCCCCAACTCCCGTTGCTGCCCCTGTGTGTACCAATCAGTCTACTGCCATTGTAAAGTCCTCCCCTTCCCACCAGGTTCTCCAAGGTACTAAACATTATTTCAGTTGCCCTGAGCTTGGGCCTTTGTCCACTTGCACAGATGTTGCTGGTGTCTTAGTTTCCTATTTGCCTCCTAAAAGCAGCTGTGTGATGATCTAACACCTTCTGTCAGAACAGGAAGGCAGACAGGGGATAATGTGAAAGCTTCAGGGCTGCCTGCCCTGGCTTGCTGAGACAGAGCTGTTTCTTGTCATGTCCTGTCACTGTACGTGGTTGTTTGGGGGGACGACAGACACGAAAGTCTGGGTCCTTTGGATATCATTCCAATAAAGATTTTCTGTTGCACAGAAGCACATGTTGTTTTCTTTCTCATCCTTTGAGGAGGCCCAAGGTGGCAGCATGTTTTCCATCGATGTAGGCTCACATTACCTAATGGACGATGTTAGGTTTGCTGTGAAAAAAGCCCCTATTAAATACCTAGCTATAACAATACAGGTCTATTTTATCGTGCCTGAGGAACAGGCCCTTCATTTTGACCAAGACAGGGAAAGAATTGGTTCTTCCCCTTGGATGCATGTGGGCTGCTCTCATTATGGAACTGGACCATCCCCAGTGACTTCCACCTACTCACCCCAAAGAGACATTTTCAGAAGAGATTTTCAGCTCTTCTGGCTGGTCCGTGCTGATGCAAGCTGGCTTTCCCTGCTGTGGAATTATGTTTGCACCTGTTCAAAATGAAGAGAACACATTACATCAGTGATTCCTACATATTTTTCTTATGGTGTGTTATTCAAGTTTGGTTGCAAACAAAATGCAAATGGTTGCTGGCCCATGTTCTGAAAGGTGTAAATTCAGAATAAATCTTCTGAGGCCACACATGTTAACTTCAAGATTTCCAGTAGTGTAAATGAGAGCAGAATCCAGTGAGCACTATTAATGTGTAGACTGATTTTGACTAGAATTGAAGTGTCTCTCCAGTCTTATTTAGTCATATTCTTTAATTGTAGGGTGCTTATTATGTATTCCTCAAAGCTTTACCTCTCCCAAAACAGTAATTACTGTCCTACATCCATTGCCTGGGGCTCTGGCAAGATGCACATGCTTACCACAACAGTACCTTTTATGTACTTTGTTAACAAGAGATCTATTCATTTTATTACAAGTTGAAGCTAGCATAAATGGAATACAAATAGCGTGACTATATCAGTAAGGTCTGATCACACATAAAATATAGTTTGTTGATAACATCAATTCTTTGTTATTTTCTTGGAAGCGATTCAGAAAGATTTTCCCATTGTCTGTTGCATTGTGCAAGGGAACAAAGACATTTCCTCACAATAGCACCAAATTTAGAAAAAGGTACAGCTCGTTGCCAAGAGAAGAGTGTCTCTTTCTCAAAGTATTTGGTGCTCCAGCGGAATGGGAGGTGTGCTACATGAGCTGTCCTGAGTGCCCAAAGCTGTTGCTCAGTTCAGACGCCTTCAGCTTGCAGGAAATTCCACTGCAATGAACGGCCAGAGCAGCAGGCTCCATTTGTTACCTGCTAGCTGCAGCCATGCCTTCCTTGTCTGGGGTGACAAGCTCATCAGAGAGTCAGGAAATACAGCATTTTTGACTATTTAACTGCTTGGGCTGATCTTAGATGCAGGAAGTCCATGGAGCACAATGTACCGTGCTGCTTTGCTATTTAGCCCATACAATGTGCTACATCCTTACCTGTGCAGTAAGTGCTCCTAGTACCCAGACTACCCCATTATCTCCTCAAAGCGCTCTGTGATGCTGTGTTGATTGCCTCTGCTGGACAGAGGAAGTTACGTGCAATTCATTTACCAATTCTGAGCAAAGATGGTGATGCTCTCCCTAGACTCACCTTCAGCATGTCGCTATGGGGGATCTGCTCATCCTTCTTAACTCAAAGAGTTGTAGCTCTTGTCTTCCTCAGGTGCCACTTTCACATCACAGGGCAAAGTTAGCATGCAATGGATGTTGTAGTATATTTTCTCCTCATGTTTTTTAACCTCTATGTTACACAGAAGATGCTACTCACACCTTACCCATGCTTGAGCAGTCACTCTTGCTGAAGTTAATGACCCACAGGCAACAATTAAAGAAAGACATTTCCCTTTGGCTTTCTTGTAGATCACATTGACATACTAGCAGAAAATCCTCACAGGCATCTGAATGGATTTGCAAACAGAGAGAGTGCACAAGGCAAAGAGTATGTAACAGATGCTGTATTATTCTCCCACTTCACATTTGTTAACCTCTGTTTAATGCACAATGATCGAGGCTATTCAGTATTGTCTATGAGAGCAAATTATAGTGTTCAGATAGTTTCAGATATCATGTTTTTTATGGATTTTACAAGTGCTTTCTGAACCACAGGAGGCCTCAGTGTGTTCTGACATGGATAAGGGAAGAGGAATAGAACAGCTGCTGGTTTCTCTCAGGTAATGCATGAAACACTGTGGGAGCCAAGGACTGAAGCTTCAAGCTCCCAGTTCCAGGAAACAACTAACAACCAGACAAACACCTCTGTCCTGCTGTGCCTTCACGTTTTCACCCAGATGGAGGGCATTTCTGCATTCAGCTGTGGGCTTTAAAACCTCTTTCTATTTAGAAGTTCAGATTAATACCAGCCAACCATTGCAAAACAGTAATTCCAGTAGTGCCTTTGCAAAGCAGCTGTGTCAGCACTGGATTCCTCCAATCTGAGTCATCCAAAATGTGTCACGCAATGACTCTTATCCATGCTGCTCTTGTCAGGCAGCTGTACAAGTGGTCAGGAGTACATCACCTCTATAATCTGCCCAAGCCCTACACATATGGCTGCCTCACAAGCAGATTATCTGCAGCCTGTCTGGGTGAATTCAGTGCAATAAGATAACTCTTTACTAAGCTGCAGGGCAGGCTCAGAATAGGCGATTGCAGCACACTTCAGAGGATAGGGTCTTGGTTTGTCTGGGATTGCATTTGCAGATTTTCTTCCAGCATGGGCAGAAATTCTTGTCTCAGGTCATCATTCAGCCAGTTTACATAAAATCAATCAATCCAGCTCCCAGGGCCTTAATTTGCATCTAAAATATGGAGAATGAGCACTTGCACTGGGGGAAATGTGAGAAGTAAAAAGCCAAGATGACTCCTCTATTTGGACTTATGGCCCTTCTCTCTTTCTCTAACTTTTGAGATCTTGGTCTGGAAAGCATCTGCAGTGCTTTCCTCACTCACCTCACATAGAAGCACTGATAACACACCCACCAACGGAGGAATGACCACCTAACTCAGCTTGCTCTAGCTCTTCTTGAGTGATTCAGTGATTTGTGGAGCTCCTCTCAGTAGTAATTGCCTAGATTAGAGAGGTTAGTTGTGCACCCAGACCCAGTCAGGGCTGTAGGCAACAAGGAAAGGGACTAAGACTCGTAGGGCCCCTGCTGTGGCCAAAGTACAGCCCGCTCTCCTACAAGTATTACATGCCACCTGCCTTTCTGAGAGGGAGCCTTATCTTCCACCATGGCCTGAAAGTCTCACTCCTCAGAATAGCTTTATTTTTGAAATCTCATTGACATCCAGACTTCTTTACTTCAGCTTCCTCTTGGAGAAGCTGACTGTATTTCTTCCCCATTTTGCTAGCTGATGGACAGTTTCTTTGTGCTTCACATGAGATTAGAAAGTTAGCACTTCATTTCTGTTCCCACTCTTACCACAACTCACTGTCTAAAACGGGGTAAGTGCAAGTCAGAACAAGATGTGTTTTTTCTCTTCATCCTACATAATCTCTTTCTACATGGATCTTCTTTATAAGAGCGATTTACCAAGAATATCAGTCCCAGGAATGTAGCTGACATGGACCCAAGCCCAATGAGGAATGAGAGAGGTTTAGAAAAGATCAGCTAGGAACCTGAGCATTGAGATATCAGCAAATGTCTCCAACTATTTTTTACAAGTTGGCAAGAAGCGAGAAAGTATGTAACAGGATTCAAGTTAACCTGTTTTACATTGAACTGGGTAGGCACATGTTCACATGTTATCAGGGTAAGAAATGCTTATGCCCCATACACACATCAAGAGACTAAAATAAGGCAGATGATGCAGATGTCCTAGGAAGTAGATGATTTCATATTTGGATGGTTTCCTATGTTATACAAAAGGAGGAGTAAAATGTATTCATAAGCTCAGCACAGGAAACTGTAAGTCTCAACACATTTCAGGATCTGCCACACAACAAAAACATTTCTCAGTTTGGTGCAGAGATAAGAAAAAGACTACAGAAAGCATCAGGCCAAATCCTAACATACTGTCATAGCTTTTATTTAGATAAATGCCTAGTGATGTCAACAGACATTTTCTCCTGAATAGCAGTTCAAATAAAATCTGGGTTTGTCCCATAACTGTTAAATTCTCCCTTCTTCTACCAAGCAAACATCCTCCTAAAAGAAATTTGCAGTGTAAGTTGTCTGCTTTTCATGGACTGCTGTTGGCATCTCTGAAGGTTTTATTTTATAGTCAAAAATTCTAACAGTCCTTGCTAGGATTATGAACTTTTGCAAGTTTACGAAATAAATGCCATGCAATTAAACTATATATATTTTTTTCAGTTCCCTCCTATCTGTGGCACCGTGCATATCTGTGAGAGCATTCTGACCTGATGAATTGAATTTGTTACTGTTTGTAAAATGCAATGTGAAATAGATTTTGTAGGAGGTCAGTTCCTTGAATGTTGAATCATTAGTCAATGACAAGACACGCTCTGATGCATCTTCTGTATTTCTGTAATGTTTCCAACACAGCATCAATCATTCAGAACAGAAGCACCTGCAGACAAAAAAGCAGTAAATGTTACATTTTCCCAAGTTAGAAATGCAAGGCCTGGGCAAAGACACTATAAGGTCATCTACAGGAGATGGAAAAGACCAAGAATTCTAGGTTACTTTTTGGGGGATACCAAGTCCTAGTTTAGAGTATTAAATCTAATGTCATAGTCACAATCAACATTACATGAAGTCATCCTTCCCCAGGCCTCCCTAACCAAACCTACTGGCATGACTTGGATACCTCCATGCAACCAGGAATCGGTATGATTCTCCAAGTCTGCCCACACTTGGAGTACTTTGGCTTACTTGCACGAACCGCTAACCCTTCATGTTGCTGAGACGGCTCACTCCAATCCGGTCGAGAGGAATTCCAAATCGTCTCTTAGGAAGTTCAACCACTTTCCTGCATGGGAAAAACAAAGAAAGAAAGAGGTGAAGAACTGAGGAAAGACATCGTAAGAATAATCAAAATGTTGTCACATCTTTGGTTCCTCCATTCATCTCACTCACAACTTTGCTGTTCAGACAGAACACTTGTACAGCAGTGGTTAAAGATGAGAGCGTTTAAAAATAGGATGCTAAACTTCTCTTAAAAACAAAGGCAGCCAAGAGGTGCCACCTGTTTACAGACAGGCTAATATTGATCCACTACCCTGTTTATATTTAGCAACAAGCAAATAATTTCGTAGGATATCTGTTATTCATAAAAGAAAGGAGAAGCACTGCATGTATAAAGGAATATTGTTTCATGTATAGTATTATACACTTCAGGTGACCCCTTAGCCTGGATCTCCAAAATCTCCTATTCAGTCAAGATAAGCAAGGAGGTAGGGAAGTATTTCACATTAACAGAGGGGACAAGTTAGAGGAATCCTAGCAGGATTTTCTTAAGGGGTATCTTGCAATGCACTGTTCATAAAACTGAATAGTAAAAAGCCTCTTGATGAGATTGAAAGTATCAGCTTTTTTTTTCCTTATGTTATATTGCCCGATAACTTGATGAATATGAGCTTGAGGAAAGACGTGAAAGAAGTTATAGGCAGAAATATTTTATTAGTTAAAAAAAATGTTCTCAGTGATAATTCTGGCTTTCAATAACAGAATGGAATTTGGCATTTTTGGGCATTTTGTTTCACCAGTAGAAGTTTTATTTTAATTTATTGTGTAAATAGCGAGGTCTTCTGAAGCTGAGAATAACCTTAGTTTTCACCCTTGGATATTCTTGTCGATGAAATGCAGGCCAAAAAGGAGCCCTGGAAAATGAACTCTTCTCTCTATTAGTCCTTGTCAAGAAAAATAAATAAAAAATATTTTTGTTCTTTAAGTTGGCAAATGCAAACTATCAGGAGACCATGCTAGGGTGCACCTGAGTCTACCTTGATGTGCCAGTACTGCCATGCTGTTTATATCCCTCTGGAATGATCTGTTTAGTCCGTCATTTCCTCCAAGCAGCATCCTTTTCTCAGACCATTCAGGCATAGGCTGAGACCTGGAGGCATCAGTCCAGTAGCAATAGCCCATTTGACACTGCCTCTTTTCTAGATACTTTTCAGAGGAGGTCAAGAAATAGGAGCAGACAGTGTACCGCATGTAGGGAGCACCAACCCTGCATACTGGAGCAGCTAGAGAACATAGCAAGTGATCAGGATGCCACTTCTATAGCCTTCAGTCTCCTTTCCTCAAAAATCTGCATTATCTTGTTCTGCCAGAAAGAAGAAGCACTTTCACACTAATTCCAGCAAAGCAAAGCGGCTCAGGGCTGATCCTCCATGTGTTGACTCAATGGAAGAACATCACTCTCCTCCCACTCGCCAACCCACAAGGTGTAGGCCCGAAGTAGGGAGAACGAGGGGGAGCATGTGGGAAGCCTGGGATGCTGCAGTCTTAATGAGCCTGATATGATAAAAGGGGAAATTAATTTCCCACATTGCTTTATGTAGAGGCTTTTCTGCATAAGTAGTTGGAATATCATCATCGTCTGGAGTCAAATAGAGAAAGAAACCCAAAACTGTATCAGTGTGAAAGGCTGAGCAGCCTGGTAAGGAGGTTCTGCAGCTGAGCTTCCCCTCTTGTGGCCATCTAGAGCCATGGCAGGCCAATTACTGCTTCCTTCACCAATTGTTTGCTCAGTTTTCATGTTTCAAATGAGAATATGCTTTCAAAATTTTCTAAATAAGCGTTGACAAGCAAGATTAGGATCTATGCGCTCCTGTAGCTGGTGGGTGCTACAGCAGTGGTGTTCAGAGGGCCTGCATTTCGTTTGCTCTTTTCCAAAACCTTCTGTAGTGCTGCATGTACTACATGCACGGTATTAATATCGGGGGCAGGGGGATCTTTCTCACATCTTTTACGCTTCAGAAGTTATTGTCTAAAGTCTCTAAAGGTAACACTCTCAGCTGGTACAGTGGTAGGCTGTTATCCAACGCATGCACCTCAGCAACAGGGGTGCACAATCCTCTTTTTTACTCCTACAAGTGCAGCAGCCTCTGTGTGCCTGTTGCCACCTAAAGGAAGGGCCTTTCTACTGTACCATGGTACCCATCCGATCTGCAATCACTGAAAAAACTGAAAGCAGTATCTGACTATCAATAGGGTGATCAAGCTCAGACAGTTCTAATATGTAGATCAATCCCAAATGCAGAAACTAGTAAGCTCTCTGAAAGTATAAATCTCAAAGCAAAACTGTGCTGATGATGATGGGAAGGGAGGAATTTTGCGCAGCGTCACTCACTTGCATGATCTCTTTATTGATTTCAGAGATAAGCTGCTAGAAAATTTGGATAGTCTTCTACAGAATTTCCATTTTCCTTTTTTCATTTTTTTTTCTTCTATTGCATGTAGAATGGAACAAGTTTTCCATCCAGAAAGCACACGACAAACTGGGATTACTATATATTTTTGCAAAAAGGCACTGCCACTTCCAAAGTGACCTACTATTTGTTCCCAGTAAAAGGGAAAACATGCTAAAAACACAAAGAATGAGCGATTTTGATCTCATGCAGAGCTATACAGACAAAAAAGTCCTATCTGAGGTTTTAAATTTTCCACTTTATCACTTTTGGCTGCAGTCAAAAACTCCTAGTAGCAAATCGGGTGGTAAGTGGAAAAACAACAAGGAAATACTGCAAAATTCTCCTTGAAAAAAAAACAAACAAACTTGTAATTCACTGACTCCAGTGAATATTTTCCATTTCCAGATTAAATTTTAAACATGTCATTAAATACTTTGTGGCATTGGTGATTCCATCCAAAAGAAGACAGTTACAAGAAGAATGGAGGGAACAGGACAGTTTAGCACTTTCAAATATGGTGAACAGCCCCTTTAGGTTTGCCCCAAACTCACTGGCTTCCCTTCAGACATATCAATCGTCATTTTTTAGCCCTCATAGTTATAAACATGCATATCTTCCAGCATGTACCATGAAACTATCAGGCCCAAATATTAACATATCCATCATGGAACAGAACAGCTGTATTGATTAAATCTGGTTTATCAGGAACAGATCTAGATCCTGACACTTTTTTCTTGGAGACTCATTCTATAACCTGTCTGCTGATGTTTGTGATGTCTTCTTCATCCTTCTATACAAGATGTGCACTCCAATACATCTTTTCACCCCAGTTTTGGGAACACCTAGCCCTGCCCCTTCACTTTTTAATCTCAGATACATTTTGCAGTAAATAAACTCATGATCAAAAAGGCAGTTTTATACTGCAGGATACGGCAGGATGGTTCACGTGCTTGGGAAGAAGTGTACTAGAAAAATACATGTCCTTGAATATTCCAGTTAGTTGGATGGCAGCATTTATTACTTATCTCAGCTGAAGATTTTACATTGTGCAGAGTGATTACTGAAGAGATTCTGGTACCCTCGTAAGAGGCACCTCCCAACCGGCCAGTGAATTTGCTAGTGGCTAAAAGTGAACCATTCGTATCCAGAACAACCTACGAACAGATGCCTTCTCCTAGCTTCATCACTATTAGGAGCCACCAAAGAATTTACCTCTGTTTGCTTTTTGTATCCATAGAGCTTGAAGAAATCCTGTCAATTGGGGAGCCAAACCCTGGGAAACTTCTCTTCCTTTTGGTCTCAGTCACCTCATTCTCCAGAGACATCAGCTCATCAAGAAGGAACAGCTTGGCTGATAGGTTAGTAGCTGACTTCTCTTCACTAGTGGTGGGACGTGCTCCCATGCCCAGCACATTAGAAGGCTCCAAAGACTGCAAAAGAAAGCGGGGATGTTTGGTTGCTGTCAAAGTTCCAGAAAAATCATTTCAATCAGTGTCAAAGCAACAGCTCTATAAATAAAAAAATCACTATGACACAAAACCTGGGCCAATGTTTCAAAACAAAATTTCTTCTCTGAAACTTAGTCATTTTCCAATCACAGGAGGCTGCCATGAAAGACTGAGATTTTTTTGATAGATTTGAACTCTCCTTCGCTATTATTGCAAATATTATCAAAATAATTATTGAAATTCTTGATTTCACAAAGCCTGTATCTTGTGTATCTTGTGAGCCAGCCCACTATCCCTATCTTTACAGTGTGGTCAGCATCACTTCCAGCATGAGCTGAGAAATTTCATCATTTTTAAAAATGCAATAGTTATTACAAGATTCTGATATCCATTTTGGTATTTTTCAGGAAACTAATTTTCATTTTTGAAGTGAATGCTAATAAATAGTAATGAAAATGTAGGCCGTATTTTCCATCTGAAATAAACAAATAATTATTTGTTATGAAAAAAAAAAACCCGAGATCACCTTGCTCAGCACTGACATTCAAAGAATTGAGTGGCAGTGTTACACAGTAACAGTATGTGTAGAGGAGGAAAGTAAAGAACAATATACTGACTTGACATAGAATTTTGAACCTTAATTATGACATTAGGTTTAATACCTTAAGAAAATTAAAAAAGAGCTCTACTTAGCCCCTTATAATAGCTGAGAATATGGGGGTTTATCAATACAGAAATGAGACATATCAAATGAAAGTGAAATATTTGCTTTACAAAAAAACAGAGAAATATAGGACAGCAACTACTGCATGAACATAGGTGTTAAATTCATTCTCCTTTCTTTGAACTAAGTGTTTGGCTTCTTGCTCAATTCGATCTCCACAGAATTAGATAAAAAGAATTCCAAGCAAAACGTTTATTAGATGTCTTAAACCTGACTTCTATCTTCAGAAGCATGCCACTATCTGTCTTACTCTTACACAGTGTGTTTAGCCCTAATGCAAAGGAAGCCATTCCATGGATAATGCAATAATGCTTGTATCTACTGTGGTCCACACCATAGCTGTGGTGGTGACACCTCACTACTGGTGGGTGGCATAACCAGTGATGGTGTGTGTAAAACACACTTATAAACACAAGCAGGATCAACTGACAACAATAATCACAATAACGACCTAGCACCGTTTTTGTGAGGGATCTCATATTGTCCTCTGACTTTTCCTGTGAGATTCAAGTGCCATTTAGTGGTCCTTTCTGTTCCTTTTCATGGCTATAAAACTCTTAACAAAGGTTTGCAGCAAAACTGTGCCTTTAAAGAATGAACTTTCCCCTCTGGTTAGTGGAGATAAATGTCTACAATAATGCTTGAACTGGAAAGTAAAAATATCCTCTGTTCTTGACTACTGTGTGCAGCTTTATTTACTTCATCTTAAAAATAATAATAATAGAATTGTAGAAAGTAAAGAGACAGCTAAAAAGATAATCAGATGTAGGTAATGGCTTACCTATGATGAACCACTAAACAAAGCACAACTTCAAAGAGCCAAGAAATGAATGAAGGAGGAATACAGGGAAGGGTTTATAAATTTATGTAAAGCCAAGAGATAAATAGAGACTATTTTTTTTTTTATTAGGAAAGACTGTTTGCCAGTTCCTCACCCAGTGAAGTCACTAGGTGGTTAATTTAAAATAAATACAAGCAACTACTTTCTAAAACATAGTATATAGATGAAGTGGAATGCATTACCAAATGAGGTCATGAATATCAAAAGTTTAAATATTTTCAAAGACAAATATGGGCCCTTTCAGCAGCTAAAAAATGCACTTGTCTAGTCTGGATCAAGAAGTCCCTGAAAATGTCCCGTTCTTATGTTGTCTTCACAAACATCCGCCTGCCATTGGTCATTGATAGTAACAGGGTACCAGGTTTTTGTGGTATCAAAATAGCCGCTGCTGTGGCATTGATGTGGAGAGTGGACATTATTCTGCATAATCAGGGCATACTCACTTGAAAACAGATAGCAAGCTAGAAGAGTCCATCAGTACTCTGCAGTATGCATCTAACTTCTAAGTTGGTCTTAAAAATCTGTGTAAAGATCCTACAGCCAAATAGTGCTGCTTTGATTAAACTTTCAGATCCTTGACATGAAACAATCACTAAGTATCTTTGCTGCCATCTCTGTTTTATGTCAAGATGACTAAAAAAAAAAAAAAAAAAAAAAAAAAAAACTAGACATTTTCAGGTGCAATCACTGCATATCTTAGTAGATGAAGTACAAGACATGAGGTCTGCCATTTCATCTACAGGTTTCCTTGGAAAGCTTAGGCAAGTTACTGCTCCCTTTCTCTCATGGTCTCTTCTCTCTCTCCTTTAACTAAGTTTTAAGCATGGTATCTCCTCTCAGTGCTTTTGTTATGGCTCCGGAAAACTGCAAACTACTCATACTATTATTTGTCTTTTAAGGAGAAGAACGGAATTCTTTTCAGTTTTAGCTGAGTTTGTTTTCCTCCCCCCCATCCTTGAAGTTCTTTATCCCAAGTCACTGGACAATGTTTTAACATACAGAAATTCCGGAGTGTTTCAGGACAGACTGTGTGAATCTAGGCAGCATTTCATTCTGTCAGCCCTCTCAGAGCCACGCAATTTGCATCACTCCTTTCATTGCAGGACTCCTGTCCTGCTCCAGCTTTGCCCTTGAAGAGTTAAGTTTGCTTTTCGGCACTGTTTGGAGATAGTGGTGTCTTCCACACTCGGTGGCTAGGAGCTCCCCTGGGAAGACAGGGGTCTTCCCTATGGTAACCATCCAGGAACATTCACCTACCTCTGGAACTGCCTCAGGTAGGCGCATTGAGCTAGACTGCCACTGCAGCAGGGTAATCACAAGGGCCAAATGCACCACAATCAGCTGAAGCTGCAGCATCTGCAAAGGAGAACGATCTGTTAACGGCTCCATAGCCACATGGGGGGGGGGGGGGAGGAGAGGATGGCAAATACCAGTAAGAGCCTTTGCACTCTGATGGTGGAGAGACGACAAGTATCTTTCTCCAAAGACCTCAGAGAAGTGTAAAGAAGCAAGCAAGACTCTGTTCTCCTGGCTGTTAACATATTTTATGATACAAAGTCACTACGTGAAAAAAACAGGTAGTGCTAGCTGAGTGACCCTCACCTTTGAGTACAGTATCAGCTCCCTCCGCTTTACCCCATTCTTTTGCCCTCTAATGGCCCCATAAATTTTTTAATTCCTTTCCACACAATGGCCCAGTCCTTGCAGAAAGAGAATGGATGCAAACTTGCATTAAAACCAGATGAACTAGACAGTCATTTGTAAGCAGAGAGAGTTTGGTTGTCTCACAACCCCCAAGGCTGACCTTGACCTCCTCACATGCCGGATACGTAGCCTAAAGCTGTTACAGAAATCACAAATCTCCCCAAGCAGCATTTTTAAAGTAAGGCTGAATTTCACAGGCCCCCAATTCTGATGATGTGAATTAACAGTAGCCACAGCTGGAGGAAAGTCATACGGCATATCTGGGAAAAGCTTACATGGAAATCCATTGCTTGGACATATTGTTCAAATCACGTACCACAGGTGCAGAACCGCAGGTGCCTGCAGAGCCCTCAAGTCAAGCAAAGAGGTTTAAGTTTTGGCAAGATTAGGAAGCTGCTGGCTGCAGGGATTTCTTTGCTCTTGGATTTGGGCTGCTCTCTTTAAGCCCTTTTCTAGATCTTGCAGAGCTTAATGTGCTTCTGACTTCACCAAGTGGGAGTCTTTCAAGTGATGTTAATAAGAACTAAGCTGTGGCCTCTAGTGCCAAAGAAATCTGTTAATTTACTGATTAGTCTGTTACCAAGTCCAGCCCTAGAGTATAATTCAAGTCCGATTCTGCCATTCTTTGCTGACTCTCTTCTTGGCAAAAGCAGAAATAGAAAGGATGTATAAATACATTTATATGATGTACGATAGTTGTTTTATCCTCTGCTTAGCAAATCTCCCATAAGATCAGGCAAAAAAACATATGGCAAAAAATATTTTGCTTTGCACTTTTTCCCACACTATAAAAGAGAGAAGCCACAAAAGTGCTTGGAATCCAGATTTTAAAAATGAATATACATTTGTACTTATTACTCTATTTCTTGCCTTGGCTTTTTCAATACATTCTGAATGCGCTTCTGTTATTTGATGACCTTTTTATCTATCTGCTTTATATTGTTCATGAGGCATAAATAGTGAGGAAGAAAGCTGCTGCTTATTCTGTAGGCATCAAGTAGATTAAATCCCCTGGAATCAAAGAAGAAAGAAAAAGCAGCAAAACAGGTTATACCAGTGTCTCTCAGTCCAGTAGTGACAGCCCGTAAAGCTAGACAAGTGTCTGTCTTGGGGTTTTTAGGCTTATAAGCCTTCTGCAATGTATATTTTTGTATGTGGCTGTGCATTGAAATTTGAAGTACTAGTCTACCACCTCCGCAGATAACCACATCCTGATTATTTGGATACGGGGACATAAAAATAAATGGCAAGGTTAAAAACACATGTTTATTATGGTCTAAGGGCTGTGCTGGTATTCATTCATCCCAAAGAGCAAAGAGCTAAAAATAGCAAGCAGTACACTAATAAAAATAAACATTAAGGCACCTGCAACACAAAACACATTTGATTAACCAGTCAGAACTTGACACTAGTGAAATGAGAAGCAGAGGAAATTGTAAGAACTTAAAGCTTGGCTATAGTTCCCATGGAAATCAGTAACCAAGAAGCAATGTCACTGGTTTAAAGAGAAACAAAACTAAGTCCAGAAGATCCTGTTGTGCAGATTTTTCCACGCTGTAGTGACCAAGGTGGGAGAAAGATGTAGCCTTGTTCTAATGGAGCAGTTTATCTCTAAAATTGTATTTTCAAAACTAAAGGTAATAATAAGGTCTATGTAAACATAAACTGAAATCACACTGACCTCTGCCAGCCTTGAACTTAGCTGGCCACCTTCACCAATATCATAGAATCATATTTATTAATATCAGTTGCTGCTTCTACTGCTTTAGCTCAGCTCTTGCAAGTATGCAAGCAGAACCCCCTTGCTGAAGGAGCCTTTGCAAATGTACGTTCCCCTCCTAGCCACATACATATATCCAGTTGTTGCTTCACCCCATCCACATTTTACCTTGTTCCCTTTCAAGAGAGACCTGAAACCAAGCTTGAATGTATTTGTTACTGAAAGAGAATGAGCAAAGCTCTGACAACTATATAGACCATTGCAAGATAAGCCTTCCCCACCTAGACTGAATTTCCCGCTTTCTTTCTCTTTCTGAAAAGCTTTTTACCACCAATTTCACAGAGAAAGGTCAAGGAATTGGGGTATTATTCTATGTCTCCAGTATCTCAGGATCTGGCCTGGTGTTATCTGACATATGATTCACCTTTCCCTAAATGTAATTGCAAGTTTGAAATTCAGACTGATTTATGTGTTTTAATGATATTTTAGCTCAAAATGTGTTAAAACTCAGATTTCCCATATAATTAGGCATCTTTGTTATAAGTTCAATTAAAATACAATTAAAAAGAAAACAGAGAACATTATCAAAGCAAGATAAACATTCAAAACTT
Organism: Rhea pennata; assembly: GCF_028389875.1. Lineage (NCBI taxonomy): Eukaryota > Metazoa > Chordata > Aves > Rheiformes > Rheidae > Rhea > Rhea pennata. The sequence goes on along the minus strand of NC_084671.1, from coordinate 13,717,095 downwards.
TTCTTCAGAATCTGTGCAGAGCTGTTTTCTAACAAAAGATCACAAGAAAGCAAAATTCTTTACCAGACACAACTGTTCCATCTCCAACATCAAACCAAAGGACTTAAAAATATATTTTTCTTTAAAAAGAAAAAACAAAAAGCAAAATGACACCCTGAAGATAAGTGAGCTGAACAAACCCCAGACAATGTGTAATTCATCACCAAGCTCCAAACCCATTGCCTGTCAAAAACGTAACAGCTGTCATTGTTCTTACCCATTCGAACTACCATATTTCACGTTACTGTGGAAATTAGCCCACTAGTATAAATCACAAAGCTTTATTTTTCTTGCCAACCTGTTAGCAAGAGAGCTGAGGAAAGACATCTTGCCTTGCACAGTAATCTTTCACTTCTGCTGCCACTATATATTGAGGACTGCTCTGCTGGTTCTAGAAACACCTGCATGGGATATGCCCAAGCTCACCTGCAAATGCCAACTTTGCTCTTGAAATGTGCATGATGTAGCTGAGCCCAGAGCCCCTGGGTCTTTGAGACATATGCTCCTGATTAGAGCTGACACAGAGCCAGGACCTGACTGCCCCATGTGCACTGAGAAGCTCCTGGCAGCATCTAGTAGGACTCCAGTCCTACTACGTGAGCTCAGGGATGGCAATGGAGAGCTTCCATTATCTGTTAGGCATGAGGGTCTCTCAATCCTTGCAAATTCCAACCAGCTGAGGGAAATCACAGATGTGTCTGCAAGCCAGTTACTGATGTCATTGTCATAAAACTATCCACTGCCATACAAGAGAAAATTAATTGCTGCTACCAGTCTTAATTAAATGTATAATCAAGTGTTACCATTAGCCTCACTGGGCATGCAACACCTGATGGGAATCTACCTTATGGCCCATAAAGTTATGATGAGTATCTCAACAAAAGAACAACCTGGAGATCGCTATATGTAAAGCTTTGAGAATAAGTCTGCTCCTGCTGAAGCCAATGCTATATTTGTCCTACTTTTGGATTCTCTGAGCATATTCATAACCACAAAACCAAAATATGCCCATACCAGCAGTCTCAGTGATTTCAGAATCTCCTGAGGGATGTTTTTACTCTCAAATGTAACTTTCTAGCTATGGAAATATCAAAGAAAAGAGGAAAAAGTCAAAACAACCCCCAAATTCAGAAAAAAAGTAAAGTCCGGAAATAGATTAGACTGGTATTTTCATTCTCATCCAACAAATGAGATATGGAGCACTTCTTATATAGTGTCCTCTAAAAAGCCACTATGTAAGATACTGAAACAAGATACTGAAGCATGGGACTGTGGTAAAATGAAGTGTAAGCAATCAGTGCCAGGCACTTTACATCATTAACAATGTGTTTTATGGAGTGGGTTTAGATTTTTGAGCTGTGTTGTATGTTTTATTAGATATACAGTATAGACACTGTCAGTTCTGCACTGAAAATTTCCCTCAATTTTCAGTTTCCCAACTATGTAGATAAATAGATGTTGGTAGGCTACATCTGATGTAACTAGAAATTATGAAAAATTCATGAACTTATGCAAGATGCTTAAGAAAGGCAAGTGATTTTGAGGAAATGTCTAGGCATTTGGGTGTCCCAAATGAAATACTTTGTCTAACAGTCTAATAACATTTGTCTAATACTTTGGTATTTCAAGGACAAGCATGTTCTGCTTCCTGCGAATGAGGTTCAAACACTTCTCAAGAAGGCATCTCAGATTAGTGATCGCTTTTGCAATTTTGCACTTTTTCGTTTCAAAGATTTCATTAACAATATAATGTCGTATAATGTTACAGTAACAATAAGATTTCCAGTGCTTGATCCTAACTACTTGTGTTTTCATACCATCATGATGGTTATCCTAGCCTACCTTTTACTGCTGTTACTATTATAAACGCTGATTCAGCTACTCATAGTTAAGCTGCTGGAAGAAGCAGATGTGGTCAGAGGATGCCCAAATTTACAACTGTTCCAACCATCCTTACTGAGATAAAACCCTTGGATTCAATGATAGCTTAGTCACTACAGGGCCTGACTAGAGTCTGCGTTAATCCTACTCACTGAATGTTCAATATTTGTGGGAGAAGAATATGAATCACACTGCTTATATGAAAAAAGGCTGAAAACGTGGCACCACAGTGTGGCACCGCAGTTCCCACGCAGAGTACACAAACGGTAAAAATGTTTGTGCTGCAAGATGACCACAGCCCTATTGGTGAGTATTTGCTTAATGGAAATGAGTTTGAATTAGGAAAAATTTAACTGAAATTCATAGAGTGCCACAAGTTGGAAAGCACTATGGGATAAACAGTCACGGTCCTCGCTTCTCCATTTGAAGAAAGCATGCTAAACCAAATGGCTATGCAGAACAAACAAGGACAATTTTCCTTAGAACTAGCAGGAAAGACAAAAGTTGAACATCTTGCAAAACTCAGAAAAATCTGTTGCTGACTGCTATCCGTAATAGAATGATTTTAGCAGCAGATTTTAGCAATCTAGTTTCAAGATTATAAAATTAGGGAGATCAGGAAGCAGGAGACACAAACAAAAAAGATAAAATACATCCAGAAGCCTAAGGATTATTACAGAAGTAGGATGTTACAAAGTATACAAAAACAGATTGTAATGAGAAGAGCTTATTTCCACCTTTCCTAAGTGAGATAATTGAGTGAGCTACAGTATTCTTGGTATGCACCTTAGGAAGCAAAAACACTGACAACAAACTCTCAACCCTAAATCATTTATGTATTTACTGACTAAACAAATCAGCTTTTCTTAACATTCCTGATCACTTCTGCATTTACTTTTCTTCCTTCACCTTTATCATGAGAACCAAAACCTGTTCATTGTTAGTGTTGTCTCTAGCTTTTAAAACAAAAATTAGACATCTTTAAATCAGCACCCAAAACCAAGAAATATATTATGTTTTTTTTTATATTCAGGGAAAAAAGAAATCTCCACTCCTAACAACATTAGAGTGGTAAATGCAAGTTCTTCATACGTACTATGAATATATTATCAATGAAAAGACATAGGCCATTTAAAGGCCAATTAAAATGCACTTCATTACAAAGATTTGTCTTCAAGATTTGTTCTCAAGAGACATGAATGACATTGGAATTTGTTAATAAGTGAATCATATATTAATGCTGATTTGCTGGATAAATACTTTTAAATCTTGTAATCAAGGATATTAATAAAGAAGAATTGTCAACTGCTTAGTAAAGATACATTGATATTCATTGAAGTGAATCTATTTCTTTGGATTGACTAAAAAGAAAAGGGAAGTTACAGCCAGTTACAATCTTTGTAACAATCAATAAGGAGAGTTCTCACAACTGTTGTAAGGATCAAATTTTAAAATTTGATGGGTAAAATAGGTTATACCTATCATTCACTCAAAAAGTGAAAAACAAGCTGTAATCCACTGAAATCAATATGGATGGTATTTACAAATACTGAAGAACACCTGTTACATCTAGTTGTACTTTGCAGCTATCCTGTCATTTAAACCGTAGCTTTGTTTGATTTTGTCCCTTTGCCTATTTTTCATCATGACATTCAAAGCATTTTCCAAGAAAAGTTTGTTGAGCTGCATTTTGAGTACAGGAGTGTAGAGACTTAGATAAATGTAGTTACTCTGCCCTAGATTTGCTAAGCAAATCAGTGGGCAGGGTCAGAAAACGTCCTCACGGTTCCCCCATTTCAGCTCTCTGCACTACCACGAGAGGACTGCCGTTTCATATCGGAAAACCAAGTAAAGAAACACTAAAGGCGGCATGTGCTTGTGCTTCAAAAACTAGAGGGATATGAACTCTACAGTAGCCTCTGGACATCTAACCCAAAGGTTATTCACATGTGTTTACTTGAATGACTCCAATCTGGGAGGCAAAAAATAGAGAGTGAAATAGTTTTGAACCCAGAATGCAGAAATAGCAATGATTATCACTGCATCGGAGACTGCCTTCATTTACAGTGGTACAGAGCTGAAGTAGCCTGATCACTGGATAACGATAATTACTCTGTTAGTGGAGGAATGCAATTGTAGGATTACTCTGTTACTGCACGAATGTGTCAGAATCTGGCCCAGTATTTATCTAATATGGGATCTAATGAAACTCTTTTGTGCATCTACAGATTAATGAAAAAATAATTTTCATTAATAATTGAACTCCCCTGTTTAATTGTTTATCTTGTTTTACATATTACATGCAGCAAACATGTCTACATGTATAGTAAAGGCAAAGAAACTATTCTGCCACAGTTCTTCAGGTTATTTTGAGAAGTAGCATGCATTTAACAGTAACTTATACTGAGGAAAATTCATAACAATAAGAATAGGCAGCAGTTTACATCTTCAAAGCACTGCAAAAGCATGAAAGCAACAAGGCACTTCTGTAAAAATGCAGTGACACATCTTGTTTAAAGCTGGCTGATTAGTTAAAGAAAATAAGTTTTCTCTGAATGTTATTAATTCAGTAGTTTAGTACCAAAAGTAGTAGGTGATAGATATCTTACTATCTTAATCTCAAACTGGCAAAAGGAGCTGTAATTTTGCTTTCAGACATGGATATATGCATACTTTATGCATGCCTGTTGATTTTAAAAATTAGAAAAAAATTAAAAAGAAAACACAGAGGGGAAGAAAGCTTCTGCAAAGAAGACACACAAAACATCCCAAACCCATCTCTGTCCTCACTCATCTTACCTTGCCTTGGATACAAGCAACTCCAACCTTAACGGTCCTGCTACGTTCTTCCCCCTACTTATCCCTAATGTTCAGCTTTCTTTCAGAGTTTTTATAGTCTCTGCTGTAGGCTACAAACTCCAATCCCTGCCTTTGCTTTCTCTTACATCATTTCTAAAGATTTTCCACTGATCCTTGCCCTAAACCTTTCTCTGTCTTGCACTCTCACATACATACTTGTCTCACGCTGGTTACATTTATTGTTCTGATCAAGATGATTAGGATATAATTAAAGGTCTAGAGTACTTTTCTTTCAGATAATCAGACAGCCATAGGAGTAGAAAGATTTTCAGCAGCATCACCATTCCTCTAAACTCTTTCTTCTGCAAGCTGCAGTAGAGAAAGCTGACTTTTTTTTTTTTAACCTGTATTTCTTCAAGATAGCAGAAATAACATTGGAGAGACCACCTTTACCTCAGGAAGAAATGAATTAGTGACTTTTTAGTAGACACAATATTGTAAAATAAGCAGTAGAAATGGAATGTGTTTCTTAAAGTAGTCACAAGCACTTAAGTCTTTCAGACACTTTAATTGTCATTTCAGTTACTGAAACTATTGTAAAGTGTGAGCTTTTGAAGTATCTTCTCTAGGTAATACCAGAGTACTCATTTCTTTGTCTATTTGTCTGTATACTAGAATGAGTCTGTCTTCTGCCCCTTTTTCCTCATTTCTCAAGTGATTTATACAGCAATTGTACTCATTTTTAGGTCTAAAATTCCAACCTGTGCAGATTTCTTGATATTGTTGTCATTTGTTCTGACATTCTGCAGTTTTACAGACAGTGCATTCCACTGCCTTTTACAGTTCAACTGCATTTGATGGGTTAAGCTCTAGGTAGGGTGACTGTTAAAGAGGATACACAAGAATTTCAGGCTTGAATGTCCTGCAAATGTCAGAACTCAGTCAATGCTCAAAGAAGTCAAAAGGAGCTGAATAGGGCTCTCAGCCTCAACTGGAACACGGAGCTACTGAATTATCACAAAGTATAAACAAATATATTTAACCTCTACTACTGTCAAAGGTTTGTCCTCAAAAAGGCATGCACAGCCCCATCCCCCTTCTGACTTCTACCATCATCTCCTCCTCCTCCTACGAAGTATATACATCATGAACATTTAAGTCCTCTCTGCTGAAATCAGTGTCTAGCTGCCTGAGTCTTTAGCACAAAACAGATCAGAGCCTGGGCTTCAGTAGGCAAGTTCTTACTCAGCATTAGAACTGGAGTTAGCAATGGTTCACACGTGTAAGTGTTGAGTAATTTCGCTCTTCATCAGCCTTGCTTGTGGAGACTATATTTAGGTTTGTAAACTGTGGTCTTCAAAATCTTAGAACAGGTAAATATGATGACACATGCTGGTTTTGCTGAATCACCCATTTAGTCTTTTTCCTCACCTATGAAAATGCGTAGCAGCACTGTTAGACCACTGTGATCGAAGTCTACCCTTTCTGTTATTAAGTTGTCTCAAGGCAACTCTACTTTCCAGTCTCTTCAAATCCTTCCCATTGACCACTGATTACTCACACAAGTTTATACATCTATCATTTATAAATCATGGAGTATAGTGCTAGACCTAGAAGGGATTATGGACAACGGATTAGTCCTTATTCTCAGACAGGAATTTTTGATTGAACTGTCATGGAGTAAAACCTAATATATTCTGATGGTTAAGATGAATCACAGTTTCAGTAAACAATGAATTTATTGTAAAAAGTACAAGTGGCTTTTTTTTTTTTTTTTTTTTTTTTTTTTTGATGGGGAAATGCGGAGAACATTGAAGTTAAAAAAAGCATATTTTTTTCTCGGGGTTTTCAATGTATTACCCCCAAATTCTCAAAAATATTCCAAGAATCTTTCTTTCTTTTGAAATTACAAGATTGTTTTTTGTTAAAAAACTGATCTCCACAAGCAAGGTGCTCAGCTGGCATTAATTCATACCGCTCTGTTTAACCAATTGAGATATTTAGATGAACTGTGCCTTCTAGTCTATTTTTGCTTCATGAGACAATGAACTCTTCTGAAAATATTGGGCCAATTCTGACCATTTGAAAGTGGTTTAGCATTCCACCAGATTTACCAAACACCCAGCATTTTATAGTGGTATCTTTGGTTGAGGGAGAACATCCAATATTTCTTTTGTTGTACTTACATTTGAATCTTGGCTAGAGAAATGGAAACATTTTAAAATAACCTCCACAGATTTTCAGTCAACATGTAAGATGGTATTCATAAAACAAGCTGATTCCCACCTTTTTTCACATAGATATACAGAGTCAGAGCACTGATGACTCGTTGCAAGACAGAACTATGGAAAGTAGAGACCCTGCATTAACAATGCGCATTCATGTTTTCCAATTAAAGATACATACTACCTCGGAAGAAAAAGCTATCTCAAGACAGCTATTTTTAAATCTGCAAGCTATCAAACTAGCTTTTGCTGTGTCACTTCCATTTAAGATGACTTCTTGCAGCTACATAGATTTTGAGAAGCAAAGCCCACAAAGGGAAGGTAACATACAAAACTGAAGTCAGTAACATTCTTTGGGAACGTTAGACTTTCTATTTAGCAGTTGCTATATATGCACATTTTAAAAAGCCCTTTGTGCTTGAATTAAGTGCTTGTAATAAGAACTGGGTCATGACATCTAAGAATCCATAAAAGAGCACCAGCAAAACAAAGCAAAAATCCCAAACAAGGACAGCTCATTGAAACGTAGGCTTTTTCTGTAACAGCCATACTATGACGTAGAAAGCTGTGTTTGGAAATAAAAAAACTCCATAGTTTATCTTTTGTGCTCAAGCTTTTGGCTCACAGCCCAAGACGATCAGGAAGAGTGACAGGGCTGTGTGTTACGCACACAGCAGTCCACGGGCTAATGGACAGGAGGCAACAAAACCGCACAAAGAGGTTTCGGAGTACTAAGTAAATAGTAATAATTCTGAGCCAAAATCAGGCCGGTCCTCATTCACACTGGCAACTCAGAAATTAAAGTCTGTAGATCGAGTTTCCATCCCCTGTAGCCATGCTACTTTGAGTCAATACTAAATATAAAGATGACATGCAAAAAAGCAGCTTGGTTTTCTTGAATTAAGAACGAGGAAAAGAAAAGGAATGGTTCCCATGTTTTCACACTGCCTCTTTTGTCAAACAGAAGCATTTGTGCTGATGTCAGTTATTACTGAAATAAACTTTTTGACCCATGAATCCATGTGGTATGATACACTGCCACGGGGTGGTGAAGTGTACATCTTACATAATTCAGCTTCAGAGGAGACTACAAATGTGGCTATGTAGCACAGCACTATATGCACAGCTGCAGCTCAAATTCAGATAGATGTTCATGAAAATAAAAAATACAATAAAAATCCCTCAGCATTCTGCCCTGACCTTACAGCTCTTTTCAGAACTACTTTCTTTATGCAACTGTTCACCATTTTCTGTGCACAGTTAAAAATTAAAATGTAATTTGGTTCATTGACAGCAGAAGAAAGGGTACTGAAGAGTTAAAGAAAATAGCTAAGGAGTAAAATGATAAGGAAGGTCTGGGAAAAGGAGGAAGTTGAGTGATATTCTTCAAATACAAAGCAGTGGTGTGGGAGCTGAGCGGAGTCACAGTGGACCGCTCACAATGCCATAGGATGCTGCAGGAAATTTTGCCACTATTTTTTGTACAATATGCAGGTAGAGGAAGTTGCAGCCATGTCAGAAGTGGGGCTGCACAACTGCTTCTCTCTGGAAAGATTTCCTCCAAATTATGCTAATATGGCAGGCAGCGTCTTCCCATTCCTAGTAAGTCCATCCCTGGGAACAGCAGTTTGCACAGCAGCACCATGCTGTGCTGAAATCCTACAGGAGCAAGCTGTTCGTCCAGATCTGGGAGTTTAGAGCAACTGATGCTGACTGGTTTGAATTGCTTCGGAGTCTTGCTTTAGTGTAAATGTATCTAACATAAAATGTTTTCCTGTAAGGGACCTCACAAACAAATGCTGTTCTAAAAATGAATGTGCCTGGAATTCATGAGATTTAAAGATCTGATGACACTTTATCTTAACGTCTGGCCAATATCTTTTCATTATTTGGCGGTATTTCCTCTGTCAATTCAATTGGACAGAAACTTTCTCATCAGACTCATTGCACCTCTGCTAAATGGCCACAGCACTGGAACTGTAATAAACCTATACCGGTTGGTTCTCATCATCTTTGATTACAGTGCAAACATTAATCAGTCAATCAACGCCCTCTAGAGGTGGCCATATTTCAGTTAGAGCTGACTGGGTTCACTACAAATGAGTTAGCAATGGACTGAGCACTTCTGTATGCTTCCGGAGGAACATGTTTACCAATTCAAGTTGTTTCATGTACTGCTATAGGAACAACTTACTGAGAGACCATTCTCAGTTCCTCGATTATTCCTTCGTTCTGTTGCCTGAGAGGTCACCACACTTGCAGCATTTTGCATGCACGTGTTTTGCAGGCATGGTTCTGTCAGGCAGGTGTGAAACACAAATATATAGATAGATAATCTGATGCAGCTATAGCAAAAGCCAGTAAAAATAATCCCAAGATAAAACTGTGTTTTCTTACCACTTATTTTTCTCAAAAAATGTGCATAAACTAGACCAGCGGCACAACAGTATGAACTAATTGTGTTTGCATAAGTAGGACATCTTGGTGCCACTAAAGTAGCAAGCCTTTTATGTAAAAATATGACTATGTACTCTTCTTTCTTTTCCTTGGCTGGAACAGCCAAAAGGTGGAACAGACAAAGGGTTTTAAAGAGAAGAATATAAAGAATGATGAATAGCAAGTAACCTCTCACATAATCAAATGATTAATTTGCGGTTTCTCGTGCATACCTTGCTAAAGTAGATTAGTATACATTTAAGGAGAAATTGCTCTGTGCAAAGGCTTAGCACAAAATCTTGGAGGCAAGAATAGCTCATGTCCAGGTTTTCCCAGACACGTCCTCTTTTTTCCAGCTGCAAATTCTGTCTGGGTGGAATTCAACAATTTTTCACATTTTTTTTCTGGCAGACTGGCAGGATGCACTGGCCTGCATACGTAAGGATTCTCCAAGTGCCCACACACATGCACAAATCATCTGGGCACCATATAGACAGTAAGCCCAATAATTTTTTGGAAGTTTTGGGTGCTCTGCGCATGTCTGCCCTATACCTGAACACATATTTCTGTTGGTAACATTTAACCATAAAAGAGTACGCATCCAGGATCCCAGTAACCATTACCAGTAACCTAGAGCATTACTCTAGGATTTAGGAGACTGAGTCCAATTACAGAATCACAGAATCATCAAGGTTGGAAGGAGCCTTTGCAGATTGTCTAGTCCAACCTCCACTCAAAGCAGAGTCAACTCAAGAAAGCTGCTCAGGACTGTGTCCAGTAAGATTCTGAGCGTCTCCAAGATCAGTAATTCCACAGCCTCTCTGGGCAGCTTGTTTCAGTGTTCAACCATGGTGATACTAAAAAAGTTTCTTATGTTTATATGGTATTTTCTGTATTTCAGTTTGCACCCATTGCTTCTTGTCCTTTCACTGGGCACCACTGAGAAGAAAACGGCTCCATCTTCTGTACTCCATCTCTCAAGTACCTACACACATTGATAAAATTCCCGAGCCTTCTTTTCTCAAGGCTAACAATCCCAGCTCTTTCAGCCTCTTCACACATCAGATGCTCCTATCCCTAATTACCTGTGTGGCTCTTTGCTGAAGACACTCCATTCTGTCCATGTCTCTCTTGTACTGAGGAACCTGGCACTGGACACAGAAGTGCAGGTGTGGTCTCACTAGGGCTGTGTAGAGGGGAAGGATCACCTCCCTCTCCCCACTGGCAATGCTCTGCCTAATGCAACCCAGGATGCTGTCTGGACTTCGCTGCAAGGGCACCTTGCTAGTTCATGGTCAACTTCGTATCCACCAGGACATCCAGGTCTTTTCTGCAAAACTGCTTTCCAGATGGTCAGCCCCCAGCCTATCCTGGTGCATGGGATCATTCTCAAATTTGCTGCTGTCTCGACTAGATGACCTTACATAAATCCCTTCAGCTCTCTGGGCCTTATTGTCTACAGCTGTAACACAGTGTTCACAATACTGGCCTCCTTCATAAAGCGCTTTTAACCTTTGGTCACCAGAAGCAGGTATCACTTTTATTTGTTCTTCACAGGTAACTGCCTTTACCCTCCTCTGTCAATGTGTGGTCTTTTGTACTAACATTAATTTCCAAATGGGGTTTTCACAGTTGTCACCATCCTGCTGTCCTAGTGCCTTATACACTTTAATTAATTCTCTTTCCCTGCTGCAGTGCCCTTATTTTTGGAGCTGACACACACACACACGGGTTATTCTATGTCCACTAAAGGACAGAATGCTGTGCATTATGCAATGCCCTATAGCCAGGAGCTATAAAGGCTGTACAGAACAAAATGTCCTTTGATATTACCTCTGTTGCTGCTGCATCTAGCCTAACCAGGAAGCCTGGAAGAACTAGTAGAAAGAACTTTTTTTTTTTTTTTTTTTTTTTTTTCTCATATGGAGCACAGGGTTAGTGAATGTTACTTCTGCATGGATCTGAACAATATGTGCTTAATTAAAGCAGAGAGACTGTCGACTTCAGAAAACTCCAGATTCAAGTACAGCCTTCTTATTCTTGTTGTGTATTTCTTTTTCCTTCTGTGTACCATGCTAGCCACATGGCCAGATCTTTCTCCTGTGTAAGCCTAGTCTTGATGTAATGAGAATTTTCATGAGAATATCTGCTCTGAAGCAAACTGGATTCCTTTATGGGTTGTTCTATCCCATTTAAAGCTATAGTGTCCAAGCACTTTGGAAATAAATAATGATTCATATATTTTCACAACACCTTCAGGAGCAAAGAAGCACAATTTTCCCTTGCCAAATTTCAAAACCCAGTTCTAAAGGCATAGGATTGTCACAGCTTCTCAACATAATTCTTTCCCTAGTCATAAGCAGCAGAAAGCAGGCTTGTAACGTGCAACATTAAGTTACTTTAACTATAGCCGTTGCTACTGCCATACTAATGAAGATATATAAATCATTATTGATTCATATGAGCGATGTAATCCTCTGGGCTTCACTTACTCACACCAAGCTGGGCTCTGTCCAAAAACCACATACTGCCCTTTTTGAAATGCTCACTGGAGCTCTTAGCTTGAGCCTGCTCAGTGCCTCTCTGTACCTGTCCTCCTCTTGTTCATCTTCACAGAAGACCTCCACATCTCACAGGATGCCCACAGAAGAAGAGAAACAGCATCTTCTTTCCAGTCAGTTGGCCAATTTATCCCAGGTGTGAATCAACTGGATTGCACACAGGAGGAGTTTGGCCCTCTACTACATGTGCAAACATGCTGGAGTTGTGCTTACTTTACAATTAGACTTGGAACCCAGGAGCAAGAACGTAATACAGTTTCTTATGTAACCATATATTTATTTTGGTTACGTGCGGCTTCAAGACAAATCTAAAATGGTGCTGGACTGTGCTGCTGCCCTCAAAATAAGTTTGTCAGCAGAGTAACAATAATGTTCTGCTTCTGAAAATGATGTGCTGGGCTTTATGGTCAGCTTTTAGGTTTAAATGCTTTTTTCCACTTTGATATTTGAGCCCTCCCCTCAAAGCAAATCCTTCAAGTGTGTATATGGCTCTCCAAGCAATGGTCACGGGAGGACATTGTCAAGCGCAAAAAAAAGACGCTGACGGCATCTGAAAATGATTTGCAATCTCTTAGCCGCATGAGCTCAGTCGTATTAACATAGTGATTTAAATACTGTGGACGGCTATTCTGATGTTCTTTTAAAAATTTCTTATTGGAATTATTAGGCATCCAAAATATATTTAAAACCAACCAACCAAACAGTGGAATGAAACAGAGCATATAATACTGACTAAGCAGTCTGAGCTCTATCTCGCAGTCCCATATCAAAGAAATTGCTAACAAGCGCACAACTGCAGTGACTAGACAGGAGAGGAAATGTTCAGGAGCCGCACTACTGAACTGCGTCATGGTCAGCTACGTGGTAGTTTGGACGTTGTATCACAAGTGGATCCTTCGTGTGTCTGAAGCATCCATGCTCCCCATGGCCCAGCCTTGCTATACCAAAGTCAAGCTGTATTTGTGAAAAAAAATGACATTGTGAGGTTTTCAGTGCCTTGCACAGCAGATAACCTTAACATTAACATAGGAGTGACATTTGTTACATAAGTAAGGCGTATTCTGAATACACAAGAAGTGCAGTAGTCCGCTCCCTTAGCAACTCACACTGCCACAGATACCCCAGCTCTGCTCACCCAGCTGGGGAAAAATCCTGTGCTCAGCAGTGATATATGATGGCTCCAAGGGAACAGTGGGTGGCAAGCTGCTGAGTGGTAGGGGACTGTTTGCACATGGACACTACTGAGCACCTAACAATGTTACTGATATAAGTTCTGCTCCTACAAAAGGCTCAGAGACCTGTAACGCTGTCAGGATGAGGGAGGGCTTATTTCACTGAGGGAAGAATTTTCTTCTTACTGGATCAAGCAGAGAGCCAACAACAGGAAAATACAGCCAGCTGCCTGCCAGGTCTGGTCTTCCCATTCCTAATACAAGACTGGCTTCTATTTAGCCAGCTTATAACTGAAATAACTGCACTGAAGTCAATAGCCCTGATAACAGAGAGTGCCTTCACTGCACAGAAGTCAGTGGAGCTATTCATGATTTCATGAATGAAATCAAAGCCTGCTTGACTCGGACTGAACTGAGAGGGAAATCTGACCCTTCTCCCTTTAAGGCATTTATCATATGAAACCACTACATGAAGCACCTCTGTCCTGCTCCTTCTTCCCTCCCTTCTTCTACCTTATCTTGAAGTTCTTTAGACCAGTTGCTGTCTTTTATTATTCAGTGACTATTTCCCCTCTCCTCCAAATCAAGTAGGTCCCTTGCTCTACTGCTGTGCAAATAATGCAGCGTAAATAGTATTACCCTCAGGGAACAGCTAGAGTTAATTAATAGCATTTGACACTGAACTGTAACAGTAGCTCTCCCTTAGCCTACTATCTGCACAGACTCTTGAGGCCGGCCGCAAGCAGCTGGGTACACTAGCTAAAGACCCTCCTGTTGTTTTGGGAGGAGAGGGGGATATGTGAAATATTCAGTGTCAGAGAAAGAAGTTTAAGCTAAGCATACAGCAGCATAGTTAGAAAGCAGAAAAACCTCAGCCCGGAGCTGACAGTGACTGATGACTATAGGTGCTGTGAGTATTCACTGCTCCTCATGTTACCAAAATGCCAGGGTTTTAAAGTGATGTTATTAAAGCACCACAGGAGTGCAAAGATCTGTGTAAACTGAGAGGATAATCACCATGCAAGCAGGGTATGAGCTCCTGGACTGTGTTGAAATTATGTTATTTGGTATCCCTCTAATTTGTCACATGACTTTACATATTAAAAAAAAACCATCATGTTTTTATATTCTGAGTCCATGACAATTGCTTTTCCTGCAGCAGACAATGATTTGTAAAGTGACTTTTCATATTCCCAAACCAGCCAAAATTTTGAAAATTGGTTTCCATGAATTAGAAGTGGTTTAGAAATAACCTTGGCTCTGGGACATGTTCTGTTTTGGGGCTTTTGCTGCCATGACAGCTAGTTGAAGTAAGATAGTTATTTCTAAATTACTCTATTTTTACATCTTTTTACATCAGTATTTATTTTACAGCAAAACAGCAGAAGAAGCAATATTGTCTCCACCGCTTGCTCTGAAACAGGATGGGTTCCCAGCAACTACAACTTTTTATCATCCTATCATAGGAATCCCCCAGGTAATACATATGAAATATGTATATCCACTGCTTCCCCTTTTCCAAGCCATGGGCTCAATGTAGAGGTGCAGAGAGCAACGCCCTTTTTTCCTCAGAGCTAAGAACTGCCAACAGAACTATATCACATTCTGTGACAGTCTTGCATGGCCAAACCCCAATAGCCCAATCTTGCATGAACCAGTGTGGTCTTTCTCATAGCATTAACAATATCTCAGACAGACAAGGCTTAGATTTCTCATTTCCCTGGAATTCATCAGCTGGCTATGGGGCTAGATTTAAATCCATAATGCAGAATTTCTAGTTGCTGTACCTCACTCATATACATAGGTCAAAAGCACTGACACTAAACCCCACAGATGCTTAAGCTCAGAGGTTTGAAGAGCATCTCACGTAGCGTAATCAAGCCTGTGCTGTCCTGTCCCTCTCCAGTCCCATTAAACTGTATATATTCTATTCTGAAGGTACAGAAACCCTGAACAGAAAAGACTGGAGGTCTTAGCAGAATCAAGTACAGCAGCTCTGATGCCTTTATTCCTGTTTTCACCTTTTGATTACTCATTGCCTCCTTACAGTTGAGGCCTGATTTTGCAGCAGAGCAGAGATAGCAGCAATGGAGAAAGCAGGGAGGTGCTATCTGTCCTACGTATGAAGGGTACAGAACTGTAAGTGCAGAGGCTTGGGTCATACCTCTTGGCATAAGGATTGCAGGCAACCAGGACAACTGCTGTAGTGATAGAGTGAGAGATGAAACAAAAATTTGAGCATTTCTGCATTTGCAGATGGACTAACTTACACTGGCAGCTATGACACCTCTGGATCAAAGATCAGATCTGACATTTTCAAAGCTCTCACTCTGGTGGCAAGGACTTAGATTTGATGTCTTCTGAGTGCTCTGAGGATCCAAGATGTATCTGTCTTGAAAGCATATAACTAGGATCTTCACACTTCAGATGACCAAATGTTCAACTTTAAAGTTTTCAAGTAACTTGCCAAAAGTGATTTAATGGCTCAACTAAAATTTTAAAACATTTATCATGAAAAGACGAGTCCAACAACATATGGAGGTGGGGGCAGGCAGGAAGAGGAGAAAGGAAAAGGTAAACAAATAGAGAGAGGCACAAGACCAAGCTATATTCCAAGCATAAGCAATGGAAAATTTAGACTAGTGCCAGCGGTCTGATAATCCAAATTCTCTTTCTATGCACTGACCTCTTCCGAGAAAAGGAAAGAATTTAAAGGAGCATAAATGATAACTGTACACATTCTGGAAGCAAACCTAAAAGCATTGCCAGGAAAAATCACCCTTCTAGTTATAGAGACATTAACGCATTCCCTTCCCCTTCTGCCCTGGGTAAGGGTGTGCACACACCTTCTTGCTCAGCAATGCACGGTCAGTCCTCTGCACAGCAGTGGCATGAATGGCAAACACGGATTACTGGCAGGATGGCTACACGTTATTGGGAAAAGCCACTGTAGAGTACTGAAAGTTGGTAGGCAAGTAGTCACAGCAGCTTTCCGAGGAGCACAAGAACAGGGCAAGTATTACCTTTATGAGAGTTCCCTGCAGACAGCAAGGTGCAGGCCATTCGCTCCTTCCCACAATGAATGGCATGAACTGTTTAAGCTACTGCCCTCCAAAGAGCTAGGGACTTCAGAAATTAAAAAACAAACAAACAAACAAACAAACAAAAAAAACCACTTGTGATTTATCCCTTTCACATGTTACAGATGCCTGTATTAACAATAAAAGATCCATCAAAACACTGGCAGCTCAATCCAAAGTTAATGTAAATTCATGTTTCTTTTTTTTTCCCCAGACAGCTATATCCCCACGTATATATCCTGTTTTATTGTTCTCCTTTCATGCCATTTCATGTATCCCCTTGGATCCAGTGAAATGGAAGTCATACTCATTTTGCAAATCCACTTTATAATCCACTTTATGCCATTTCTGTTTAGATACTTTTTTCTGGCCTGCTTACAGGTTGATTAAAACTAATTTTCAAATAATCAGAACATCAAAGTCTATCCCCAACATTTCCAATGGAGGGTTCTCTTGCCTACCTTCATACTAGATTTGACCCATTTATCATGGTCCATGCAAATCAAGTATAAGCAATGAACTGAATGTTCCTTAATGCTGATTAAAATCCAGAGAAATTCACTTAAATCGTGGAGATATTCCAGATGAGGGAGGTATATGGCTCAGCAAGAATAATGGAACAAAAAACATCCACAGATACAGGAGGAGATATTGTCCAGACGGTTAAGTTAGCCTGTTGTCTGTCATGAACACATCCCTTAACACCCATACAAGAACGTTTGCACTGCAGCTTTAGCCCATGATACTTATCTCCCTGTCACTGGCCCAAAACTGCTAACTTCACTGGCTCATACTGACTCCCGTTAGGTGAAAGCTTAACCACTAATATTACCTTAAAAAAACGCTTGGGAAGATGTTCAGCAGGAGTGCCCTCAGTACCAGCATTAGTGAACTCCAAAGCATACCCCACCAGCAGAGTTAGACTACCAACGTCAGATTCTGACTTAGAACTGTGGTGGACAGCACTGCTTTGGGACAAGGTGAAGAACAGACTAGAACAGTAAGAACTGGGTGAAAAATAAGATAGAAAAAAAGCAACAAGCTTTTTATCTCACAGTTTTACACTAGTGTTATAAATTCTCAGTCCTCAATGACATTTACTTTGTTGTAACTGAAATCAAGATGTGGTCCAGGAGAACAGAAGCACTGAGACAACCTGAAATCAGAGGAAGATCTCCCCTGAGCAAGTTCCCAGTAGAGAAAGTCAGTAAAAATGCTCTGGAACCAGTAGAAATTAATCAATGCATAGAGGTGTAGATTTTCACAATGACTTTGAATTAACTAAACTTTCCAGCATCTGAGAATCTGGCCAATAACCTGGACTGGAGCTGGACCAACACACATCAGTCTGGGATCCTGTCCTTATAACACAGCCCCTGCAAATCCGGTACGCAGTGCTAGACCAGTCGGTACGGAATATGATAAGTTGCTTCTAGGATGGACTTTGAATTCAGGCCAATAGCTCTAAGTACAAAACAGAGTTTTGACTGCAGCTATAAAACTAAAGATACACAGAAACGGCTACTTAACTGTCAGCTTGCTCAGGACAAGTGCACTCATATCTAGTTTGTATACCCCCTCCTATTTTCTTAGGGAACAAATGTTTGCATTTAGCGTGTTCACTTTACTCAGATTTGTCTATCAGAACAAAAAAGGAAAACAAAAAACCCCATTCCACTCACCAGTCTTGGGGCTGTGGAAAAAGGACACTTTGGCTATTACAGGGAGTTTACTACACTAGGTGTGTATAAATAAACATGGAAGACTGCAATTTTACAGAAATTTAACAAAGTGCTAGAATTCCTTCTGAAATGTTTACGAGGTGAAAATAAATACATAAATAAGCAACCACCCAGTTGCCTCTGCAAAACCAACTGACATTTTTCAATTTATGAGGCTTCTCATCTTGCAATGTCTATTACTTTACATGAAGATTTTAATTTAAAAACTGCCTTTCTGATCCATGCTGAGATGGGAGGGCTGCTGGGATTCTGGGCTGACATCCCAGGAACTGCAATAGATTGCCTGGCATTCACAGTCAAGTTTTCTAATATGGCAGTGCACATTTCCAAAATGTCACTGCACAAATGGCCATTGGTGGAGTTATTTTAAGGCACTGTTCATGAAGGCACTTAGACTTGTTGTGCCTGTTCCTGAATCTACAGACATGCATTCCTTGAATTTTCTTAAGACCCTGCTGTGAAGAGAGACTTTAATGGCAATGGCAGCTCCAAAAGAGCTTACTCGAAGAGATTTTTATCACTGATTTCAATCCTTTTTGTACTGCTGTCAATTAGGGGAAAAAGCTATCTTTGAAATCTAAGAAGTTAGTCCTGGGCAAAAGCAGAATGAAGCCTGAATTCAGCCAAACCAGCTTCTCTCTTATAGCAGTGGTATTTTCCACTGATAATCTCCAATAAAATAGAGGGAAACCAGAGAGAAACAACCAGTTAGACCATTCCTATTTGTGAAATGACCTTCATTTTCCTTTCAAACATCAAAGTCTCAAAGACAGCTTTTAGGTAGATGAATTACAAGTGCAGCCTGCCAGGTTGGTGGATCCCATGAATGCTGTTTATACTGTCAGAGAGAGTGAACTGACAAGCCTCTCTGAAGAATATCTTCTCCTCCTTTGAGGCTGTGAAAGGCCTCAAAGGCCTTTCATTCCATCATCCCTGGGAATCCGGCTCATTTCCTTGTTTTTTTCATTTTAATTTCTCATCCTTGTGCATTCTAAACTTAAACTTAATCCTTATGGAAGTTGCTGTTGTGTGGTATTGATTTCCTTTTTTCCTGTTGGAGCTATGCAAGATACTTTACATACTGCTGCTACGTCTTTGACGAGGATGCTCATGAATATCAAAATTTTAATGTTCCCTATCTGTGATCTAGAAAAGCCAAAGAATTTTTTTTAATATCCATATCTCTGGCAAAGGAGATGTTGTTAAATGCACTTGAGTACCTCAAAGGACTACCAGTGCTCAGTATCCTGGGGCAGAAATAGCTCAATTGAACAGGAATGGCATGTCCTTGGTTACACATAGCTTTATGGATCTCCAGCCCCAGGTATAATGGAAGCATCACTGAGGTCTTGTATTCTGCAGGCGGGAGTCACATGCACTGAGGGGCACAGAAAACAAAATACCCTAATGATCATAACCAAGGGATGTTCAGAGTACATGGCAGTGCAGAAGGTAAAAATACATGTTCTTGAAGGGAAACATGCCCTCAAGCACTTGATCACCTCCATGGGCAGAGGGTTAACTCATTGCTGACAGTCATGTGGGTATATTCTGAACCTGGGCTGGTTGTGTTTCAAATGAGACTGCTGCCTGTTCTGAATTGAAACCACCACTGCACATGGGACGTGGTGCTAAAATGGCCCTCTTCATCTGAAGCTCTGCAGTCCATACTAAAAGGGTTTAGAGGGCTGTCCCGAGAAATCTGAATCTCCTGAGATTCATACTACTAAGCAATTTAAGAGATGTAAAAGGCGAGAACACACAAAGATCCTGTGCATGCATCGTGAGTAACTGCAGGTAGTAACTGCAGTAACTGCACCTGGCTGAGGAATGCTTTTTTTCTTTTTTCCCCTCCAAACAAATATTCCCTAATTATTTCTATGATTTATTTTTTGCATTATGGTAGCACTTTAGAACCTTTCCCCTGAAGTGAGACACCATCAGGCTGGATCTCTCTGAAATTAGTCATGGTTTTCTCCAGTTATGACTAACCCAAATAAAATAAATATGCAAAATTTTGCAGCTTTCCTATTTGTCCAGTTCAAAGTAATTAATATGCTAAATTTCAGTATTGAATCTTGGGGTATCTGTTGTTTTCCCTTAAGACATATTAGAAATCACTTGGTTTCTTTTTGTGATGATTACTCAGTATTTTATCATTCTTTCCTGACCACTCAACTTCGTAAGAACATTTTGTGCATGACTTTGTGATAAGATCAAGGGTGCCATAAAAAAACCTGTATCAGCTAGACCTTTTTCAACCAGTGTTTTCCAACAAAGAAAAGTGAATCCACTGTCATTTATGGAAGGAAGGAAGGAAGTTCTTTAAAATTTGCTCTGGTCTCTTTCTCATCTCTTCAACCCTTGACTGTCCTCCACCATGGAAAATAAAAAGAAAGAGTGAAATTGTAGCCTGTTACATATTCATCATATGGATGGAAAAGACTACAATAGATGCATGGTTTGGAGAATGAAGACTTATGCTACTGCTGTGCTCAAAAATTAAGTGTGCACATTCATAATTGGCATTGAAAGGATGCAGTAGAAGAGGAACCCATCCCATTCAGGATGTCTCCCACGTATCCTCAGCCTGGGTCTTGCCATTCGTTACATTTGAGATGATTTCTTCATGTTCTACTTTTTACCCTTTATAAAACTAACTTACTGTCCCCCATTCACTCCTGTTTCTACTGTACTTTAGAGAAATTTGTCATTCTTCTCTTCTCCCAAGAAATGTATCAGAAAAAGATTGGAGAGTGGACAGCTTTCACATAGCAAAGACAGCACAGTGAAAGGATAAACAGTAAAGGCAGGGATTGTGTAAAGGAAGACATTGGGAATATTTTAATTCTTTTTCTACTAACTGGACTCTTTCCAGTTATTTCACCTTTTTTTTTCTTTTATGTTGAGGGAAAAAGTATCATTTTAAGGAACAAAGGCTTTTGACACACTTAAAAATTTCTTTTTACCAGTAGGCTAGGATTGAAAGGTCCCACTGAAATTTGCTGAAAGTTGACAGCTGACTCTCTTAGGAGCTTCTGAGACTCACAACTCTAACAAAGATATGCGCTGCCTTTACAGCTGGAAAGGTTCAACTGACTCACCAAAGGAGCCATTATTCTGGGATGGACTTAACAGAGGAATAGAGAAGAGGAGGCTTGGTAGCTGGGGCAGAGGGATGACTTGACTTGTGGCAAGTTGGATGGTGTGCTACTGTCTCTCCTTCTTCATCCAGGTGTTGCTGCATCCACGGATCAGTTCTGCATAGGCAATCTAAGAAGTCATTAATCTCTTTTATGTAGAGCTAGCTGTAAAAAGGAACTTCTATTCTGTGGGAAATTCTGACATTTGGAAATTTGTTTTTCCTCTGAAAATGAATGAGAAGCCAGAATTCCAAGGTCCGTGTGGAACAGGTCTCCTGGGGTGGGATAAGGGAAGAAGGAATGAAGACTAAGAAACCTTACTTTCACACACATACACACAAAAATCTGGTTGACATTTTTTGACAAACATTATTCTTATTAACTTCAGCAAACCAAACAGACCCCAGAGAAAATAATTCTGGGAGAGAGGTATGAAAAAGGAGCAAACAACTACTGTCCAGTCATATTTGACAGTCAGATACACTCTGACAGAAATGTTATTTTCAAACTACCTCAGCCATACTTCCATATAATCCACTTAAAGAAATGTTTCAAAAATTCACACATTTTCAATAGTTATAGACTGCTATGCCACACCTAAGGGTCCTGCAAAGTATAGTTTTCGGTTTCAGCATATAGGTAATCCCCACTGAAAACATTTACTAAAGTATGTAAACTTAGGAATTTAGTTAAATGCTATCCTGGACTAGTCCTTATTCACTCAATTCACCCTATTGAATTCTAGAGTAAGCCTCATTCTCAAGTGTTGGGTCTGGTATTTAATTCTTTTAGCCAATATCTATTAATTCTGGGTATCTGAAGTCAGTCTTTAAAGCTATATAAGTGAAAAAGACTTATCTTTCAGTGAAGTTGAACATGTATAATTTCCTTAATCGTTGCTGAGTGTCAACAAATTCCCTTCAACATGACCTACAGAATTTTGAGATGTTCATGATGATAGCAATACACACATTCCTCACAACCCTGTCTCTCACTTCAAGCCTCTTTTCTATCACATGAAGGGGCTAGAGCTGACGAAAGGAAATTGTTGAAATTTTTAACTTGAGAAAAATAGGTTCTTGCTGCTGTACACAATGATCTAGAAAAGAAAGCCAATTGTGAGAAGACCGTTTGCTACTAATAACAGGTTATTCAAAGGGGTAAAGATGAAGGATGTTTATGAAAAATTTTAGATGAAGATACTGAGAGAGAGCGTCTGGCCAGGAAAAGGGCAGACAACTGAACATGATGCACACAGGAAGAACCACTCCTGAACATTTCTACTTTGCCTGCAAAGTAAAGAGCTCTGAGCTGAGTCTCACCACTCAGAAACGAGGACTGAGAGGGGTTTGACAAAGGTCTCCAAGAGATGACCTTCAAAATGATTGCTTCCAGTAAAATAGCTAGGGATCTTCATATGAAAATGACAGCAAATAGGTTCAAAAAAAGGAGCTCTCTTCAAACAACACGCATTTAAACTGTGGAACTCCTCAAAGGATGCTCTAGTTGCCAAAAACTTACATAGATTCAAAAACAAAGTCACCCAAGGAAAATCTCTCAAGGTCTAGTAAGTGCAAAATACCACATCTGTTTCTAAAATCCCTCAGCCACAAACTGTTGGAGGCTGGGAGAATATTGGAAGGAATATGCAAATATGCTTGCAGTACTGGCCACTGTCAAAGCAAGTATACTGAGCTAGACAGACGGCTAGTCTGACCTGGTATGACTGTTCTTACACTTTTATATCATATTTTCCTGTTGCCTTGTTCTGTAAAATGGCTAAACAAATCTGACTGAGACAATCATAACATTTACATGCACACACCATACTGTGTCTGACAGACAGAGTTAGCATGGAAAATTTCAAAGACTTAATAAGTTTACATTTAAATTTAATAAATTTATAAGCAACCAAAGATAGGTAAACACTAATGTTTCCATCTTTATTAAGAGACAGAACTATCAACCCTACCTTTAATTCAAAAAATATATTTGGATTCAAGTAGGCAGTACATATCAGCAATTTAGGGTAATACGCAATACAGTGATGATATAATTATCCCTGCAGTGAGCTTTGTATACTCAACAAATTTAGCTAACCTTAAAGTTCAAAGAAACCCAAATACGCTGAGATACAAAAACACATATATATTACGCATCCAGACATAATGTGGTAAAACTTGCAATGTTTCCCAGAGCCTAAAAGACTCTAGTGGTTTTAGAGATATTCTTTAGAGTTAAAATATGGAATACTAGTAAACCTGATAATATTCATCAGTTTGGTTAGAATTTCTTCTGTGCACATGCACACATGCAATATCTTTGTTTAAGAGGTCCGGCATTTATTAAATTTAATTACTTTCTCCTATTGACTTACATCAAGGGTGGATACTGAACTACCACATTTCTATATATAGTCTGTTTATAAGTCATTCTTGTTTAGCAGTTGCACCTTTTCCATGTAATTTAGAATAGAAGCTGCCCTTGTTCTCTAGCATAACCTTTAGTATGAAGGCATCAGAAGAAAGTAATTGCATTTAACAGGCACCACCCTTCTTTAATGGTTTATAAATATCCTGGTGCCAATCCTATACTTGGCACACAAGCAAAGGTTAAATACATTAAACATCTGAAGCTCAGCTAAACATCAGCAAAATGTTGGAGGGGATATGATAACCATAGAGAAGTACAGAAGAAATTGAAACACTAACGATGCAAGAGTATTGTTTAGGATAATAGAGCGAGCATGGGAAAAGTGATACTGGAAACATTTTCTAATGGGGAGACCTAGTAGGCTGTGGAATAATCACCCAAGGGAGATGGAGGAAGTCCTTTTGACTGAGTCATTTCTTTCTGGACTGGGCAAAGTGTTAAGCACACTACAGGGAAAAAATGTACTAGCAGATGGAAAGACTTTGAGATCAGAATCCAAAGTCACTTCTGTACTCAGTAGCAGCAACGTTATTTAAAACAAAACCAACTCATCAGAAACCTTTTAAATTGTATGTGAAGAGATGATTGACTTGTGTAGTCTCTTTCATCTCTTTCTCAAATTTAATGTATTTATACATATTTATGGCTCCTTTTTAAATTGCATTTCTGGAACAGTTTTGCCCTCCTGTGTTCCCAGCTCTGCAGTCACATATTGCCTTTGTCCATCTGATGCTGTGTGGCAATAAAGGAGGCAGTTTTATCGGAAGCTTGCCCTGATAAAGCTCTCACAAAGCATGACTGGTTTAATGTGACAGATTATAAAAGAAAAGGAGAATGAAGAGAGAGGAATAACAAGTGCTTAGATTCTCCACACATTTCTGCATTTATTGACCTTTCCTTCTTCAATATACTATTAGTTACCCAGATTTACAGCTTGAGACAGCAGTCAAGCTGTCAGATATAATATTTAGGTCATTGATGATGTTATGAACTCTACTGGAAACTGATTTCATTAAAAGAAAATGTGTGAATTACCACTTGATATAGCAAATATCTAAATGACATTTTAAATTGTTTCTTAATCAATTCCCTTATTATTGAGATTTTGTTAACAACTTCTTAGGAACTTAAAAATTACAACATCTCCAGGAAAACTGCATATGTGGTACCAACATCCAGTACAGAGCCTCCATCTTGAAAAGTCATTACATGTGAGCACAATCTGGCGTCGGTGTTTATAGACCTACAGATCAACACACAGAATGTACAAAGCTTTATCCTGAAGGTTTTTTAAGGCTCCTTTGGCTGTTTTATTCCATCAACCTCTACAACCTCTAGAAGTTGTAGAGATGTAATCTCTACATCTTTAGCCATAAATTGGACCTAAACTGCAATTTACTCACGAATAAAAGAATACCATTTCTTGTACTTAATCCAAAGAGAAAGTAAAGAATCTAACTACTGCTGGCCAGAGGAGACACAGGTCAATATACTAGACACCAGTCTGAGCAAAGCCCTAGTTTGGATCTTGATCAGTTCATAAATAGCATAATCTGATGTGATTGCCTACAAAAGCAGGTGCAAGATTTGACTATATTCCTGAAGATAATAGTTATGCTTTACTTAAAGCAATGGAGGTCTGCATCTTTCTGTAAGGTCTGAACCCTGGCTATCATCGTGCATGCACATTACTCATTACATTAGCGGAGGCAACATTACTCTAATGTTACACAAGATCTCCACCACTGGACTGCTGTAAGAATTTGATCATGTTTTATTTGCAGCATGGCTACAGCAGCTGTACCCTGAGAAACTCCTCTTGCCACCTGGTAATGCTTTACAAATACAAGATCTTGGAGAAAAATAATTTTCATGCTTGTTCATGACATAAATCCAGTATGCAGTGTCCTGACCTCAGTGCAATCTGGAAATAACATCAGGAAAATCAATACAGCAGAGTTTTACTGAGGTAAAGCTAGTATGAATGAGATCGGGCCAGCCTGCTTTATTACCCTTCTGTCAGCCAGATGCAAAGACTTTGGAAGGCATAAAATCCAATGTGATCCTTAGGGGGTACAGAGACTCGGTCCAAGAGAAAGTGGGTTGCTGTGAAAGGCTGTCCCTCTTTGCACTGACTTATCAGCTCAGTTTAGTTACAGCTGTAGAGGAACCCCATCACTTAGGTCTAGAGAAGGGACCCTCTTATCAGCCACACCTTGTGTCTTCCAGGCACTAGCAAGATGGGTGCAAGTATCATGTACTATCTTCAAGGAGTTAAATGGCACTTCAGCTCTGTGCTGAAGTTTCTTGAATTTTAGTCTCTGCTGCTGTGTAATGTAGCCTCTCATCTGTTTTAATATAGCCAGCAGAGCTGAGTCTAAACTGTAGGACTCTCAATCCCTGATGACAGTTCCATGCAGCTCTTGCTTTCCTCATGTTGCAAGACCTGTCTGCCTTTGGCACATCCTGCCTAACTGCTGCTGAACGATGAGGAAATATTTGCCTTGAGCTGGAGCACTAAACACCTCCTCTGTGGTTAGAAGAGATGTAGCTTTCTCCACGGTGGGGTGGTGATTAGATTGAACCGTTACCTCCATTTTCCACCTTTGCCGCAGTAATTGCTTTCCCTTGTGCCCCTTGCTGGACAAACGAGCTAAGGAAATATTTTAAGAACAGCAAGGACTTTTGAACACCATGTAACGTGAGCATGCGGGTTTTTGGAAAATGGGTTGGCTCTCTGCATAAATGTGAGTGGAGGAAGTCTGCTATTCCACCCTGAGGCAAGAAATTAATTGCTTTGACTGTGGCCCCTCTTTTCCATTTACAGCTGACAAACCTCAGCCCAGGGCCAGTCTATGGGGTCCAGTTCTGGACTTGTTTATGCCATATATTCTACATTAGTGCCCCCAACACTTCATAGGAATTTTACTTGAAGGAAAGAATAGGTCCCACTGCCTTCACTAAAGTACCAGGGGCTTAAGAGGCATCTTAAAGACTTAGCTTCTCTGTGCAGAAAATGGGAGATGACAAACCAATTGTGCTTGCATGACAGATAAAGAAAAGGAACAAGAGGACCACCAGTAGCTAACGCTTCTCTGTTCCACGCTCATGGCAGGGGAAGTAAAATAGTTTTTTGTATCATGCCTGTTTGTCTACATATTTGTCCAGGCCAGGTGCATTTTGGGAAAAACTTAATATATGTAGTGAGGTATTAGCAAGTTGGAAAGGTCCAACATAATCAGGCTTGCAGGGACTCCTGCAGTACAAGGAAATTGAAAGTATGAAGTATTTTATTATCTGAAGTTTCTCAGCCTCAGAGAATTACCTCACCTGATCTGAGATGGAAAATAAAATGGAAGAGAGGGGGGGAAAAAAAAAAGGAATGGAACATTAATAGAAAGACACTTATCAGCAATCTTTCACTAACAGCAGGCATGCAGTCTCTTTTCCCCTGCACAAGAGATAATGACCATGCACTCTGCAACTAGCAGCATCCAGGGATCTTCAGAGGCATCAGCTGCTGCAGGTATGAGGGAGTGTTTTGTGCTGTCTTGCACTCTCCTGCTCTGGAGTCCGTATGGACTCAGGGTAGGTGCTGCTGTCTTGTGGGACACTGCAGTGAACTCTGCCAGACTTTCTGGAGCCATCAACTCTCGGCACCCAACCTACAGAACACAGGGCTGGACCCAGTCACCACAGCTGAATATCAACACTTCCCTGCATTTCTCCGAGACATGGGATAGCCTTCCTCCAGCCATTCTCTCCTCCTGTACTACCGAAAAATCAAGACTCAGGCAGTGCATCACTCTTAGTTTATATAGCAGGATGACTTGACTCGGTTTAGCCTTCCTCCACCGCAGACTAAGCTAAGTAGCATTAGATCCCTGCAGTTGCAGGCTTAGAGTGCACTGGGCAGACAGTACATGGGAACTTGTTAAATTCTGGAACACAATTGCATGTCTGAGTACCTACGCGTACCGACAGACAATAATACACAGAGGATGTGAATATTGCATCAGAAACGTCGCCTATGCAGCGGAAAGCGAGCAGAAAGCCAGGGAAAATGTCTTAAATGGCATTCTGGCTGCCACCTTCCGAAGAAGTGGTGAAGACATGACTTATGCTTCCTGGTTTACCAGAACCTGGGCTCCACCACTTCCAGGATGGGTTCCAGGCTGAAAAGCTGATTTGGCGACTTGCCTTTTCTGCCTGGCAAAGGGACATTGTTTCCTTGATGAGAAGGACAAGGTCCCTGAAGAAAGGGAAAGAAGCATTGCAATCCCCTTCTTCAGGGACAGAAGTAGCCAGTTTGCATGACTCACTTGGATTCAGAAGGAACTGCATGGCACTTGAGTTAGGCAGGAGTTGTGCTAACAACAAATTTCTCTCATAGGAACAGCACCCGCAAAACAAGAACTGAGCTGCACTTATCTTTTTACAATACCGCATGTGACTTCCAATGGATAACCCTCTTGCCATATCCACATGTTACAGATGGAAATGATCTTTGGTTTAAGGTTCCCATTCCAGCACATGACTTTGGGTTTGCTCAGATCTCCTGCCAGTGTAAATCAGCATAACTGTATTAAAGCCTGACTCATCAACACAGTCTATTACCTTCACAGTAGAAGGCTGACATTTGGTCCATTCTGGAGCCAGTAGCAGAAGACATACTTTATGCTTTGAAAGAAGTTAAATAAATGATTTTAAAGCACGTTACTACACATCTCAATTGGCACAAATCCTTCAAGTAAGGCATTCTTACAGTGATGCACTCTGAAGTGTTCAACTGAAGTGATGATATAGGAAGAAATGCAGCAATCTCTAGAAAAACTGCAATGGTTCCTTAACAGTGCTTTTTATGACACTGTACAGAGACAGAAGAATGTTCTGAGATGTAATGGTGCTAGGGTTCATACAAAAGAAAGAGGAATGAGTCCAAGAATGAAGGAATGCTGAAAGCAACTAAGTAAAAAAGTAAATTGGAAGTTAAAGTCAGGATCTGCTGTGGCATGCAAGAAAAATATCCCTATAATTGAAAAGAGTCAGAGTTTCAGTGGTATAAAAACATTTCAACACTTTCCTCAAAATCTGATATTTTTTGATGAAAAACTCTAAGTCTGAATTTTGAAAATAAGTTTTCTGAGAAGATTTCAAACATTTTCTCCTTCCTCATCCCAGAGACTTGTTTTCACATAACTTAGCTTTAAGATTTTGAAAGTTTTAACCTAGCTCTTACTATACTTCATTTTCATACATTACACAAAGGACTAAAGTAAAATTGAAAAGATTTGCCTGTAGAAACTTCATAAAAGCATCTGCTTGGATGTCAGTATCAAAGCACTATTTAAGGTGAAAAGAAACAGGAAAAGAGCAGGACATGGAACATGAGTTTTACAGAGGGAGTTACTATAGCCAAGCAGTGATGTAATCTGCCCTACAGCTTTACCAACAAAGTCAGACAGATGCCCGCCTGTTTGGTAAGAGACTGCTGCCAGCTGAGAGGGCATCAGGGGTGGAAAGAGGAAACTAGACAGAAGGTGTTAGAAAAAAGGAAAGTCTCGAGGCTCTTGTAGTCTCAAGGCTGGGCAGAGGCATTTGTTAATAGTCATGGTGTCATGCTTCATAGTTTTGTTAGCCTCTGTTGCATCTCCCCCCATCCAGCGTCTCCTCCTCAGGTTGAAGCAAGCCACATCAGCTGTTATACAGGAGCCATTCTATAAACTCTGGTCACGTTGAGTATCCTTCTCTAAAGCTTATGGTAGCTTTGAGTAGAACCCCATATACACTTGATTTTGGAGTCACAGGGGTGATTGAAGCAGGTATGTGAAGCTGCGGCTGTTTGTTTCAGTGCTGCTGTCAGGTATGGGGAGGGGTCTGTGGGACTGAATATATCCATGAGTACACGCTGTGAAGGCAATGAAGGCACCATAAAAACCTCCAGAATGCTAGCTCCACATGGCACCTGAGCTATGACATCAGCTTGGGTGTCTTTGGAAATCCTCTGAGGCAGAAATATCTCCTTACTAAAAGGACAGCAGCATGCATCTTGAATGGGATGGAGGAGAGGAATAACACCTCCCCCCCTCTCCAAACACACCCACCCCCCCCCCTTCAGTCATCAAAACATTCTGTTAAAATTAGCGTGAGGAAGCACCAAATGGAGGTAAGATGAGGATTCCTTTCTAGGCAGAATTCAGGTTTCTTTATTTTTGTTTAGATATCACTAAACTCAAGAAATCTGCCAGAGCTATAAAGGCAAAATATAGCTCACAATATCTTTCTCTGTGTTGTTTTCCAGAAGCTAAAGGGCTAGGATTTTATTAGAACACTACTATTGCAAGACCACAGAGTAACACGCTGACATTTTGAGCTGCATTTAAACCCAGTGTGTATTTTTAAAACTACATTTATGTTCCATCATAAACTGACACTGGACAGAACAAGTCACAGTTGCCACCATGACTGCGCTTGAACATTAAATGAAAAAGGTTCTACTGCTTGGAGTGTTACGAAAAGCCCTTTCGCTGTAGCAGGGTCTATCTAGGGTTTTGCACCAGTGCCATTCTGACCACCTCCTCCTTAATTAGATTTCAAAAAAGTTGCCAGTAAGGCTTCTGGAGGCTTCAGCTTCTTTCCTTTCTCCAGTTACAGGGACTCATAATGGACTATTAAATTCTCTAGTTATAGACAGAAGATTCTCGATATTAGAAGTATAGAAGGGGGACAAATTCAACACTTGTTCAGATGCCTTATCAAAAAAAGATCCTGATGCATTTTATAATGCTAGTCAGGCTCTCTATTACCTCATATAGAAGTTATCCTGTTCTGGACTACCTTAGCTGTTTTTTATGCTCTCTCAACTGCCTTGTCTACGTATGCCAGGACAATCTGGTGGTGGAGGCAGCAGTGAGAGACCCAATGGAACTCACAGGGTCAGAATAGGAAGAAAATGTGATTAGGAAGAAAACACGCAAAAAAGTTTCTTAGAAGTCAGACTGCGGAGACATGAGAAGACTGTGGTACTGAACAGCTGTCCCCATCCAGAGAAAGACATCGGTTTTCTTTGTTGCATATTTCAGGCTGCCCTCTACTTTATTCCTCATTCATGGATTTCAAAGCACATGTTACACTTATCTATTTACTCATCCTGCACTAAAAGCATGAGGCCAAAACTGGGAATCATAATCACTAAGTGCTCTATAGACGTACACACACACAAAAAAAAAAAATCAGTTGATGCCCAAAACAGCCCACACTGTTGCATCCACTCACTCTCAGAAACTACTCAGTTCAGCCTAGTATGAGTCCTCTCTCCCTCTATATGAGCAGTCAGGCAGGCACATAACCTGGGTCAGAGACCATCTTTTAATTGTGTAACTGTACTATGACATCTTGACTGACAGGCAGAGTACAGGGACAATAGAAAAATTCAGGTACAATAAATACCCCACTGTTTAAGTTTAAGCCACTGTAACAGTTGTCTACTTGATAATAAATTGTCACCCAGGGCTTCCTCTACCTTTGAGCGCAGCTATTCGCACTGAAATGACAAAGTATGTTTCTAATTAAGAGGCAACAGTAATATAAAAGGAAATATTATGGTTAGCTTCATTATCTGCAGCAAGGAACAGTAACACCAGCTTAGAGCAAGGTTACAAAACAGATCCAAGCAATACCTCCGAAAAACTGAGATGTTCAAGATTTCTGTTCTTCCTATGAATTTTCATAACACTCATAGTCCAGTACCTCCAACAATTTCAGCCAGGGAACAGCATTATATTGCATGAGGTGTATACATGCTGTCAAATCAACATAGTCCCTGGACATCAGTCTTATCCTCTAGACAGTGCATTAACTGCTGCTAATTGCTTCCTCATTTTACCTGCCAAATTAGACAAAAAAAATTGTACAGTCCATCACAAAGCCAAAAAGACAACAAGAAAAATCTTTTGAAAAGGTAAGCCTGAAAAGAGATAAAACCTCATGTGGGACAAAAGAATAACACAGCACAGATATGACTCAACAGAAGAACATATTTGTCACATGAATAAATGTGCTGTCCCCCCTTCCCTCCCCCAAAAAAATATCTAATACTTCAGAAAAGAGCAATATCCTCTTCACGGCCCACTGGTATTCCCTGAGGGGCTTTGGAAAACACTCTATTAAGACATGCTTTGGCTGCTATCAGAGATTTTTTTTTTTTTTTGGTTTCTTGTTTTGATTTGGGAGAATGAACACTTGTCTCAAAAACAGGATCTTGGTTTCTGAGGAATCTGTTTATTTCAAGCCCTTTTCCTAAACTTGGTATCAGTTGGAACCACTCGCTGTTCTTGGTATTTTAGGGGCCTAATCTTAGGCCCCAGTTGTTCAAACATTGGCCAGAGGCCCCACTCAGTGTCTTTATGTAGAAAAAGCATTTTGGAAGATTTGCTTCTATCTCTGCTGAGGCTCTAAATTTTTTTAAAGATACAAGGATTTTTTTTTTCCATTGAGTTTAATTGGTCTAGGTCTGGCCTGGTCCTCATGACACCATTTAGTTTCTGAAGATATTTGTGTCAAAGGATCTGCAAGGCAAAGTATCTGTGAAGGGCATGAGATGGACATTAGAGCCTGGATTCACTTCACTTAGTTTTAGGTACTTACTAAACAAAGCTGCACTAAGTCTAATATCCCTGGCTGCAGAAGTCAGTACAGAGACATTCCATTGCAATCAGGATACCATATATCAGCACCTACCTGCAGAGAACCAGCACAGCATAAAGAGAAGAGATTAAACACAATCCTTTTCTGATAGACTTGGTGCAAATAACACGTGAGTTCTCTGTATCCTGATTTATCTCCATACCATCACACACCATAACATCATACAAGTGCAGTGAGAAGCTTCCTAGGGCATAGCTTTGTGTAAAAGGGTTCAGTGTTTGACAAAGAGAATAATAGTTTCCCATAACAAGCAGACTTCATCCTAGACAGCAGTGGCAAATCTAACACTTAGGAAAGAGATGCCAGAGCCAAATTCTTGCCCAAAAGCCAGTTCTTTAAAGAATCATGTCTCCCCAAGGCACTGATATTCTGTAGTGAGGACTTCCCTACTGCTTTACACTATCCGACAAGCTACATGATAGCAGAGGTCAGCTGCCCCAGTGCACAGCTATGCTCTTCTTGCCCTCACGCCAGAACACCCCTAGAACACATCACCAGCATAAGGATCACATGAGGTGCATGGAGGTCCTCCCCACACACCAGCACCACCAAACATTAACGGCTGTGCTTGGTTTGCATTTAAGACCAGAAATTAAGAGCTGCTGACAAGCATAGTCTCCTTCATTCAAGGGCATCCATATGTTAATGAGCAGACTAAACCAGGGGTGAGGAAAATAAAAAAACACACACACATTTGGAGTGTAATTGTGTTCCAATTAATCTACCTTCTGCTACTTTGCTTTGTTATTGCAAGACCATTTTTCAGAGACATTGTCTGTCAGGTTGCTCAAATGCCACAATTACCTTTTTACCCCAGACAAGAACTATGTGGACCACTGATAACTAACAAGTGCTAAGAATGAAAACAGTGAGGGCCCTACTTACAACCAGAGGAGAAGGGGTGGTAGAGAGGATTATTTGCACAATATTCAGCCTGGGCTTTCAAACCAGTATTTATAGGTTTGGAAAGAGCCAAGAACAAAAACTTTAAAATAGTTATTAAGGGTTTTATGGAAACTGGATGAATGGATGGTTTCAATGGGAAGCCAAATAAATACAAAAAAGGATAATTTAGGCCTGGCAGGGAACCTTAGGATCTTGAAATAATAAAGCTAAAAGAAAATAAATAAATAAAATAAAGCTTTTGAAAAAGCGACACAAGGCCTCTGGAGCCTAGAGCAAACCCTTCTGTCCAACAGCAGAGATGCTACACTTCAATCAAGGCATAACAATTGCTACTGTTACTGCCTTCTTATTAATTATTAACAGACTATGCTGTCCTATGCATTGCATTCTAACCACAGCAATACAGTCAGATAAACCATACACTAAGCACAAAGATGGCATTTGAGAGAGAAACTGAATCATCCAAAAATAACACCAAGTTATATCCACTGGGTGGATTCTCCCACTTTGCTTTATCTAGCAAGCCAGGCATAAGCATTTAAGTCCTTAGATGGTCACAGTGGTGCCTGTATTAACCGCAGTAACATCCTTGCAGCAATGACTCCATGTTATTTGCTACTCGTCTGTGGAGGTTCTTTAGCTGTACATCTCAAAACCAACCTACAGTCCAACGGAGAAAATGAAAAGCTCCTTACACATTCAAAGTAACAATTTGCAGCTTCTTTGCATCTGGACTCTTGCAGAATATGTGGTGTTGTGGGGTGTTATTTGTTTGTTCCCCTCTCCCCCAACACTGCAAATGAAATTGTTAGGAATGACCAAGGAAGGACAGATTCCTAAAGAGAATCTGATAATCCTTGAAATAGGTTTTATGCTTGTAAAATTACACCTCTAGTGGACTGAAGCCCTTTACAAAAAAGAGTATAGCAGGTGTGAGTTTTCTTAAATTATCAATTAACTGATGTACAGTGAGTTTTATTACTCCATTATGCACTGTGACAAATAGGGGAAACTGAGGCAGATAAGTGAAGCAATTACCCAGACAGTGGGAAAAGGAGGAACCAACTCAAAACTTTTGACTCATATGCTTGAGCTATTTTTGCTAATGTTCCTTTTCTGTGAGCCAAATCCTGGGGTTCTGGTCTCATTGAAGCCAATGGTAAAACATCTATATATGTGAAGAGAGCAAAGATTCAGTTTCTCATTTGCACTTTACAGGCTTGTGTCTTTACAGAGGAGGCAGATGCCTCATTCTGCTCCGAGGTTCAGCCAGCTGGACAATTCTATACATATTTAGGGCACAATAAAGAAAAATGAACAGTAATTAAAAGCAAAACAAAACAAAGATTTCTTCCATATGGAAGATTTTAGTATTGTTAATGGCAAAATTACTCTTCTTCACTTACAGAGCTTCCACGCCGAGAATCAGTTGGAGAGCAGTTATGTTTCATTCCAGCATTATGTGTCAATAGGCAACACTACCACTTGGTTACAGAACATAGAGACTATAGAGTTATGGTGAATTCTCAGAGCTTCTGCTTTTATTTATCATTTGTAAGTGCCAGCAAAAAAGGAAAGACTTCTGCTCACTCTTTGGTCCTCTGATTGGAGTAGCACTGTTCGTTGGGAGGAAATCCCACAGTTAAAGGTGAAAAATCAATTTCTATTGTAAAAAACCCTGATTTGTGATGCTCATTTCAGAAAATTTCCTTCTAGGGGTAAAAACTTTCTATACTTTGCCCTTCTAAGATGATTTGTCTCTTTTCTTTTGGGAGAATTTTCTTCATTTTTCCTAGTTAGTTTTGAACTGTGGGAGGATGAGTAAGGCATAAGGCTTCATCCAGTGATAAGGAAGCAATTGTTCCAAATTTGGGAGAAAACTAATAGCAAATGATGCATTTAAAGAGAACACAACCATCCTAATGGATATTAAGAGTCAGATACACTGAATTAAAGTCAGCATCCGCATTGGTTGAATTAGTTCAAGAGTATGAGCTAAGTCTGCTCTACTCCCAAGCACCTCTCCAAAGAAGCCAAAGAGAATTGCTGAAATAGGCATATTCTTCAAAAGGAGATATGCAGAGGTGGCAGACAAGATAAGGGTTTGAAAACAGTTTGAAATCAATGTTAGAACAGTTCATAACCCCACAAAAAAGGGGAATTCTCACCCTATATTGGAAGAAGTGGAAGTATATTTTTTGGCTTGTATGATTATTTTAATTTCTGCATACTTAACTTTGCACAATCCTAAATCTAATCAGTTATAGTTATAATGAACAGCCTTCATCTCAACCACTTTGGATTCTTCCTTTGTGAAGTAAAGCCAACGATGACAACAGCATGGCGAGCCAACAGCACCACATTTTACTGTAGTGGGCAGTCCTCTGCCTCCCAAAGAAAGGGATGCATCTGCCACTTACTTGAACAGCCTGTTCTGGGCCCCTTTTGGAATCAAGAAGTGAGGGCAAATTCAGGGTAACCAGCTGCTCCAACTATCTGGAATAGGGGTAGGAGGGAAGGCAGGATTGCTGTCTATTATGTATGCCAAAAAGCACTGAAAGGGGAACAGACCCATGCTGCAGCAAAAACTCAGCATCTGACAGATTACAAGAAATATCCCACTGTACAAGCTCTCTCTGGTTCTCACAGGTAAAGCTAAGGTAAGTATAGGGTCCAAGCTTTGTCCAAAACAAACACATATATGCATAAATATAGCTTCCATACATATACAGATCTCCCCATTACCTCTCCGCTCCTATAAGCGCAGTATATAAGGCAGCCCTAAACAACTTCACTTGTCAAACTGACAGTTTTGTACTAGACCCCTGCAGCTCAGCAGAGTGGAGCCGGTACAAAGCAAGGGAGGAAAGGGACCTTCTAACTTGAAAGGTTCTTCTATAGAAAATGCCATTTCATTCCACCAATCACCAGATTCTGAGTGAGGAGCTGTAGATGGGAATACCCTTCTTCTAGCCCCAGGGAAGACAGTTTCAATCACTGAATAGCCGAGACTCAAACTAAAACAGGGTGAATATGTGCAAAGACGCTCACACAATATTAACCTCCAAGTACTCCCAAACCCAAATGACATCAAGATTGTATCTAATTATTTTATTTTTAAACCCTTGATTTTCTTGTGGTGGGGGCCTCAGAACCATTGGAGACCTTGGGGGTGGAGGGCTGCCAAAGACGATTGTGGTCCAGGAACATTTGCCAACTGGACTATGAAATTTATTTTTGGTTCTCAATTCTTTTTTTTCTATTCTCCTTACAGATTCTGCTTTCTGACTTGCTGGGATCTGCAAAAGCCCAGTCTTATGGAGTGTAGGCTGGGACCTTGCTAGGGTGTCAGTCTCTGAAATCTGAACAGGCTAATGCAACAGTGAGCAGCAATTTGATGCGCCAGGAAGCCTGCTGTTTAACAAACTGTACTCACTAGTTACAATTCCTGTTGAACTTTGAAAGCTGAATTTTGCTCCTATTTACAATTCAGCTTTAACAGATACTGCAGATTTATAATAGGGATACAGAGTTTGGAATCTGAGATTCATTTCCTATTATAAAGAAAGAGAAAAAGAGGAAAATACATTTTGAATCCAGCTATCCTGTAAGCTGAAATTCTGTTCATTTTTCCTTTCAGTGCCACAGCCTCCTCTGCTGTTTCTTTCTACTTCCAATTTTCAGATGAACTGCTGAGATGCTGAAATTCAAGCTACACAAGTACATATTATATAAAACAATCATAAAGACTGCCGGTTCAGTATCTTCCTACCTGCCCTTCGTACATTAAGGCAAAAGCCGCTAGTTGCCTGACACAGCCTAGAATATCTTGCAAATACGACTGAAATCCTGCCCAGAAGCGGGTAAGCACAGCAGGAGACAATCCCAAAAGCTGCTGCCCACCATGGAAATGAGTGAAAATGTCTTAAGGCAATGCTCAGCTGGAGTAATCCATACAGAGTGCCAACAACCCTTCTTTGCAACAGCTGAGAATGAGGGAGTGGCAAAAGGCACTGACCTGCTCTAACCGGCAAGGAGGCCACGTTAGTTAGCTGTTGAATAAGGAAAGGGAAGTTAGGAAAGTATTCTGATCACACAGGCCTTCCCCATGGAGAAAGGTAGAGAACAGAACCATTTCATATAATAAACCTGAGGTACTGTCAGAAGCAAGAGGTCTGAGAAGAA
The DNA here is from genome assembly GCF_028389875.1 of Rhea pennata. Lineage (NCBI taxonomy): Eukaryota > Metazoa > Chordata > Aves > Rheiformes > Rheidae > Rhea > Rhea pennata. The sequence goes on along the minus strand of NC_084671.1, from coordinate 13,679,787 downwards.
TGGCTGAAGCAGGAGGACGACATTACAGAAGCTATCAGGTAGCAATCGCACACAGGTTCTGGAGAAACTGAGACCGAAAGATACGGGATCTTAAAGGAAAACGCACACAATCTCATTAAAATCACCTAAGTCCTAGTGGATAGAAAGGAAACACACAGCACTCACCACTCTCACAAAATACTAGATATCATAGGTGACCAGTATCAAAATTCTCCCATTCTGCATCCCTCACAGAAGACTATCTTTGCCTACTTTATAATCAGTTACTTGTCATGCCCTTTAACTCCTTCACCTTTTCCTCAGCCAGCTTTATGATACCTGAACTGTAGATCTCTTGCTTCAGAGAAGATGAATTTTGTTCTGCACTCTAGTTTTAACTTTGGTAACCAGAGCCAGCTGAATAGCTCAAAACAGATAGGTTTTCCCCAAGTCTGTCAGAGAGCAGGCAGGTAGAGGTTTACTGGAAGGTAAATCCTAGATGAGCATAGTAGGTATGACATCTTCCCCCCTTCTCTTCATAAGAGTTGCAGCTCTTCCTGTTGTCCCCACTGCATTTTCAGGATCTGATCTATTAACTGGGCATAAGTATGCAAAGCATCACTTTGAACCCAGTCTTTTCTGGTGATTTTGAAGTCTTATTCTTCATCCAAATTCATGCGTTCTGTAAGCTCTACTGACAACATCTTAGTTTTATAACACTTTAGTCACTCCTCTCAGAGGAAAAATACCCTATCATCTGGATATGCTATAAACAAAGAAGGAACAGCTTGTATGAACAAAAGCAAAGAGACAGGACATACGTGCTTGTCCAAATTATTTGGAAAACAACATGTATATTAGGAAAGAACAGACAAAAGAGGAAAAAGTAGAAAAGTTACTTTCTCATGAACATTATTCTTAATAACTTGACTGACTTTGTTAATAATAATTTGACTGCGACAGTCCTTAAACTGTTTAGAACTTTCCCTTTGAGCTGCACTTCATGCACAGCTTTTGTCAGAATTTAATTTGTTTTACTAGACTGGGGGCCAGAATTATGATCTAGCATTGTGTTAGTAAACAGCAAACTTCTCATTTGCTCACTGTGTCTTCGTGGCTCTTTGTTTTGAGCACTTCATTTGTATGTAACATTTCTATTCACACTGAAATCCTGAACTGCACCCTGACAGGCTCATGAAGACTACAGTCATCTAAAGTAATCCAACATTCTGTGAATGTAAATAGTCTTAGGTTGTAAGCGCAGACTTACAGACATAGCCATATCAGACTACAGAAGATATGGATGACTGGAGGGAAGCCTCATGTCATCATATATTTCAGGGAAAGACAAGAGATGTCCTACCAGGGACAATTAGAGCACAAACCACCCCTAGCAGAGACTTCTTCCTAACATCCTACCATTTGATAAGAGGACTTAGGCTCTAAAGAAGAGTTTGCACTTCCTTCCCTTCATTTCTCCTTTTCTTTTACTCTATATTCCTTCTATGTACGCAGTTTAATTTACAGAGGTTTAGCTCATCTATCTGGATGATATATCCACGGATGACACTGATACAGGAGTAAATATACTAAAGAGAATCAGGGAGGTTGCCTTTCAGAGCAAAGAACAAAATAGCAAGAATAGGCTTAAGCACACAAGCAGGATTTAGACCAGTAAGCTCAACTAGAAGTCAGTTCACTCTCTGTACCACTCTTGCTTTAAAAGTGGACTTCCCTATGATTTTCTGCATCTTTCCTTTTCCTCCCCTGAGTTCAGATGTCACAGAAAGGGAGTTCAGAACTTCTTTCTCTCTTCCAGTGGGTTGGTTTCACTGTTACATTAATGGGAACTGCAGGTGAACTTCAGCCCAAATGAAAATGCCTGTTAATTTCTTCATACAGCAGAGAGAAGGCTACATGCACTTGGGGAGGAAGGATACATATCCGTTTGTACAGTCTCAGCTTTCAAGCGGAAATGTGCAGTGGAGAAAGACGGAATGATAGGGAAATTAAATTAAAATACAGGAAAAAGAATATTAGTAACAGAAGGAAAATTTTACCTGTGGTGCTGGCCAAAATACTTTCAAGATGCTCAGTGAGAATACACTGGTGTACGGGAAGTCCGACAGACTATCCAAATATGATGCTGACTCAAGGGTTCTGAGAAAATTGTTCCGTTTCTACAATGTAAGAGAGCTTTACTGCTCAGTCCAGCTCCAGCCTCAGTGGTTCTCTTGTCCCTTGTTTCTCTGGGTTAACAGGAGCTCCTCACAGGGCCTGGCAGGATAGCACTTCAGGCATTCCTGTGGTATCTATTAGCTTGCCTGCCAAAGAGGTCTGGGGCATGTTCAAAGACACCGTAAGTGAAGACAGAAAGCACGGCAGCACTCCGAACAACATGGTTTGTTGATGCCAAATACATTGGCATGAGCTTTTCCTAGGAACTCCAAGGACAAAAAACATGGGAGGTTGTTTCTACTTACAGTCCTAGATGTTTGCTTGGACTTGGAGAACACACCTCCCAAAATAGCTGGAGCCCACATTTCCACTAGTCTCCCAAAGAGGGCAATCACTCCGTACAGGCTGCAGTCTCCAAAGTAGGCTGGCTAGGAACCACACTTATCCTATTACTGTTCTCATCTTGCTTCACTTGGCCCCTTCAGCTTCCCAGTTTGGTCACAAAAGTGAAATACCCACAGAGAACACAGAACAGGACCTGACCTGGCAAAGGTCTTTTGGCACTAACAGAATTGTTAATACGATTTATATCACAGGCATCTCAAACACACATCCACTTCTCCTACTCTTGTAGCGATGCTCTTCTATCTCCTCCTAGAGTCTTATCTTTACCTTGGTTCTGTCCCAGTCCCCATTCCTCAAACCTTTCACCACAATCAGCCTCTTTGCTCAGCCTGCTCTGCCACTCTGCCTCTGAATGCTAAGGAGAAGGATTAGATCACCTGACATGATATAATCACTGTTCTCCCTGTGAACTCAGCCAGAAACAGTTCTCCCACTGCTCCCAGGACCTTTTTTAGATCTACCTTCTTTCATTATCCTCTCCTGCTCTACTGATTCTTCATCCCAAACACTCAGTCTGAACCCAAATCATTTCTAGAGCCCTTCTGTTGTGCACTGCAGCTTCATTTCCAGGCATCTCACTAACGGTATTAAGACATCCCTATCTCCACACATCACCTTCCTAATACATCTGGAAGGTGTTTGCCTTGGAAGAGTGCAACTATCTTGTGATCAATCAATGTTTGAACATCTAGGGCTACTGCACTGATATTTCAGTTCATTTCAAGAATGGGAAGCTTTTTTTTAAAAAAAAAAAAAAACACAAACAGATTGCATAAGACTTCTTTTCCATAAATTCACCAGGGTGGCAAGGTCTTTGATATGAACACCAGCCTTTTGAATAAAAATTGGCAAGGTTTCATGTCACTCATTTCTCACAGGCCAGCATGACCATTAACAGCTTGCAATCATACCACTGACAGGAGGAAAATAATTCCTTCTGCTAGCAGTGGCCTTCCAAGTAGCATACTTGCAAAGTATACTAAGTTCTAACAGCATTTCTTTATTTCTTTGCTTTTCCTAAATTATTGTCAGAATTTCTGGTAGTAAGTTCATTAGCCTCACAACACAGAAATGATGAACATATTCCCCAAGAAATCATGGGGAACTGCAAAGAACTTACAGCACATAAGAGTGGTGAAATGCAAACAATGTACTATTCCCAGGCTCCTAGACAGCCCTGGAGCTACACTGTGCCCCCTCCCCCTTTTTTTTAAATCTATCCTAGAATTAGATTTAGTAAGCTTCATCTTAACCTCTATGACCACATATAGCAGAACCATCAGAAAACAGATCAAGAGAGAATAGCCTCAAACACTACAGGTATGAACCAGCAGAAGACCTTCAACTTGAAAACATGCAACTAATTCTTGCTTTCTAAACATCTGGATAGCTTAGAAGGTAGAGCCACAACCCTTTTATACTGTGTGTCTCCTTAGTGCCTTACCCACACGGGTTCTGCCTGGAGAGGGCAAAAAGGATCTCATAGTTTTTCTCAGTACATAACTGAGATTATAAGCAGGATGTGAGGTTGAGAGATTAAGTCCATGCCTGTGAGCAGAGCCTGTTCTCAGGCTACATTTATTCCATATCACCAATACAGGCACAAATTTTGCTGCACAGCGCCGCTTTCCTCTGCATTTTTATAAAACTAGAACACAATCAGGCTCGTTCTGCTCTAACCGACTAGCCCCAAGTCTGACCACGGATAGTGCCCATCTTCACACTTTGTGCATAGGATCAGTTCTTTGTTATTTTCACCAAAACTTTGTCATTTTTCTCTGAGTAGTTCAACTCAGCACACTTCTGTTGACTCTCAGCAAAACAAGCTCAGACTTCTCCACACAAAGCTCAGCCTAAATCAGAAGAAAGGCTTATAGAACCAGAGGCAGTCATGTAAAGTCCTCTCACCTAATCTTGATGCTGTGCACCACTCAGCAAATAAGACTCCTCAACTTCTCCCTTAAAGAAGCTCTGATGTTTAATAGGGCATGCCAGGCTCTGTAAATTCCTGATGCTACTCTGCCTCACCCAGCAGCCTCACCTTCGCTGCTCTGTGCTAACTTTAACAACCCTCATTTACATCAGAGAGAAAAATGCTCTAGCATGTTCAGGGTATGCCCCACAGGAGGCTATACAGTCCCACAGTGGAGTCTCCTTATTCTAGGATAACACATCAATGATCTGTTCCACTTGAGCAAATCAGTACTATTGAAAGACAGGGAAAATAAGCCGACTGCAGGGTCAGGCTAACACAGCTGAGCTAGCGTTTCCACATGATAACATGCAATATAGATACAATAGTTTATTCAGAGCTAGCTCAAATATCTCTAACTTGGTTACTAATGACATCACATGATAAATATAAGTCCATGAAGACTTGTGCAATCTCTTTAAAACATAGATTGTCTAATATTTACTATTTGTACAGCATCAAACCTATTTGGATGTTCTGAACTGGTCTGAAGATGAGAAATTCTTATCTTTCCTATGCAGCCATGCATTCTGTCTTGCATATTTCATGTTTTAAACCCAGTATCCATATCCCAGCAGAGGATGAAGTTTCAACAGTGTTATTTCACTAGTTTCTCTTATGCTACTGTAACAAATATGAATCACAAAGAATTATACTGTTTCTCTGTAAAGAGCAGGAGATATAGTAATCAGCATGGGTAAGAGGTTCCAAGTTCAGAGGATTCAGAAGCAGCTAGACCATCTGTGTTATTCTCTCCTCATGGACATGTTTACTTCCTCTCTGAAACTACACCTGCACATCAAATTGAACAGATTCACATCCTCAAGGCCAGAGAGAAGCACAATTTTAACACTCTCGTGCACTCTTTTGTGGTTTGGCTTTGCTATTTGTAGTATCACCAAGGAAACCAAACTTGAAACTGGTGATCTTTATTCAACATGTGCCTTCTCCAGACGTGATCTCAGCTAACTTGTGTATCACTTAACCTTAGACCATGCCTTCCAATACAGATACCCATGAAATCAATCAGGTTGAACTGGAAGGCAAATGAAGATAGTTGTGTCTGAGTAGATTTTTTACATCCAGTACATACAGAACTACAGTGACCTCTAATGGCAAGCTGCCAAGCTTTCAGAACTACAATATACGTGATGCTAAGCAGAGTACTGCGTGTTTACTATAAAGATAATGAATCACCTCTAGCTCACACTGGAAGATCTCACAGCTCTTTGCAACAGTGGGATGTCTTTTTACCTCATCTTACCCATGGGAACTGGAGGCAGACAGATAGGATGTGACTTACCCAAGATCACGCACTTTATATGGAACAGCGATGCAGCATATGGTTGAAGGCTTCTGCATCCCAGTCTAATGCTTTCTCCATTAAGTAAAACTGTCAAATAACACAGTGGGTTAGATATGAGCACAGCACAGATCCTCTACCTTTTAGATTACAAAACTGGGTACTATTCTACCCTTCTCTGGCAACTGGCTCTCTCTTTTCAAAGTATTCACCAGCATCTCTCAACAAAATGATCATTGTGTCTGCACTTGATATTTGGTATCAATGGACAGGTAGAGTTTTAGTTACAGAAAAAAAATCAAAAGGAAAAAAAAGCTTTACTTTGATCTGTTCTTCAGCCTACAAGTCAAGATGCGTATAGGACAAATTTCATATGGCCATACCAACAGAGTACCATTAGCTGTTCTCAGATCTTGACTTTTCATGCATTTATTCTCACAGTTCAGCTATTCAGGGCTACATAACCTCACAATTCTTCAATTTAGAGTGTGTGATGTTCCTTAGTTCAGAGGTGGAAAACCAAAGATTCAGTCTCAAGGCCAAGATCCCTGGTCACCAATACAATTACATATTTACTTACACACTGGTTGCAGTTTGAAGCCTGGTTAATTCACAGAGAACACAAGGCAGGTAGGCAAGAGCTTGGCTTATATTCAAAGTAGCCCTACACTGCCAGTATGGCTGCCACCGCATCTGTCTTGAGCCAAGTAGTATAGCAAATCTGAGCTTATGCTCAAAGAAGTACCTTTCTTATGAACAGAGAGAGACTGGAAGCATCAGTAAGCTACCATACACCACCTGAAACTGGGTGAGCCATCAGCGTGAAGGCTCTTATCTCACAGCAAATGCAAAGTAATAAGACTTAGCTTAGCACGCAGCAAAAGATCTTTCACTAATGCAGCATAACCTCACATGAACAAAGAGCTCAGCACCCACATTGAGACAATTACCCTGGCTCAGATGGCAGGCAGGCAGTTATTGTAAAGGTACAGCAACACAAGCATTTCTCTGAATCCCAGGCAAACTTCCAACAGGCACAAAAGGAGCCCAGAACCTCCAATATCAAGCCTGCCTTCCTCCCCTTCATTGGATAATGAAAAATAACATTCAGGTGTTATCTTTATCAGCTGATCAGTATTTCTCTAATTGCACCAGCATGGTAGCTTTTAAAGTATCATATCACCTGTACATTAATAGCAGACTTGCA